>NC_134207.1:70818374-71543374 GCF_965140235.1 Caretta caretta
AACAGCAGGTTTCCTTGAAGGAAAAGCCATGCAAACAACATCAAAATCTCATCAGGAAACTTTAAAACTTCAGAATGAAAGGAACGGATTACCTGTAATTGCCAACCTGTGGAGGAGAATACAACTGCAGCAACAAAGTACCTCTTACACGCTATCTGCATTTTTGCAAGAAAAGCACATTTTCAGAGTTGAGCTCCATTGAAATAGCTCCCTATGTCTTCATAGGTGGACAACTCCTGCAGTCAGATACTGCCTAGGAAGAAATAACACATTTCACAGTAATGGGAAAACTTAACTAGTTCACTCAGTCAGTATATTTCAATATAAAATAGACATGCTTACAATAATGAGTGATGCTGATCAGTGCAGTCTCATGTATGGTAGACAAGTGGCAAGCTGAGATTTGTTCTCCTGCCCCCTCACATTGTGTAAGTCTCTTCTACCTGCTAGCTATGGTCCGACACCCATACTGCAAGTTCTTTAATGCAAGCGCTGTCTTCTGTGACTTGCCTGTAGAGTGGCTAGCACAATGGGTCCCTGGTGCTTGATTGGGGTTCCTGGATGTTACTGTAATAGAAATAATGTTCAGTATTCATTCCAATGCAATCAAATGTGTGTTCACACTGTATTTCTGATTTTTTTTTTGTTAAGCACCTAGTCGCATTCTATTCTGATCAGCATTGAATACATTACTTCCTAATACATCGAGACTTACTGTAGCCACTTCATTGTCACCTGCCCCTGTGTTTTAGGTATCTAATATCCAGGGGCCAAGTCCTGATAACACGTTTTTACAGCAATAGGGGGTAATTGGCAGACAGCTATGTTCCATACCAGGGCAACTAATCCTCAGACTAATCAAGCCCAGTGTAGGACTGGGGTAGAGAAACACCATGTTCATTAGCTGGGGAGTAGAGGGAGCTCATGCCAAAAGCTGAAGAATTCTTTGCCTGCTTAAAAAGAGAAAAAAAAATCTGGGTCTCAGTTTTGTCTTGCTTTCCCATCTTATCATTGTGCTAGAGCTCTAAGGATTATCAAGCACTACCTGACTCTAGTTACACCACAAGTGCAACAGAAGCTGGATGGTTCACCCATTTCCGTGGTGTTCTTGGGGAACCAGCTCCTCGGAAGCTCCTGTTGAAGACTGGAGGCAGCAGAATTCCTACTTTATGGCCCACCAGTGGGTCTACTTACTGAAGGAGTGGTTGTCCTGAAGACCCTGGGGAAGCTCTGGAACGGAACACCAAGCTCCAGAGGGTGTTGGAAAGAAGAAATGGGAGACCAGGGGCCATATAGACCTCTATCAAGAAGTTGAGGAAAGTGTCTTTGCCTTTTGATGGCTGGAGGAAAGGAACTGGGAAACACTGGAAAAGAGGTACATGGACCAAGGCGGTGTGTATACCAACCCTCCACATCTACCATGTACGTGTGGACAAGGTCTGATATCAGTTAGAACAGAAATCCAACCCCACTCTGATGTCAAGTGAGTTAAGGGTTCTGTGTAAATGCCTTAATATGGCTAAAAGTGTAAATGTACACATCTAGGAACAGAGACTGTTGGCTATACTTACAGAATGAACAAGCAGAAGTAAGTGGTCTGCTTCTTCTATCACTTGCACTGATGTAAATTGGGAGTAACTCCAATGAAGTAAATGACACTGATTCTCAGCTCCAATTGAGCTGCACTCTGCGGGAGTTCAGGTATGGAGCAATGCTCCACCTTGACAGCTTCATGATTCTGGGGCTGGCCAGGGGCTATTACAACCTTTAGCATAAATTAAAGTCATCTCAAGTCAGCTTGAAATTACACTCAGCTGCCAGTAGCTCCAAAGGACTGTTCCGTCAGCTAGGAACTGACTTCAGGGGACCTACTCAAAATGAGTAAATGTTACGGATGTGTTTTTGTTTTCAGGACTGAGCCTTAGTTTCACTAGACTTTTTTTGAGAGCTCAAGATTGTATTAATAGTTGCTGCTCTAATTTTTATCCTTTGTAGGCAGTGAACTTCCTAAACCTGGAAACTTATTTTAAAATAACTGCTTGTTTGACATTTTCTTTTCAGCTCATCCAGATCCAGCTTTTGTTCACTTTGCTGAATATTTTATAAAATTCAAACAGATGTTGAATACTATGATAGTAACGGTTTGAAAACAAACTTAACTGAGCCAGAACAATTGTGGCACCTTTGGTACAGCCACAGAGTTTGCTATCTATGCATTTTACTACACAGGACAGAAAATGCTCCTTAAAGCTTATTGTATTCATCTTGCATAGTAATAGTCAGTTAATTTATTTAACTGGCTTATTGCTTATAGGACTATGTAGACTTCAAAGTACCCATTCTTGCACACTGAATAGATCTGCAAACCATTGCTTAATTCTTGGTATTATTCAGAGAAAAAACAAACAAACAATGGCAGGGATACTATTTAGAAGATTCCTGACTGTAGACAGAAAATGTTTTACATTATTTTTTCCAAATAGGGAAGAAAATCTAGGAGGATAGAAGGAGTTGGTTTTTGTTCACCCTCTCCCAAACAAATCAAGCCCTTTCCTATTTTAACTGTGCATGTTTAATTTCTGTCTAACCCGTCTACCTACCTCTCTCTTTAGTACCTAATACATGATTAGGACAATAAGATGTTAGCCAAAAAGCCATTTTCAGGAAAAAATATTTTCAGCTTTCAGAGTTGAGTAACTTGGTAGACTAGAAAACTGGCTTAACAGTTGTCAAAATTGAAGATATTTGTTTTCAGGAAAACATTAGCAAAAATGTTATTTTTATTTAGGGATGAGCTCTCTTGTCAAACATGTTATCGCATGAGAATGTAACCCCATGCTCTGGGTGTCCCTAAGCCTGACGGATGCTGGGACTGCGCAACAGGGAATGGATTGCTTGACAATTGCCATGTTCTGTTCATTTCCTTTGAAGCATCTGGCATTGGAAGACAGGATACTGGGCTAGATGGACCCAGTATGGCCATTGTTATATTCATAATCACAGTGTAATTACACAAATATTACCACTTTGTCTTGAGCTCTCAATTGCCTCCTGAGAGTGAAGATATGTGTAGCTTGCTACTCCTCAGCTCCTTTGCTATCCCGCATAAAGACATATGCATGTGTGTGGTTCCATTTGTGTACTATCATGCCAGCTGCCAAATGTCTTTGATGAATGATTTAGGAACAGTCTGGAGGATCTCATTATGAATTTCAATCTTAAGCCCCCGGCATATATTAGCCAAGAATATCTTCTGAATATTTACGAATGTATCCCATTAACCAGAAGGAGACGCTGACTTGCAGATGTCTTTCCATACAGAAAAAAAGCCAGCCAGAAGTTTCCATTAACTTTTCTCATTATTTGTGATGCATTTAATATTATACTGTTATATGATGCTCACTTAAAAAAAGAAAATAAAGAACAAACAAGTTTAGATGTAGGCCATTTGTGAAGAGGGAATTGTAGCACTGATGAAGAACCCTTAAATGGAAATGCTACATTTGTGTCATAGTATAACATACCATAGAATCATAGAATATCAGGATTGGAAGGGACCCCAGAAGGTCATCTAGTCCAACCCCCTGCTCGAAGCAGGACCAATTCCCAGTTAAATCATCCCAGCCAGGGCTTTGTCAAGCCTGACCTTAAAAACCTCTAAGGAAGGAGATTCTACCACCTCCCTAGGTAACGCATTCCAGTGTTTCACCACCCTCATAGTGAAAAAGTTTTTCCTAATATCCAATCTAAACCTCCCCCACTGCAACTTGAGACCATTACTCCTCGTTCTGTCATCTGCTACCATTGAGAACAGTCTAGAGCCATCCTCTTTGGAACCCCCTTTCAGGTAGTTGAAAGCAGCTATCAAATCCCCCCTCATTCTTCTCTTCTGCAGGCTAAACAATCCCAGCTCCCTCAGCCTCTCCTCATAAGTCATGTGTTCTAGACCCCTAATCATTTTTGTTGCCCTTCGCTGGACTCTCTCCAATTTATCCACATCCTTCTTGTAGTGTGGGGCCCAAAACTGGACACAGTACTCCAGATGAGGCCTCACCAATGTCGAATAGAGGGGAACGATCACGTCCCTCGATCTGCTCGCTATGCCCCTACTTATACATCCCAAAATGCCATTGGACTTCTTGGCCACAAGGGCACACTGCTGACTCATATCCAGTTTCTCGTCCACTGTCACCCCTAGGTCCTTTTCCGCAGAACTGCTGCCTAGCCATTCGGTCCCTAGTCTGTAGCGGTGCATTGGATTCTTCCATCCTAAGTGCAGGACCCTGCACTTATCCTTATTGAACCTCATCAGATTTCTTTTGGCCCAATCCTCCAATTTGTCTAGGTCCTTCTGTATCCTATCCCTCCCCTCCAGCGTATCTACCACTCCTCCCAGTTTAGTATCATCCGCAAATTTGCTGAGAGTGCAATCCATACCATCCTCCAGATCATTTATGAAGATATTGAACAAAACCAGCCCCAGGACCGACCCTTGGGGCACTCCACTTGATACCGGCTGCCAACTAGACATGGAGCCATTGATCACTACCCGTTGAGCCCGACAATCTAGCCAGCTTTCTACCCACCTTATAGTGCATTCATCCAGCCCATACTTCCTTAACTTGCTGACAAGAATACTGTGGGAGACCGTGTCAAAAGCTTTGCTAAAGTCAAGAAACAATACATCCACTGCTTTCCCTTCATCCACAGAACCAGTAATCTCATCATAAAAGGCGATTAGATTAGTCAGGCATGACCTTCCCTTGGTGAATCCATGCTGGCTGTTCCTGATCACTTTCCTCTCATGCAAGTGCATCAGGATTGATTCTTTGAGGACCTGCTCCATGATTTTTCCAGGGACTGAGGTGAGGCTGACTGGCCTGTAGTTCCCAGGATCCTCCTTCTTCCCTTTTTTAAAGATTGGCACTACATTAGCCTTTTTCCAGTCATCCGGGACTTCCCCGGTTCGCCACGAGTTTTCAAAGATAATGGACAATGGCTCTGCAATCACAGCCGCCAGTTCCTTCAGCACTCTCGGATGCAACTCGTCCGGCCCCATGGACTTGTGCACGTCCAGCTTTTCTAAATAGTCCCTAACCTCCTCTATCTCCACAGAGGGCTGGCCATCTCTTCCCCATTTTGTGATGCCCAGCACAGCAGTCTGGGAGCTGACCTTGTTAGTGAAAACAGAGGCAAAAAAAGCATTGAGTACATTAGCTTTTTCCACATCCCCTGTCACTAGGTTGCCTCCCTCATTCATTAAGGGGCCCACACTTTCCTTGGCTTTCTTCTTGTTGCCAACATACCTGAAGAAACCCTTCTTGTTACTCTTGTTACAATGTTGTTGTTGCTCTTTTTCCCCCTAGAGATGAGGATTATTGCAATAGGGAAAGAAAACATTAAATCTTTCTTATATTCTCTCATCCTTTTCCCTTGGGTATGCCATTTGCTGATGTGATGCACTTTTAGTTCTTCAGCTGTGGATGACATTGCAGGTAGACTATGAAGCTGTATTTTAACCTGATCTCTGTTACTACTTAAGATCTTGGATTTTTTGAAACTGTGGCAGGACTCCTCTGAGCCTTTGAGGAAAAAAACTGCAATGCCACTGAAGTTCTGCTGACTCATGGTAGGTGTGCTTTGATACACTCAGGATATGAGGCAGGGGTGTGTGTGTGTGTGTGTCTGTAGAGACACAATGTGAAAAGAACAGAGACTGAGGGGAGTCAAGTTGAATCCTAGAAATGGCTAAACTTGGGGAAGACGCTTAGGCTTAGGTTTATGTTCTGTTTCATTATTTTGGATTTATCAGGAAAGCAAAATCCTTGGTAAGGGGTTGGTTTAGGTGCTGACTCAGGTTTGGTGTGTGCTGTTGTGTGGGTAGAACTCCTCCCATTTTAATATGTTCTTTTATGTTTCTAGAGCTGGTCAGAATACAGAATTCCTGCCCTAAGGGAAAATCTGACATTTCAACATTTCTCTGTGTCCCAAAGCGGAATGGACAGTTGACATTTTAAATTTTACTGTGGAACAGAAATTCCAACATATTTTGATGTGCAATATTGAAATGACTTTATCAAAACATTTTGATTATGTTGAAACTTTATAATATATATATTTATAATATTTTATAAAATTAAGAGTTGGAATGAAATGAGAAAAATCAAAACCACATTACTCCATTTTGATTCAAATTATTTCAAACGCTGTTTATCAAATTTCATCAAATCAGCCACCATGAAACTCTTGGTTTTTGATGATGCAGCATTTTTCAATAGAAAATTGTTCCTCTGAAATTTATGACTAGCTCTGTGTTTCTGATGTAGTCTATATTGTGTTTTCTATGTTTGCTTTGCCCACTCTTCAATTCTAGCACTCTGATTTTGCCTAGCTTAGCACAAGATGGTACATCTTTCCCTCAGTGTTGTTTAATCTTCTTATTTGGGATTGTAGCAAGGCGGTGTGGCTCCCTGCTGCCCCGGAGAGGGTCGAGCCCCTCCAGACACAAGAGTGGGCGGAGCCAGGAAGCTCTGAGCCCACCCCTCAGAGGGACAGGCGGTGACCCGGAAGTAGAAAGGCGTGACACGAAAGTATAAAGGCGGGCCCTCAGAGCTCACTAGAGGACCAGCCGCCGGGGAGCCCAGACGCAGCCAGCCTAGCCCATGACTAGGAAAAGCCCACAGCCCCAGGTCCACGCAAAGACTGGACTGGACTGGCTTGCCCTGCAGGCGCTATCCAACGGAGGTACCGGACCTGCCCTGCACCTGCTATCCAGGAGGGTTATCGGACCTGCCTGGTGCCTGCTATATAAGGAGTTACCGGGCCTGCTGCTTGTCCACTGCCCCGAGGAACCCATAGTGCTGGACCCCCCAGAGGACACTGCCATGACCCAGGTACCAGAAGCAGAGGAGTTAGCAAGTAGCCTGGGGACAGCCGACCCTAGTCTGGCTGTAACTCTGCCAGAGCCCATGTCAGTATGTTGCGGTCAGGATCCCCACTAACCCAGCAGCGGGTAGTTTGCTGCTGTTAGGGCCCCAGACTGGGACGCAGTGGAGTGGGTGGGCCTGTGTCCCCCCTGCCACCCAACTTGTGGGTGACAGTCTCCCCCTCTTCCAGGTCCTTGGAGGCCTGGGCTAATTCATATATGCTGTGTTGCTCTGTTGCTGCCTGAGGGCCTGAGATACTGACTATTTGGTGCCTCAGGGTCCGGGCCTATGATGCTCATTCCAGTTACCGCAAGGACTGCGGAGGGAGACTCCGGTGGCTGGACAAATTCCCCAAAGTTAACTGTGTGTAATGAGCTGGTGTGGCTCCCTGCTGCCCTGGAGAGGGTCCAGCCCCGGCTAGCCCCTTTACAGGGATATGCAGGTGTACAGCCCATAATATAACTAAGCAGTTTTCTAAAATAAGATCTTCTAGCTGAAAGTCTGAAAATAATTAAAATGCATCAGTCGAGCATTTCATGCCAAGAATAACAGTTCATCAGGAGCACTTCACTGTAGAACAATCGATATTCACAATATTTGTTAATTGCTCTCCCTCTCAATTTAACTTACAAAGCAATTTGTTTGGACCAAATCCAGGTTTTGACTAGAAATTCCATCCTTGACCTGAGAAACCATCCTGATGAAATTTTTCATTGAAACCAATACATTCCAGGGAAACATTTAAGTTTTGACTAAACAGCATTTTTCTACAGCAAAAAGTTTTGCCGAAGTTCTTTTGACCAGATCTACAATACCATAGTAAGGTATTAAAAGGATAAATTACCCCTAAAGTCAAAGTAAAAAAAGTGGGGAATAGAAACCAGACGATTGGACTCCCTAGACCACACAACATGCATGTAATTCCCTTCTAAAGCACAGGCCTAAATAAGGTAAGGATAACTTTTCAGGATGAGCATATAGAGGTCTAAAGCTTACTCTTCACTAATGGAGTTCAGAAGGATGCCTAATGACCAAAATTATTATTTTTATTATAGTAGCGGCCAGCAGCCCCAATAAGATTGGGGCTCCACTGTGTTCAGTGCATGGCAAACACATAATAGTCTCTGCCTTAAGAAACATACAAACTGAAGATGTAACACGTGGTTGTTGCATATGGCCGAAGAAGAAAATACTAAGGCAGCTGGAACAAGACCACATGGCTATGTAGACTAGTTATGTACATAGATTGCTGGTTTCAAAATCTTTTTTGTGATGGGAGGAAGAGATTGGTAGAATACATGAAAATTAATGAACTTGACAGTCTTCAGTAATATTACTTGTTTAGCTGTTGCCTGTAGGTGTTTTCTCCTGACATCTTGGTAGAGATGGTTTTGAGATGATCAACTTGGTCTTGAGAAGCGATTTGATGGAGAATAAGTTTTGTGAATTGATTTGGGAGCTCATACCATGCATGGGGGCAACATGGAAGAAGGTAGAAAGGCAGTGATGGGAAATGGATGGTGAAGAGTATGGTGTTGGCTGAACGGAGATGGCAAGTTACAATTCAATAAGAAAGAAGAGGGTAAGTAGGATGGAGTCAAGTTGTGAGTGGCCTTAAAACAAAAGCTTTGGTCTGATGCATTGCAAAAAGGGGGAGCCAGATGAGGGTTTTGGAGAGTGGAAAGATATGTTCAAAATGAGGACCCTGAAAACTGGCTTTAGAAACAGCATTTTGGATGGACTTGTGGTGTAAGTTAGGTGACAGGAAGCAAGTCAGGAGAGGAGCAAGTTACAGTAGAGAAGATGGGAGATAAGAGCTTGGGGAAGGGTTCTGGCACTGTGGACAGAGAGAGAAGGCAAGATTTTGATAATGTTGTGAAGAAATGGTAAGATATGGATACAGCCTGGATTGGCAGGTCTTAAAGGAGATTGGACTCAAAGTTGATGTCCAGGTAACTCCTGGAATACTGGGAGGAAAAAGGTAGCATTTGTGATAGAATGGCTTTTCAATGGATAGTAAGCCAGGTATAGCCAGTTCTGCCTGGGTTCAGTCTATTAGTATAAGGTAATCCATAGCATTTACCAAAAATGAAGATGGATAGAACAAATAAAAGGAAAAGTGCCCTTTAAAATACAAAATACTTGTTAAAGTTGTACTAAGGCTGTGTTTGATTCTAGATAATTCAATTTTTCCTGTATGTGGGTTTCTTCTTCTCCGTATATAAACTGGTTCAGACAAAACAAATCCCCAAAATGAAATTGAAAAGCTTCTTGAACTGAACATAAAGTCATATTGGACATAAAGTACCTGTTACACAAAACTCTATTTTAATTTCTTGCAGACAATTCACTGTCAGGCTTACAAGTGTGAAGAGGGTATTTCTGGGAGGGATTTGTGAATTCTGCTATCTTGAAGCTGGCATTTCACTGACTAACAGAGAAGTGAAGGCAGGCTGATTTATCAAATCGCTTTCAGTGATATTAGAGTTAATAAGACCAGGGGAGAAAGCAAAAAATTTTTGTTCATTCTAAGTAATGCAAGTTATTCTGCAATGTTTATTTTCCCCCTCTTTAGATGTCGACTAGGGCTGCAGGATTCACATTCTCTGATCATTGTTCATAGCAAATAAAGGGATAGCATCATCTTGCTTGCCTTTGAGTTATGTGACTATGCCAAGCTGATAAATAAGCATAAAATAATGTGCATTAATTTATAATGGTTTTCCCTTTATTGAGTAATAATGCTTAAGAGCTGTCACAGCAAGTGATCAGTGAACCTCAAAAGCTTTGATTCAAATAAGCATCAAAAATTATCAGACACTTATGACTTTACTTTTGGATTTTAGAAATCAGACACTGCATAAGGAGGAGTCAACATAACACTGGCTGATCCCAATTTAAAAAATAAGGAAGAATGAGTATAACTTAAAAATTGGAAACATGTCTATTTGCCTTTTCTAAAAGATTGACAGTCCTTTTGCATAAAGTTGGCATTAGAGAGAAGAATGAATAGAAAAGTTATAAATACATGAAAGAACTCAATCTACTCTTAATTAACAGCATGAAAGTGATTACTCTTGTGGTCTGCGTGATGTTTTGGGATTGAGGAGCTGGGATGGGAGGGTGGCAAAGCACTTTCCTAGGAACACAGATATTGTCATACTGAAACAGACCAATTACCAGCAACAGACCAGCTATTACCAGCAGGATAGTGAGTTTGTGTGTGTGTTTTTTGGAGGGGGGTGAGAGAACCTGGATTTGTGCAGGAAGTGGCCCAACTTGATTATCATGCACATTGTGTAGAGAGTTGTCACTTTGGATGGGCTATTACCAGCAGGAGAGTGAATTTGTGTGTGGGGGGGTGGAGGGTGAGAAAACCTGGATTTGTGCTGGAAATGGCCCAACTTGATGATCACTTTAGATAAGCTATTACCAGCAGGACCGTGGGGTGGGAGAAGGTATTGTTTCATATTCTCTGTGTGTATATAAAGTCTGCTGCAGTTTCCACGGTATGCATCCGATGAAGTGAGCTGTAGCTCACGAAAGCTCATGCTCAAATAAATTGGTTAGTCTCTAAGGTGCCACAAATACTCCTTTTCTTTTTGTCTCCACAAGTGGCCAGGACTAGCAGTCTACACCAGGCAATAACATGGAATAACCACAGAGGAAGTGTCTTCATATCCCACTGAAAATTAAAGGTTGACTTATGCCTGAAGCATGAGGATTTATGTCCCTCTCTAAACTTCTGGGTGTCTTATAAATATAGGCCTTACTATTGTAGCTCTGGATGGTCTTATTAGCCATATAAATTTCCAGCCATTTCTGGAACCCTGCTAAACTCTTGATGACAGTGAGTCCCCTAGCTAATTGTTCACTGCGAGAAGTATTTCCTCCTCTCAGTTTTAAATTTGCTACCTTTTCAGGTTCACTAAATGTTCCCAACTCAGTCTGACTCTGCTTAAGCTTCTGGAAAGATCTCGTTCAAACTGGGTATGCTCAAAGGCTTAACACAGAGTCACTCCCATGTTCAAAGTTCATAATTTCATTTGCATGGCCACTTTGTCTAATCGTACCAGCCTGATACATATCCTTACAGTCTGCCTGCTCCATGTTTCCACATCATATAGTCTTTGCAAAGAATGTTATTGGTTTGAAAGAAAAGTTCCAGCCTTGCAACTTTACATGAACTGAAATGAATTTCGTATGTGATTAAGTCAATAAAGGAAACAGATACAACAGTTCTAAGCCTTGGACCTTCTGTGAGAATAACTTCACATATATGAGGAGTCTAGCCTTCCAGGGGACTACTTAGGAGCACAACGTTAAGCACAGAATCACGCTAGTCCAGTCTCCCTTCTTTTCTCTCCTGTTGGTGTGACAAGATTATTGTTGATCACTGGCTCCTGGCACTCCACAGTCCTCAGGATTGGGCTGGCATTGCCTTCTCCTGATGCTCAGGCTGGCATCATTGCCTGCACTTGCAGGCTCCCCAGCCAGCTACCCCCAACCCCTCCCCCCCCCCCACACACACACAGAGAACAGCCCTACTAAGCCTCTCCTCTCCTCAGTTCATACTCCAATTTCATGTATATCAGGGAAAATCAGTCGTTCATAAAAGTCTTTCTATCTTCAGGCAGAATGAAATACTGTGAAGGAATTTGCACTTTATTGGGACCATTCATTGGGGAAAAGGTTATCAAGAAACAGACTGAAACTTTGTCATTCAGTTTCCGTTCAGGAATATGTTAAAATCAGCCACATGTGGCATGAAATTTATTCCACTTAATTACATGAAGCAACATGAAAACACTAGCTTGTTTTTTTTCCAGAAGCATCTTATTTTAAATGTGGTATTTAAACTAGCATTGGCCTGTCCCAGGAATCTGACAGAATTCCAGGAACTAAAATGTACATTTTCTTTTAAATTTTGCTTATACTGCATTAAAATAAAAGGTTATTTTAAAGTGCTGATTCTACTAAATTGCACAACATCCAGAATAATTGCTTCCATTTATATCTTGTTTGATCCCCTGGGTTGCTTACTGTATGCCAAGGATTATGCTCTGCAGAGCAAAAAATAAAACATTTAAAAAAACCAATAACCTTCTCTTGCCAAAGGTATTCTGTTCAATGGTAGAAGGCATTTCAAGAGGGCCAATTTCAAATAGCTCAGTTGCATTTTAATTGTTGGAAGCAGCAGCTCATTCCAAAGTGTAAAAAAAAAAAAAAAAAAACAACAACAACAAAACAAAAACACACTTTATTGACTACTAGGGATGGGTGAACCAATAGATACAAAATAGTACTACGCTGGGGTTGGGTAGAACCTTATTGAAGCTAGTGGGCATAACAGCTGCCCTTTATTCAAGATAAATGTAAGAAGCAATTAAACTCATTTTGGAGTAAGATAGCTGAAACAATAGGAGTCGTCACTCAAAACACAGACCACGTGCAAGGCTGATCAGAAATTGAGCTATGTGGGCAGAGGGGTTTTACTGAGGGTTAAATGAAAATAGAGGGGTGGATATTATTTTGATGGAGCTAAGCGTGTGAGAGTCAGAAAGCATAAAAACATCACAGAAGCAGATAGTCAGGACCATGGTATTGAACCCAGGTCAGCAGGCACCATCCTTATGTCCTGTGCCATGAACTACTGCCCATGACCAACAGCCTTACTGTTAAAGACCAACAGGCCCATAGCAGCCACATCCTAGGCATCTGATTGGATAGATAGGAAACACTCTCATTGGGTACCTGGACTATACAAAAGCCTCAACAGGAAGAGGAAGCTGTCTAAGCGGCAAGCAATGCTCTGTGACTCAAATGGCCTTGCCTGACTCTTCCCTACCTGATCCTGCCTTGCTTGACCTTGCCTTCCTGACCTGACCCATTGGATTGGCTCTTCTGGCTACTGATCCCTCTGAGAACTTTGACCATTGCCCTGGACTGCCACTGGTATGGACTGACCACCTGCACACACTTGACTACTGCTCTGGATTGCCTCCAAACCCCCCTCAGCAATTGGGCATTACACAAAGACAGCCAAAGAAGCAATTGTAACATGACCATGAGAGAGGTGAGAGGGCTTTTTGGGTAGAGAGCTGCCTGGAAAAAGAGTCTTGGAATACTAAGGAAGGACACTGTCTCCTGTTAGATTCATACTGTGTTCATGGAAACACAAAGAATGTACACAAACAGGATTGTAGCAAAGAAACACCTGCCTCCAACTTCTCCTTGTGACTGAAACGACCTGAAAGACTTTGAATATTGGCTAACCAAATGGATTAAAAAGGGTAATATGAACTAATCTTTAAACTTAAATCAATCTGAAAGTATGGATAGCTGGCTCACACCCATGACTTCAATTTTTTGTGAGCATCTGCACTCCACATTTGATAGTAAAAGTGCCGAAGGATGCTTTTCTTTTAATATATCCATCCTGAAAAGAAGCAGGAAGCACTGGAAATCTCATGAGACCGACCAATCTTGCAAAATTTTCAAGCCACTTTTGCAAACCCCAGCAATTTGGGTATTTCATATTGGTATTCAGAACTTTGGCTGTTTGTCCAAACAAAACATCTGACCCTCTTTGAAGTTTGTCCCTAACTACAAAGTTAATAGATTTTTAAGGCCTGAGGGGACCATTATGATCATCTAGTTGGACCTCCTGCATAACACAGGCCAAAGAACCGCAACCAATAATCCTCCATCAAGTCCTCTATGAGTTATAACAATTTGTTTGAAAGAGATCTAGTATTGATTTAAAGACTGCACATGATGGAGAAGGCACCCTGGGTAAGTTGTTTCAGTGGTTTACCCTCATTGTTGAAAGTTTGTGCCTTATTTCAAGTCTGAATTTGATTAACTTAGATTTCCAACCATTAGATTTGATCCTACTTTCTGCAAGATTAGGGAACTGTCTTTCCTACATGGGGGCTTGTAGACAATGATCAAGTCAGGAAGCTTGTACCAGAGCAGACGTTTGAACCCAGGTTCCTAGAATCCTAGGCTAGTGTCCACACTACTGGATCAGTCTTCCAATGCCTATGTTACACTTTCAATAGTAATATTTTCACAAAATTGCACTTCTGTTAATTTCAGAAGGCCATTGGGACTGATTGTTTAACAACAAATTGTACAGCCCTTTGTCACGTACTATCAGAGGAAAATGCATTTGTCATAAATATAAAGGGAAGGGTAAACCCCTTTGAAATCCCTCCTGGCCAGGGGAAAGCTCCTCTCACCTGTAAAGGGTTAAGAAGCTAAAGGTAACCTCGCTGGCACCTGACCAAAATGACCAATGAGGAGACAAGATACTTTCAAAAGCTGGGAGGAGGGAGAGGAACAAAGGGTCTGTCTGTGTGCTGCTCTTGCCAGAGACAGAACAGGAATGGAGTCTTAGAACTTTTAGTAAGTAATCTAGCTAGGTATGTGTTAGATTATGATTTCTTTAAATGGCTGAGAAAAGAATTGTGCTGAATAGAATAACTATTTCTGTCTGTATATCTTTTTTGTAACTTAAGGTTTTGCCTAGAGGGGTTCTCTATGTTTTGAATCTAATTACCCTGTAAGATATCTACCATCCTGATTTTACAGGGGGGATTTCTTTATTTCTATTTACTTCTATTTTTTTATTAAAAGTCTTCTTGTAAAAACTGAATGCTTTTTCATTGTTCTCAGATCCAAGGGTTTGGGTCTGTGGTCACCTATGCAAATTGGTGAGGCTTTTTATCCAACATTTCCCAGGAAAGGGGGGGTGCAAGTGTTGGGAGGATTGTTCATTGTTCTTAAGATCCAAGGGTCTGGGTCTGTAGTCACCTAGGCAAATTGGTGAGGCTTTTTACCAAACCTTGTCCAGGAAGTGGGGTGCAAGGTTTTGGGAAGTATTTTGGGGGGACAGACGCGTCCAAACAGCTCTTCCCCAGTAACCAGTAATTGTTTGGTGGTGGTAGCGGCCATTCCAAGGATAACGGGTGTAATATTTTGTACCTTGGGGAAGTTTTGACCTAAGCTGGTAAAGATAAGCTTAGGAGGTTTTTCATGCAGGTCCCCACATCTGTACCCTAGAGTTCAGAGTGGGGGAGGAACCTTGACAGCATTAAAGTAACAACAACTCAACTTAGAGAAATACAAAACACTGAAAAATAAGAACCACCCAAAAAAACCCCAAAATGAAGGTGCAACTTACCTGTCTTTACAAATGTTTTCAAAACTCTAGCCTACTCTTTTCCCAGAAAACAGGAACTGCAGTTGATTGCAGTCATTTTATCTCCAAATTATCTGATGACAGAACAATATAATTACAATGAAGCAAAGCTTGCAACAAGTCAGATTTTCCTGAGTACATAATTTCTCTCTCCACCCACACACAATTAAGCTATATGCTACAAGGGCTAATTCCTGCTGGTCCAACACACGGACACTCTTACATCATTGAAGTTGTTTTTTTATTATTTTGCAAAGCTGCACCAGTTAAACTAAACTAGCTAGCACTAGTTTAATAGCTAAGTCTAGCTTAATCGAAGCAGAGCAGTCTCTCAGTGGATATTGCCTTGGCATTCTCAGCTGTGACACCAGTTTACTTGTGTGACTCGGGCAAGCAGATGCTAGCCTCTTGGCCCTGTAGCTTATTTGTAACTTAAGAAAACAGATTTCTCTGCCTCTGAAAAAGTTCAGTCCCTCTCTGCACACCTCTAAATTATTCCTGACAGTGACAACACACTCATGCAAACAAATGCAAAATAATTCCTCTTTGGCTGTAGAAGGCCAGTCTGCACTCATGCCAGATACTCAAGGTATTTAGATGGGCCTCTATTTTTAAAACATGTCTTGGTCAAAGATACTAACAGTAAATTAGGAGCCCCCTGTGAAGTTCCATTATATTAGACTGCAGGGCCCAAGATTTAACAGCCAATTCTCTGGTTTGCTGCAGCCCCTTCATGATGTCCTGATGGCATAAAGGTACCAAATAGTTGGTAGAAATACTCCAGTGTAGGGGATTCCCTGCTTGGCACAGACATGGTGGAGTAGCTCTGTGCCACCCTCTCCTATACCCCTGCAGCTCATCAAGGTGGGTTCTGGGATTAGGGAGGGGATGTCCTTCCTGAAGGAGAAATTCCCCTACTGGCACTGCTCCCCACTCTATAGCCGGGGTGTGAACTCCACAGTTATTCAGTGGGGGTGAATCAAAATGTGTGCTTGAAATTTTCACATGCTATTTGCCAAGATGTTTTAAATTTACTAAAGTGTTTGGCGAAGTGTAGAGATGTCATAATTTCTTTAAAATTGGCAGGTAAGAGTCATCTGGCACTTTAGTTGCTTCCAGACATTCAGATCATAGTTGTAGTGTGTTACAGCTCTAAAATAGTTCATTGAATTTTTTTTTGCTTAGGACTACATATTTGAGCAAAGACTAAGTGTATCTCTTATTCATCACTGTGAGTGTGTGTGATTAATGAATGTTAAAATATTTAATATCTTCATTCCCTTTTCTGATAATCATTGACCTATGACCGATATTACTTATGTTGCATTAGCTATTTACATGAACAATAGCTGGTTACCTTTAGGGAACACATAATCAATAAAACAAATGTGACTTACATATGTGGCGAATGTCACTTCAGACCATAGATATTAATAAACCAAAATGAAAAGCTATTGTGTGCAAATATTTAAGTGGCTTTACAAAATCATTAGCCGTCAGTGAAACTACACAGAAGTCTTTAAACTATTTCAGGTGCTAATATTTAGGGCAAAGGAATGACACTAATTTGAATGAGATTAAGTTTTTACTTATTATGAGGGTTTATGTTAAAAAAAAAAAATCTTGCCTGAAGTTATGGGATCAGATCATCATTACATTCAAAGGTTGGTTCATGTTTTAATTAGAAGGCTTATTACAACACTAAAAGTTTAGCACAGCATTTGGAGGTGCTGCTGAAGACTGG
Organism: Caretta caretta; assembly: GCF_965140235.1. Taxonomy (NCBI): domain Eukaryota; kingdom Metazoa; phylum Chordata; order Testudines; family Cheloniidae; genus Caretta; species Caretta caretta. Next base: position 70,835,251 of record NC_134207.1, read on the forward strand.
AAAGATAAGCATCCAAGGATTATTTATATAAAGTTCTGGGATGTGTTTTCCAGATTAGCATCTGAATGTGTCTAGGAAAACCTGGAATGATTGGCCATGAATCTGATCTCACACACCCTGGTTTAAATCTGATGTCCTCCATGAAGTCAGTGAAGTTACATAGGCATAAAACTCAGGTAAGTGGCCTTTTATGCTCAGATCAAAGTATCAGACAGATTTGGGAATAATTCAGCTGACCTGGGGAATCTGTCTGTATATGGAAGTGGTGTGAAAGATACTAATTGGGGGAATCAGGCTGGTGTCTGGAAGGGAACTGCAGTGAAGGGGGAGAGTCACAGAGACATTTAGCGTTGGGACAGTGCTTAATTGGATCAATTCTTAGGGAATGGTACATGGAAAGTAGGAATCAATATGGAGTTATTAATTATTGCTAATCTATTTTATTGCGATGTTCAAGATTTTAGAGTTTCTGATTTGATTCAGTAAGTTTGGTTCAAGTCAGTCCAGAGATTTTTCTTAATTGTTATGACAGTCATTAGTTTCAGCAAGTTGCAATAAACCTCTAAAAGTTGTTGTTTTTTTAACCTTGCTGCCTCCATTACTACCCACTCTACGGGTGCATGCCTGGTTCTTCTCATTATTCTCAGACAATACAACAGAAATGTTGATTCTCTGCTGCTGTAAATGTTATTGCCGGAGATCTGATAGCATCTTATTAATACTCAATTTGCTAATCTACAATTCTCACAAAACACCCAGAACACACAAAGCCTCCTCATTACAAGTCCACCCGGGACCTTATGTGCATACTCAGGGTTGAAAGTTTATCTGCTATCTTTAGCAGCTAGCTCAATCATGCCTGTCTGTGCTGCAATCACACTCCCAGTTGCAGTGCAGACATACCTTCGGAGGTCTTGTCCTGCTTCTCAAGTGTAACTTTCATAGGAGATACTATAGTGAAGTTACAAATCCCCAAACATTATTACAAAATATACTACAGTACATGTCAAGGTTCCTTCCCCACTCTGAACTCTAGGGTACAGATGTGGGGACCTGCATGAAAACCTCCTAAGCTTTCTTTTACCAGCTTAGGTTAAAACTTCCCCAAGTTACAAACTATTTTACCATTTGCCCCTGGACTTCCACTGCCACCACCAAACTTTATCTGGGCTTCTGAGAAAACTTAGTTTGGATACGTCTTTTGACCCAAAATCCTCCCAAGCCTTGCACCCCACTGCCTGGGGAAGGTTTGGTAAAAATCCTCACCAATTTGCATAGGTGACCACAGACCCAAACCCTTGGATCTTAGAACAATGAAAAAGCATTCAGTTTCCTTACAAGAAGACTTTTAATAGAAGAAAAAAAAATCACCTCTGTAAAATCAGGATGGTAAATACCTTACAGCGTAATTAGATTCCAAACATAGAGAATCCCTCTAGGCAAAACCTTAAGTTACAAAAAAGACACACACACAGGAATATTCATTCTATTCAGCACAGCTATTTTCTTAGCCATTTAAAGAAATCATAATCTAACACATATCTAGCTAGATTACTTACTAAGTTCTAAGACTCCATTCCTGTTCTGTCCCTGGCAAAAGCATCACACAGACCCTTTGTTTTTCTCCCTCCTCCCAGCTTTTGAAAGTATCTTGTCTCCTCAGTGGTCATTTTGGTCAGGTGCCAGCGAGGTTACCTTTAGCTTCTTAAGCCTTTACAGGTGAAAGGATTTTTCCTCTGGCCAGGAGGGATTTTAAAGGTGATTACCCTTCCCTTTATATTTATGACAGTACATTTATTATTATACTACAAAGTCACTGATTGAAAGATTAAATTACACTTGTCAAATAGATGAGCGAAGTATGATACAGTCCATCTTGTGATACCCAAAAAACACACTGGCCTTGGGGTTTTCAGTTTAAATTGTATTTTGTTTGTGCCCATTCAGTAATTCTCAAGAGGTCAGTAATTTGCAGATTTTCCCTGATATTAGTGTGAATACAGTAGAAACTTGTTTATTAAGTTCTATGGGATATGCTCTGGGGACTGATGTCCCAGCACAGCAGTGAATAAAGCTATTGTGGAAATATTGGTGGGGATACTCAGTGTTACAGAACCACAAACTCCTTATGTAGCCTTGACACTTTTTTTGCAACCCATGACTTAATCATGTGGCTTGGCTAGTTTGTATTTGTAACATCATCTGACCAGACAGCAGTCAGAGTTTTCAGGCAAACAGACCATACGTGAGAATCAAATTCACATGAGCAAGTCAAGCAAGATTTTGCTCACAGTTTATGTAAGGGCCTAATCCAAAACCCACTGAAATCAAAGTAAAGAGAATTGACTTCAGAGAGCATTAGATCAGGCCCTAAATCATTGACCCAATAGCCCTCAATGTCCTATGGTACATTTATTTGGCTTTCTGAAAGCTTTCATTATGCACATTATACACATCCCTTCCTATACTTGCTAACAACAAATCTGCAAAAATTGCTATAAAGTAGCAGATTCAAATAAGAGTGTGATTTTATTAACCTCTCCTGAGGTAGGTTGTAACAGGGTGCACACTGTGCCCCATTGGATTCAGCCCCTTAGTCCTACTCCTTAAAGACTCGGGGACCCTCCAAGCTGGTACAACACCCATGCTCTTAGCTGTATGTCTGTTCCCCACCACCAGTATCCCACTATTTACACAGCTTGGCCTCACACCACTGAGCTTGACCTTTCCCTCTTGGTCTCCACCTGCCTTCCTCCCAACCTTATAGCTCCTGCTAACAAGGCTGGCAGGTGTGGTCAGTTACCAGGCAGGCATCAGGCTATCTATCCAGCCCCAGTCCAATCCCCCTGATTGGGGCTGGAGTGACAGGAGCGGATTAAGGCCTCTCTAGCAGCACCCTGCCATATATGTACATATATTACACTAAATAACTCTGGATTGCACGCTTTGAAATTTTTAGATTTGTGTAGCATCTTTTCTCTGTATTCCAGTAGCATTTTCTATAATACACAGTAACCTGGAGCTGCAAAACTGTAAAATGTACATGTCAGGCAGGCTCTCTCTATTTTGTAATACAGATTCATTTATTAAAGAAGAAACTTCAAAAATAAATAAGAACTGACTATGGCTGTTTACTTCAGACCCACTGTCTGCTCTGGCCATTTACTGTAAATGATTTTATGTTGTGCTGATTTATATAAAATGACCATACAGCTCTGGCTATCTTTGGGAAAAAAAGACACATTCTTAATAAGAAATAGACAATGTTAGCATTTGTCCTGTAGAGTCGACGCTATGATCATAAAGTGATATTTCCCCATTCTGTTGTTTGCTGTTGCACAGCTAAGTATGACCCACTTTGGGTTGTTTTCTTTATCTACATTTTCTGTTGGAGGTATTACATTTAAGGTAAAGAAAAGGGCATTTATATGTTTATGGAAAGAAACAATGAAATCTGCAAAGGACAAATGAGGCTAAACTGTGATTACTCAACTTTATATCTTCGGACCCATTTAAATTTCAATTTGACATTATTTATTACTTGTATTACAGTAGAAACCAGGGCTGAGCACAGTAAGGGCCCTCCATGAACAGAGTGGTGGAATTTACAATCCAAGAACTGAATCCTACATGTAAATTTGCCCAAGCACAACCCTGATCTTGTACAAAGCCTCATTAATTTCAGTTTGCAGCTTCTAACCCTGAAGGGAGAAGGCAGACACACAGTGGGAAGGAAACGGAGACCCAGACAGATGAAGTTACTTGCCCAAGGTTACATAGTAGGTCTATGGTGGAGTTGAGAATGGAACTCTTAGGGGGCAGATTCTCAGATGAAGTAAATGGCCATAGCGCCGTTGACTTCAAAAGGCCTATGACAATTTTTACACCTGCTTAGGATCTGTCCCCAGCTTTCCTGATTCCCAGTCCTACGCCTGATCCACTAGATCACTCTGCCTCTTCCACTACTACTGTATGGAAAAGCAGGGTATTTTGCTCTTTATTGGAGATATTGTTTACTTACAACCTGTACTCCTGCCTTTTGGGTCCTATCCTATGTTTGAATTTAGCCACAGCTCCCACTGAAGACTGAAGGAATTTTTGATTCTGGAATCAAGTCCCATGTTGGCATATATTTTTGTCGACTATATTTCCGGGTTAGTACTTTGTGCTAAAAGTTCAGTACTACATGAATGTAGTTTTATGAACTGTATTCCTAGCTGTCTAGCGATGTCTATATTTTAAATTACAGTACAAGGCAATTGTGGCATCAAAGAAAGATACATGCACATCCGAAGTGAAAGGTGTGTGTATTCACATACAATGTTGTGTTCTCTTTTTAAAACGGATTCAGCAGCATTAGTGTCATGGATAGTGCCACAGCTTTACTGCTTGAAGAAGGTAAAAGCCAAAAATATGGTGGATCTGTGCTTTGATGGATTTATCTATTTGAGTAAATTGTCAGCCATGCACAATTGTACCTTATGCAGCATTGTTTAGCATTTGCTAAATTACTGTCTTGTCTACTTCACATTCATTTACTCCAAGGACACATCATTTTTCAAATAAATCTGTTTGTGTATTTTTTTGTTTACCACAGAAAATACATTAAACAACCCTATCATGATTTACTGAATGTTTTTCCAAAAGGAGGTACATCTAGTAATGTGCACATCATTCTGATTTTGATTGAACAGTTATTTTTCCACTTCCTTCTGTGCCCCTCTCTTCTGTAAATATAATGTGAGAAGCAACATAATCTAGTGTACACAGTATTGGACTGGGAGTACACGAGATCTGATTATATCTCTGGTCTGCCAGTGACCTCTCTCTGCCTCTTTCTCCTTCCTCCTTTTGTCTGTCTTGTACACTTAGATTGTGAACAATTCAGTGGAGGGCCTGTCTCTCTCATAGAAGAATGGAGCCTCAATCTCAGGTAGGGCTTTTTGTGCTATTTTAGTACAAGGAATAACAATGACCATACTTTGACAAGACAGTTTTGCAAGATGCACCAGAGACTGGTCACCCATTCTATGTGGAAAAAAGTTGTGGTCTGTTCCTGTGAAAACTTGCACCAAATGTAGTGTTTATTCCTGTGGGAAGTTCCACTGATGGCTCTGATAGTGTACATGCCCCCCCCCCCCCGACTAAGCAGGCAGGGAAGGGGTGAACTGCTTCAAAAGGGAACCAGATGGAGGGTCTTTCCCACTTTGAAGTTATTCAATCTGCCTGCTAGACTCAGAAGCAAGGGGGCAGATAGTAGATTTGGTGTGAGTAGTTGCTGAGGGACTTCTCCCACAACCCTAGGCTGAAGCAAACTCTTCTTGGTTTGCCATTTTGCTCTCTGTTGGCCAGGAAGGCAGCCGTTGGTCCTGACTCTCTCTGTCTTGTCCAGGTTAGAGGAAAGCTCCGTGCAGAGAGGTGAATAACTTAAAGTAGCAAGATACAGCATTGTGTGTTGCTATCTGAGTCTGAACCACACCCTTACAATGTGATTAATCATGGCTGCAAACAGTAAGCTTGCTAATACATGTTTTCAGGTTCTGGCCCTTAATTGTTATAACTCCCTCTGCTTGTCCTTTGTAAATACATTAAAGCATCTAATCTGATGATCTCAAAATACCACTGAATCAACGAGCTACCTACTGCTGTCTTAGATAGTGTGCGTATGTAGCCAAGTTTCCCCTTATGATACAAAGCAGGAAGAGTTTGTGGAAGAGATTTGTTTTGTTACTGATTTAATATCAAATAAATAACACAGGGATGACTATACTGATTCCACTTCTCATTTCCACATTTAGTTTAATAACAATCAAAATGCATTTGAAGTACCAGCAGACTTTCCACCAGCAATGCAGGGAGATTTTTGTGGCCAACAAAAGTAGTGTAGTCCTTTTAGCACAGGGATCGGTAACCTTTGGCATGCGGCCCATCAGGTAAATCCGCTGGAAGGCCTGGACGGTGTGTTTACTTGCAGCGTCCTCAGGTTCAGCCAATCGCAGCTCCCACTGGCCGCGGTTTGCCGTTCCAGGCCAATGCGGGCTGCGGGAAGCGGCAGCTAGCACATGGGAATGGCGAACCACAGCCAGTGGGAGCTGCAATTGCCGAGCCTGAGGACGCTGCAGGTAAACAAACCATCCTGGCCCACCAGCGGATTTCCCTTATGGGCTGTGTGTCAAAGGTTGCTGATTCCTGCTTTAGCAGATGGGTCTGAAATCAGATAAGGTAGGTACAGGGAGTCAGAATGCTCCAATGTTGCTAGAGCTTGTAACAGATCTGCGTGCTGCAGAACTATTGGTTTTAAGCCTATCTGCACATACGTTGCGTTGACTAGAGCCCAGAAACTTTGAGTCCAGGAACATAGACCTCACTCACTTGAGACCTTGATTGGTTGTCAGTAATAGCAGGTCCTTCTCCTCTTCAGGTGTTCTGTCAAAGAGCAGTTATTAAATGCAGTTATAGCTACACACACAAATCCCACATGTTGAAAATTGCCTTTCCACAAGTTTCTTAACACCTCTGTTAAACAGGAAGATTCGAGACCAGGCAATTATTAATGAGATTGCCAGAGTCAAGCAAGCAGAGGCTTGACTACCACAGCAGCCTATCCTCCCTGAGGTAGGTGTTGACAGGGTAGCATTAGATGCAATTGGCAGGGTAGATGTGGCAGTCATTCAATATGATTGGCAGGGTAGCACATTGTCAACTACAGCTCTGCCAGCGTCTCACGGCAGCAACTGCAAGTCTCACTTCTTAATACGACCTTGCTACCATGAACCAGCCAACTGATATTTTTTTAATAGTTCTACTGAGGGGAGGATGCAAGCACGAAATAGAAAATAAAGTAATTAGCACTGAAATAATCAAGATGTTAGCATAGAATGTTAGCATAGAATTCCAAGGGTGAATGAGTTTCTAATGCACTAGCCTGATAAGAAAGACTATCTGTCACTAAGTACAGAAATGTTTCAATAAGACTAATTTTTAAGGAACTGATTCAGAAAAAACTTCTAGCTGATCCGAACAAGCTAAAATATTAGTGTCTCATGCTTTTGGTCTTGTCCCGTCTCACCTTATATGTCTTTAAGGCAGACAGGCCAAGGCAAATCCATGAGTCAAATTCAAAGCAAAATATTTTAATATGAACACCAACTGTATGATACAACTTACATTTTTAAAACACTAACAGCTGTCAAGAAAACTAGCATATGCTTGCTTATAACTTCATCACTTTCTAACATTCTTCTGGCTTCTTCTTTGACATTTCAAGCAAGAGTTAATAGCTATGGCTTCTTTGGGAACACATTTGGCTGCTGCAGGATTACTGGATGCCAAAGTATAGAATAAGCTTTTCTCTGTAGCAACATCTGGGTCTGTGCTTCACGTGTTGCTAGGTGCTCAGCAGGAAGGCAACAAAGTAGTGCAGTGAATTTTAGATATTACATCAACATAAATGTTCTTTCCCCCCAGCAATCCATGAATGAAGTGGTTTGAAAAATTATTTCAGACAGCCTCCTCCTTTAGTACTGATAGCCCTTTAGTACGGTGTGTGGAAAATTTAGTATATAAACATTTTTTTAAAAAAATCCATATGAAGTCTAATGGGATCATTCTTTACTAACCCCCCAAACCAGCTAAATATTTCCTTGGCTAAAAATTGGGTTTTGTGGATCTTTTCTGTGGGAAAAGATCTATATCAACAACATTTTCCCTTTGGAAAATCCAAATGAAATGTTTTGGGCTGACAAACTGAAATGAACCAGTGGCCACGGTCTGCCGTTCCCAGGCAATGGGAGCTGCGGGAAGCGGCGGCCAGCACTTAGATAGTTGGGAACCTCCTTCCAGATGATGTCATGGTATCCTCTCACACTGTAGATACCTTGCTGGGGGAGGGAATCCTAGTTATTAGGAAGAGAAAAGTAATAGTAATCATAGGCACTGACGCCATGGGTGCTCTGGGGCTGGAGCACCCGCAGGGAAAAATTGGTGGGTGCTCTGCACCCACTGGTAGCTCCCTGCCCCCCCACCCCAGCTAACCTCTCCCCTGCCTCCTCCCCAGTGTGTGCTCGCCTTTTCCCCCTAGCTCCTAGTGCTTAAGCTGTGAAACAGCCATTTCACGTGGCAAGCGGTGGGAGGGAGGAGGAGGGGGAACGCAGTATGCTCAGGGAGGAGGCAGGACTGGGGACGGGATCTGCAGAAGGGGTCCAATAGGGGCAGGGAGGAGGCTGAGTTGGGGCGGGGACTTCGGGGAAGGGGTTGGAATGGGGGCAGGGCAGGGGTGGGGAAAGGGTTGAGTCGGGGCGGGGCCAGGGACTGTGGGGGGGCATGAGCACCCACCGGCACTAGGGAAAGTTGGTGCCTTTGATAGTAATGGGGGATTCGATCATTAGAAATATAGATAGCTGGGTGGTTTGTGATGACCGGGAAAACTGCATTGTGAATTGCCTGCTTGGTGCAAAGGTTGCAGATCTCTTGAGACATCTAGACAGACTTATGTGCAGTCCTGGGGAGGAGCCATTTGTCATGGTAGATGAAGGAACCATCGACACAGGAGTGAGGTTCCAATGGACAAATTTAGGCTTCTAGGGGTATGTCTACACTACGGAATAAGGTCAAATTTATAGAAGTCGGTTTTTTAGAAATCGGTTTTATATATTCGAGTGTGTGTGTCCCCACAGAAAATGCTCTAAGTGCATTAAGTGCATTAACTCGGCGGAGCGCTTCCACAGTACTGAGGCAAGCGTCGACTTCCGGAGCGTTGCACTGTGGGTAGCTATCCCACAGTTCCCGCAGTCTCCGCTGCCCATTGGAATTCTGGGTTGAGATCCCAATGCCTGATGGGGCTAAAACATTGTCGCGGGTGGTTCTGGGTACATATCGTCAGGCCCCCGTTCCCTCCCTCCCTCCGTGAAAGCAAGGGCAGACAATCATTTCGCGCCTTTTTTCCTGAGTTACCTGTGCAGACGCCATACCACGGCAAGCATGGAGCCCGCTCAGGTAACCGTCACTCTATGTCTCCTGGGTGCTGGCAGACGCGGTACGGCATTGCTACACAGTAGCAGCAACCCCTTGCCTTGTGGCAGCAGACGGTACAGTACGACTGGTAGCCGTCATCGTCATGTCCGAGGTGCTCCTGGCCACATCGGCTGGGAGCGCCTGGGCAGACATGGGCGCAGGGACTAAATTTGGAGTGACTTGACCAGGACATTCTCTTTAGTCCTGCAGTCAGTCCTATTGAACCGTCTTATGGTGAGCAGGCAGGCGATACGGACTGCTAGCAGTCGTACTGTACCTTCTTCTGCTGAGCAGCCATGAGATGTGGAAGGCATGCAGTCCTTCTGCACCGTCTGCTGCCAGCCAAAGATGTAAAAGATAGATGGAGTGGATCAAAACAAGAAATAGACCAGATTTGTTTTGTACTCATTTGCTTCCCCCCCTCCCCTGTCTAGGGGACTCATTCTTCTAGGTCACACTGCAGTCACTCACAGAGAAGGTGCAGCGAGGTAAATCTAGCCATGTATCAATCAGAGGCCAGGCTAACCTTCTTGTTCCAATAAGGACAATAACTTAGGTGCACCATTTCTTATTGGAACCCTCCGTGAAGTCCTGCCTGAAATACTCCTTGATGTAAAGCCACCCCCTTTGTTGATTTTAGCTCCTTGAAGCCAACCCTGTAAGCCGTGTCCTCAGTCGCCCCTCCCGGCGTCAGAGCAACGGCAAACAATTGGGCATCTGAGAGTGCTGTCCAGAGCAGTCACAATGGAGCACTCTGATAGGGCTAAAACATTGTCGCAGGTGATTCTGGGTACGTATCGTCAGGCCCCCGTTCCCTCCCTCCCTCCGTGAAAGCAAGGGCAGACAATCATTTCGCGCCTTTTTTCCTGAGTTACCTGTGCAGACGCCATACCACGGCAAGCATGGAGGCCGCTCAGCTCACTTTGGCAATTAGGAGCACATTAAACACCACACGCATTATCCAGCAGTATATGCAGCACCAGAACCTGGCAAAGCGATACCGGGCGAGGAGGCGACGTCAGCGCAGTCACGTGAGTGATCAGGACATGGACACAGATTTCTCTGAAAGCATGGGCCCTGACAATGCATGCATCATGGTGCTAATGGGGCAGGTTCATGCTGTGGAACGCCGATTCTGGGCTCGGGAAACAAGCACAGACTGGTGGGACCGCATAGTGTTGCAGGTCTGGGACGATTCCCAGTGGCTGCGAAACTTTCGCATGCGTAAGGGCACTTTCATGGAACTTTGTGACTTGCTTTCCCCTGCCCTGAGGCGCATGAATACCAAGATGAGAGCAGCCCTCACAGTTGAGAAGCGAGTGGCGATAGCCCTGTGGAAGCTTGCAACGCCAGACAGCTACCGGTCAGTTGGGAATCAATTTGGAGTGGGCAAATCTACTGTGGGGGCTGCTGTGATGCAAGTAGCCCACGCAATCAAAGATCTGCTGATATCAAGGGTAGTGACCCTGGGAAATGTGCAGGTCATAGTGGATGGCTTTGCTGCAATGGGATTCCCTAACTGTGGTGGGGCTATAGATGGAACCCATATCCCTATCTTGGCACCGGAGCACCAAGCCGCCGAGTACATAAACTGCAAGGGGTACTTTTCGATAGTGCTGCAAGCTCTGGTGGATCACAAGGGACGTTTCACCAACATCAACGTGGGATGGCCGGGAAAGGTGCATGATGCTCGCATCTTCAGGAACTCTGGTCTGTTTCAAAAGCTGCAGGAAGGGACTTTATTCCCAGACCAGAAAATAACTGTTGGGGATGTTGAAATGCCTATATGTATCCTTGGGGACCCAGCCTACCCCTTAATGCCATGGCTCATGAAGCCGTACACAGGCAGCCTGGACAGTAGTCAGGAGCTGTTCAACTACAGGCTGAGCAAGTGCAGAATGGTGGTAGAATGTGCATTTGGACGTTTAAAGGCGCGCTGGCGCAGTTTACTGACTCGCTTAGACCTCAGCGAAACCAATATTTCCACTGTTATTACTGCTTGCTGTGTGCTCCACAATATCTGTGAGAGTAAGGGGGAGACGTTTATGGCGGGGTGGGAGGTTGAGGCAAATCGCCTGGCTGCTGGTTACGCGCAGCCAGACACCAGGGCGGTTAGAAGAGCACAGGAGGGCGCGGTACGCATCAGAGAAGCTTTGAAAACCAGTTTCATGACTGGCCAGGCTACGGTGTGAAAGTTCTGTTTGTTTCTCCTTGATGAAACCCCCCGCCCGTTGGTTCACTCTACTTCCCTGTAAGCTAACCACCCGCCCCTCCTCCCTTCAATCACCGCTTGCAGAGGCAATAAAGTCATTGTTGCTTCACATTCATGCATTCTTTATTCATTCATCACACAAATAGGGGGATGACTACCAAGGTAGCCCAGGAGGGGTGGTGGAGGAGGGAAGGAAAATGCCACACAGCACTTTAAGCACAGCACTTTAAAAGTTTACAACTTTAAAATTTATTGAATGACAGCCTTCTTTTTTTTGGGCAATCCTCTGTGGTGGAGTGGCTGGTTGGCCAGAGGCCCCCCCACCGCGTTCTTGGGCATCTGGGTGTGGAGGCTATGGAACTTGGGGAGGAGGGCGGTTGGTTACAGAGGGGCTGCAGTGGCAGTCTGTGCTCCAGCTGCCTTTGCTGCAGCTCAACCATACACTGGAGCATACTGGTTTGGTCCTGCAGCAGCCTCAGCATTGAATCCTGCCTCCTCTCATCACGCTGCCGCCACATTTGAGCTTCAGCCCTGTCTTTAGCCCACCACTTACTCTCTTCAGCCCGCCACCTCTCTTCCCGGTCATTTTGTGCTTTCCTGCACTCTGACATTATTTGCCTCCACGCATTCGTCTGTGCTCTGTCAGTGTGGGAGGACAGCATGAGCTCGGAGAACATTTCATCGCGAGTGCGTTTTTTTTTCTTTCTAAGCTTCACTAGCCTCTGGGAAGGAGAAGATCCTGTGATCATTGAAACACATGCAGCTGGTGGAGAAAAAAAAAGGGACAGCGGTATTTAAAAAGACACATTTTATAAAACAGTGGCTACACTCTTTCAGGGTAAACCTTGCTGTTAACATTACATACATAGCACATGTGCTTTCGTTACAAGGTCGCATTTTGCCTCCCCCCACCGCGTGACTACCCCCTCATCCTTCCCCCCTCCCTGTGGCTAACAGCGGGGAACATTTCTGTTTAGCCACAGGCAAACAGCCCAGCAGGAATGGGCTCCTCTGAGTGTCCCCTGAAGAAAAGCACTCTATTTCAACCAGGTGACCATGAATTAGATCTCACTCTCCTGAGGATAACACAGAGAGATAAAGAACGGATGTTGTTTGAATGCCAGCAAACATACACTGCAATGCTTTGTTCTACAATGATTCCCGAGTACGTGTTACTGGCCTGGAGTGGTAAAGTGTCCTACCATGAAGGACGCAATAAGGCTGCCCTCCCCAGAAACCTTTTGCAAAGGCTTTAGGACTACATCTAGGAGAACCGCAAATGCCAGGGCAAAGTAATCCTTTCACATGCTTGCTTTTAAACCATGTATAGTATTTTAAAAGGTACACTCACCAGAGGTCCCTTCTCCGCCTGCTGGGTCCAGGAGGCAGCCTTGGGTGGGTTCGGGGGGTACTGGCTCCAGGTCTAGGGTGAGAAACAGTTCCTGGCTGTCGGGAAAACCGGTTTCTCCGCTTGCTTGCTGTGAGCTATCTACAACCTCCTCCTCATCATCATCATCTTCTTCGTCCCCAAAACCTGCTTCCGTATTGCCTCCATCTCCATTGAAGGAGTCAAACAACACGGCTGGGGTAGTGGTGGCTGAACCCCCTAAAATGGCATGCAGCTCATCATAGAAGCGGCATGTTTGGGGCTCTGACCCAGAGCGGCTGTTCGCCTCTCTGGTTTTCTGGTAGGCTTGCCTCAGCTCCTTCAGTTTCACGCGGCACTGCTTCGGGTCCCTGTTATGGCCTCTGTCCTTCATGCCCTGGGAGATTTTCAGAAAGGTTTTGGCATTTCGAAAACTGGAACAGAGTTCTGATAGCACGGATTCCTCTCCCCAAACAGCGATCAGATCCCGTACCTCCCGTTCGGTCCATGCTGGAGCTCTTTTGCGATTCTGGGACTCCATCATGGTCACCTGTGCTGATGAGCTCTGCATGGTCACCTGCAGCTTGCCACGCTGGCCAAACAGGAAATGAGATTCAAAAGTTCGCGGTTCTTTTCCTGTCTACCTGGCCAGTGCATCTGAGTTGAGAGTGCTGTCCAGAGCGGTCATAATGGAGCACTCTGGGATAGCTCCCGGAGGCCAATACCATCGAATTGTGTCCACAGTACCCCAAATTCGAGCCGGCAACGTTGATTTAAGCGCTAATCCACTTGTCAGGGGTGGAGTAAGGAAATCGATTTTAAGAGCCCTTTAAGTCGAAATAAAGGGCTTCATTGTGTGGACGGGTGCAGGTTTACATCGATTTAACGCTGCTAATTCGACCTAAAGTCCTAGTGTAGACCAGGGCTCGGTAGGAGATTAAAATCCAGGACCTCCAAGGTTGCATTCTCTGAAATTCTTCCAGCTGCATGTGTAGGGCCAGGTAGACAGGCCGAACTGCAGGGTCTCAATGTGTGGATGAAACAATGGAGTAAGGAGGAGGGATTTAAGTCTTAGGAAATGGGGAACCCCTTCAGAAAGGAGGAGCCTATACAGGAAGGATGGGCTCCACCTAAACCAAAATGGAACCAGATTGCTGGCATGTAAAATTAAAAAGGTCATAGAGGAGTTCTTAAACTAAGGGCTGCAGAGTAGCATGTGGTTTGGACAGAGGCATCCTGTAGGGGAGGATCTATTAACGGGGTGTGTCTATATCCTAGTGAAGAGAAGAGGATAGAAGTTGATAAAGTACAGGTGGAAACTGAAGAGAAACAGTCAAATGAGAGTCCCATTCAATTACATCGCATGAAGACAGACAAATAAAAAGAGGCAAATTTTATAAGTGCTTGTGTACAAATGCTAGAAGTCTGATGATGGGTGAACTTGAGTGCCTGGTATTAAATGAAAATATTGATATAACAGGATCACAGGAACTTGGTGGAATGATGACAATCAATAGGACACTATAATATCAGAATATAAAATAGATAGAAATGACTGTGTAGGTCGTACTGGAGTGGGAGTGGCACTATATGTGAAAGAAAACAAAGTAAAATATAGTAAAAATTTTAAATGAATCAAATTGTACCATGGAATTTCCATCCATAAAGATTCTGTGCATCAAGAAAAAGAGTATAGCAGTAGACTACTGATCACCTAACCAAGATGGTGATGATGATTGTGAAATGCACAGGGAGATTAGAGACCCTACAAAAACAGACAACCCAATAATAATGGGGGATTTCAGCTATCCCCATATTGACTGGTTACATATCCCCTCAGGAAGGGATGAAGAGAGAAAGTTTTTAGACACCATAACTGCTTCTTAGAGCAGCTAATCCTGGAACCCACAAGGGGAGAAGCAATTCTTGATTTAGTCCCAAGTGGAGCACAGGAGCTGATACAAGAGGTGAATATAGTTGAACCACTCAGTAATAGCAACCATAATATAATTAAATTTAATATCCATATGTGGGGTGGGGGCAGGAATACCTGAGAAGCCCACCAGAGTAGCATTTGACTTCAGAAAGGGGAACTACATAAAAACGAGGAAGCTAGTTAATTTATGTCTAACAGAAACAGTCACAAGTGAAATGCCTGCAAGCGGCAAGAAAAAAATTGAAAACACTTAAATAGAGGCTCAAATTAAATGTACACTCCACTTTAAAAAAACAGTAATAGTAAAACCAAAAAAGCTGTCATGGTTACAGCAGAGTAAAAGAGGCAGCTAGAGGCAAAAAGGCATCCTTTAAAAAATTGGAAGTCAGATCCTACTGATGAAGATAGAAAGGACCATAAACTCTGGCAAGTCAAGTGTAAAAGTATAATTATATAGACCAAAAAAGAATTTGAAGAGCAACTAGCAAAAGATTCAAACTAACATTAAAAGTGTTTAAGTACATCAGAAGCAGGAAGCCTGCCAAACCATCAGTGAGGCCACTGGGTGATCAAGATGCTAAAGGAGCACTCAAGGAAGACAAAGCTGTTGCAGAGAATTTTTTGCATTGTCATCACTACAGAAGATGTGAGGAGATTCCCACACTTGTGCCATTGTTTTTAGGTAACAAATCTGAGGAACTGTCCCACACTGAGCTGTCAATAGAGGAGATTTTGGAACAATTGATAAATTGAACAGTAATAAATACCCAGGACCAGATGGTATTCACCCAAGAGTTCTGAAGGAACTCAGTTTTGCAATTTCATATTTAACTGGTATATAACCTGTCATTTTAAGTCAGATTCTGTACCAGATGACTGGTGGATAGCTACTGTGATGCCAATTTTTAAAAAAGGCTCCAGACAACATCTGGGCAATTACAGGCTGGTAAGCCTAACTTCAGTACCAGGCAAATTGGTTGAAAGTACTGTAAAGAGCAGAATCACCAGACACTCAGATGAACCCAATTTGTTGGGGAAGAATCAATATGACTTTTGTGAAGGGAAATCACGCCCCCTCAGTGTTTTAGAATTCTTTGAGGTGATCAATAAATATGAGGATAAGGGTGATCCAGTGGATGGGGTGTTCTTAAACTTTCAAAAGCCTTTTGAAATTGTCCCTCACCAAAGGCTCTTATCCAAAGTAAGGAGTAATGGGATAAGATGGAAGGTCCTCTCGTGGATCAGTAACTGGTAAAAAGACAGGAAACAAAGGTAAGGAATAAATTAGCTACTCCAGACGGCTATTGTTCCTAATCCTGAAAGATGTCCTAACCATAATGGGGAAGCCAGCCAATATTGCTACTTCCATCAACTTCAGCTATATCCTGAATATCCTTTGGGCTTGTCTCAGCTACAGGAATAACATCAGCACAGCTACGGTATTGCAGCTCTGCTACTATAGCACCATAGTATAGACAGTTGCTGCAGTGACAGAAGGGATTTTTCCATTGCTGTAGTTAATCCCTCTCTGCCTCCAAAGGGGTTAGCTGGGCCGACCAAAGAATTCTTCCATTGACCTAGTGGTATCTATATCGGGGCTTAGGTTGGCTTAACTATGGGGGAGGGATAGCTCAGTGGTTTGAGCATTGGCCTGCTAAATCCAGGGTTGTGAGTTCAATCCTTGAGGGGGGCATTTAGAAATCTGGAGCAAAAATTGGGGATTGGTCCTGCTTTAAGCAGTGGGTTGGACTAGATGATCTCCTGAGGTCCCTTCCAACCCTGATATTCTATGAACTATGTCTCAGAAGTATGAATTTTTAACCCCCCTCTCCAATGTAGCCAGCTCTACATTTAGGAATAGACTATAGTAAAAAACAGAATTACCAGACACATAGATGAACACAGATTTGTTGGGGAAGAGTCAACATGACGGAAGCTTTCGTGAAGAGAAATTATCCCTCACCAATCTACTAAAATTTGAGGGCGTCAAACAAACATGGGTAAACAGTGATCCAGTGTATTTGGATTATCAGTAAGCTTTTTACAAGGTCCCTCACCAATGGCTCTTAAGCAAGGTAGGCAGTCTTGGGATAAGAAGGATGGTCCTCTCATGGATCAATAACTGGTTAAAAGACTGGAAATAAAGGTTAGGAATAAGTGGTCAGTTTTCAGAATGGAGAAAGATAAATAGTGGTATCCCCCAGAGATCTGTACTGGGACCAGTGGTGTTCAACATATTCATGAATGTTTGGAAAAAGGGGTAAATAGTGAGGTGGCAAATTTTCAGATGATATAAAATTACTCAAGATAGTTGTCTAAAACAGACTGCAAAGAGTTACGAAGGGATCTCACAAAACTGGGTGACCGGGCAACAAAATGGCAGATGGAATTCAATGTTGATAAATGCAAGTAATGCTTATTGGAAAACATCCCAACTATACATACAAAATGATGGGGTCTAAATTAGCTGTTACCACTCAAGGAAGAGACCTTGGAGTCACCTCGTTCTCTGAAAACATCCACTGAATGTGTAGCGGTAGTCAGAAAAGCTAACAAGGTTAGCAACCATTAAGAAAGGGATAAATAAGACAGAAAATACCATAATGCCACTATATTAATCCATGGCACACCCACACCATGGACTGCACACCATGCAGTTCTGGTCACCTCATCTCAAAAAAGATGTTGTAGAACTGGGAAAGGTACAGAGATGGGCGACAAATGTTTAAAGGTATGGAATAGCTTCCATCTGAGGAGAGATTAAAAGTCAACCTGTGGAACCCATTGCCAGGGAATGTTGTGAAGGCCAAAACTACAATGGGGTTCAAAAAAACATTAGATAAGTTCATGGAGGATAGGTCCATCAATGGCTATTGACCAAGATGGTCAGAGATGCAACCGCATGCTCTGAGTGTCCCTAAGCCTTTGACCGCCAGATGCTGGGACTGGATGACAGGGGATGGATCACATGATAATTAGCCTGTTCTTCAGCTCCACCACCTCCTGCAAAGCTCCAGGCTCGGTCTTCAGCACCCAACTGTCACCTTAGACCTGAGAGCTGGGTCCCATCACCACCCCTGTAGCTGCAGGCTGGAGCTTTCTGCACTGGCGACCCCATCAGAAAGGGGTTGCGAACCACTTTCAGGTTTGACCCACACTTTGAGAACCACTGGCTTAGACAAATACAAAACCTGCTATGTTTAGTGTGGCATGAGATTAACATGTTCATTGAAAGTCAAGATCTGGTTGGCATCTATTCAATCAGACCTCATGCACAATAATTTTATATTTGGAAGTAAGAGATAGACAACACCAATTCTAGAGTCTATTTAACATGCATACTGAAAAAAACGATTTATGTATCAGTCATTCATTTCTGCAATATCAGCAAAATATTAATGCAATTTTTGATTAAAATTTCAGTTTAATTCAAATGTGATCAATGAATAAGTGGGAAAACAAGACTACATTTTTACTAATTCCAGTAGCAATTACTTTTTGTACAGCTAAATAAGTATTTCACAGGCCAATGCCTCTTAGAATATCATTGAAGATCAAGGATTACTGCCAATATGTTGACTTTTCTGTACTTCAGATGAACAAGCTCTGGTATTTCTTCAGTCTTTTTCTTACAGAATCCATGAGCTTCTTAATTTGGCTCCTTTCAGATTTAATGAAATATCAACTTTGATTATATCTGCAAAGTTGTATTCAATGGCCAGTGGCTCATACGCAAGGTTAATAGAATCATAGAAGGTTAGGGTTGGAAGGGACCTCAGGTGGTCATCTAGTCCAACTCCCTGCTTGAAGCAGGACCCATCCCCAATTTTTGCCCCAGATCCCTAAATGGCCCCCTCAAGGATTGAACTCACAACCCTGGGTTTAGCAGGCCAATGCTCAAACCATCATGTTGCTTCTTGTTTATTTTTTGCAGCATGTGTGGCATTTCCCAGACAAATAAAAAAGGGCATCCCTGACCAAACAGCTTGTAATCAAAGAACCAGATTTTGGTAATTTCCTGCATGGGAGCACAATATCATGTGGGAGAGAGCCAGAGAACTCCTGTCTACACTTGTGTCTATGCACAAGGAGTTAGCCACAATCCCTTTGGAATATGCCACTAGTACGCAGGTCCTGCCTCCATGAGCATTATAGCTGTCTCCTGATATTAAGTTCAATACGCTTTACATCCTTCCCACATTTTAGTTCCAGTACAGTTATAGATTTTTATACTGACAACACATTACTGCCTTGGAGTAATGGCTTTTCTCTGAACCCTAACCAATTATCAACATTCTTGTTGAATTGTGGACACCAGAACTAGACACAGAATTCCAGGAGCAGTCACACCAGTCCCAAATACCAAGATAAAATACCTGCTCCATTCCTACTTAAGAGTCCCCTGTTTAAACCTCCCAGGATCACATTAGCGCTTTTGGCGACATCTTCATTATTTACTGCTCTCCCACTTTTTGTGTCATCTGCAATCTTTGTCAATGATGATTTTATGTCTTCTTCCAGCTCATTGATAAAGATGTTAGATAGTGTAAAGCCAAGAACTGCTTCTTGGGGAACCCACTGGAAACACATCCACTCAACGATGATTCCCCCATTTGCAATTATATTTTGAGACCTACAATTTAGCCAAATTTTAATCCATTTAATGTGTGCTATGTTAATTTTATCTTCTAGGTTTTTTTAATCAAAATGTTTAAGGAACGTTGTTAAATCCAAGAAACACCATGGCCTGGGGTTCAGCAGGTTTCACACTCATTTTTAGATAATTCAGAGTGAAGCAGGAAGGAAAGCAAAGACAATCCGACCAATAAATAATGAAGAAGCCCCTGCAAGTTTTACCCTAAATTTTGTACTTTCTTAATCCATGAAACATTTATAGCACTCCTCTCCAAAACGCTCTACTAGTTTTAGAAAAACAAACAAGGTAACCTTGAACAGTCTCAGAACATATCACCAAGAGGCTGAAGAGAAGGTTCCTAGCATGCATGGGGTACCCTTACATAGGTTGGGTTAAGTGGTTTTAGGTCTTTCCCAGCATTTCAGGGTAATTAGTATTACTAATCATGTTCCTTACAGTAGTAACTAAGCGCCAACCAAGAATGTGGCCCAGTGGTGCCAGATGCTGTACAAACACAGATTAATAGATGATGCCTGCCTCAAAGAGCTGAAAATCTAAACAAACATGGCAGACAAAGGATGCAGGGAGGGGTAGAACACACAAGCAGCATGAACAATTTGATGGCAGCAAATGCCATATTAGTTACATGATATTTCATTGCTAGGAGGGTTTACTTAGGAGGGAATCAGCTAAATGGAAAGAAATGGGAAGGGGAGTGAGGCAGGGGATAGAGGAAAAGGCAGACGTGGAGTGAAGCTGAGAAGAAGAGACTGTGAGGGAGAGGAAGGGTTGGAACAAACAACCATTCAGCACAGGACAGAGAAACCTCAAACAAAAGTGTAGGAAGTTCTCAATGTCCAGCAGTCCCTGCTCAGGCTGCTTCTGCCCCTACCAGCTGGAGTCTCTGGCTGGCTCCTCTCTGCAGTCTTCCCTCAAGGCCACATGGTGGGGGGGGGAAGGCATCACCTGGGTCCTAGTGCCCCCAACTTCTGAGGAGAGTCTCTCCCCTACTCAATT
Source organism: Caretta caretta (assembly GCF_965140235.1). Taxonomy (NCBI): domain Eukaryota; kingdom Metazoa; phylum Chordata; order Testudines; family Cheloniidae; genus Caretta; species Caretta caretta. Next base: position 70,855,430 of record NC_134207.1, read on the forward strand.
CTGTGTCCAGTGGGGTTGGTGGGAAGAGGTGGCTTTGGCTGGACTCTACTTTACAACCCGCAATGCAGCAGTCCCTACTTTGGCTGCTTCTACACTCTTCCTGCTGCTGGAGTATCTTGTTCTTACTAGTCTGTTGGCCTTAACTCCATTATAGATAGGGCCCTATCAAATGCATGGTTTGCCATTACACCCCATATTCTTCTTATAAATATGGTTATGATATGAATATGGCATAACTAAGATACTTCATGCAAGATGGCTCATATAAGTTATCATTGGAAAGGTTATGATTTACTGAATGTGATTATCCAATTTGCACATATCATTTCTGTATCTAAAGTTAGGAATATTGACTATGTAACAATTGCAATTGTGTGTATATTTAGAAGGAATGCCCACCAGATAGTATGCGATCCTCCTGAATAACCCATTAGGAAGAAACAACAAGACTGTGAAGATACTAATCTCTCTCCTTCCTGAGAGGCATTTTGGGATGTAGTTGTAACACTACCAGGTCAGGTGGCCCTGTCACCTGATACAAAATACTACCTTGGTCACTGCTGGTACTTTTCCACCAAGGGAACGGGGATCAAACAAAGGATTCCTGCCTTAGGTAAATCCTTTTTAAGGGCTGGTAAGGGGGTTGATCTGGACTCTTCTCCATTGCCTACCCAAGAAGGAGGAATGCTGAAAGAACCTGAAGGGATAAAGGAACTAACCTGAAGGGAAAGGCGGGGGGAGTGCAGACTGAGACAAGGGTCCAGTCTGTAAAAAGAAATAACTGGAACTCTGAGCTACAGAAACTCTGCATCCTGCCTAATTCAACATTTAGGGTGAGAAATTACATTTTGTAACCTGTTTCTTTAGTGAATCAATTGTGTGTTTTGTTTTATTTGCTTAGTAATCTGCTTTGTTCTGTTTGCTATCCCTTATAATCACTTAAAATCTGTCTTTTTGTAGTTAATAAACTAATTTCTTGCTTAAAACGTAACCCAGTTTGTGCAATCCATATTTGAGGCGGAGCAAGAAGCTATGCATATCTCTCTTCACATTGAGGAAGAGGGTGGATTTTTATGACCTTAGGCTGCGCAGATTTTTCTATACAGCGCAAGAGAATATATCTTTGGGTCTGCACTCAAAGGGAGGTGGGCACCTGAGTGCTGGGGCAAGTCCCTTAAGCTGAGTCTTCTCAGTGCTGATTTCAGTGTCTGTGTCTTTCTGCAGCTGGGTGTGGGCTAGAGGAGGCTGAAGAGCCTGACTCAGCAAGACAGGATAAAAGGGGCAAAGGCTGGTGGAACAGGTGGGCTCAGTGGCATCCCAGTACACCAGGTGCCACCTTAAAGGGGGGCAACCCATCACACACAGCCGTGAAAAAGATTCACAGACTGTGAAATCTGGTCTCCCCCATGAAATCTGTCTTTTGTAGGGGGTTTTCAGTATTGCCACCCTTTCTTCTGCATTGCCTTCAGAGCTGGGGAGCCAGAAAGCAGCAGCTGCTGGCTAGGTGCCCAGCTTTGAAGGCACTGCCCTGGCTGCCTAGCTCTGAAGACACTGCCACCTCCAGCAGCAACCCAGAAGTAAGGGTGGCATGGTATGGTATTGCCACCCTTCCTTCACAGCAGCTGCTGGCGGCAGTGCTGCCTTCAGAGCGGGTGTCTGGCCAACAGCTGCTGCTTTCTGACCACCCAGCTCTGAAGGCAGCGCAGAAGTAAGGATGGCAATACCGCGACCTCCTTATAATAGCCTTACGATCCCCACACCCTATCCTCTTTTGGGTCAGGACCCATACTGTTACACCACCATGAAATTTAAGATTTTAATATCTAAAACTGTGAAATTTAAAAACAATGAGGAGTCCTTGTGGCACCTTAGAGACTAACAAATTTATTTGGGCATAAGATTTTGTGGGATATAACCCACTTTATCAGATGCATGGAGTGGAAAATACAGTAAGCAGGAATAAATATACAGCACATGAAAAGATGGTAGTTGCCTTACCAAGTGGGGGGGTCAGTGCTAACGAGGCCAATTCAATTAGGGTGGATGTGGCCCATTGACAAGAAGGGGTGAATATCAACAGAGGAGTGCTAACGAGGCCAATTCAATCAAAGTGGATGTGACCCATTCTCAGCAGTTGACAAGAAGGTGTGAGTATCAACAGAGGGAAATTATTTTTTGTAGTGATCCAGCTACGCCCAGTCTTTATTCAGGCCTAATTTGATGGTATCAAGTTTGCAAATTAATTGCAGTTCTACAATTTCTTGTTGAAGTCTTTTTTTGTTGAAGAATGGAGAGTTTTCAGTCTGTTATTGAGTGTCCAGGGAGATTGAAGTGCTCTCCTACTGGTTTTTGAATGTTACAATTCTTAATGTCTGATCTGTGTCCATTTATTATTTTGTGTAGAGACTGTCTGGTTTGGCTAATGTACATAGCATGGGGCATTGATGGTACATGATGACATATATCACAGTAGGTAGCTGTGCAGGTGAATGAGCCCTTGATGGTGTGGCTGATGTGGTTGGGTCCTATGATGGTGTCTCTTGAATAGATATGCGGACAGAGTTGGTCTGTAAGTGTAAGAGATCATCCTTCAGGGTAGGTTGTAGATCCTTGATCATCCTTGAAGGACGATCCCTCACTCTCACAGACCTTGGGAGACAGGCCAGTTCTTGCTTACAGACAGCCCCCCCAATCTGTAGCAAATACTCACCAGCAATTACACACCACACAACAGAACCACTAACCCAGGAACCAACCCCTACAACAAAACCCATTGTCAACTCCGTCCGCATATCTCCTCAAGGGGCTATTGTGACTCACTTCTTGACCAGCATGGCCTCCTTCAGAGTTCAGTGATATGTAAATATAAATAGTTCTATTAAAAGTATACTCTGTGCCTACAAAATAAATCTACATACTTTTAATCATGCTGATTCCATTTGTTTCAAGATCAAGAGAACATGATTTTCAGTAGCTTTTAATCATTGAATATATTTATTTTGACTGAATTTAATGTTTATTTAGAGCCAACAACTCCTTCATTATTATCTATAATTCACAGACATTCTCTGCAGTGCTTTCAGTCAAGAACCAGAATAATATAACATAAAGGGGATATATGTGGATTATAGATTCACAGACCATTTACTAGATTTAAATAGATGTAAATGAAGATTTAAATAGATTTAGATTTAAATAGATGTAAATGAAGCAACTGAAGCAGAAACAAATTAGACTTCAGAACATATCACACTGTCATTATGTAATTATACTTAGATGTTTCACCTTTCCAATGTAATATTTTCATATTCAAGTTAGCTTCAGTCCTCATAACAGGTCTCTTTCTCTCCTCACTGATACCAGTGCAAATAGGAGTACTCCATCAAAATACACGGAGTTTCACCAGTGTAAGTTCTCCATATAAATGTGGAATGGGTCCCTTCACATTGTAGTCAAAAACACTTACTGAAAAAAATATACTCCTATCCATACAAGAATTTATTAGTTAGGAGGAAAAAAATGTTTCTTAGATACTAGCTGGTGTTTAAATTGTAAGCTGTGTACATCTTAGGAAATTCAGCAAAGGCCTGATTAAGTGCCCATTGAAATGCTATTGGATCAAATCCTATAAGATATTGCTTACTGAAAAGTGGTTTGCAAAGTTTAAATTATAGCAGAGGGATCTTCCCTCATTAAAGGAGAAATTCCCAATCCTGCAAATTATAAAGTCTATGTTTTGTTTTTAAGATGTTAAATGAGATTTCAACAGACCTTCTCCATTATGAGCTTTCTTAGGGACAGTTTTGGCTATCTGGGATGTAAGTCTGCCTAGGCCCTTCTTAAGAAACTGGGGATTCTTCATAGAGGGCCCCCAAAAACTTTGGATGGACTCAGCTTACTCTGTGTTGTTCAAATGTCCCAGCAGTTTTGAACTCTGAACTAAAGATTCATTTGTGTCTTATTACATGGTCAATATCATTCTCTCTTGCAAACCACAAACTAGATCATAGACAACCATAGAATTTTGGTCTCAAATATTGAATCTTGCTGTAGAAAATGGAGTAAATTATCATGAATGTCATTATTGGTGGTGTCATTAACCCAAAAAGTTTTAGTGTTATCCTGTGATACATAAATAAAGAGAGAGAGAATGGGTAAATTTTTTCAGAAGTGCTTACGTCCATTTTCAAAAATGACAGCACTTAGGAGCCTAAGGCCAGTTCTATATTACTAACTTACATCGGTATAATTAAGTTACTCAGGGATGTGAAAAATCCACACCGAATGATGCAGATATACTGACCTGACTCCTGGTGTAGACAGTGCTATATCGATGGGAGAGTTTCTCCCATCAACAGAGCTACCATCTCTCGCGAGGTGGATTAACTACGTCGACAGGAGAAGCTCTCCCATCGGCATAGTAACATCTTCATTAAAGTGCTACAGCTGCACTGCTGCAGCTTTTTAAGTGTAGACCTACCCGAAGGCTCACTGAAAGTCAATGGGATTTAGGCTCCTAAGTCACTTTTGCAAATGGGATTTAGATGCTTTTGGAAATCGTATCCCAGCATGACAGAAGACATAAGAGAAGGAGAAAAGGGGGGGAAATGTAAACAAACAAAAAAGATAATGGGGAAGAGCTAGGTATAAAACCAGGCTTATGCATTGTTCTTTGATCGCAAGTTCTGACTTATCGCTTAAAGCTATGAGTTTCTAATTAGTGCTTCTGAAATAAAGAATGCAGGACAGAAATATGAAAAACAAATGGCATCAGTTAGAGGTGCTGCAATATCTTTCATAAGCTGTTATTTCAGCAATTTTTTATTTCTCTCCTTTGTGATGGATCTTTTAAAGAAACCGTTCTCATAAAACTGTTGTGTTGAATTGATTAAAATTTCCACTTTGTATAGATGGCTTCAAAGAAAGCAATGCCTTATAATTTCCTGGGCTGGAAACCACAGGGAGTTCCGTTTTCCACACAGTAGGGGACAGACAAAACTAAACAGCCCAAATCTTTTCAATATCTTCTCATATGGAAGCCTTTTGTGCCACAATCACTCTTGCTGCCTGTCTTTGGACCCATTCTCCTATATCTTTTTGAAAAGGGGAGGGTCCAAACGAGTCCATACCATCTATTTGTTTAGTGACATTAATTATAACAGTCTCTGTGTTTCTTTATTCATCTTGACCTTTTTTTTTTTACTGTCACATATTGAGCAGATTTTTTCATTAAGCTATCCACAGTGACTCCACAGGGCTATTTCCTGAGTGACTAGACTTGATTTAGAATCAAGCAATGCTTAGGAGTAGTTGAAATTATTTCTCCTCTTCTGCATTACCTTGTGTTTCTTAACAATGCATGCATTAATTAGATACCACAGCACCCTGAGGGAAATGACAGGCAGGGTCATTTTTACTTTTGTCATTGTTATTTTTAATAACAGTCACGGACCAGTCACAGGCAATAAACAAAAATTCACGGAAGCTGTGACCTGTCCATGACTTTTGGTGCTGCGGCTCCATGGTTTCCCCTGCCACCGTGGCTGGGAGCTACAGGGTTCTCTCCCTCCCCCCCTCGTGAGGCTGGCTTCAGTTGCTGGAACCCTGAGGCCGGCCCCCCTGAGGAAGCTATCCCTGGTCACAGGAACCCTGCAGGGAGACCCTGAGGAGGCTGTCGCCTGTTGCTGGAACCCTGCCAGGGCCCTGCTGGCTGCCAGCTCCAGTCCTGCAGCTCCAGGGACGGAAGCAGAAAATGTCACGGAGGTCTCTGGAAATCACGGATTCAGTGACTTCCATGACATAAACATAGCCTTAACCATGATCCATTGGAGATATATACCATTGCACCAAGAGGGAGTGAATGATGATTTGTGAATAAGATTAGTCATTTAAATCTTTCTATGGTCAGCAATAGATTCCTGACAAAAATGCAACTGGATCCCATGCTGGGAATTCTAAAAAAATATGATACTTGAACTACAACTGACAGATACAGACTATTCTTCTTCCATTCAAGTGGTGAAGTCAATGATGCTTTTACAAGTGGGCGGACAGGTCCCAGCTTCAGCTCCCATTAGGATGGATCCATCACAGAGGATTTTAGCTCAGAGAGGGGGGAAAAGAGAAGATTAAATGAAGAGGTATGTTTGAAGAGTAGGTGGTAAGTTTGTGCAGTAGCCAAAGTCAATATTTATTAGAGTCTTCCTTCATTCTTTATCCAGGTGAAGAGGTTCGAGGTTCTGGTATGAAACATGATGATGGCTTCTTGGCAAATCTGTTACCATGATCACATAAGTGAATATATAGTGTCGGTGTTGAAACTAGAAACGTGGGATTGACATTATAGTTCTGTTTCATAAGCATGTGACAGTGCTGCTCAGTCCAGATTCCTTATTAATTCTAACATCCAAACAGCAGCTTCTGACAGCAGCAGTGGAGACTAATAAAATAAAAGAGAAGCAAAACAAAGCTCTGTTTATCTAATCCATCTGTCTAGGTATTTAAAATTCTCCCATCACTGAGACATCTAAGTTCAAGTTATAGACCATATGATATAGGAATTCATATATCAAGAAAAAATAGATCACAGCTTTATGTATAAAATGTGATTAATCATAAAAACAAACATGATTACCCATAAATGAAAGGAAACAAGGTCAAATGCATCTGGCTTCTTATGCAAAATTAGCTTTGTTGTAAACTACATGGGGATTTCTTCATGTCTTTTCATGGAAGTGCGTGGAAGGAAGGGCCACAAGAAAGAGTTCCCAAAATCCAAAAGGAATCCACAAATGATGCTTTTCAAAAACAAAGCTTTTACAGAAACTGCAGTTAAATCAGCACAGACAGCAACAGCTGTAGATGCTTCAGAAAACAGAAGATTTAGAAGCCAGTGACATCGAAGAATGTGCTACCTATACTATGCTGCGAATCCAAATGTAAAGTGTTGATTCATTTCCTTAAACCAAAATGAAACAAAAACCCCTCTTAAAGATGGTGGAATTTGTGTGTCAATACTAAGCTCCTCAGTTTCCCCTTCTGTGAAACGGGCGTGATAATATTTCCCTTCTTCTGTGAAGTGCTTTAAGATCCATGAATGAAAAGCACTATGCACCTTTTCCCTTACTAATTAACATGTTATTACACCTATAACATTGTTATGTCAGGAAGAACATTGCTGCAACTTACTCCAACAGATCAAAAATTTAAGACTTCCCTTTCACTTATTGAGGGAAGTGTGAATTTTTATCCTGCCTAACAGCATGACCTTCGATGGATTTTTTAGGCTTGATCTTTAAGACTAAGAAATACATTCAAGCTTTCAATTGAGAGGGATGCTATTGGGCAAATGATGATAAACTACTGAGCTAGAGCCCCCAAGCTTTGAGATGCTTGTTCACAATTCTGGTGACCGTGGCTGAACATTGCCCAAAAGCAACCTTGTTTTTTCCTCATGTGTAGTTCCTGTCATGAGATCAAAACTCAGATCCATCATGCAATATTAACATGCCAATCCCCGAGGCTGTACCATGTAATCTGAAATCAAGTCTTACAATCTACATGTGAAAAAAAGTGTTGTTTCTGAGAGGCTAAGGAAAAAAATCAATCACATAGATCCACTAGTAGGACAGCTGGTCACAGACTGGGAGCTTAAAATGAAATTATTTTACCATGGATACACAATAAGAATTCATAAGGTTACATTTTCAAAGCAGTGTGTGGGAGGTGCATTTCATACACAAAATGTAGCTAGTAATGAGATTTTTGTTCAAACCACCCACACACTGCTTGGCAACCCTAGAGTCCAATTGACAACATACTGAGCCTGATTCTCCTCTTACTTAAACAGATGTAAGTCAGCAGTAACTCAGTTGCCACAGTGGATTGACACCAGCATACCACCTGTTTAAATGAGAGACTAATAAAGCCACTCTCTGAGAATACTCATTTTAGGAGTGATGTCAATCATTCCAACCTCCGATGGTTTGGAAAGATACACACTGGTTCTTTCAGGGGTTGCACTCTCTCCCCAAATACATTTTTATTTGTAGATTTTTGTAGCATAGAAATGTTTTAAAGACAGTCTGAACTTTGTATGGGCATTAGTTTTACAGATTCCTTTCTGCTTTTAGAGTAAATTTCATGAATCTTCACATTTTTTAAAAAAGCATTTCCCTTCCTCAATTCTTCTCTTAACTGTATTTCATAAACTGTCACTTTTAATATAGACAGCTCACCATTAAACACAACAAGATATGACTTTGACTTATTAATTCAGCAATAACTTTTGGATTATATACTGTGCTGCAACAGGAACATGACAGCATTTAACCATTGGAACAATTTAGCAAGGGTTATGCTGAATTCTCCATCAGTGGCAATTTTTTTAAAATCAAGATTAGATACATATATATTTTAAGAAATGCTGTAGGAATTACTTTGGGGCCCGTATTACATAGAAGATCAGAAGGCACCATTGTGATCATCCAGTCTGGTCTTAGAATCTAGGATATGAAGAGCTTTTTACTCCTGATAAGACAACTCATATTACTCTTCTATACTCACCAGATACTTCCACTAGACGGAGACTGGACCAGTAGTTTAAATTATACAGTATGTGGGGTGAAAAGCCTACTTTCACTACAACTCTCTTGCTTTATGTTCAGTATGGAAATCTAAGACATGGGGCCATGTCCTTCTGCTCTGGACTACACAGTCATTCCTCAAGAAACTATTGCAAGATATTCATTATCATTCATTCTCTAATCGCCCCTTACTGGGGAAGAGAATTTAGAAGCTGCTAGTTAACTGATAACAGTAGCATCTACTATCCCCCATTTGTTAGTTCCTAAAGCAGTCCAACTTCAAATCAGAATGTGATACAGACACAGTGTTAGTTTATTGATCTCCTCGGAGAAATTGACAAGAGATCAGACATCTGTCCTGACATACTTATTTCCTGTTATTTCTGTTAGTGGCCTCCAGAACAGTTGTTCATGAGGTGCTGCTAAGTCAATGACAAGACCTGGCCTGGTGGAATGCCTGGTCATTTTAAAATGACTACACTCCTTCAGAGCTGGCCAGAAAAGAATTTCCATTTTGTGGGAAATTCTGGGTTGTTGACATTTTATAGAATCATAGAAATGTGGGGCTGGAAGGAACCTCAAGAGATCATCTAGTCCAGCCCTCTGCACTGAGACAGGACCAAAGTATACCAGACAGGTGTTTACAAACTTCCAATAAGAGGAACTCCACAACTCCCCTTGGAAGCCTATTCCACTGCTTAACTAATATTTCTTTTGTTTCATTTCACATCAGAACAAAATGTTAACACTACAAATTTCTGATGAAAGAAAACACTCTGTTTTCGTGTCCACCTGCCAGCTGGCCTGGTAGCCAAGGAGCCTGAATGGCTAGCCAAAGATGGCAGCCAGGGGGCAAACCAGTGAGGAAGTCAGGTAATCTGCCTGCCAGACAGCCTGCCTGGTTTCCATGAAATGTTTTGACAGAATCTGCATATTCCCACAATATGTTTCTATTCCATTGAATCATCATTTTCTAATGGAAAACTATTCCATTGCAAATTTTTCAACCAACTCTCCAAGCATTCCTTTCAAAGAGATCCCAAAAGATTGTGATTGGCCATCACCACAGGCTCTCATTTGGATTGACTGGTAGGTAAAAGAATTTTAAGGACCTGGTGGATTTATGCATCTTTGATTAAACAATATTTCCTACAGATAATTCCCTGCAGCTGATGTTAAATCCACAAAACATACATGAGGGTTTGGTGGAGGCTTAAGATACAAGATGAAGTAATTTAAGAAAACTAATTAAAAATGTAGACATACTAAAGGGAGAACATAAATTGAAGTGCACCACCTCTCTGAAAACTACCTTTGTGGAAGTTACCTTGAGAAAAATCTGTTTATAGTCACTCAGAATTCAGATAAACCATACTTAGCTTACACACACACACACACAAAAACCACCTCCACAAAAAAACAAAAACACTTTTTGACAACTGTCAGTCCTGCAAACACTGTTTGGGATCTGAAATTCAAGTTGTATTCTTTCTGGTCCAACAATAATAAAGCATAATCCTTTAAAAATCTGACCTCGGACATACCTGTGAAACCTCCATTGTCTTCTCTGGGTTGCAAAGTTGCAGCTTACAGCAGAATTAGGCCCACAATTCGAATTTAGTTCACGTAATTATATGTAATGCTCTCTCTCTTGTAGCAATACTACATCTGTATTTCTAACAGAAGGAAAACATATGTCACTCTCATAGATATTACCCTGACTACAAACAAAATATACATGTGTTGAATAAAATAGTACTATTCTGTAGTCATTTTTCCAGAGTAGAGCTTCATTTTAAGCTTGAGAGACCACTAAAGGAAACCTGAAAACTCAATCTAGTTCACTTATCTTAATATTCCAGCAGAGGACTTGCTTCTGCATTTATTTCAATACAAACAGGTTTAGTCTTAAATTGTTTGTATGGTTTTTTCACATACTTACAACTCAGTCTTAAAGACACTTACACATTACTATCTGAGCGCATGAATAGTGCTATTGAAATAAATAGAACTACTTGCACACATAAGTGCTTACAGGGACATAGCCCATAATCACCTTCTTCCTAACAAACCTACTCATTGTATAGATAGGAATCATTCCCAGCATGTGCCTCTACTTACTCATGGCCCTTTAAATTCTAGAGGGAAGCTGCTTCTTTCACTTAGAATAATCATTTTGCAAGCTACCATGAACTTCTGTGCAAAGCAGCATCTTTTTTCTCTTTGTAGGAAGTGTGGAGGCCCTATTCATTGTCCTTATCTTTCTTTATTAGGTTTCTCTGGGCTTTTATGTTATATTTTACCTGTTTAAGAAAGTTTACTAAGCTTACCAGAACTTGGTATTTGTAAAGCCTAATGTTTGAACCGTGCATCTGATTTCACCTCAGATCATCTGTGGTGGCCCTTGAGTGGCTAATGGTTATCAGCTTGCAAATTGGCAACCAGATGATAGGCAATAAAACCAGAACCCTCCTCCCCCTTCTACCATTGCTCATCTCAAAATAATTATGTGGGGAAATGTTTCTAAAAGCATTTGTAGGTTTGCTAGTGGAAGAAAACAAAGGACATCTCTCCACAGGTTAATAATCTAGAGAGCTAGGAACTGAAAAGAATGCTTGCACTAATCTTGTTTCTCAGAATGCAGTGATGGCTAACATAAACTAAATAATAGCTCAACATCAACCAGGCTCTCAGAGCCTGTGCTCTGATGAGCAAGGCCTTGTGGTTTCATTCTTTATTTGATTCTCTGCTTTCGATTTTGAGATGGAGTGACTTTGAATACTACAAAAGAGATCTAACTAAAAATAACCATGCTCATGTGCTACCTTTTTTCTTTATATATCTAATCTATTGGGAAAGCAATGTGCTGTTGTGATTTGAGTAAAGAACTGAGGAGTCAGGAGATCTGGGTTATTTCTCCATTTCTGCCACTGAATTATTGTGACCTTTCATAAATACTTAACCTTTATACCACATTTTACCTATGTATAAAACAGGTACAATAAGAGTTACCTGGGAAATACATAGGAATAACAGTCCATGAAAGTGTTACATAAGTGCCAAATAGTATTTACAAAATGAAATATTTGGCTATTAGAATGTTGCCGGCACCCAGTGCCGAGAGGCTGAACAACAGCTTGAGTGGTTCGTTACCCGGTGTGCTACACCCAATAATCACAACGGGGTGGAGAAGCAGAAAAGTTTATTTGCAGCTGCAAAAAGGTACAGGGAGAATAAAATCTCAAATCCTGCACACAGAGCAGGAAGTTACACAGGCTTTTATACATCCTTTTTCCCAGCATACTTATCCAATAGCAAGCTGCCCCAAGTATCCATATAGCCAGCCAATCCAGTTCCCAGCTAGTTTCCTGATTCTCTGTATCATTTGTTAAACTATACATAAAGCTGCTTTATTCAGCATTGTTCTTTCATATCTCCCCTGTTTGGCCTTGCTTAGTTTCAGGCAGTCTGACTCTGCAACATACTGTTGCAGATTCTCAGCATAACTGCTATGTGTGCCTCCAGGCGGGGGGGCCAAGGACACTTGGGCCTAGTACGCAGAGCTGCTGCGAGTGCCTCCAGGCAGGAGGGGGGGGCCAAGGACACTTGGGCCTAGTGCGAGGGGGCTTCATCGACACTCGTGGTCTTCCATCCCCTCGAGTTACCTAGTGGCCATGCCCCAGTGTTCCCAACAAGAAGATCAACCCGAGCAAACATAAATTAAATCAAAACCTTTCCCCTGTGCCAGGAATTCTTAAATACTGTTACAGTATTCTTCTATAAGGCTCAGTTAAAATATTTAGGCCTCCCCTGGTGTTAGGGGAGACATTGGCAGTGCAGTAGAATGCCTACGCCATTGCCAGTACTGGAATACTGATTATTATGCCTATTGTCAAAAGCACCTGTAAGGCCTTTGTAGCAGCATTAGCATAACTCGGCCGGCCAGGAGAGGAGGGGGAGTGACCATGAGAACTGAGCATGATCCTGCACCATCTTGTTTTACTTCTTTCAAACTGCTGAAGTATGCGGTTTTGGAAAGACAGGAAGTCTATCTATATTTGACTTCTGGTGTGTGTGTATGGGGGCCCAGGCAACTACAGTCTCTGCAAAACCACATCTGTATAACTAGTGGCTTGAAACTTCTTGCTTTACAAACTGCTTGCTCAGCAGTTATTGGTGATTGCCAAGCTATGTGACATTTTGAGCATAAAAAGGGAAAGATGTCTGAGTGATTTGGATTTGACCTTCTGGACATCTCTTGAAATCCCCACAAATCCCCAGAGACATGCGGATAGCTGAACTTGAACTTTGTTGTTTGACCACTCAAGACCATGGGGAACTATTATTTGGGAGCGTTCTAAACCTTTTGCATATTTGTGTGTGCTTGAGATCTAATAAAATAGTATATTTGGATTGGGTTTCTGCCAATCTTTAATCAGACAGATGTGCTGTGTCCCCCTTTGATTTGTTCCTGACACCACTTCGCAAAGAATACAGTTACCCCAACCTTTGGGTTGAGAGCACCTCAGGTAACACTAGTACATACCATTTAAAAAGGTGCGTCAAGGGAATCATCACTTGCCCTATTCTCCTAAAAGGATTAATCTGTGTTTGGAAGTGTGGACGGGGCAGCCCCTCATTTTGTTCTTCTTCCTAGATCACTTGTACTTCAGACTCAGACTATATTCAGTACCTTACTGCACAGGTCTACTTTGGCTTAGACCCACATAAAATGATCAAGCAAGCAAGAAAAAATTTCTTTTAATTTTCACTGAGTAGAATCTGCCTACCTTGGAAGAGATTGTAGCTGCAGAATCTGAGAAATATTGCCTTCAATAAATGAACCTTGTTAGGATATAGATATTTAGGCCTGTCTGTAAAGGCCTATACTCTAAGAATTTAGGTGTATTCTTATCACTTGGCTAGTTATAGAGGTACAAAAGAAAGAATCAAAATCACTGTCTGCCGGTGTAAGAGCCTTCTCTTACTGTGAGTCTGAGGCCCTGTGCTTAGGCTAAGGCCTTTGGCTAAGCAGCAGAGGCAGCCATAAGCTAGGAAGCGACCTGTCACATCCTCACATTCCAAACTAGTCACATTGAAATAAGGTGCTATTGGGCTGTTAGGAATACAATCCTGTCCTGATAATGCCTATTACCTCCAGAGAAAGGGAAGTGCCTAGAAAATGTAAAAGGAAACTTAGTTTGATAGCATCCTGTCTGGCAAGCACTCATGTATCAATAGCTGGGATGTGAAATCCTCACTTCTGTATTGTCTTGTCATTATAGTTCCCACTTTGCTATTGTTTGTCTGTATAATCTCTGTCTGGTTCTGTGATTGTTCCTGTCTGCTGTATAATTAATTTTGCTGGGTGTAAACTAATTAAGGTGGTGGGATATAATTGGTTACATAATCATGTTACAATATGTTAGGATTGGTTAGTTAAATTTCAGGAAAATGATTGGTTAAGGTATAGCAAAGGAGAACTCACGTTTTACTATATAGCCTGCAGTCAATCGGGGGGGAGTGGGAACAGGGAATGTGGGTAAGGAAATTGGAATCATGTTTGGCTAAGGGCAGGAATGGGAACAGGGACACAGGTGTAAGGCTCTGTGGTGTCAGAGCTGGGAAGGGGGACACTAAGGAAGGAAACTGGAATCATGCTTGCTGGAAGTTCACCCCAATAAACATTGAATTGTTTGCACCTTTGGACTTCAGGTGTTGTTGCTCTCTGTTCATGCAAGAAGGACCAGGGAAGGAAGCGGGTGAAGGAATAAGCCCCCTAACAAACCTTAACAAGCAAAATATTTAAATATGGTGATAAGCAAAAATGCTATGCACCCATTTTCATTGTATCTGTGATACCTGAACTATCCTGATATCTGAACATTCTGAAATTTAAATTGTGTTAGCCAGATTCATAATAAATTGTTTGTATGCTGTTTGTGCTTGGAAAAAAAACCCCAAGAAGTAATTTGCTTGTGTGATGCTAATTTTTGCAGTTTATTCTATAGATATTTAAATTCACGGCTGAATATTTTGTTTGACTATTAGCAAGTTTAAGCTTCATAAACATTTAGTAAAAGTATGAGTGTATTAAAATGCAACAAGCTTTAGACAATTCTCTGAGGAAAATGCTAGAATTTTATAACACATTAATTTACAGAGCTCAAAGATAAGACTTGACAAGAGCATTACATTGAGTAGGTGAGAGTAATCAGATTAAAATTTTTGCCCTAAATGCCCGAAAACATAATGCTTGTTAGGTTTTTCTTCTATTATATAATGTGGACAAAATGAAAACTATATCATTCATAGTCATGCTTTGAAGCACACAGCCCATAACTTACTGACCTCCATGTAATCAGCTCTACAGACATGAGCCTAAGCATTAATCTAATTAATAATTAATCTAATCTAATCTAATCTAATTAATTAGATTTTTTTTTAATATTGCTGTTCTTGGAACTGTTTCCTGCTAATTAAATGCCTGCAATCAAACACACTTACAGATGATTTTAGCAGGACCTTCTACGCATGTTCATACTCTCATTCTCTTTATATACAGGGGCAGGGTATTTTCCACATACGCCCATGCTGCCCTTTTTCATAAGTGGTCCCACTGATATCAGTGGAGTACTTGCATAAGAGCCACAGAATTTATCTCTTAGGGCTTGTCTACACTGCACAGCTTTTAGTGACATGGCCATGTCACCACAGAAGACGATAAAGTATGGGCCAGATCAGATGAGAAACATTCACATAAAGGATCTGACACATCAGAAAAGGGCAGATAAATAAACAGTGACAAGTTTTTAAAGTGCTTGTACACAAATGCTAGAAGTCTAAATAATAAGATGGGTGAACTAGAGTGCCTCGTGTTAAAGGAGGATATTGATATAAGAGGCATCGCAGAAACCTGGTGGAGTGAGGACAGTCAATGGGACACAATCATTCCGGGGTACAAAATATATCGGAAGGACAGAACAGGTCGTGCGGGGGGGAGTGGCACTATATGTGAAAGAAAATGTAGAATCAAATGAAATAAAAATCTTAAATGAATCCACATGTTCCATAGAATCTCTATGGATAGTAATTCCATGCTCTAAGAAGAATATAACAATAGGGATCTATTCTCGACCACCTGACCAGGACAGTGATAGTGATGATGAAATGCTAAGGAAGATTAGAGAGGCTATCAAAGTAAAGAACTCAATAACAGTGGGGGATTTCAATTATCCTCATATTGACTGGGTACATGTCACCTCAGAACGAAATGCAGACACAAAATTTCTCAATACTTTAAATGACTGCTTCTTGGAGCAGCTGATACAGGAACCCACAAGGGGAGAGGCAACTCTTGATCTAGTCCTGAGTGGAGCACAGGATCTGGTCCAAGAGGTAACTATAACAGGACCGCTTGGAAATAGTGACCATAATACAACAACATTTAACATTCCTGTGGCGGGAAGAACACCTCAACAGCCCAACACTGTGGCATTTAATTTCAGAAAGGGGAACTATACAAAAATGAGGAGGTTAGTTAAACAGAAATTAAAAGGTACAGTGACTAGAGTCCAAGCTGCATGGACACTTTTCAAAGACACCATAATAGAGGCTCAACTTAAATGTATACCCCCAAATTAAAAAAAAACACAGTAAAAGAACTAAAAAAGAGCCACCGTGGCTTAACAACCATGTAAAAGAAGCAGTGAGAGATGAAAAGGCATCTTTTAGGAAGTGGAAGTCAAATCCTAGTGAGGTAAAAAGAAAGGAGCATAAACACTGCCAAATTAAATGTAAAAATGTAATAAGAAAAGCCAAAAAGGAGTTTGAAGAACAGCTAGCTAAAAACTCAAAAGGTAATAAAATGTTTTTTAAGTACATCAGAAGCAGAAAGCCTGCTAAACAACCAGTGGGGCCCCTGGACGATGGAGATACAAAAGGAGCACTTAAAGACGATAAAGTCATTGCGGAGAAACTGAATGAATTCTTTGCTTCAGTCTTCACGGCTGAGGATGTTAGGGAGATTCCCAAACCTGAGCCGTCTTTTGTAGGTGACAAATCTGAGGAATTGTCACAGATTGAAGTATCATTAGAGGAGGTTTTGGAATTAATTGAGAAACTTAACAGTAACAAGTCACCGGGACCAGATAGCATTCACCCAAGAATTCTGAAAGAACTCAAATATGAAATTGAGGAACTATTAACTATGATTTGTAACCTCTCCTTTAAATCAGCTACTGTACCCAATGACTGGAAGATAGCTAATGTAACGCCAATATTTAAGAAGGGCTCTAGAGGTGATCCTGGCAATTACAGACCGGTAAGTCTAATGTCAGTAATGGGAAAATTAGTTGAAACAATAATAAAGAATAAAATTGTCAGACACATAGAAGAACATAAATTGTGCGCAAAAGTCAACATGGTTTCTGTAAAGGAAGATCATGTCTTACTAATCTTTTAGAGTTCTTTGAAGGGGTCAGTAAATATGTGGACAAGGGGGATCCAGTAGACATAGTGTACTTAGATTTCCAGAAAGCCTTTGACAAGGTCCCTCATCAAAGGCTCTTATGTAAATTAAGTTGTCATGGGATAAGAGGGAAGATCCTTTCATGGATTGAGAACTGGTTAAAAGACAGGGAACAAAGGGTAGGGATAAATGGTAAATTTTCAGAATGGAGAGGGGTAACTAGTGGTGTTCCCAGTGGGTCAGTCCTAGGACCAATCCTATTCAATTTATTCATAAATGATCTGAAGAAAGGGGTAAACAGCGAGGTGGCAAAGTCTGCAGATGATACTAAACTGCTCAAGATAGTTAAGACCAAAGCAGACTGTGCAGAACTTCAAAAAGATCTCATAAAACTAAGTGATTGGGCAACAAAATGGCAAATGAAATTTAATGTGGATAAATGTAAAGTAATGCACATTGGAAAAAATAACCCCAACTATACATACAATATGATGGGGGCTAGTTTAGCTACAGCTAATCAGGAGAAAGATCTTGGAGTCATCGTGGATAGTTCTCTGAAGACATCCATGCAGTGTGCAGTGGCAGTCAAAAAAGCAAACGGGATGTTAGGAATCATTTAAAAAGGGATAGAGAATAAGACGGAGAATATCTTATTGCCCTTATATAAATCATGGTACGCCCACATCTTGAATACTGCGTACAGATGTGGTCCCCTCATCTCAAAAGAGATATACTGGCATTAGAAAAGGTTCAGAAAAGGGCAACTAAAATGATTAGGGGTTTGGAACGGGTCCCATATGAGGAGAGATTAAAGAGGCTAGGACTTTACTGCTTGGAAAAGAGGAGACTAAGGGGGGATATGATAAAGGTATATAAAATCATGAGTGGTATGGAGAAAGTGAATAAGGAAAAGTTATTTAGTTGTTCCCATAGTATAAGAACTAGGGGCCACCTAATCAAATTAATGGGTAGCAGGTTTAAAACAAATAAAAGGAAGTTCTTCTTCACTCAGCGCACAGTCAACCTGTGGAACTCCTTGCCTGAGGAGGTTGTGAAGGCTAGGACTATAACAGGGTTTAAAAGAGAACTGGATAAATTCATGGAGTTTAAGTCCATTAATGGCTATTAGCCAGGATGGGTAAGGAATGTTGTCCCTAGCCTCTGTTTGTCAGAGGGTGGAGATGGATGGCAGGAGAGAGATCACTTGATCATTACCTGTTAGATTCACTCCTTCTGGGGCACCTGGCATTGGCCACTGTCGGCAGACAGGATACTGGGCTGGATGGACCTTAGGTCTGACCCAGTATGGCCTTTCTTATGTTCTTACAGCCGTGCCAGTAAAAGTCGTGCAGTGTAGCCGCTGTTTGTCAGCTCTCCTGTTGACAAAAAACTTCCACCCCCAAAAAGTGGTGTTTTTGTTGTTGACAGGAGAGTGCTCCTCCCAACAACGCGCTGTTCACACTGGTGCTTGTCATGGCAAAACTTTTGTTTTTCGGGGGGGAGTTAACACACAAAAAAAGACTGAAAAGACAAAAGTTTTGTTGTTCATTTGCCAGCGTTGCATAGCCTTAGTCTGAAACTAATTTTCACACCCCATCAGTGTTTTGTACAAGGAGAGTGTCAAGGTTCCTTCCCCACTCTGAACTCTAGGGTACAGATGTGGGGACCTGCATGAAAGACCCGCTAAGCTTATTCTTACCAGCTTAGGTTAAAACTTCCCCAAGGTACAAACTTTGCCTTGTCCTTGAACCCTATGCTGCCACCACCAAGCGTGTTAAACAAAGAACAGGGAAAGAGACAACTTGGAGACGTCTTCCCTCAAAATATCCCCCCAAGCCCTACACCCCCTTTCCTGGGGAAGGCTTGATAAAAATCCTCACCAATTGGTACAGGTGAACACAGACCCAAACCCTTGGATCTTAAGAACAATGAAAAAGCAATCAGGTTCTTAAAAGAAGACTTTTAATTAAAGAAAAGGTAAAAGAATCACCTCTGTAAAATCAGGATTGTAAATACCTTACAGGGTAATCAGATTCAAAACATAGAGAATCCCTCTAGGCAAAACCTTAAGTCACAAAAAAACACAAAAACAGGAATATACATCCCATTCAGCACAGCCTATTTTACCAGCCATTAAACAAAAGGAAATCTAACACATTTCTAGCTAGATTACTTACTAACTTACAGAAGTTCTGAGACTGCATTCCTGATCTGTTCCCAGCAAAAGCATCACACAGACAAAAAGACGCTTTGTTTCCTCCCCCCTTCCCAATTTGAAAGTATCTTGTCCCCTCATTGGTCATTTTGGGTCAGGTGCCAGCGAGGTTATCTTAGCTTCTTAACCCTTTACAGGTGAAAGGGTTTTGCCTCTGGCCAGGAAGGATTTTATAGCACTGTATACAGAAAGGTGGTTACCCTTCCCTTTATTTTTATTGCAGAGAGATTATAATGTCTTCTTTATTTTGAATAGAGCCAGAAATCTGTCTTTTTATTTGTTTTCAGGAGTCTCTGATACAACAATTAGGTAAATGCAACAAAATAAAATTATTCATGTGTGAGAGACAAACTTCAGCAACAAGACAAATGGGGGTGCTAAATGTACAGAAAAGAATAAATATAAAGCACTATGGCTGAGAAAGAAAAAGTTAATTCCTCTGTGATGGAGCAACATCAGATTGTGTATTTTTTTTAAAATGCACCACTGATCACAAATATTGAAAAATTCACCTACACATATGAAAGAGGCTTGTAATAAAAAGATTAACAGTCTAGAACATAAAAAGCTATCTGAAGGAAGAAATTCTACTTTTTCCACTATATTAAATTTAAACCCCATTGCCCCATACC
The DNA here is from genome assembly GCF_965140235.1 of Caretta caretta. Taxonomy (NCBI): domain Eukaryota; kingdom Metazoa; phylum Chordata; order Testudines; family Cheloniidae; genus Caretta; species Caretta caretta. The sequence goes on from NC_134207.1 coordinate 70,875,332, forward strand.
CAATACCTTACACAAATCCAATCTGCCTTACATTTCTGCCCTTGTTTCGTATCTCACGCCAGACATGTTATTAGGAACACAGTCCAAATGTCAAGCTAAAATGAGTGACATCAATGTAAAACAACAACTACTGAATGTAAAGCTCAATAAAGTCTCATTCCACAAGGAAATCCTATATTGAAGATAAAATCAATCAAAACTAAGCAAAAATGGTAATTTGGTTAAAACTTTTGATCAAATTAGTACTACGGATACATATTCAACCTCAAGTATTTTATAATCCTGTTCACTTCTAATTTCATATCCTGTGTATTTTATATGCTTTTTTTCTTAAATACGTTACTTCTCTTTATTTCAATTGTCTCTGAGAATCTTTATTTTCTAAATTAGACTTGTACAAAATGTTGCCTCCAGACTCTCTTTGAGAGTACAATATATATCTTCTGACTGTCACATTTTCTGCTGGTAGAGTTAGAAATTGGTTTTAGCAGCAGCCCTCTTACTAATGGCAAAAATTCCATTGCTAGAGTATGACAAGCCTTCTCACCATTCCCTACCTGAAAAGTGACTCAGGGTCAAATGCGAATTGTGAATTAAATTTCTGTTTTCAGTAGTCCAGATGTCGATTTCAGTTTGCAACCTGTATTGAGGAGAATTATTTTGTTTCTTGAGTAGGCAATACACTACCTTAGTCTTTTGTTAGCCTTTTTCAGCCTTAGAACATTCTACTTTCTACACTGAACATGTTTTGGTGGCAATGATTTTCTTCTTAGATTACTGTAGCTACAGCTATGGATATAATATGGGAGTATGAGACTTCTATACTCAAACATCCATTTTGCAGATTATGTAAAACCAATAAAACATTGCTTCCAGCTTCCCTTTTAGAGCCCGGTCAAAGCTCCTGCCTTTGCTGGTGTCAGGGGCATCCATGTTGTAAGTGGTTTGCTAGTATAATATTCTGGTATTCCTATACTGGTAAAGTGCTCTTACTCTAGACCTGACCTAGTATCTAGACCTACTGTATCTAGAAACTAGATTGCCCCATAAACAGCCGTTTTCTGGCTGCAAACCACAACACAGTCTCCTGCGTTCAGAAGTACACTGATTGTTACCCATACTGAACAGCATTATATGAAACGTATGTTTATGCTGAAATAATTGGGTCCCAATATTTACTTCAAATGATTATTTCATGACGACTTAATCATGAGGATAATATTTTACAAATATTACCTGTCACAAATGTAGACCAAACATACACAAAGGAAAGGAGGTGTATTCTAGTTCGGTGACTACTAGCAAACATTTTCTGCCACTATTTGAATTTTTAAACATCTTATGTCTGTTTACACCCCTTTCCTGTTCTGTTTAGGCTTTTATACTGCATCTATCACTGTTATAGCTGAGCAAATGAGATGACCCAGGTAATTATAGGCCTGTCAGTCTGACGTTGATCCCAGGTAAGATAATTCAGTGGGTGATATGGGACTCAATAAAGAATTTAAAGAGGGTAATATAATTTATGCCAGTCATCATGGGTTTATGGAAAACAGATCCTGTCAAATTTACCTGCTTTTAATTTTTTGAGATTAACAGTTTAGTTGACAAAGATAGTAGTGCTGATGTAATATAATTACATGTTTATAAGATGTTGGCTTTGTACCACATGACATTTTTATCAACAAACTAGAACAATCCAAAATCACCCTGGCACACGTTAAATTAATTAAAAGCTGGCTAACTGATAGGTCTCAAATGTAATTATCAACAGGGAATCACAATGGAGCAGGTGTGTTTCAAGTGGGTCTCTCAGGGATCTGTTCTTGATCCTATGCGATGTAACATTTTTATCTATGACCTGTAAGAGAACCTACAATCATCATGATAGTTTGTAGAGGACACAAAAATTGGGAGGGGGGTGAATAATGAAGAGGACAGGTCATTGATATAGAGTGATGTGGATCGCTTGGTAAACTGGGTACAAGCAATAGTGAGAGACTCAACAAGCTCAATCTATGTAGTTTAATAAAGAGAAGGTTAATGGGTGATTTGATTACAGTCTGCAAGTACCCACCTCAGGAACAAATATTTGATTTGGGCTCTTCAATCTAACAGAGAAAGATATAATATGATCCAAGGGCTGGAAATTGAAGCAAGGGAAATTCAGACTGGAAATAAGGTGTAAATTATTAAGTGAGGGTAACTAACCATTGGAACACTTTACCAAAGTTGTGGTGGAGTCTCCGTCACTGGTCATTTTAAAATCAAGATGGGATTTTTTTTTATAAAAGCTCTGTTCTAGGAATTATTTTTGGGAAGCTCTGTGGCCTGGGTTATATAGGAGTTCAGACTGGACAATCAGAGTGCTCCCTTCTGACCTTGGAACCTATGAATCTGTAAACCAATAGATTTACTGGGTGAGATTTTTCAAAAGCTCCTGAATTCCTTGAGAGAATAAGTCCCATTGTTTTTCCGTGGGATTTATTCATCTAAAACTCTCAGGTGGAGCTGCTTTGGAAATATTTTTTTTCTTGTGAAACAATTTTTGTTTTCAGCTAAATTATTCTTCAAAAATGGTTCTGCAAAAAATTCCATTTAGTTGGAAAGCCATTTTCCATTGACAAGGTATTCTGAATGGGCAATTTCAATCAATTATACATTTAAGTGTTTTTGATAATCCCACCTGTTGTCTCTGAAGCTAGAATACAACTTTGTGTTCTAGCATTCTATTCCAGATCACTCCTGCTGTGAGACAGTCAGTTTAACCATTGCTAAATAACTACTGTAATTTGGGAAAGAAACACTTTGGTGTAAAGCTATTAAGCTCTTGCAAAAACAATAACATTCTTTAGGACATGTAAAATATCGTCCTCCAGTATTATTTTATCTTGCTGATTCCATGTTTCCTATTTACTTTACCTTAAAGTCTTTCTTGCTGCAGTTACTTAACCTCCACTGTCACCTAGTGGCCAGAGAAGTTTATACAAGCAGTGGATGAATTAGTCAATGTTTCTAAAAGATTTCATATTTCACTCTATTTAGATCATTTTTGGAAATGTTTGTCAGAAATGAACCAGTCAATACCAGTCCTTTGCAATTGGCTTACAATATGAAGAAACAAACTTTGCTTCATAATCTACTAGTAACTGACTTGGACAAAGAAATAATGAATAGGAAAAATGGTAGTGTCCAGAATAAATAAATAATTAAATATCAAGGGGAATATCAATAGAGTAAATATTAGGATATTGCCATCATATTCATTGCCATTACCCTTAGTAGATCTGTCAGTGACCATGTATAGCTTTGTTTATTCTATTTGCACTTTCCACACCCACATGAACATGCAAATTCAGGACAAAGCTCAGTCCTTCACTCTATTAGGCTGGTAGAAAATGAAAGATATATGAAAAATATAGGCTTAATCCTAGGAAAAATAATCATGTCACCTCATTCTTGTGTGACCCCTTTTGGGCCCTTCCAAATAGTGAGAGGAATAAAGGAAGAAAAGTAACCAAATGAACACTCAAAGGACAAACACATATCAAGGAGAAAAAATCAGGTAAACAGGAAATAGATATAGACATGCATGGCCACATTCATTGCTGGTGCCACTCCATTAACATCTGTGGAGTTCTTCAGGGATGAATATGGCTCACCATCTCTATTAAGCAACAAAATAAAGTCAGTGCTTGGACCTAAATTCTACAACCATATGTGCAATGCCTATTTGTTAAACATTTGTATGCAGCGCCTTATATTTAATTTAATTTACACAGGCCACATACAATAGGCTTGCTTGTATAAATTATAATGGACACAAATTCCCCATCTGGGCCAGGTAAGGTTGAGAGTACATGCCATTAACATCACAAGCCTTATTCCCAAAACAACTATTTAACTAACTCTGAATTGCCTATATGTTTATCTTAAAAATAAATAAATACAATACAAACTTGTTAAGGTATGGGAAAGCATAGTTAAAGCACCTAACAACCTTAACTCTACTCTGTTGTGACCTCCAGCCGGTGGAAATATTATTTTTTCTAAAATCATCTAAAAAATCATCTCGGACTACAAACACTAAAATCCCTTATCTAGAATTTCATTGTTATTATATGTATAATAATAAGGGAAGAAAGAAAACTTTTTTTTCAGCTAAGTATTACATTGTTTTGAAGTTCATACAGGTATGGAAAGAACAGATCTTAGTCATTAGCTATTTAAATATCTCTGGAATAGGGTATTATTAACAATTGTATTATGGTAGAACCTAAGAGCCGTAACCAGGTTAGGCCACATTGTGCTAGATGCTGTATAAACCACATAATAAATGACAGCCCTGGTCAAAAAGCTATCTCCATTTTCCAATGGCAGGTGCTAAATAAAATGCAAAATAAAATATGAGTTCAACTTCTCCTGGCAACACAAAGAACTGAGGAGATTGAAATTTACTTTGAATATATCTTTGGGGAATTCTGGACATTCAACTGAACTTATAAATGAAAGCAGAATAGCAAGAAGGACCAGAGAAGTATGTTAACTGTAGCAATTCTTGTAACGTTATTATGAAGGATTGCAAACTATTCAAATGTGTAAGGCAGTATTCTCTAGGGTACTGAAGTTATTGGGGGCCTATAGTCTTTATAAGGGAATTTAGATTTTAACTAAACATAAAGATGGATAAAAATAAAGACTAATAGTTTGATTTTAAATATATTAATTACATAATTAATGAGAATAAAGAATAAACGTGTTCTTAAAATTGTCAATATTGAATGTAACTGGTAGTGAAACTGGGAGTTCTGACTCTCTTAGTGAGATTTTTTTCATAGCTTTTGATTCTCCTTCCAGTAACATTCGATATTTAAGCTATGCAATAGGAAACATTTTACCAATTCTCCCTCTGTGCTAGGAAGATCCCAAATCTTTTTAATTCCATTTGTTTTAACATTACAAAAATGTTATACTTTTGTGATATCTTGTTATAGATTTCTGGTTAACTTCTGTTGAGTATTATAATGAGATGAGTGGGAATGTGACAATCAGTGTCCCCATAAATGATCTAGAGGTATACATATGGTAAATGCAGATGATACTTGGAACACAACTATATAAAACATGCATTTTTAAAATATTTTTTATTATCCTGTCTCCTGCCTCACCTAGCACATAATTATGTATCAGCACCACATGCATTTGGAAGTGCTCTAATACATTTAATTTCTGAAAAGAAGGTAACTTATTCTTTAAAAAGCTGCCAGCACACTGTAAGACAAGGAACTTTTGGCTGGAGAAGTTTGAATAATACAAAATAAATAATGACCTAGAGCAGGAGTCGGCAACCTTTGAGAAGTGGTGTGCCAAGTCTTCATTAATGTAAGGTTTTGCATGCCAGTAATAAATTTTACATTTACAGGGCCCCCCCGACGGAACCCCAGACTGGCAGTGGGCTGAGCAGGGCCAGTGGCCAGGACCCCAGCTGGCAGGGGGCTGGGCGGCTGGAACCCCAGACCAGCAGCGAGGTGAGCAGGGCCAGTGGCTGGTATCCCAGGCCGGCAGCAGGCTGAATGGAGCCAGCGGCCGGGACCCTGGCTGGCAGCAGCGTGCCAGTAAAAATCGGCTTGCATGCTGCCTTTGGCACATGTACCACAGGTTGCCGACCCCTGACCTAGAGAGATACTTTATAGAACCATATTTTAAAAAACGCTGGATTAATAGGTTTGTTAAATTCATATGAGGGTAGCTACTATTGGCTTAAATACATGCTCTGCGCCTGATTTAAAAGCTGTTACAGATTTAGATGCAATTTAGAAATATATATGAACGATGTGCAATACATTCCTGAGCACCCTCACAGCAATAATTAAGGAAAACTGTGAAAGCAATTGATCACACATTTCTTTATTGTTTAATTCTCAAGTTTACTTTCTTATATCAAATTTACCTTTTCAGTGTAGATACTATCTAAAATTAAAATTATATAATTTAAGAGCTAAAGTTTATGGGTATAAATTGTTCATCATAATTCTTACAGTGCCAGTTAGTTGGACTATGAAGTAACTGAGTCCAAGGCTAGGTCAGTCCAAGCACCAAAGTTACCCTCCCACCTCTTCATTTGTAATGCCTTTCTATCCCATTATTTCCTCTGCTCCCTTTTGATACATCAGCAGCTTTCACAACAGCTTATCTTCGCTTTACCTAGAAGGATTGTTATGAATTGGTTCATAAAGAGACCTCAGAGTGAACGACCATTGCATTTCTACCCTGGCCCTGATATCTTTTGTATTTAGGTCCCTTTCTATTCAGGTCAGCACTTAAACATGTGCTCAACTCCCACAGTAAAAATATGTAAACTGAAGAAAAGTCAGATATCTTACTAAAAACAAATTTGTGAAATACACGTTCCGCACATGACTCAGAATTCAGCTGTAGCAGGTGTTAAATACTACAAAGATTATCAGCCTCCATTCAGTTTGCCAATAGCTTGGATTTGTATTGAAACGATTCAGGGCCTGACGCACCGGGGGAATTACTCCAGTTTAATGCTTGTCATTCCATTGAAATTGATGATGACATAAAACTGGAGTAACACATTAATGAATCAAAACCCTCAATTTGTATATTCTTTTCTTATTTGGAGTCTAATAGATTTTGAGCTGAACCATCTTGTTGTGAAAATGTTTGCCTCTAGGCAGCTGACATCCATATAGGACTCAAATTTTCTTGAGTTATATTACAGCCTGAAGCCTGTTCAGAGCCAAAGTCCATATACATAAGTTCAGAACAAAGACAATGTACAGAAGACAGAGCAAGTTAATCTGTCAAAGATAATTACTTTCTGATGTAATAAAAAAGGATGAACAAATACTAACTCTGCTCACGGAAACTAAAACAATATCTGAAAGTGAAAGGATGTTCTTGTGGCTAAAGTATAGGACTAGGAATCAAGATACCTGGGTTATATTAGCAAACAAAAACCACAGTTAGTGGCAGTTGAAGTTTTTCTCCAACTTCATATTGCCTACAGTGCTATTAAAAACCAACTCCAGCACTCCATAAGGCTTTCACGTCCATCTTCAGCAGATACTAAAAAGCATTGGTACTCCATCTTTATCAAACTTGAATTCTAATACAAAATCCTACCAGTGAAATGGGTATTTTGGTGAGTCACATCAGAGTTTACAGATTATTATAGTTTCCAAGCACAAAAATCTGTTCTGTAGACACCTTTGGACTGTGAATCGTATACGATCATGCTATCTCCCCACATAGATCAGCAGCATTATTTGACACACATCATCTTGACCTTCAGATTCCTAGTTTAGACTCATACTATTTGAGCTGCAGCAGTAAGTGCTAGTTCCTTTACTAACCAGTCACGGGAAGAAGTCTTGACATACACTTTCCCAGTGGGTTACACAACTCTTAGGCAGCAGTAGAATACTGGTGATAAGGGATCCTGGAGTTCCTTTCTGATCCTAGGAAAGGATTTGCTTTATAGTAGTAGTTAAAGATAAGATAACCCAAAATGATTTATTCATTCAGAAAGGCAGTGTGGAGCAATGTCTAACACTTTGCTACCACACTGCTCATTCGTTTTCCAAAGCCATAATATATTCAAGTTAAAAATTGTGTTAAAGTGAATACTAGTAACTTAAAGACAAAACATTATAGGGAAGTTGTAATGATCCTAAAACCAAGTGTGACAAACTCAGGAAATTCAGTGTTAAGATTGCACTTAAAAGAAATCCAAATACTTCAAGGTATATAGATACACAATTAAGGCATACAACCTTATCTCTATCCTATAGTGACATTGTGTAATAATATAATTATGACTAGGGAATTTTAGTGTTTGTGGCTTCAGATTAGACAACATTTATATTTAAAGACACATCCATAATTTTCATATCCTCCCAAGATTGTTTGGTGCCTTCACTGTGCATTTCCATACCTTGAATTATTTTAAATGGTACAAATTCTATAGATCCTGGTTACATCCATTTTACTCAATCTATTTTAGTCATGCATATAAAAGTGCTATTCTTAACAATTTTTCATTCTGATATTTTTATTTTGTATTATATCATATATTATAATTAGAGTTGGTTGGAAACTTCCAATAAAACAATGTTGCTGGAAAATGCTGACTTGCTGAATCCAAAACGTTTCACGGAAGCAGCTCTTGTTCAATGAACTTTCGGCGAATCAAAGCAAATCCATGGGAAACCTATCCACTCACTGGGCTGCAGGGGAGCCTGGTCTTCGAAGGTTTCAGAGTAGCAGCCATGTTAGTTTGTATCCACAAAAAGAAAAGGAGTACTTCTGGCATCTTAGAGACTAACAAATTTATTTGAAGCATAAGCTTTCGTGAGCTACAGCTCACTTCATCGGATGCATGTCCGTGAGCAGTAGCTCATGAAAGGTTATGCTCAAATAGATTTGTTAGTCTCTAAGGTGCCACAAGTACTCCTTTTCTTTTTTTGGTCTTCTAAGGTTTTCAGTTTTGGGACAGCCCATGCATCCTGGGACAGCCCTGCCATACTAGACTCCAAGGGGCAGCTGACATCCCAGACCCACAGACCTTAGGAGTGGCAGCTGAGTGAAAGTGACATTTTTGTCATTTTTACTCAACAGCTGCCAGGTTTCCATGGAGCAGATTTGGTTTCTCTAATACACCATTTTTTTCAGGATTTCTGGTTCATGGAAATTTTGAAAAATGTTGATATGTTCTGATTCAGAACAAAAACAAAATTTGAAAACATAATTTCCCATGAAGTGGAAATCCTGTGTTTTAGACAGCTTTAATTATAACAATTTTTTAAACGTCAAAACGTACTGTTTCTACTTTATCAAAATATTATATAGTATTATTCACTTTTAATTTTCTTTCACAGAGAACTTTGAAATTTTTGGATTCCTTCTGATAAAGAACTAAGCCAAATTTTGAAAACTCAAGTCTTTTGTGAAATAACATTTCCATCCTCTGTCTAATTCTAGTCAGAACTCTAATCGAATTGGCTTCCCAAATGTCAAGTTTTCCCAGACCTCTAAATTCAGTCTCCCCACCTTTGGAACATTATAAATATACAGTGAGAATAGTAGTGCTGCTCTTGGGTCTATTTGTAGATAGACAGATAGATGAAGAGAGAACAGACAAGTTAGAGATCCTTGACTGTAAAGGTAATTTGAAATGCAAGACCCATGACAGAGCACAGTGGGGACCCTACTCCTTGCAGGGGGGTCTGGGCATCACTGTAATATAAATAAATGTAAGAAATGTATTTATAAAGAATGGCCTCACCTTACCAAAAAGTCAGTTCTATACAGTAATTCACAATGTTTTATAAAAATTCCAGTATGATAAACTCATCCTTTCTAACTCAAAAAAAAAATCAGGAAAACAAATGGTCTAGAGAGGATAAGTAATAGACTGAAGAAAAGGAGTGAAATACAGGTTCTATAGACCCCTTGTAATGTATTCAGTCCTTAAATGAACATTGCACAGTGTTTTTTTTTCTCTGCTTGAAGATTTTTTCATTTAGACTTCACCATATCCAAGAATTCTTTTCTCTTCATCCAAGCAAACATGTAACCGCAACAAATAAACAAAAGACCCCAGAGTTTTTAGCTTACATGAAAGGATACTGCAGTTTTCCTGTATAGTCTCACAACAAATTGCTAGATGTAATCTTGAAAGGGATTTGAAGTTCAAAATTCAAGTTATAGGTTTATAATGACCTCAAGTGTTGACTTAAAAAAACTGCAATATGCAATTGATAAACCACAAAGACCAGCTGTAAAATGGTGAAGAAATGTGTTATAGATTATATGGCATACTATAAAATATGAAGCAACTAAGAGACAGATGAATAGTTCAGGCATTTAACTATAGAAAAAGAGACAGACAAAAAGTATGTGATTTCCACGTTAACTTTAGCAGCTAGCAGAAATAAATAGTGTTATCAAAGCTCTTAAACACAAAGTAGTTTGGATAGTGTAGCTCCTACTTTTCAGTTTTCTGTTCCTCCATTCTTGTTCTTGAGACAGTAACAAGGATTGTGGAAGAGTGTTCCAGGTTTATGTAAGCCACCTTTGCCCTTTTGGTATTCTTGGAGCAGCTGCGGTGCTATGTCACACCCATAGCAGAAGTCAGAGCACTCTCTGGGGTGTTATTTTTTTATCCTATGGATGTAACAGCCCACTATAGGCCATCTACCCAGCAAAATATAATAGTACTCCCTAGCAGACCCTCTATGGATGAGGTCATTTCAGCAACCTGTACAGCTTACAGTCTCTGTGCCACTGATTGGTGACCTTATCAGCAATGATCTTAAGCAGTATCCAGGCCATGCTTATAGATCTGGCCAGAATAGAGACTATTAGGATCTGAATTCCCTTTGCATCAGTGTGCATGTAGGTTTGAAAAAACATAATAAATAGTACCAATAGGAATATCACAAATAGGCCAAGAATCTCTGAGATAACTCCTTAAGCTAAGAGGGCCAAACAAAGTTTCATATTGGGGAATATATATTCTGACAGAGAACACTAAATCTATGTCTACATTAGCACTTTTGTCAGTAAAACATTTGTCGGTCAAGGGTGTGAAAAAAACACACCCCTGATCTACTTAAGTTTCATCGATAGAACGCCAGTGTGGATAGCGCTATGTCAGTGGGAGACGCTACTGTCACTCATTGGGGGTGGTTTAATTATGCCAGCAGGAGAACTTTCTCCCATTGGCCTAGAGCAGCTACCTGGGAGACCTTACAGCGGTGCAGATGGAGCAGTACAGGTCTTTAATATAGACATAGCCTAAGTGGAGATTTAAATTATATATAGCTATTAATGCAAATAAAAGTAAATCTTTGTTGATGTAGAAGAAAATAAATGTTACATTATAGGAAAATTGATTATTTTTTCTACATCAACAAACATCTACTTTTACAGACACTACTATTCTAGGAAATAAAATGGATATCCCCTCATAGAGTAATTAAAAAAAAAGAATACATGCTAAAAGTTTCAGAAGTTTTTGATATAATTGGAAAGTTATGTTTGTTCAAGGATATAAGTTGGCACAACTTGATGCTTAAACAATCTTGCATAAAGCTACAGAAATAGTTTGTGAAACTTCAGCACTCTTCCTCTGAGGATCTCAACTACTTTACAAACATAACTGCACAAAGTCATGCAATCACCCTGTTGTTTGTAAAAGGCCTTATCTATATTAACTTTTCTTCCCTAAAATGTCCTGCCATTGCTATCCCCAGTTCAGCAGCAGCAATGGTAGGAGCTCTAGTGTACTTAAGAGGCTGACAACAACCAATATTTTAACCACTGTGTCATCTAGCCCTGTTCTGATACAGTGGTTAAAATGCCATGTCACCATGATAACAAGGTAATTGAAATGCTGTCCACCTGTTATATTTTGTCTACACACTAGCACTCCTGCTGTTGCTCCCGCTGACAGCTGAACTGGTAGTAGCAATCGTGGAAAACTAAGGCCTTGTCTACATGCTATCAGCCAAGCACATTAGAGGGCTATGATTTGCAAACTGCTTTAGCATGCAGCATTCCAACTACCCTTGTTGGTGTACTCTGAAAGGCACCTAGTTTGCATTAACATAGTCCAGTTTGAAAAGTACAGGAAACGATGTTAACATAGTCCAAAGGACTCAGTTAACATGAGCTAGCTCCCTTTTAGAGCAGACTAGCAGGGCACTTAGAACGCAACACAGTAGTATTTTACAAATCACACACTTCTAATGTGCTTTGCTGGACCATGTAGACAAGGCCTTAGTTTCCAGCTCAACTCTATGGACACTCCCAGACTGCAGAACTGGAATTAATTTGCAAACTGGATACCATTAAATTCGGCCTGAATATAGACTGGGAGTGGATGGATCATTACACAAACTAAAAACTATTTCCCCATGCTAATTTTCCCCCCATTGTTACTCACACCTTCTTGTCAACTGTTTGAAATGGGCCATCCTGATTACCACTACAAAAGTGATTTTTCCTCCTGCTGATAATAGCCCACTTTAATTGATTTGTCTCATTAGAATTGGTAAGGCAACCCCCATCTTTTCATGTTCTCTGTGTATATATATATATATATATATCTTGCTACTATATGTTCCACTCCATGCATCTGATGAAGTGGGTTTTAGCCCATGAAAGCTTATGCCCAAATTAATTTGTTAGTTTCTAAGGTGCCACAAGTACTCCTCATTCTTTTTGCTGATACAAACTAACACGGCTACCACTCTGAAACCTGTCCCAATTTTGAAAGGCTCACAGTACAGTTGGAAGTTTATTGTATGATTAGAAAGAATGAATCCTATGACTTTTTTCTCACAAGTGCAAAGGGCACAAGAAATACTAAGGAACAGGTTAGACTTGAAGTTCAAGATCCCATCTTGTAATGTTGGCCCCTTAAGATATTTTTTCAATTAAAAACGGGGTGCTGCTAACCTGTAGTGAATTAGAAAAATCCGTAATATTTGCAAAGTGGCAGAAAAGGCAAAATTGCAAATGTAGGATTTGAGAGCATCAAGAAACTAGACCGTAAGTTTGACACAGTGGGACATGAAGGATGGATGTGAGAGGAGGAACATAAATAAGGAAAAGCGCGCATCTGTATACTGCCAAACTTTCTGACAGATAGGCAATTTGACTGTGTGGGAATAAACATATAAGAGGCTATCCATAACTTGCACAAAAATGCATAGTTTGCCATAAGTAAAGCACTTTGCCAGTACAGGCAAAATTCAACTCTAAATAAAGTATAAGCTTCACAAGGCTATAAAGTTTTATTATTTTCAGTGAAAGTTTATCAACTTGATTGATTTTGTGTTAATTTACTATCAAGAGCTACAAACATACTTTGGGATAAAATTGATTAATACTGTCAAGCTGTGTGGAGTGCCTCATGACCGTAAGTGCCAACCTCAGGGCAGACTGTTAAGAACCAGGGTACACACCCCAAACTGGTTGTGTATTCTACACTTAAATTTCACCAACCAAGTGTGAACTCCTCAAGCACTACAACAGCCTTAATATGGAGTCACAACAGTTCCCTTGGGTACTCTAGTCTATCTTTCCACATAGATGGTCCCTTACACCGAAAATCACAGCAATATACAGGTTACTCCCAATCCCAAAGGGCCAGTCACTTACACCAGGTCAGTTGCACCTTAGATCCCTCACCAAAGACAATGCTTGTAGCCAATCCTATAGTACATTAACTAAAGATTTATTAACAGAGAAAAAGAAATGAGTTATTTACAAGGTTAAAGCATGTAAACATACATACAAATGAGTTAGTCTTAAGTTCCAAAAGGTAATAGAAGCTGCTGTAATATGCAAGCTCTATATATCCATTAGTGGTAACTCAAGCTAAGCAGCTTGGGGATACCTTGCTTAAGCTTAGAAACATTTCTCTCTCCAAATTCCAAGCAGCATAGAGATACAGTTCCTTCTGGTCAGGCATTTTTATTTCCTTCCCCACTGAGTTCAAACTGGTAGCATAAGTGTCAGTCTCCTCTCCATGGGTGGGGTTATGAGGCAATCAACAAAGTCTTTGTCCTTTGATGTTTCACAATGACTCATTTGGTTTCAGTGGGCATTCTTGTGTGCAGGACCAGCACTTTACATTAATTAACGCTTCGTTCCTGTTTGAGTCACAGAGGTTTACAATGCAAACACTTATAACTTTTCAGAGTAGCAGCCCTGTTAGTCTGTATTCGCAAAAAGAAAAGGAATACTTGTGGCACCTAGAGACTAACAAATTTATTTGAGCATAAACTTAAGTGCATCCGATGAAGTGAGCTGTAGCTCACAAAAGCTTATGCTCAAATAAATTGGTTAGTCTCTAAGGAGCCACAAGTCCTCCTTTTCTTTTTACTTATAATGTTGTACTATGGGCTACAGATGTTATAAGTGAGATCAATACATGCAGCATCCTACAAGCATTTTATCAAGTCTAAACACATTCTTATCAACTTAACACCTATTTTAACAATGCTAACACACAGGTGAGCCAGACTGATTTCCAGCTATGCATTTGTCAGTGCTCATTGAGGCCTAGGGGCCTTGGCATGTGGTCTGCTAGAGTCACAAATAGATCAATTGCAATTTTAATAACATTTGTAAGAGAAAGCATGCAGTCCTCTAAAAACTATTCTATCTAAAGTTTTCAGAGTAACAGCCGTGTTAGTCTGTATTCGCAAAAAGAAAAGGAGTACTTGTGGCACCTTAGAGACTAACCAATTTATTTGAGCATGAGCTTTCGTGAGCTACAGCTCACTTCATCGGATGCATACCGTGGAAACTGCAGCAGACATTATATACACACAGAGATCATAAAACAATACCTCCTCCCACCCCACTGTCCTGCTGGTAATAGCTTATCTAAAGTGATCATCAAGTTGGGCCATTTCCAGCACAAATCCAGGTTTTCTCACCCTCCACCCCCCCACACACAAACTCACTCTCCTGCCGGTAATAGCCCATCCAAAGTGACAACTCTCTTCACAATGTGCATGATAATCAAGGTGGGCCATTTCCTGCACAAATCCAGGTTCTCTCACCCCCTCACCCCCCTCCAAAAACCACATACACAAACTCACTATCCTGCTGGTAATAGCTCATCCAAAGTGACCACTCTCCCTACAATGTGCATGATAATCAAGGTGGGCCATTTCCAGCACAAATCCAGGTTTTCTCACCCCCCCACCCCCATACACACACAAACTCACTCTCCTGCTGGTAATAGCTCATCCAAAGTGACCACTCTAAAGGTATTCATGACATTTCTGATTATTTCCAGAAGCTGTGACCTCAGAGAGCAATCATTTGTATAAGCATCTACCTATCTGACTAAACAGAATGAGTTCTTTTTTAATGCTTTCACCTCTGAGTCATGGGAAATGTCTGTACTACTGATGTGTATAATCTGATAACATACAAGTAATAGTAATGGAGAATAAGCTCCAACAATATAGCCTCATAGTAGAAACTATGTTCTCTATTTTAATATAGGGCATGTGAGCTTTATTTGGAAAAATATAATCAGGCTTCTTAGGACTGGGAGTACATGCTTAAACTATGAAGGTCAGGATGTAATGGTTTTTACGATGTAATACTGTTTAAAAGTTTTACGTTAGGTACATTTAACAAACATAAAGTTTTCTTTTCGTTAAACATGTAATGCTTTACTAGCTCATATTTTTCATTATTAACCGGATATCGACTCACAGTTTCTTAAATAGAAAACAGAAATATAACAGTAAGAAATATAAACAGACTTTTACTGTATTAATCTCAAGCCACAACACAGAGATGCAGGCGTGTTCCCTGTGTCAGTGAGACATAATTTTCCCACTGGAAACAGGGAATCCATTGTGTGCTTTCAGATTTGTTTACTCCATGAGTGTTTGCCAGGCTGTGCTGTAGTCATGAGAGTAGCAGATTGGTTTAAGCAACCATGACCACATTGTATGCAATTTGCATGCCGCTGATTTTAATAGTTGTTTTTCTCTTCCACAGCAGTTATGTGGAATCATAGAATCTCAGGACTGGAAGGGACCTCGAGAGGTCATCTAGTCCAGTCCCCTGCACTCATGGCAGGACTAAGAATTAGCTAGATCATTCCTGACGGGTGTTTGTCTAACCTTCTCTTAAAAATCTCCAGTGATGGAGATTCCACAACTTCCGTAGGCAATTTTTTCCGGGGCTTAACCACCCTGACAGTTAGGAAGTTTTTCCTCATCTCCAACCTAAACTGCCCTTGCTGCAATTTAAGCCCATTGCTTCTTATCCTATCCTCAGAGGTTAAGGAGAATTTTTTTCTCCCTCCTCCTTGTAACAGTCTTTTATGTACTTGAAAACTATTATCATGTCCCCTCTCAGTCTTCTCTTTTACAGACTAAACAAACCCAGTTTTTTTAATCTACCCTCATCGGTCATATTTTCTAGATCTTTAATCATGTTTGTTGCTATTCTCTGGACTTTCTCTAGTTTGTCCACATCTTTTCTGAAATGTGGTGTCCAGAACTGAACGCAGTACTCCAGTTGAGGCCTAATCAGCACAGAATAGAGCAGAAGAATTACTTCTCGTGTCTTGCTTACAACATTCTTGCTAATACATAGAATCATAGAATCATAGAATATCAGGGTTGGAAGGGACCCCAGAAGGTCATCTAGTCCAACCCCCTGCTCGAAGCAGGACCAATTCCCGGTTAAATCATCCCAGCCAGGGCTTTGTCAAGCCTGACCTTAAAAACCTCTAAGGAAGGAGATTCTACCACCTCCCTAGGTAACGCATTCCAGTGTTTCACCACCCTCATAGTGAAAAAGTTTTTCCTAATATCCAATCTAAACCTCCCCCACTGCAACTTGAGACCATTACTCCTCGTTCTGTCATCTGCTACCATTGAGAACAGTCTAGAGCCATCCTCTTTGGAACCCCCTTTCAGGTAGTTGAAAGCAGCTATCAAATCCCCCCTCATTCTTCTCTTCTGCAGACTAAACAATCCCAGCTCCCTCAGCCTCTCCTCATAAATCATGTGTTCTAGACCCCTAATCATTTTTGTTGCCCTTCGCTGGACTCTCTCCAATTTATCCACATCCTTCTTGTAGTGTGGGGCCCAAAACTGGACACAGTACTCCAGATGAGGCCTCACCAATGCCGAATAGAGGGGAACGATCACGTCCCTCGATCTGCTCGCTATACCCCTACTTATACATCCCAAAATACCATTGGCCTTCTTGGCAACAAGGGCACACTGCTGACTCATATCCAGCTTCTCATCCACTGTCACCCCTAGGTCCTTTTCCGCAGAACTGCTGCCTAGCCATTCGGCCCCTAGTCTGTAGCGGTGCATTGGATTCTTCCGTCCTAAGTGCAGGACCCTGCACTTATCCTTATTGAACCTCATCAGATTTCTTTTGGCCCAATCCTCCAATTTGTCTAGGTCCTTCTGTATCCTATCCCTCCCCTCCAGCGTATCTACCACTCCTCCCAGTTTAGTATCATCTGCAAATTTGCTGAGAGTGCAATCTACACCATCCTCCAGATCATTTATGAAGATATTGAACAAAACCGGCCCCAGGACCAACCCCTGGGGCACTCCACTTGACACCGGCTGCCAACTAGACATGGAGCCATTGATCACTACCCGTTGAGCCCAACAATCTAGCCAGCTTTCTACCCACCTTGTAGTGCATTCATCCAGCCCATACTTCCTTAACTTGCTGTCAAGAATACTGTGGGAGACCGTGTCAAAAGCTTTGCTAAAGTCAAGAAACAATACATCCACTGCTTTCCCTTCATCCACAGAACCAGTAATCTCATCATAAAAGGCGATTAGATTAGTCAGGCATGACCTTCCCTTGGTGAATCCATGCTGGCTGTTCCTGATCACTTTCCTCTCATGCAAGTGCTTCAGGATTGATTCTTTGAGGACCTGCTCCATGATTTTTCCAGGGACTGAGGTGAGGCTGACTGGCCTGTAGTTCCCAGGATCCTCCTTCTTCCCTTCATCATCCCACAATGATGTTTGCTTTTTTTGCAACAGCCTTACACTGTTGACTCATATTTAGCTTGTGATCCACTATGATCCCCAGATTCCTTTCTGCAGTGCTGCTTTCTAGGCAGTCATTTCCCATTTTAGAGACTAACCAATTTATTTGAGCATGAGCTTTCGTGAGCTACAGCTCACTTCATCGGATGCATACCGTGGAAACTGCAGCAGACTTTATATATACACAGAGAATATGAAACAATACCTCTTCCCACCCCACTGTCCTGCTGGTAATAGCTTATCTAAAGTGATCATCAGGTTGGGCCATTTCCAGCACAAATCCAGGTTTTCTCACCCTCCACCCCCCCACTCAAATTCACTCTCCAGGTGAGAAAACCTGGATTTGTGCTAGAAATGGCCCAACCTGATGATCACTTTAGATAAGCTATTACCAGCAGGACAGTGGGGTGGGAGGAGGTATTGTTTCATATTCTCTGTGTATATATAAAGTCTGCTGCAGTTTCCACGGTATGCATCCGATGAAGTGAGCTGTAGCTCACGAAAGCTCATGCTCAAATAAATTGGTTAGTCTCTAAGGTGCCACAAGTACTCCTTTTCTTTTTGCAAATACAGACTAACATGGCTGTTACTCTGAAACCTGAAATTTCCTATTTTGTATGTGTGCAACTGATTATTCCCTTTCTAAGTGGAGTACCTTGCATTTGCCCTTATTGAATTTCATCTTATTTTCTTCAAACCATTTCTCCAGTTTGTCCAGATCATTTTGAATTTTAATCCTATTCTCCAAAGCACTTGCAACCCCTCCCAGCTTGGTATTGTCTGCAGACTTTATCAGTATACTTTTTATGCTGTTATCTAAATAATTGATGAAGATATTGACCAGAATCACACTCAGAACTGATCCCTGCGGGAACCCACTCAATATGCCCTTCCAGCTTGACTGTGAACCACTAATAATTACTCTCTGGGAATGATTTTCCAATTAGTTATGCACCCACCTTATAGGTACTCTCTCTGGGTTGTATTTCCCTAGTTTTTTATGATGTCATACAAGACAGTATCAAAAGCCTTACGACAGTCAAGATATACCACATTTACCACTTCCCCCTATTCACAAGGCTTGTTACCCTGTCAAAGAAAGCTACTAGGTTGGATTCACATGATTTGTTCTTGACAAATCCATGCTGACAGTTACTTATCACCTTATTATCTCCTAGGTATTTGCAAACTGATTGCTTAATTATTTGCTCCATTATCTTTCCAAGTACTGAAGTTAAGCTGACTGGTCTGTAATTCCCCAGGATGTCCTTATGACCCAGACTGCATAGGACAGGGGTTCTCACAACACATTTTTGGTAGCCTCAGTGTCAGGCCACTAACTTTTCACTCAGACAAATTTTTCCTAAAATATTTAATTAACTTTAGGAAGAACAAATGAATATACATGTACAAATCATCATAATTTATTTATGTAGAGTTTCTTTTTGCAGACTCAATAAAAATAATGTACAATTGTCTCTAATTTTTACTTGTTCTAAACAGAATAGAAACAGAAATAAGTTGCTTTGAACATTCTTGTCTTTTTGTTGTTGTCTCTTTTGCTTTTTTGGTTGCTTTTTTTAAAAGACTTGCTATCTAGTAAGTCTGCTGCTGTGAAAAGTAATATTTGTTCATATCACTTTTCACAGCAGACTTACTAGTTAGTTGGGAGGATGTGAAAAATGATATTAACAAACATACAAATAGTGATTTTCACAACTAGACTTAGACAACCCTGGCAAGCCAAAGGACAAAGTAAGCCCTCGATGGGGAAGTGGGTAGGGAGACAGCAGGGGCCAGGGATGATGAAGGGGTGGCTGGGGTCCAGGGCTGGAGCCCAAAGCCCCTTGACTGAAGCCTGCCACCTGCCACCCTAGGGCTGAAGCCTGAAGCTGGAGCCTCACTGCCCCTAGGAAGGTGGGAACTCACTGACTGCCTGCTCCTCCCGTGTTTGTGGCTCCACAAGTGGTCAGGGTCCAACCCCTGCTGGTGGCTCTGGGGGAGGGTCCACTACTCCCCCGCAGGAGGTTGTGGACACAAGAAAAGCTGTTGGTAGCTGCATGTGGCCACGGTGGCTGCATTTGAGAAACGCTGACCTAGGGTACCCCTCACTGAAAATGCCAAGGTTGCAAAAGGGCGAGCAGATTCTCCCCAAACTGGTGGTTAAAACTCAAGTTAGACTTACCAGTTAGTCACAAACTATGCTACTGATCCCCCCATACTGGTTATCAAGAAGCTAAAAAAGAAATCACACAACCCCCTTTATTGCATTCCAGTTCTCTGGCTCCCAATCAGCACATAGGTCCAGTACAGTGAGAAGTTATTTAAAAACTCTGCTCACTATAAAAAATGTTCTTTTGACCCCAAAGGGCCAGCCACATTACCAGATCAATATTAGTTTGGATCTTATCCAAAATACCACACTGCCAGCCAAACCCTTAGTATCTAAAACTAAAGGTTTATTATGAAAGAAAGAACAAGAAGACAGTTTTTAAATGGTCAAGCAATCAGATACACAGATAAGATTACAAAGTCTATATATCAGGTTCTTAACAGTGTTGGTGAGTTTGCTGGCTTGAAAGTCCCTCTGGAACACATCCACAGCTTATTCAGTGCTTCAGTTTGTAGAGAAGTTACTCTAGAGGTGAGGAGCAGGAATGAAGACAAAATGGAGATGATGCAGCTGCCTTTTTATATCCTTTGCTATGTGGTTTGTACTTCCTTTGTCCCAAACACAAACTCATGGCACATGGCATGGACAAACCTTGGAGTCTCCTGTCCATAGGCATGCCCCTATAAGTCCTGCTGACTCAGGTGTAGCTCCTGGCTTCTTTCAATTGATTCTTTGTACAGCTGATGACCCTGGATGGGCCATCAAATAGACTACATAGTGCTCATACCAATCTGTCTGGGAGTGTCACTAGAAACACAGCACAAGTTTGGAAATACAGATATACAATATATGTCTATAACTCACAATACAAAGATGATACAAACATATAAACACTATTATCACACTTGGCAAATTATAACATTTTCGCAAATACTTTACACAGCATATCTGGTCAGATTCATTGCAATTTTATATTGGTATCAATAATATCACAAAGTGTTCCACATATTCCATACTGTATCACAGTCCTTATTTCCCTTTTTATAGATGGGCACTATTTTTGCCCCTTCCCAGTCCTCTGGAACATGTCTTACCACAGGAGAGACTGGTATTAGATACCCCCTGCCAGTGCTGCTGCCAATTTGGATGTGCCTAAATTGACTATGTCAGTAATATGCAAACTGTGGTCATGCTTCCCTGGGGGGGTGCAAGAGGTTCTCTGGGTGTGTGTGAAGAAACTACTGCCATAATAGCAGGATAAAAATAGAGTGGGTATTTCAGGGTGGGACGGAAGCAGGATCAGGGACAGTGCTACGGGGGACTTGCGGGGGCTATGGCTACCCCAAATTTGCCTTAGAGCCCTGTAGCCACCCTTTCCAGCACAAAGGTCAACCATCATGCAGAAGTAAGGATGCATGGTATGCCATTGTCACCCTTACTTCTGTGCTGCTGGTAGCGGCATTGTCTTCAGAACTGGGCACCTGGCCAGCAGTCGCTACTCTCCAGCTGCCCAGTTCTGAAGGCAGAGAGGAGAGAGTGGTGGCTGCTGGCTGAGGACCCAGTTCTGAAGGCAGTGCTGCTGTCAGCAGCAGCAGCAGCAGAGAAGTAAGAGTGGTTATATTATTGGTTCTGTATAGTGTTTTAATGATTATTATCAAGTATAGTACAAAGAAGTGGATATGGAATATTAAATATGTTAAATGTTCTTTTGCTAATTGTTAATGTTTTTTATATATAACATGATGCTGGTAAATGTTGTTAATATGGAACCTGGATATGCTGGTGTCTGTCTTTTGCAGAATTTTAGGAAGGGGGAATGTAAGGGGACTGTCGGCCCCTTATCGACCACAGGGAAGGGGTGGGGGCATGGAAATAACAAACAGGGGAGGGAGCATGCAGGGAGAGAGACGGGGAGAAGTGTGCATAATGGAGGGGTATCACAGATGGGGATGGGGGAATCACAGACTGGGGAAGGGGAGCATCAGTGAGGAGAGGGATCACTAATGGGGGAAGGAGGAGCATGCATGGGGGGGGGGAATCACAAATAGGAGGACCATGCATAGGGCAGGGAGATCGTAGGGTGGGGAGGAGCTACTGTTACCAGGAGAAGGAACCAGAAGGATGAACCAACATGGGCACTCTAAGAATAGTGTGCCGAGTATTGGCTCGAGCGGAGAGGCAGAGTGACTCCCTGGGCCCCACTGAACAGATTGGAAATGTTAAAGTGGGCAGAAAGACACGTTCTAGGGCATGTCTTGGTTTAATTATGACAAGCAGTTTAGATTGAGGGTGGCAGCACAAACGGAGGTCTGGTGGGACATACCACACCATTATGCTGTGGTTGGAGTGGATGATGCTATGCAGACTGGGAGCCCACTGTTCATTTCACAGCAAGTCTGGCACGGGCCTGAGTCACACAATGATATTTACTGGGCATTTAATGACTGTGGTTGTTTTCACAGCATCTGTACATTCAGGCATGCTTGCAAAATATGTTCTGGGGCCCATTCAGCCCATTCTTGCCTGAGAGGTAGAGGAAGGTCACAGGGGGGTAAACAAGATTGGGGGAGGGTCAAGTGCCAGCCACAGTTTTGGGGGACAGAACATGAGCAGGGGAAGGGGGGCAGGGAGCAGGGGAGCTGAAAGCAATGCAATGGGCAAGGGCACAAAGGCCAGTTAAAATGGAGGTGTTAAAGGAGCTCCTGGGAGATTCCCCTAACAAAGCAGATGGGTCATATTTGTGGGAGTGGTTTACTGTGGGATTTCAGATCCCCTTTATGGGGACTAGGACTAATGTGATGTCAAAAAAATTTGAAGTTAGTGGCAGGGATAAGTCATAGTGTACAGAAAAAGATTACACAGGAATTAAATGAGGGTAGAGTAGTAGGGCCATTCAAGCAATTACCTATGGAGAACTTGTGGGTTTCCTGCCTGGGCTTGGTCCCCAAGAAAGCTCCAGGAGAATACCAATTAATTCATCACCTTTCATTCTCATGAGGTAGCTCTGTTAACCATGAAGACCGGTGGTTCTGTGTTCCATGCGTTCTTCATCCATTGATGAAGCCGTGCGTATGGTTAGGTCATGTGGCTCGGGGCACTAATGGCTACGTGTGATATCAAGTCTACTTTTCAACTGCTGCCAGAGCGTCTGTTGGACTTCAACCTTTTGGGTTTTTCTTTTGAGGGACAATTATATTTTGACACAGTGACGCCCAAGGGCTGTGCAGTATCCTGTTTAATATTTGAAAAATGTAGTACAATGTTGCACTGGACAGTGATGGAGGCAGCTGGTCTAGGTAATATAGTGCATTATTTATACGATTTTTTGTTTGCAGGACAGGCAGGATTGGAAGATTATGTTCACCTGTTGAACACATTTCAGGCCCTAGCTAAACAGTTGGTGGTACCCCTATACCAGGAAAAAACCAGAGGGCCCTTCCATGATGTTGACTTACCCAGGGACTGAGTTAGACACAAGGGCAGGCATATTGTGGCTCCCTTAGGATAAGTTTCAGAGAGCTGTAGGAGCCAAGAAACTCACGCTCCAAGAGCTGCAGTCTATTATGTGGCACCTTAACTTTGCCTGAAGGGTTGTTGCCTTGGGGTGGATATTCTGTGCTCCGCTGGTGGCAGCCACAGCACACCTAGCAAGGCTGCACCATTTTATATGAATTACTAGAGAGATAAAAGAGGACTTGAAGGTGTGGGAAGTTTCTGACCCAATTTAATGGGGTGTCTTTACTGAGGGAGGAAGGGATATTAGAGGCTGGTTTGAAAATCCATTTGGATGCTTTGAGGGTATGGGCTTTGGGCTGTTTTACCAGACCAGGTGATGTGCTCAAAAATGGCCTGCTCTCTGGAAGCAAAATGGGGTAGCGTGTGACATGATTTTCCTGGATTTTTTTCCAATTTTGGTTGCAATGGTTATTTGGGAACCAGAATTGGCTAATAAAAGGGTGTGTTTCTGGTGTGACAACAATAGCCAAACTTCCAGATCACACAGGATTCTGAGGTTAGTGAGGGCATTTGTGCTATAATGTTTACATCTTAACATCTGGTTTTCTTCCAAGCACGGGCCTGTGGTTGATAATGGCATAGCAGATGCCTTGTCTTGTTTTCAGTGTGACAAATTTCAAGAGCTTGCATCAGGAGCCAGCGAGGAACCTGAGCAGATGCTGCTAGCGCTATGGAGTCTTGGTGTATGATGTTGTTTGTGGTGCGGAGATCAGTGGCTCTAGGCACATAGCTGAGCTACGAGGGAGGTTTCAAGATCTAGAAAGCTGGTCACCAATATGTCCCATTACAGAAGAGCTTGTGCTGCAGTACATGGTGTCATTAGCAACTGGCATCCTCAAAGATCTTGGCATAGCATACGGGCAATGGAGTTATTTTGGGGGGATGAGGTTCACCTGTCAGATTTGGGGAGCAGACACGTGGTTGGCCAATATAAAAGGGGGGCAGTGGGAGATATCTGGGAACCAGACTGGGTTGGGGGTGTGTGGAAGGCAGCCAAGCTAATTAGATCCTCCATGTGGCAGATGTCCAGTGCAGGTACTTCGGAGGGAAGGCATGTCTTGGTAAAGGACTTAAAAGGGAGGTGTTGGTTAAAGGAACAGAACGGGGGGCAGAGAGAGTGATAGCATTTGGGGCTCCTGTGAACGGTTCAGCAGGGAGCTAACACCTTTTGCTTATAGCCCATCTTAACCCTCGTACTAGGGGAGGGCGTGTTTGGTAAGGTCCCAGGTAAGGACCTGGGATGGAAAAAGAAGTGGGGCTGGCAAAAGCCCCCTCAGTGGTTATTGAGTGAACATGGAATTACTGAACACTTATCTGCCAGGTAGTCCTAGACATCTAATAATAAAGTTGTGGCCTGATTAAAACCGTATCAAGTGTCTTCTGTCCTTTCGGTACAGCAGGACAATTAGCAGTATTGGCTGACTCTTCCTTGGCCAACATAGCACCATTACTCATGAGGAAGCTCTCTCCTGTTTCCCAAGAGCATAATCAACACCATCACAACATGATGGGGATAACATTGTGGAGCAGGAGTCAATATTCCTTGAAGTGGTGTTAACACCAGTCTAAACTGCTATTCTGATTCTGTGGGTTTCTGAGAGGAGCATGTTGATGAGTCTGGCTTCTTCTTTAGTCTGCTGCTTGCCAACACAGAGTCATAACCTTACAGGCTTAGAGAAGAGGTTTCAGGTGGTAAGAGGCAACATGCAGCAGATCCACTTACTCCTCATATCCACATACCCTTGCATAGGGGTCTGTTCCCCTTCACTAATGTTGAGGGGAGAGGAGCATGAAGATTTAATCCAGTGGTTCTCGACTAGGGGTATGTAGACCCCTGGGGTTACACATGCCTTCCAGGGGGTACATCAACTCATCTAGATATTTGCTTAGTTTTACAATAGGCTACATAAAAAGCACTAGTGAAGTCAGTACAAATTAAAGTTTCACACAATGACTTGTTTATACTACACTAGATACTATACACTGAAGTACAATGTTTATATTCCAATTGATTTTATATGGTAAAATGAGAAAGTAAGCAATTTTTTCAGTAAATTTAAATTGTTCTATTATTGTTTAACAATGTGATTAATCAGTTTTTTTAATCAAGTTAATTTGTTTTAATTGCTTGCGCTAACTGCCATTACATTGACAGCCCTAATTTTTATGCCTGATTTTGTAAGCAAGCAGTTTTTAAGTGAGGTGTAACTTGGGGGGGTACACAAGACAAAGACTACTGTACCCCTTTCAGGAGTCTGGAAAGGTTGAGAACCACTGGTTTAATCAATGATACGTTTAATATTAATATAGCACTACAACTCTGCCCATAGCTGTAGGTGTCCCATACCTCCAATCTGTTTAATCCTGTTTTACAAATATGCCAGTATAAATACCAGTAACCATTGCCTTTCATACAAGAAGTGGTACAAGTTTACAACAAACTTTTTGAGACAGGATCTTAAAAGAAAAAAAGAGTCTAATTAGATGCTTCTGTGCTAACCAGTCATAAGCCACCACACCCTGAGCAAGATGAAGAAATGACCCAAGAATAAACCAGCTCAACATGCTTTATCATGAACTTTTTACATAAGAATGTTCTGTTCTTTCAGAATTGTACAATGCCATTATCACAAGTCCCCACATATACAGTACATGCTTGATTAAATATTCTTCATATTGTCTACGTTACAGTTCTATCAATGCCTCTTTTTCCCATCTTGACATATGACACTACTGGCAAGACAGGAAGTTTCTGAGCTAGATTTAATCTGAGAGAACAAGACAGACATTAATGAAATCTTCACTTTCAGGTTTTGGAATTGTCAGCATCTCTCATTGTTCAAGCACTATATTGACATGAGAAAGTGAGTGTTTGCTTGCTACCTATAAAGGGCCAAATGCTACCCTGTTTTCCATGGTGTGGTGGGGAAGCAAACAGAGTAAATGTGAAAAAATTGGATGGGGAGGGAAGTTGTTACCACAGCATGTATTCCCATGAGTGTTTATTAGTTAGTAGTTTTCCATTTGTGCTTCTGTGAGAGGAAAGGTATGATATGCTTTATAAAACTGAAAAACAGATGTCTTAATCCTCACTGAATCCAGCCATTTCTTGCAGAGGTACCATATATCCAGGGTATCAGTTTCCAAAATATACTCATGTTTATGTAGGCAGCCAGTTTTACAACATTAGAGAACTGGGTAGTATTTATAGAGTTCTCTGATTCAGGTTCAGAGCACTGGCTAAAAACATTGAGGAAGATGTTATACATCTACAATAGGTATCATATTACTGGCTTACTGTCTGGCATGATGTGTGTAATACAGCAAGGATTAGTTCACTCACTGGAAAAAGAGTGGTTAGTCTGAGTTCTGTTCCGTCTTGGAACGATATCTGGAACTACAGCAGGCCCCAGTTTTGCAAGGGACTCTAGGTAGGTGGACTCCTGTGACCAAGTAAAGCCCCACTGACCTCATGTGTGGGATAGTTTGCAGGATCAGGGCCACAGCAAGGATACTAATGAGTGAAAACATCAATCACAAGCAGGAAATTAAAATGTGATAGGGCTGGAACTCTGCCTCTTAAAACAAATTATAAAGCTCTTGATTAATTTGTTTAGATTGTTAATCTTGACCCCATTATTGCTGACCGTCAACTCAAGAGTGAAGTTTTTTCACTAGCTAGATGTTAGGTGTGCTGTAATTCACCTGATTTGATATTCCACCAGCAGTCAATGTAATGTTCTCATAACCTAGAACTGACTGTATCATGAACTGGATCCAAAATCCAGAAGCTACTCTTAAGGACACCTGTCTTTGTGGTCATATGTACACCTGGACAGGCTTGTGAGCAGCAAGAAGCAACGTAGGCACTAATACCTGTGCTTTCCAGAAGCCATCACTGCTTCCAGGAGTGCCTCCTACATCCTGCCAGTTGATAGTGTCAACCACTGCAGCTTTCTTTTTCTTCCCTGCCTAGAAATAGCTGGACTGTGGAAAGAAAGGAAGGAAGCCTTTTGCCAAGCAGTAATAGCTATCTAGTCACAAAACTCTTAAAGCTTCAGAACACCCAGCAGCATTAGGCTATGCCTGGCTTAAATATTAGTCTGTGGGAAGTGGTACAAAACCCATATATGTGTACAACAACACTGTTAATAAGATACAGAATAACTAGAGATGCAGGAGGAGAAAAAGACTAGATTTATAGGGTGGAGGCTTTGGAAAAGGAGTGCTAGACAGAGAGCAGCGGAAGGTTTGGGAAAAGGCTACATTATGCTGTGGTAATAGACCTAATTACTATACTGATACTGTATTGAACTGGGTTACTTCAGTAGAATAGTGTAGTTTTTATAAAGCAAAGGAAAAGGTAGGAAGAGGAAATAGAGAGGGAGAGCAGTGCTACAACAGAGAACTGGGTAGGGACAAAGATAACCAAAAGGAGGAATGGTGAGAAATATTGAACACAGCAGGATTGGCTCTTGTTGAGTTGGAGTGGGGCCGTGAGTCTAAGGCTGTAGCTTCACATGGAGCTGCAGATGAAATTCCCAGCTTGTGTAGTCATACAGGTGCTATCTCTCACTGAGCCAGAGGATTAAAAACAGTAGCGCACCACAGGGGCGCCATTTCAGATTTTTTTTTGGGGGGAGGGGGCAACTTTAACCATGATTCTAGAGGCTACTTAGGCACCTGAAAACACTAGGTTTTCTTGAAGATAAAAATTTAGAGACAGTGCTCCTATCAGCTAATTTCTAATTCCTATATTAGGAGAGAGAATTAAATAAATGTTAGACCCACTCAGCTCTAATACTAACATGTTCTCACATCTTGTGTCAAGTGACTTAACGGATACTGGTTAGACTTAAAATTTTAATATATATTCTTACTTTTTTACTAACTCTTGAATACAAAAAAGGAAATACTTGTAGAAAAATCTAGATGACCTTCTATCACTTATTTGCAGTTCACCAAGCTTGGAATAGATCATATAACTTTGGAAACATCCTACTAGAGCAAGGCCCTGTGAGTTTATACTGCCCCTGCCTGGGGCTGTAGGGTTTTCTACCCCACTACAAATAATAGACTAGAAACTGACATTAAATAGGAGTGAAAGTGACAAGTCACTTTCACAGTATTGCCAATCCCAAATGTTCAAAAACCATGAATCAGTCTCACCAAAAATCATGAGATTGGTTTTAACTCATGAGATTATGTAAAAATAGAAGATTTGGTTTTTTTTTAATTTGCTTCTGCTTTTTGAGCTTTTAGGGTGCACTGGGGTTATATTTTGAAGCTTTCTCCACAAGGGCTAGAAACTTAATTTTTCTTTAAGAATGGATATGTGATGATTTCAGCCTTCACTTGACTCCAGGAGCTGGGGCTTTAAGGAAAACAATAATTATCATGAGACTCATGACAAAATCATGAGTTGGCAACACTGCTTTTATTTCTATTTAAATCAGTGGTGGGAACCTGCGGCCCATCAGGGTAATCTGCTGGCAGGCCGTGAGACAGTGTTTACAGTGGCCATCTGCAGGCACGGCCACCTGCAGCTTCCAGTGGCTGCAGTTCGCTGTTCATGGCCAATGGGAGCTGTGGGAAGCAGCGCCAGCATGTCCCTGCAGCCTGCGCTGCTTCCCGCAGCTCCCATTGGCCAGGAACAGCGAACTATGGCCACTGGGAGCTGCGAGCAGCTGTGCCTGTGGACGGCCAAAGTAAACACTGTCTTGCAGCCTGCCAGCAGATTAGCCTGATGGGCCGCAGGTTCCTACCACTGATTTAAAGGCTAGTTATTTTCAAAAAGGCTCTTAAACACAACACTACAGTGATGGACTTGCAGTTCTCACAGGAGAATATTTAAAACCAAAGACCAAGAAAATTCAACATTTTAAAATTGAGAAAAAAACTGAGGTATATCAGGGCCACTGCAGGCAGGAAAGGAAAATTAACAGGCACACGAGCTCTGGGCAGCTCTTCCTCTTGAAAGAAAGTTATAGGATCAAATCTTCTAGTCCTTAATCCAGTAAAATTCTTATTGCCATCAGTGCCTCCACTCATAAATATTAACATATGCTTAATAACTATATACTTCATACTTAAATATTTGAGTCCCATCTTATCCAGGAATACACATTTTATACACATTAGCATACACAATATGCGACATTTTCTGGCATATTCTGAACAGTGCTGAGCAATCAGAGGGTGCCCAGTGAATAGTACATATAAGGACAATAATCATTGACTTTATGGACTCTGTGGATAAAATTTCTGTTCTTTGTTCTGGAATTGGCCTGGATACAGCTGAAACCCTAAAAAATTGAGGCATAAACACATCTGATACTTTTATGACACTTTCTGATTCCCTCCTTTTCTCGAGCTCAGAACAAAAAATGACGACAAAATAGTTTTCAGTTAAAATGTAAAATTGCACAGCAACCATAGCTCTACAACCAAGCATGGGACAGGACCTGCCTCCCTTTGGGACTTAAGTGATCTCCTCTCATCTGACTCTCATTCTCCAGCCTTCCTGACCTCTGTGCTGCTTTTCATGTCGTCAATCATGACATCCATCCCAACCTCCTTGGACCGTTCGCTGGAGTCTCAGAGAACTGGCCACCTTGGTTTTGCTCACATCTATCAGAATCCTCTTTTGTTGCAACATGCAGGAGAGAGAGAGGCTGGTCTGCTGGATAGGGAGCTAGCCCTGAAACACCTGGGTTCTACTCCCTCCATAGACTTCTTGTATGACTTCAGGCCAATACCTTAAGGACAGAATTTCAAAACCTTTTAGGCACCCAAAGACATAGGCGCTGACACCTGGAGCTCCCATGGGAAAAAATTGGTGCATGCTCTGCACCCACCAGCACCTTCCCGTCCTGCTACAGCTCACCTCCGCCTCCTCCCTTGAGCGTGCCGTTGGGTCCTGCT
Organism: Caretta caretta; assembly: GCF_965140235.1. Lineage (NCBI taxonomy): Eukaryota > Metazoa > Chordata > Testudines > Cheloniidae > Caretta > Caretta caretta. Next base: position 70,905,485 of record NC_134207.1, read on the forward strand.
TCTCCCCCATCCCTCCCAGTGCTTGTGCTGCGAAACAGCTGTTTCTTGAGGCAAGCCTGGGAGGGAGGGGGGAGGAGGCGGGGCTGGGGCTGGGGCAGAGGTTTGGGGAGGGATCCAATAGGGGCAGGGAGGGGCGGATTATAGGGGCGGGGGTGGGTGCAGGGCCAGGGGCGCGAGCACCAACTGGCACCAACAAAAGTTGGTGCCTGTGCCCAAAGAGGCAGTAAGCATCTAATGGCATTTACAATGCACCTAACCTTCTAAAACAATGAGGAGTCCTTGTGGCACCTTAGAGACTAAAAAATTTATTTGGGCATAAGCTTTCATGAGCTAGAACCCACCTCATCAATTGTTGATACAGACTAGCACGGCTACCACTCTGAAACCTAACCTTCTAGGTGCTTTTGAAAATCCCACAAGGTATCTAAATACTTTTGAAAATCTGGCCTTTAGTCTGTGTGTGCCTCAGTGCCCCATCCATGCAATGGGGATAACAGCACTGCTTCACCTCACTGAGAGGCTGTGAGGAGAAATAGTTTAGACCTTGTTTCAGAGTAGCAGCCATGTTAGTCTGTATCCACAAAAAGAACAGGAGTACTTGTGGCACCTTAGAGAAGCTTATGTTCAAATAAATTTGTTAGTCTAAGGTGCCACAAATACTCCTGTTTTTTAGACGCTGTGAGGGACTGAAATACTATGGTGATGGGACTACATAAGTACCACAGGTAGCACGGGAACTTCTCCATACTACTGCTATCCTTTCCCTTGGTTTTGGCTTCTTCTTTTCACCCTACACTCCCAAATTGCCTCCTTTTCTGAATGTAACCATGGCTCAGAGGGCTTGTCTGTATTCTTTCAGAGTCCCGTATGTTCTCTCAAAAATATACCTCCCCCTCTCCCACAGGTATTCCTGTTTTACAGGCTAGACTTCCAGACACTTAATTTAATCACCAGCCCTTTCTTATCTTAATCACCCTGCCACCGTTTGTAAACAAAATACTGACTCCCTGCCCCAGGGGCACATCTCCCCTGCAGAACTTACATTTCACACTAATGCTGTGCTGAAGCTAACAGCTCCATCTGGGAGATCCCACACCTCCTATATGAAGCTCAAGGGTGTCTCCCGCCCCGCCTCCCCTTAAATTGCACCCCTGGCACAGCTGGGGTAGAAGGGACAGTGCTGGGTGGCAGATTGGGCTAGCTGCCCTTACCACGTACCCTCTGGCTTCAGGCAGGTTACTTCCCATGGCTAGCCTGTGAGGCCACTAGCTGCTGCCTGTGCCAGCTATTATTTATGTCTACACAAGCTGGTAATCACGTGCCCAGCTCCAACTGTAGACATACCACTTAGCTACCCTACGTGATTGGGACTATGGAGGCCAGCAGAAAAGAGAACTGGTGTCACATGAGGTAATTCTACCTGAGCACGCAAAATGGGGTAGGAGTGGCTAGGGCTTGGACCTCAGACACACACCCACTCTCGTCTCTCTCTCCCCCCCGGCGCCTCACTCACATACCCAGCGGCCCCCAGTGCGTGGGCCTCAGTCCCACACCCCACAGCCCCCCAGTCCCACAACCAGCCTCTTGCCACCGCCCCCGGACCTCGCTCACAAGCCCGGCTGCCCCCTCTGCGCGACGCTCCACTGCACGCGCATACCGCTCTCCCCCCCCAGCTCCTCCGAGCCCGGCCGCCTGCTCTCCAGCATCCTCCGGGACCCCTGCCCTCAGCCTTCTCCTTCCTTCCGGCTCCGCTCTGTCCGGCGCCCGCCTCCTCTCTATGGTTCCCCTCCCGCTCCCGGCTTTCCTTTACCCAGCGTGCACTGCGCCGGAAGAGAGTGACGACAATAACAAACAGCGGCAGCGGCTGCGCCAGGAGGACGGTGGGGGGGCTCGAGCGGTGCCCAGAGTCCCTCAACCGCCTCCCCCGGGTCTGGCGCTTTCCCAGGCCCCCTCAGGGAGCCCCCGACCGCGCTCTCCTGGGTGCGTCCGGAGCCCATGGGCCGGACCCAGCCGCAGTGAGGAGCCGCTGTTGCCGGTCACCGCAGGATGGTGCGCGGGGCCGCCTCGCTACTGTGGGTGAGTCTCGCCCGGGGGAAGCGGGACCCCGGAGCCCCCTCCTGACCGCTGAAGGGCGGGGGAGCCAGGCAGGAGCTAGTGGGGGGAGGCTGGCGAGGCCCTGCCCCCGGGGTGGCGGTTCCCCCTCCCCGCAGGCTCGTGGGGGTGAGTGGCTCACTGGGCTGCGTGGGCCTGTCCCCAGCAGCGCGCCCGGCTGACACCCGCTGGGCACAGCAAGAAGGGCGAGTGGGGGTGGAGGTGGGATCCCTCCCCTGCCTCGGGGGGTCACTGTGAAGATGGACGGGGGGCTGCCCGCAGAGTGACCCGAGGAGTAGCATCTCCTTGGGGAGGGCTGGGGCCGACCCGTACCTTGGCAGAGGCTGTTTGTAAACAGCGTGCGAGGGAACGGGGCTGGCCGGCCGGGGCTGTCCTCTGTGTTCCCTTCCCACCGCTATCGGGAAGGGGATTCGCCCTGAAGTTACTACAGGGAATGACTCAGCCTGTCCATGCTTCTGTGCCCGCCTTTGACAACAGTCAAACCCTGTAAGAAGTGTTAGGTCTGCGAGCATGCTGTATCTTCAGTTTCTGGTGTTTCATAGAAACTGGAAAACACATGTTGTCTACTGCTCTTTTTCACATTGGATTCTCCTTGTCATTACTTCTTAAGAATAATATTTTCAAACTATTAACTACACAGTGTACACTGAAGTTGAATTTTTTTACCTTGTTTAGGGTTCATCTGCTCTTTCTTGTGACTGTTAGTACAAATGATTGGGAATAGATTTTGCAGAGTAATTTATTTTTTAGTTAGTGAGTAGTTGAGCACATTTAAAGTTAAAAAGGAATAATGTCAAATGTACTTTTTTACATTGACAATTGTACAAATTAATCCTATTTTAAAATATGTTAAAGTGCTATATTTTGTAAAACACGTCTTTAGACTTTCTTATAGCACCCTGCTATAACCTCGTTGCTAAAATGTAGGATATAGTCATTGCTTATTGCCAGTAAAGGCCCTAATCCCATGAACACTTATGTACACACTGAACTTTACTAATGTAAGTAGTGTACTCTGTTAGTAAAATTAAGCACGTTTAAATAATTGCATTATCAGGAGAGACTGAACAGATTACTCTTTACACCAGCAATCTGCTCCTCTTTAATGTAATACAGTTGTTTGTATATTGGATTTTCATACTGATGTCTGACCTGAAAACACCTTCTCTCCCTGCACTGTGCAGTTATCACATCAAGTGCATTATAGATGTCACCTTTCATATTAGTTTAAGCATTTTGATTAAGTAAATTTTCCCTAACAATTGAGAACTTTGGAAACACTTTAATGGGAGACTTTAATGAAATATGCTGAGGTGTGAACTTCTCTGAAGTGAATGTAGTTACACCACAGATAAATGATATGTTAAGACTTTAAAATCTGCTCCCAGTGGCAGGTTAGGATGTTTTCCTTGAGGCACGTGTGTGCCTAAATATGCTATTTACACAGAATGTAAGCATTCGTTTAAAAAGCTTTACAATCCTTGCTGCTAACCTTCCAAATATGAATCAATTATAAATTGATTTAATAAAAAGAAAAGGAGTACTTGTGGCACCTTAGAGACTAAAATTTATTTGAGCATAAGCTTTCGTGAGCTACGGCTCACTTCATCGGATGAAGTACTCCTTTTCTTTTTGTGAATACAGACTAACACAGCTGCTACTCTGAAAACTGATTTAGTGTTACTTTTGTCAATCTGTAGACAAACTGTGCCAGTGCATTTCCTGCTTTTCATGTGGCTGCTTGGGAGAAGTAGAGCAGAACCCGGCCATGGAGTTCTTAATAGAGGAGGAGGAGGATCTATAGTAGGTAGCTGAGAAGAGCAGAGTAACAGACACTACCCTACCACTAGACATACATGCACACAGAGCAGCCAGGAAACTTTAAGAGAAGGAAGGGGGGCAGTAAGGAGGCTGGAGAAGGGATAAAAATGCACTTCCTTTCATTAGCTAGAAGTGGGTGGGGGAGCGGGTGGGGGAGCATCACATTTATCTGACAGCTGTCAGCCAGAAGCGGATATGAAAAAAGAATAGCACCCTGGTACTGCCCTCTTCTTTCCCACCAGCACATGTGTAGCAGATGGGCTGGGCTTCTCACCAGGTTATTACCCTTGCTGGTTCAGCCCGCCTGCATGTAGCGGGTAACAAACCCTGAAGATCAATTAAGAATATTTAATAAATATAGCTCCTTTCTCCCCATCTCACGGTGCATACTGTGTCTTTCTATGTACATCTTCTAGATCATAAGCTTTCCAGGGCAGGGACTGCTCTTGACAAACATTGTCTGCTCTTAAACAATAACAATGCATAGAAGAGTTAGAGCATAAATCTTTCCAGTTGTCAGTGCTGGTCTGGAGGGGCTGCCTCTTGAGATAAGACTGTTCTGCATGTCAATTCAGTGTTTAGCTTGTTTACTGCAATTGTCATTAAATGGGTAAATTGAGATGTGGACACTTAAAAGTTAAATGAGTGGGTAGTGTTTACTCATACATGTTTCCAAACAGCCATCATATACTCTTGGTTCCTACCAAATGGTGGTCAGACCTGTGATCTAGAAGTAAAACTGTATTAATAAAATTCAGCTGTTCAAATGAATTTGAAAATGGGCAGGTTGAACTCAGTCTTCTTGAGAATGTGTACATTTTTGTTATGCCATTTTGGTTTTCACCTTAGATGATGGGGTGAGGCATTTTTTCAATGTTATACATATTTAAAACTTTCTTTGGTACATGTTAAACACTTTTTTCCACCAGTCTATGAATAAACTGGAATAGAAAACACTATTTCACTAGAAAACAATATGGGATAGGAATGGAGATTCTTTCCAAAGTTGTTAGATAGTGTTCTTATTTGATTAACTGGATAATTGAGAAGTCTTCCATTATCTTGGAAAAATCAAAGTAAAAACATTTTCCCCCATTGTGAAGCTACTAAGTTTTTAGATAAAATATCAGATGCTTTGAGTACTTTGTGCAAGTCCCCGCTGTTGAAGGCATGTCATGTATTTAAGTTAGTGGTAATTACATATGCTCAAAAAAGAACATCCACTAATTACAGGAAGGAAATGAGACATTTAGAAGGAGGACAATGCATAGTTTTTCATCCAGTCACCATACTTGGCATAAATGGAAGGTAGCTACATTTATACTTGGTTTTCTAAGTGCTATCTGTAGATTTCAAAACATTTTACTATCCTAGTATCAGGGATGTTGAAGGAAGTTGTGGCAAAGGGGAGTTAAGTGACTTGTCCAAGAGAACATAAGAAGCCAGTGGTAAAGCCAGGATTAGGAATGCTGTATCTACTACATTTTGAAGTACATTACACATGTAGATAAGTGCAGTATCACACCATGAGCATATTATGCTAGTCTGACTCTGATCTGCACTGACTACCTGTTGAATTCTGTGTGGAATATGGATCAATACCAGCAACTTTATAGAGTCTTAAATGCCTGAGATCTACTTAGTGAACTGGGCCTCTTTGGTATTTAAAGGGGAAAAAAAATGGTTTGTCCTTGGAAAACATTTTCTGAAGACTTACTGGCTATATTAGAAGTTTATTAGTGTTGTACCTGGCCACACAGTGGAATAAACAAGATTGTACATGCTTGGAAGATTTCACATTTGGGGAAAAAGCACACAGGTTTAAAACTGTTTAACTTTTATTTGTAATTGCTGGAGGTTATTGTTAAATATGTATGGAGAGGGAATAAATTCATATAATGTGAATTGTTACTACTTTTCCTTGTAATGGGAGAAACCAGTGGAGAGATGAAATATGGACAATGGTTTACCTCATTAGAAATACTCATATTTGTAATTAAGTGTGCAGGAGATCAGAATAGATGATCATGATGGTCCCTTCTGACCTTAAAGTCTATGAGAGTGGGAATTTTTGTGGAAGTATTGAGGACTTCTCTGTTGGGTGAATAGTGATATCAGGATGTTTCTCCAGGACAAGCTGCAAGGTGGATGGTGATCTTTTGCACGAACTCTTGGCCACTGTAAGGAGTGGTGGAAGGAATATAAGGAATAATGGTGCCATCAACTGGAGATTGGATTCTGTTTCCAGAACTTGGGTTTGTTCATGTGTGTCAAGGGGAGATGAGGCAAGATGAGAACTTAAGGCATATGGTAGAATTGAAAATTGTATTCCCGCTTCCTTTGGTTTTTGTTTGTAAACTTAAATCTGTAAAGGAAGGTGTCCGTGGAGGAGAATCCTGGCCTTTGTTTCTTGTTATTCAGTGCGTGGTTAGTAGTCAGTAAGATAAGTTATTTGATAAGGGATGAGGCCTACACAGATGCATATACTGTGAGAATGTTGCAGGACTTGTTTCAGTGCATTTGGTGCCTGCTAGGTGAGAATATGGTATGCCCAAGATAATTGGATCCAATTCTAGGTGTGTCCATCTTGTATATAAGAGTTCTGAGATGGAGTTAAAATGAGATTGGTTTTAGTGTATCTGTTTCCCCATGATATAGTGGAGTCTCCATGAAGTGCTGGTGCAATGATAGTACTCACTGACATTTACGTCAGCACAGGTTACTCTCTCTAATTTGAGGTTGAGCACAGCTTTTTATCAGGGCAGGTCCTACTCTCATGATCTGCCCTTTAAGTCTAATGTGACCTAAGCATATCTAGAAGACTCTGAGGGACAATACTGTCCCCCTGACAAACCATGTAGTCAGTGGTTTGGAATACTGTACTCAACCATTGATGAAGTGGTTCCTAGGTACCATCCTCCCTGGGTTCAGCTTCACAGGTCATCCGCATTTACAGCGAGTCTGCTTTTGACAAATGAAGCAGATGCGAAGATGGCTAGATCACTAGTGCAGAAGTCTTGAGCTGAAACTGATTGTGAGAGGGCGGGTTTCTTTTGTTGTAAGTCTTAATAGCTTGAGTATGGGAGAGGCAAAAAGAAAGTATAAAGGCCTCGATCTGAGGTAGGGTTTTTTGAGGGGTCGGGGTGGTAGGCAGTTTGTAAACTGAGGCTCAATCCAGATAGAACTTAAGTGATGCTGGGTTGATTGGGAGAGCAACTAGGAAATAACACAAGTATTGACTCTTTCCCCTTTGAATGAAGGTGTATGTTTGCCTTTTGTTCAAGTTTGCAGTGTAGGATTTCCTGGTCCTATTAGATGATCAGTGGAATCCCATTAAATTCTTTTTTATATTTATTTTAATCACAGGAGACATGGGGGTGGGGTCCTGCCACGCAGGGGCAGAGGGAAGGGTAGGAAACCCTGGGGGTGGTTGGCAAAGCAAGTACACCACAGCAGCAGCTCCAGTCCTGTGGGGCTAGGACTGACACCCTGCTCCAGGCATTGCAACCTGGCACATGGTGTCGCAGTGCCACTCACTCAAATTTGGCCTGTCCACTCCTCCCATCATGACAGAGGGGCAGACAGGCCAAATTTGACTGAGCAGCACTGCAACACTGTACACCAGACCACAACATCTGGAGTGGGGACAGGAGTTGCCATTGTGGTATAAGTTTTTTATCTTGTTTTTATATTATGCTGTTCACGCTTTTCCTTAATGTGGAGCTCTAATGATCAGATTATCTGTCTTCCTTTTATTTATGTCCATTCTTTTGGGTGCAGTTATTGCAGCTGCCATCCACACCTTTGTCAATTGAGGGTTAGGTTACTACAGTGAATTCTATAGAAGACTTTATCTGAAATATATTGGGAAACTTAAATTGCTGCAAAATGCAGTAGCCTGATTGTTAGTGGAGTATCCTGCTATTGGCATGGGTTGTGGCTTTGTCATCTTCACGGACTCTGGATTCTGTGTAGAATGCAGGGTTTCTGGTATTTACCTATAAAGCCCTCAATGGTCTTAGACCTACTTGCATACAGGGAGAGGTGGTCTTAGGTCATAGTTCTACAGTTGTGTTAAGTAGAGATGCAGGAGCTGGTTTTAAAAAAAAAACAAAAAACACAACAAGGTGGGGGAAGGAAGGAGTTTGTTTGGAGAGAATTTTCTTTGACTTTGGAACTGGTTTTTTACTCTTCTGAGAAGTGACAGGGTTGGGGTACCCTGTCCAGTGCAGGGTAAGTTTACTCCGTGAATAAGTCCATAGGACTGTTCTTGGCCTCAGGGCTCTAAGGCCTAGTGGCCAGAGTCAACGGAGTTGCCCCAGCACTTAGGGCTGTAAGGCCTAGAGGACAGTGGGCCGTCACCTAGGAGGACCTGGGCCTTCCCTTCTCCATTGGGTCTCGGCCCAGGGCCCTAGCAGTGGCTGAGCGTTCCACCACCGAGCTAGCAGGACTCTGACCTAAACACACCGGCTTGCCACAGGACTATAACTAGTCCCTCCCCAGGCCACTTCTTACCATGTCTTTGGGAGTCCTCGTTGAGGCATCATCAGGGTCTCCAGGCTTCTAGTGGATGCCACTGGTCCCTCTCGGGTGTCCGCATGCACTTGGGCATCTGTCTGGGTTTTGGCACCTCTGGCTTCTGCAATTGGGTTCCAGCTGTTCCTGTGCTGGAGCCAGCAGGGAACATCCTTCCTCCTCAGCAGTCAGCCCAGACTGAGCTGGGCTGCTCTCTTTTATAGAAGTGCTTCACCTTGAGCATGCCCAGTCGACTTGTGGGGATGTGACTTAACCTTTCCCTGTCCAGTGCCAGGTGAGTTCACCCCATCACATGAAAATAATGCAAATGTGGTGATTTTTAGGGTTTTGCAAAGCGATATCTCTTCCTTAGTTTACAGAAGGATGCAGGGAGAAGTTATGACAGGGGCTGATGATGGACAAAGAATATTGTTTCAGTCTTTAAACTGCTTCTGCCCTTTTTTTTTTTCTTTTTCTTTCTGGTGTGGTTAGATGAAACTGCTGCTGTTATAAGGAGGGAATTTTTGTCATTGTGTTTTTAAAGGATCTAAAGGGTGCTTAGTATGAAGCAATAGGTACCATCCTTTATTTTACATAAATTGAAATAAATACATCAAATCAAACTGAAGAAATATGTTTTAAGTAGCAATCAGCAAAGTTTAAAGAAACAAATGAAATGAACATTTGATTTCCCAGTCCTTGACTAAAGTATATCAAAGTAAAAGCTTTTATAGTACAGCTAAAATACAAACTTAGCTCAGAATTGACAATACTATATTCCGATAGCTTATCTCCACAAGCATTTGAGGCAGCTATTCTAGAGTTCAGCATATGAAATTGTCCCTCAGTTCTGTTTGAATTGTTAGTTTTATGAAAGTAATGGTACAACACTTTATATGCTTACATAATTTGTTTGTTCATGTTATCCAGCACTCGTGTAAGGTTTCATTTTGTTTTTCATAGATTATGTATGCACCCTATAGGAGTTGTCATCCACATGGGATGACTTTTCTTGGTATTGATTGTGAAGCATGTGTCACCTGTCTGTCAGTGGCCCTAAATATTAGGAGGTGGTTCAAGATGAAGTTTCTCCATATTAACCTTTGTGAACATAGTGTTACTACTTTCTCAACTCTTGATATATCTGTTAAATTAGCTGGATGCAGACTTGTTGATTTTAGTGTAATTTATTGACTACCAGAAAAGTAACTCCTTTGTATACTTTCGGTAAGCTTCAATCTCTTGTGTGAGGCAGAGGTGGGGAGGAGGGGACGGGAAATGTGGCATACTAATATTAGTATCTTCTTCACTTTTCTCCCACAAAGAACCTGATCTTTAAGCAACCTTTTAACTTCCTTCCTGTCTTCTTGGAAGCGACACAGGTCTTGCAGAAATGATATGACCATGTAAAACTGAGTACAATTTTTTTGTCATCTTTGTCAATTCACTGTACAGCCAAAACACTTCTGCTCAACTGTGAAACTGTGTGGTTCCTGCCACTGTCTGTGTTCTATTATAGTGTGCAGTCCAATGATATATACTGATCGTGCCATGGATAAATACTTGAGGTGTGGAAACTATACATATACCATCTTAAATTGCCATCCCTATTTATTTTGGAGAAAGAAAAATGTTTAAACAGTTCTCCTTTTCTGTCATGGCAACTATTCATCTTGATGTTGTTAGTGTACATTTTAAAAATAGATTTTCAGTTAATTAAACCTTGTTTAGGTCTTTAAACACCTTATATTTGTATATTTCTTTTGTATTGCTAGCTAACATCAGTCCTGAGATACTGTGGAAATGAGTGGTGGGTACCTACATAAAAACATTGATACAATAGAATGAAATGCCTCACTTTTAGGTGGAGGACATTAAGGCCAGGTTTACACTACTGGGTTTCTCCCATTGATGTCAGTCCTCCATTAGACCGACCTAATGACTCCACCTCCACAAGAGGTGTAGCGCATGGGTCAATGTAGTTAGGGCCACGCAGTGTCTGTGTAAACACTGCATTATTTACATAGCCTCTCAGCACTGCACAAAGCTCACAGTTGTAAGCCCCACTGCTGGGTGCTGACAGCTCGGGCTGTCAGCCACCCACTTAAATCCTTACAAGCTTTACTGGTGAGAACACACACCACCGGCGGAAGAAGGGTAGTGTGAACATGAAAAACTACAGTAATTATTGCAGTGGCTGTCGGTCATCCTAACATGGGTGTAGACAAAGCCTAAAAGGCATAATTCCTTGTTATGCTTAATGCTGTACAAAAAAGACAGTTGTAAGTGAACATGAGCTTCTTTATTTTCATATTATTCAAAAAAAATATTGGCACATTTAATGAATTGGAGTACAGATTGCTATTGTGTACAGAAGTCACAATTTCAGTTTTGTTTTACTTAATCTGTATGTCTCCTTAATTTTGTTGTGTTCATTTTTATAATGTCACAATCTAATTTTCAAACTTCTCTTACATTTGTTATGCTTAATTGCCAGTCTGATCACTGTTCTGCTCATAAACTCAGATTTGTTTGGTTATTGTAATAGATAGTTGGATTGGGTACTTCAGATGTGATACATTCTGATTGAAGGGGATTTGTTAATTTAGGGAAGTAAATGGCAATTTTGGTCAAAACAGGGACACTGTCAGCTAAAAAATCTCATTTCAGTCTGAATTTTTTTACCTACTGATGTTCAGTTAACACCAAGGTATACTCTTAAGTGGAAGCTATCAGGTTTTTTTGTCATATTTATTTTTTACTGAATTTGTACTAAAAGAAAAGGAGTACTTGTGGCACCTTAGAGACTAACCAATTTATTTGAGCATGAGCTTTCGTGAGCTACAGCTCACTTCATCAGATGTTTACCGTGGAAACTGCAGCAAGTCTGCTGCAGTTTCCACGGTAAACATCTGATGAAGTGAGCTGTAGCTCACGAAAGCTCATGCTCAAATAAATTGGTTAGTCGCTAAGGTGCCACAAGTACTCCTTTTCTTTTTGCGAATACAGACTAACACGGCTGTTCCTCTGAAACCTGAATTTGTACTGTCATAGACCAGGACCCCATTGTGCTAAGTGCTTTACAAACACAGAACAAAAATGGTTTACTTTCTGCATTTGACATCACTTTTTATTATCACTTTCGCTGTTTCCCTTGTATAGTTAGTTGCTTTTGATTTTGTGGGTCTTTCACACAGCAACTGTGGAGGAAAATAACATTTTCTAAAAAGGGACAATATGATTATAAAACCAAACCAAAACTCTCCTTGTGAAGAATCAGGGAGAAGTGTAGTATCTGCAGCTGAAATTGACTAGATATTGTTGGCAGTGTCCCTGTAATGGATGTCAGTAGCTCCTTAGCTATTTTTAAGCTACGTGAAACTAGATGTACCTTAAAATAAAAATGAAAAAACAATAATAATAATAATAATAATAAAAAAAACACTTGCAAAGTTGTGTATGTTTTGAGGTCCAGTGAGATTCAAGAATACTAAATTTCTTGCATGAATTTTTAGGTGTCTCCATAGATTGCTGCTATCATGCAAGCCAATATGTGTGATAAACTTGAGGTATATGGTATGGAATAATGTACTTCTGTAAAGAGCTATGGGTGATGCTTAGCTTGATGTGTATACTAAGGGTTCATGAGTCTCCATGGGATTCATACATACTGATAGTATTTTTAAATCTTGTTCCTTTACTTTCTCTGCCAACTGCAGTGCTTCCATTCTTGGGTAATCAAGTGAAATTTATTAAATATCGTTCTTTGAAGTTTTCTGAGGTCTGGGACTTATTATTGCTTAATTTATGTATTTTGTTACAAAAGCTCTTCTATTGACATCTCAATCTGCGACAGTTCCTCAGATTTGTCACCTAAAAAGAATAGCTCACATATGGGAATCTCCCTCACATCTTCTGCAATGAAGACCAAGGCCAAGAATTCACTTAACTTCTCCACAATGGCAGTATCTTCCTTAAGTGCTCCTTTATCACCTTGGTCGTCCACTGGCCCCTCTGATCATTTGGCAGGCTTCCTGCTTCTAATATACTTACACTTTTTTTGTTGTTAATTTTTGAGGTTTTGGCTTGTTGCTCTTCACATTCTTTTTTGGCTTGCCTAATTATATTTTTACACTTGATTTGCCAGCGTTTATCCTCCTATCTATGTTCCTCAGTAGGATTTGACTTTCAAATTTTAAAGATGCCTTTTTGCTTCTAACCACTCTTTTTTACTTTGTTTAGCCGTGGTGGCACTTTTTTGGTCCTCTTACTGTGTTTTTCATTTTGGGTATACATGTAATTTGAACCTCTATTATGGTGTTTTTTAAAAGTTTCCATGCAGTTTGCAGGCATTTCACTGTTGTGACTTTTTCACTTAATTTCCGTTTAACTAGCTTCTCATTTTTTGTGTAGTTCCCCTTTCTGAAGTTCATTGCTACTGTGTTGGGCTTCTTTGGTGTCATCCTCTCCTCTCTCCACAAGGATATTCAATTAAATTATAGTACAGTTGCTATTACCAACCAGTTCAGCTATATTCCACTTCTTGCACCAGATTCTGTGCTCCTTTAAAACTTGGCAGCAAACATGTACTGCTTAATATTTTATTAAATTAATTAAAATGATTGTAATTGTCATAATTTAATATTTTAAAATAGGTTTATTTTAAAAACCCTGTATTTAATTTAAATTTTTAAAAAAATCTGTTTTTAATAAAATTTTATCCACCCTGAAATGCATAGGCACAAAAGCAGAGTTAAAGTTGCTATGGCAACATCTAACTTTAAATTTAATAAATTTAAATTAAAATCTCAGCCTTAAAGGAGCCATGACAACTTGAGTGTTAGCTTAAATATATTTTTAAAAAGCTCCTAAAAAGCCTAGAACTAATCAAAATCCAGTTTAAATAGTTGTATTTAAACAGGCTTACTCCCTACAGAATTTGAAATTCAAATTTTGGTGTATTAAGGGCCTCTAGCTCAAAGGTGGGCAAACTACGGTCCGCGGGACCCTCCTGTCCGGCCCCATAGCTCCTGGTCCTGGAGGCTTGTCTCCGGTCCCTCCCTTGCTGTTCCCCCTCCCCTGCAGCCTCAGCGCGCCGCACCGCCGGCGCAACCCTCTGGGCGGTCAGGCAGCACAGTTGCAGAGCCGTGGCCTGACCTGGTGCTCTGGGCGGCGTGGCTGTAGCGCCACCAGCCACCGGTGCTCCAGGCAGTGTGGTTGGGGGGGTGGGTTTGGATAGAGGTCAGGGGAGTTCAGGGTGTGGTCAGAGATTGGGGGTGTGGGTCGGGGCAGTCAGAAGGTGGGGAACAGGGGGGTTGGATGGGGCAGGTGTCCGGGGGGGCAGTCAGAAATAAGGGGGGGGTTGGATGGGGCGGCAGGAAGCAGTTGGGTGGGGTGTCTGGGTGATGGTCAGGGGACAGGGAGCAAGGGGTGGTAGATGGGGCAGGAGTCCCGGGGGAGCCGTCAGGGGGCGAGAAGCAGGGGGCTCGGATAGGAAGCGGGGGCTGGGCCACGCCTGGCTGTTTGGGGAGACACAGCCTCCCCTAACCAGCCCTCCATACAATTTTGGAAACCCGATGTGGCCCTCTGGCCAAAAAGTTTGCCCGCCCCTGCTCTAGCTTAGATAACAGAGTAAAGAAAAGATAAAGTGACACAGTGCATTTCTGAATTTTCACTTTAAATAAACTAAGGTTTTAGCAACATAACATTCTTAACTTACATTTAATTTTTATGTTTATAATGTCCTGTAAACTGATTATACTCATTGTTCTTTACCATTAGTACATTGGCAGAGGAAAGGGAAGGAAGGATGGATCTAAGTATAAGCATGTTTTGTTTGTTTTTTGTCATGCTTGGGTCTGCCCATTCACCTTTCCTGTCTGCAAAGGACCCTTATGGAAATCAACAGGGGATCAGAAACACTATTTTGTTTTTAAAAAGGAAATTTGTACATGGTTTTTTAAACATGCTATAAGAAACTTGAATTATTTGAAATTTATCAACTAAAAAATAAAATCAAATTGGCAGTGCGCCTTTAAAGCTGAACTGTGGAACTTGTATTTGTTTCTCTCTCCATTATCCAGAAGTGCAGTAATTCAGTTTCGACTCATGAGCATGGAAATGATTTGTAGTCTGAAAGGATTGTTCAAGCAAAATCAAACAATGGAACATGGAGATTCTGCACATATAGCACAAATGGACCAAAAAGTTACTTTGGTACCATTTACATGTTGCATCGAGCTTGGAATGTTATGAAAGCCATAGTGTTATAGCGTTGTTAAAGAAGAGTTGGTATTGTATGCCTTTAAGGAGGCTTTTACATTGGCCAGTTTTTATGGATGTAACAGAGGGTTTTGTTGGTTGGGTGCAGTGCTTAATTTTTGCCAGGACTGAGGCCTGGAGGCACCTCTAGGCTTGGCAGTTCATATCCCTGGCACCTCTGGGCTTGGTGCATCAGTTATGAATGTAAAAAGATTGCTTGAGCCCCATCACCTCTTTCATTACAAATTAAGCACTTGTTGGGTGGGTGGCTTTTGTTTTGTTTTCGATAAGCAGTGTTGAGCTAAGTGAATTAACTTGCTAAATGAAATTAATAAGCTTTAAAGTACTCTGTGACAAAATAATTAACTGCACCTCCTGAATCATCTCTAAAATTAACTCAGCTTTTCAGAGTTGCCACTAACCTGAAAAAAAACCCTGCATCTTGTAATATTTTGAGAAGCTAAACCGATTTAATAATTGGACTTTGACTGCAAATTCACCACACAAAATAGTGAAAACGTTTTGCAGGAGATCTAAATACAACATGGTTAATTTGTGTTTGATTTTTTTTTCTGTTAGAATCTGTATTCTTTTACTTGTATTGATTTGGGTAGCTTTTTCATTTTTTTTTAATCTTTGCATTTTTCTTGTATTCATGTTTTTCTATCATCTGTCTGCTGTAGCAGGTGTTATGTTTAAATAATAGCTTAGCCATTAAGCTGAATGGCATGATTTATAATTATTGTATTTTGTCTGGTAATACAGATTCCTATCTTGTGTCTTAAAGATCTCATTTATAGAACTCCCCTGATCACAAGTTAGGTCGTGACTGTGCTGTGCCTTCAGTATCTGGTCCTAGCCCCTGTTCTGTTTTTGTCTTTCCACTTCGTGTTTGTCCCTTCCATTTCTTCCTTTTCTATCTCTCCCTTCTCTCTCTGTCACACCTGTGATATCTCTTCTTCTCACAGGAGTGCCACTGAAAAGGAAAAAGTTAAGCAATTAGCACTAATAGGAAAAGTTGAATTAGATTTTTAAAAATGCTGTTTTTAGTCAAAGAATAAATGGACACAGATCTGACATCAGGAATCATAACATTCAAAAACCCGGTAGGAGAACACTTCAACCTCTCTGGCCACTCAGTAAAAGACTTAAGGGTGGCAATTCTGCAACAGAAAAGCTTCAAAAACAGACTCCAAGGAGAAACTGCTGAGCTTGAATTAATATGCAAACTAGATACCCTTAACTTGGGTTTGAATAGAGACTGGGAGTGGCTGGGTCATTTCACATTCTGAATCTATTTTCCCGTGTTAAGTATCCTCACACCTTCTTGTCAACTGTCTAAATGGGCCATCTTGATTATCACTACAAAAGTTTATTTTTCTCCTGCTGATAATAGCTCATCTTAATTAATTAGCCTCTTGCAGTTTGTATGCCAACTTCCACCTTCTGTGTGTGTGTGTATCTTCTTACTATATGTTCCATTCTATGCAGCCGATGAAGTGAGCTGTAGCCCACGAAAGCTTATCCTTTCATACATTTGTTAGTCTCTAAGGTCCACAAGTACTCCTGTTGTTTTTGTTTTTAGTCTGTGTAGTGATTTGATTTTTATGTTTATTTTTTTTTTAACCTGAGTTCCCATTTAAGTATTTTTGGACAATCTAGTGAAGCAGTAGTATTGGAAGTGTGTGAAGAAACACTTACAGTTTATATTTAAAATTTAACTACTGGTTCTCAGTTTCTTAAGGAAATGGGAAAATATTCTAATTTGTGGAAGAATCCCCTGGATATTGAGTTCTCTGCTCCTTCTGTATCTAAACTTATAATTTGGTGGTGTTTTTTGTCTCAAGTTTAATTGAGTAGGTCTAGCATATGTAACTAAATTTTTGTTTTTACAGCAATTGACTAATCTTAAATTAATCTAACTCTTTTTGTAGTTACACTTTCAACAAACTTTTTCAGTAATACTTAAAACAAATATTAAGCAAAATGTCACAAAATTAGAGTAATTAAATGTTTGTAACATAGATACATCAATTTGCTCCTCTGAGGTGCAGCACTGGCTATAAAAACTTCTTCATTGTTCAGTTTTAACCAAACATTCTATGGATATTCCTAATTACATTCTGTATCTTTTGTTTGCAGGTATTTTACTCTCATTTTGAACACTCATTCCATTCTGTTGCCAAAATCAACTGAAGCAAATGTGCACCTTATCCTGCTGTGTTTTAAAGAAGGTGGTATCTCTGTATAGCTCCTGAAGGTAATCCTTTTTTCCCTTGAAGTTGTAACTTTTTTTTTAAGTTAAGTCTACTACATGGTGATGTGTGACAGTTATCCTATAGATTGGCTTATGTTTGGTTTGATTTTGTCAATGATTTTGGTTTTTTGTAAATGTAAAAAATGGCAATACTAGCTTCATCATTAAGGATTATGAAAGAATTCTGAGGATTAATTAACCCCTGTGTACAGGGGCAGCACAAAGCTTTTGGCCCACTTACCAAGTGAGTGCCACTTAAATCTGCAAAATAGGACTTTTTTTTCCACAAGCGTTGAAGAAGCCTTGTTCCAGCCCTCTGCATAGGGATGAATTTCATCCTGAGAGAATAGATGATGATTAGCAGCATTAGCTTTTTCCATACCGAAACACCAGAGGATAACAAATCATACTTAATTCCTGCTGAGCTTTGTTTGACTGTTTTGTCTCGCAAGTTTGTGTGATTTATAGAAACAGTTTTATATTCTTCATCACTGAGATTCAGGTATGGTTATGGTGAAAACAACTTATTGTGATAACTTGTTTATGGACACTGATTTATAATTAAGATGCATCCGATGAAGTGAGCTGTAGCTCATGAAAGCTTATGCTCAGATAAATTGGTTAGTCTCTAAGGTGCCACAAGTACTCCTTTTCTTTTTGTGAATACAGACTAACACGGCTGCTACTAAACCTATAATTAAGTTGTATTTTTAAGATTTGGAATTATAGCAATGATTGCTAGTCCATTCTTCAGAATCCACCAGATCATTCCACAGTCTAACATTTTTTTTTGAGACTGTACTCCTCTCTCACCAGTGTAAATTAGCACTAAATTTAATGTTTTACCTGGGATTAAATAGGTGGAAGTAAGAGGAGAATTGGGTGCACTGTATATAACACTGTTGTGTTGCTTTCTACCTAAAAACAATGTTTTAGTCTCTGAACCCCAGAGGTAAAAATAGAGGTCTTGACTAGTTTGTGTATTTCCTATAATGTATGTTTGAAAAGGTGGGGAGAGAGCACAGCTCCAGAATTTAGAAGGGAAGATTTTTCTGAACTTTTCCGGAGCTAGTCTTTTGAGTTGGTAGCTGTTTTATTTGCCCATTTGTCTCCCCCACCCTCCATTTCAATTTCTATTTAGTCTGGTGCCTTTCCCACACTTCCATTTTTGTTTGACTCCTTCTGCCGCTTGTATTTTGTTGTCAGTGTCTGTATACAAAGGAAAGTGCATTTTGCTTTGGAATAACCTGAAGTTTGAATTTAAATCAATAGTTATACTGCCATATCCCTCTGTTTGGACACACTTATTCTAATATGACAGGTTTCAGAGGAACAGCCGTGTTAGTCTGTATTCGCAAAAAGAAAAGGAGTACTTGTGGCACCTTAGAGACTAACCAATTTATTTGAGCATGAGCTTTCGTGAGCTACAGCTCACTTCATCAGATGTTTACCGTGGAAACTGCAGCAGACTTTATATACACACAGAAATCATGAAACAATACCTCCTCCCACCCCACTGTCCTGCTGGTAATAGCTTATCTAAAGTGATCAACAGGTGGGCCATTTCCAGCACAAATCCAGGTTTTCTCACCCTCCACCCCCCCCACACAAATTCACTCTCCTGCTGGTGCTAGCCCATCCAAAGTGACAACTCTTTACATAATCAAGTCGGGCTATTTCCTGCATAGATCAAGGTTTTCTCACATCCCCCCCACCCCCATACACACACAAACTCACTCTTCTGCTGGTAATAGCTCATCTAAACTGACCATTCTCCAGGTTTAAATCCAAGTTAAACCAGAACATCGGGGGGGGGGGGGTAGGAAAAAACAAGAGGAAACAGGCTACCTTGCATAATGACTTAGCCACTCCCAGTCTCTATTTAAGCCTAAATTAATAGTATCCAATTTGCAAATGAATTCCAATTCAGCAGTTTCTCGCTGGAGTCTGGATTTGAAGTTTTTTTGTTTTAAGATAGCGACCTTCATGTCTGTGATTGCGTGACCAGAGAGATTGAAGTGTTCTCCGACTGGTTTATGAATGTTATAATTCTTGACATCTGATTTGTGTCCATTTATTCTTTTACGTAGAGACTGTCCAGTTTGACCAATGTACATGGCAGAGGGGCATTGCTGGCACATGATGGCATATATCACATTGGTGGATGTGCAGGTGAACGAGCCTCTGATAGTGTGGCTGATGTTATTAGGCCCTGTGATGGTGTCCCCTGAATAGATATGTGGGCACAATTGGCAACGGGCTTTGTTGCAAGGATAAGTTCCTGGGTTAGTGGTTCTGTTGTGTGGTATGTGGTTGTTGGTGAGTATTTGCTTCAGGTTGCGGGGCTGTCTGTAGGCAAGGACTGGCCTGTCTCCCAAGACTTGTGAGAGTGTTGGGTCATCCTTTAGGATGGGTTGTAGATCCTTAATAATGCGTTGGAGGGGTTTTAGTTGGGGGCTGAAGGTGACGGCTAGTGGCGTTCTGTTATTTTCTTTGTTAGGCCTGTCCTGTAGTAGGTAACTTCTGGGAACTCTTCTGGCTCTATCAATCTGTTTCTTTACTTCTGCAGGTGGGTATTGTAGTTGTAAGAAAGCTTGACAGAGATCTTGTAGGTGTTTGTCTCTGTCTGAGGGGTTGGAGCAAATGCGGTTGTATCGCAGAGCTTGGCTGTAGACGATGGATCGTGTGGTGTGGTCAGGGTGAAAGCTGGAGGCATGCAGGTAGGAATAGCGGTCAGTAGGTTTCCGGTATAGGGTGGTGTTTATGTGGCCATTGTTTATTAGCACTGTAGTGTCCAGGAAGTGGATCTCTTGTGTGGACTGGACCAGGCTGAGCCAAGAGAGTCCACACAAGAGATCCACTTCCTGGACACTACAGTGCTAATAAACAATGGCCACATAAACACCACCCTATACCGGAAACCTACTGACCGCTATTCCTACCTGCATGCCTCCAGCTTTCACCCTGACCACACCACACGATCCATCGTCTACAGCCAAGCTCTGCGATACAACCGCATTTGCTCCAACCCCTCAGACAGAGACAAACACCTACAAGATCTCTGTCAAGCTTTCTTACAACTACAATACCCACCTGCAGAAGTAAAGAAACAGATTGATAGAGCCAGAAGAGTTCCCAGAAGTTACCTACTACAGGACAGGCCTAACAAAGAAAATAACAGAACGCCACTAGCCGTCACCTTCAGCCCCCAACTAAAACCCCTCCAACGCATTATTAAGGATCTACAACCCATCCTAAAGGATGACCCAACACTCTCACAAGTCTTGGGAGACAGGCCAGTCCTTGCCTACAGACAGCCCCGCAACCTGAAGCAAATACTCACCAACAACCACATACCACACAACAGAACCACTAACCCAGGAACTTATCCTTGCAACAAAGCCCGTTGCCAATTGTGCCCACATATCTATTCAGGGGACACCATCACAGGGCCTAATAACATCAGCCACACTATCAGAGGCTCGTTCACCTGCACATCCACCAATGTGATATATGCCATCATGTGCCAGCAATGCCCCTCTGCCATGTACATTGGTCAAACTGGACAGTCTCTACGTAAAAGAATAAATGGACACAAATCAGATGTCAAGAATTATAACATTCATAAACCAGTCGGAGAACACTTCAATCTCTCTGGTCACGCAATCACAGACATGAAGGTCGCTATCTTAAAACAAAAAAACTTCAAATCCAGACTCCAGCGAGAAACTGCTGAATTGGAATTCATTTGCAAATTGGATACTATTAATTTAGGCTTAAATAGAGACTGGGAGTGGCTAAGTCATTATGCAAGGTAGCCTGTTTCCTCTTGTTTTTTCCTACCCCCCCCCCCCCCGATGTTCTGGTTTAACTTGGATTTAAACCTGGAGAATGGTCAGTTTAGATGAGCTATTACCAGCAGAAGAGTGAGTTTGTGTGTGTATGGGGGTGGGGGGGATGTGAGAAAACCTTGATCTATGCAGGAAATAGCCCGACTTGATTATGTAAAGAGTTGTCACTTTGGATGGGCTAGCACCAGCAGGAGAGTGAATTTGTGTGGGGGGGGTGGAGGGTGAGAAAACCTGGATTTGTGCTGGAAATGGCCCACCTGTTGATCACTTTAGATAAGCTATTACCAGCAGGACAGTGGGGTGGGAGGAGGTATTGTTTCATGATTTCTGTGTGTATATAAAGTCTGCTGCAGTTTCCACGGTAAACATCTGATGAAGTGAGCTGTAGCTCACGAAAGCTCATGCTCAAATAAATTGGTTAGTCTCTAAGGTGCCACAAGTACTCCTTTTCTTATTCTAATATAATAGTGGCTTTTTTAGGTTTAGCTTAAGTCACTTGGAAAAGAATTTAAGCTAAACTGAAAAAAGCCATTACTATGCTGCAATAAGTATGTCCAAATGGGGTTATATATTCTTATAATGAGTAAAATTCTTCCAAGTAGACAAGACCTAACTTTCCAGAATTCCTCCAGCAGCAGAAGAGCTTTTTTCAGTGTGTTTGAAATACATTTTGAAATTTCTCCTACAGCTGTTTACTGGCTCAGAATTGCTACTAATTTGGAAGAGGTTGCTCACAAGCTTTCAGTTTTGTCAAATTCTGCTTCTCCAGGGCCAGACACAAACATGCAACTGAAGACAGGAGAAGAAAGAGGGAAAGAGTGCTCATTTTTGTTCAGATAGTGGGGTAGTAGTAATTGTTTTCGGCTCTGACAAAATTTGTGTCTCCTTTCTCAAGCAGGGAGGATCTCTGGTTTCTCTGAGTGTATCTGTGGTAGCAAAATTCATACCCTTAATTCCTCACTAGTGCAAGATTGGATAACGTGGTAGTAAAAATGATTGAGCCTTTTGTATACTAATGCTTCCATCTGCCTTGGTGGAAAATTATGGGCCTGAATTTTGGCAGTGTATCTGGACAAGAGTGAGGTCAGAAAGATGGCATCAGAACACGAGGACCCCTTCTCAGATGGCAGACTTCACCTCTTTCCTACTGTCAGATATAGTAGGTACAGCATCTGGCAAGCAGACTAGTGCAGGGATCTGGGGCTATTAACCTATGTTGTCAGACTTGAAAAATGCCATGTGCCATAGTCCAGTAGAATGGTAACACCCATTAGAACCTAATTCAGAATGGAGGCAGGGTGGGGGGGAAGCAAAGGAATAGATATCGAACTCACCAAATTAAATAACCACGCTTCCTCTTTAGAATATCCTTAGGTTTTTATAATTGTTGAGTCTTTGGAAAGACCCGGGATTCAATAGCAGTCATTTCTAGTAGTTGTCTTTAACTCAAACACTCTTAGTCTGTAAACAGAACAACCTTGAGACAGTTTAGGAAGATAACAAATCCAGCTTTCAAAAACAAAAGTTCCCAGCGTGTATTTGGTTCTTGTTAGTATTGCTTTGCTTGTGTGTTTAAGCCTTTTTTCAGCATTGAAGGGGAAGGATTTAATTGTCCATAGGCTTTAAACACATGAATCTCTTTCCTGTAGGTAGGTCAGATCAGGTTGGTCACATTGTGCCAACTAAATGCACTATTTTCCTCATAAAGAACAGGAGATACCTTTTGCTTTGCATGAGGTAGACACTGAAGGATGCGAGAAACTACTTATTAGAACAAAACAAACCTCCATAAACTGCTGCTTTTCTGATGCATAGGGCCAGTACACAAGATGCTATGTTGGATTATGTGCCTGACTTAGTTTAACTGCTGTAAAAGGAGAGTGGTGTGATTGCAGTGTGGATATGCACACCCACTGATTTAGTACTCGGAGGTGATGCTGTGGATCGAAATGTTTCCCTTCAGCTGAGTGTTCCTCAGTCTGAAAAGTTGAGAGGAGACGTGTTCCCTCCTTGTACAAGGCAGAGAAAAAGAAACAGCATGGAAGTTCAAATGGCATAAATCCCTTGTGTTCTGTATCCATGTTGCAAGTGTGGTCTTCTGGCGTCACATAAAGTGGTGTGCAGCTGCTCAAAAGCAAATTCTTATTTTTTTGTATTACTGTAGTGCCTAAAAGCCCTAGTTGTGGACCGGGATCCCATTGTGCTGGTGGTTGTACAGACACAGAACAAAAAGATAGTCCCTGCCCCAAAGAGCTTGCCTTCTCTTAGATAGTAGGTTGCTGCTTCTCCAACTCTAAGCATCTAATTTTTCAATGGCTGTGTTTGGTCAGGGAAGCATGGGTTGAGTCTTTGGAAAAACCCAGGATTCAATTGCAGTGGACATATTCCCACTCTAATACTTCTGGGGAAATTGTGTGTGCGTATTTCATGAGCTATGCATATTTTTAATTTTTTGTGCAGAAAAAAGCTTTTGCCGGAAAGTTGCTGTCGTTCTACCTTTTGCGGGAGTGTAGAGACACATGGGGACGGGGCAGAGGTGCCTGACTGAATGGGAGAGGCTAAGGGTCAGCCAGGGTCTGCATGGGGGAAGCTGCCTAACAATCCCTCCCTGCCCCCCCAAAAAATCCTGTTCCATACTTTTCCCACCCATATCCAACAACCCTCCAAGTTCACACCCAGACTCCTTCCCAGCAATTACTTCCCTCTCCTTCAGGTCCTCCATTATCCCTGACTCTCCCAAGCCTTTGCACTGCTTCTGAGGGGTGCAGGAAATATGATTCTGTATTGTAGTTTGATTGAATTATCTCACAGTTCTGTATTAATATGCCTAGTAAGGAATCTATTTGTCAAAAAACATTTCCTGAATCTTTTTTGTTGTCCGTATTGTTATGGGCATACTTGCTGATAGGTATTTTGAAATAAATGACCAAAAATAATTGAAACTGGTGACAAATAAACTATTCAGAATTTTGCAGACTTTTAAAATATTGTGCACATAATTTTTAATTTTCTGTTGCAGAATTTGTAATATTCTGGCACAGAATTCCCACCAGGAGTAACTCTAAGTAGCATTTAGCCTTCTAGTGGGTAGAGGAGTGAGAAGGGGGACCAGTATAGATGCAAAGGTAAAACGAAAGAAAAACAAGAACAGACAATAGACCAGGAGGGAGAGGGGTCATTATAAAGGACAAAAGGTGCCAATTATAGGTATGTCCACACAGCAAAAATTGTGCCTGGGTTAACCTACCCTTGTATTGGATTGAATCTTGCTAGTACGTAGTAGGCTAATGAGCCAAGTACGTACTCAGAGTGTGTGCCAGGCTTGTATTACTCACTCATACTTCCTTACTGTTGTTACTGCTGTTATATTTTGACTCAAGCTAGCTCAGGTAGGCAAGCCTGTGCACAGCTTTTGCTGTGTAGACATACCCTATATCAGGTCACACTGCTGGGGTACTGGGGAGGGAACTTGGGGACACCAGTCAGCCAATCCACTGTAAGATGAACACCAACAAAAATAAGAGTGGTAACTACTGCCGTGACCTTTCTGTCCATATATTTAAAATGGATTTTAAATCAAACAAATTCTGACTGACAAAAACTGGGGACAAAGATAAAGCCCTTCAAAAGGTTGGTAGCTAGTCCAAGTTTGTTGTTAAGGATTTTGTGTGGTGAAAGAGGTCATGATTAAAACACATAGTAGATGATAAACTGCAAATATACATACTAGAGATGTAAGCAAATATTGGTTTGTGTGATGTGCTTTTATGTTCATTATACAATAATTGTATAGTTTTATTTCATACTACTGAACAAATAGCCACAAAATAGTCCTGAATAATAAATGGCAATACCTGACAATGCCTCACCATCTGCTGGAGATGATTTGGAAGCAATTACATCAGTTCTGCCACAATGCAGGTGTACTGACTGGAATAACCCATCATGGGCCCTTTCAGTATGTTCTCAATTGAAAGATTTAAGATCTAATAAGCTGCTTTTGTGGTTTAGCTACCTTCCTAGCTTTTTCTTTAAAAAGTGAGTTAACTGTAAGTGATATGTTTTGCTTCGGTTTCTTTGCAGTTTCTAAATGATACTACCAAAGTGGAAGGTATAAACTTCAGGAACACAAAGAAATCATCATGAAGTTATATGTATTTGTGGTCAACACTGGAACTACCCTCACCTTTGACACAGAACTTGCGGTACAAAAGTAAGAAAATGAGTGAACTGCTGTGTGTGTGTGTGTGTACGCACACTAGACAGAATACTGAAATTATCCACCATATGTGTAAGCAGCAACATTACAGTCTCTGCAACTAGTACTCATTTTAATTATCAACTACCAGCAAAATCTACCTGTTTCTATGAATGTGGAGCCATACAATTTTTAATATTCATATGCAGCTGTAGCCAAAATGTACTATCCCGCATAGTCAGTAACTGATATACAGTGCATTACTTTTATACATAAAATGTCATTCTTTTAATCTGAAGCAGCCAGGAATTTACTAGTATTTAAAATGATAAAACAAAACTAAAATAAAATTTCTAATTTGCTCTGAAGTATTTTCTTAATCATTGAGGAAATATGCCCAGAAAGGGAAAAGGGAAACTGGAAGAAAGATGCCTGATGTGGTGTTTGTGGGCATAGTGTAGCATCAGGAAGAAAAAATAAAAGGCTGCTGGAATGGTGCACATAACAGGCAACAGTGCCTTGCTGACATAAGCTTTGTGTCTGGCTACATTTGGAATATTGTCTTCAGTATGGATTGTCTAATGTAGTGTTACATTAGACAATCCATACTGAAGACAATATTCTTGACATGTTCCAATGCAACATCGTGATTTCACTGTATGTTTCCTGCTGAAGTTAAAATGTAATTTTCTAAAGCGTTCTAGCATTTACTGGATGTATAATGGACCAGTCAATACAAGGTTGTAAAAATACACAAAATATTAAAAACAAAAAAAATCCTGTAGTTGAAACTCCTTCCAGATGTCATGGTATCCTTTTACAATGAGGGGGAGGGGACCCCAGTTACTAAGAAGTGACAGTTAGTAATAGGGTGTTCAGTTATTAGAAATGTATTTAGTTGGGTTTGTGTTGACCAGGAGAACCACATCGTAAATTCCCTGCTGGGTGCAAAGGTTGTGGATCTCTTAAGACATCTAGACAGACTTACATGCCGTGCTGGGGAGAAGCCAGAGGAGCTGGTGGTCGTGGTAGATGTAGGTACCAGTGACGGGACCTCCATGGTAGCATTCTCTGAAATGCTTCCAGTTCCAAACGCAGGACCAGGTAGACAGGCAGGACTGTGGGGTCTCAATGCGTGGATAGTGTGGGAAGGGTTTTATGTTTGTTAGGAAAGAAGGAGCCTATCCAGTAACTCCTCACTTAACGTCATCCCAGTTAACATTGTTTCCTTGTTACGCTGCTGATCAATTAGAGAATATACTCGTTTAAAGTTGTACAGTGCTCCCTTATAACTGCTGTGTGGCAGCCACCTGCTTTGTCCACTGCTTGCAGAAAGAGCAGCCCTTTGGAGCTAGCTGGTGGGGGCTTGGAACCATGGTGGACCAGCAGCCCCCTATCAGCTCCCCTAAATTCCCTGTGCTGCAGCCACCCAGCAGGCTATCAATGGCTAGGCAGTTCAGGTGTCCCTCCCCCACCTGCCGTGTGCTGCTCCTGCCCTCTGCCTTGGAGCTGCTCCTGGAAGCCTCCTGCTTGCTGTGCAGAGGGATGGGGAGGGAAAATAGGGGTGCTAATGTCAGGGTGTCCCCCTCCCCCTGCTCCTGCACTCTGTCTCCACAGAGCGGGGGCGGCATGACAGGGCTCAGGATGGAGGGAGCTTGCTGGCAGCAGCTCCTTTCTCAACTTGCTGATCTACTTAAAAAGGCAGTATACTTAGAGTGGGGTCAGCATACTTAAAGCACAAGTCTCTCTCTCTCTCTCTCTCTCTCTCTCTCACACTCACACACACACACACACACACACACACACACACACACACGGTGTGTGTCTCTGTCTCTCTCTGCCATGCTGTGTCTCCTCTCTCCATTCCTGCTGCCTTGTAGTGTGAAGCTACATTAACAACAATGTGTTAACCCTTGAGGGCTCAGCGAAGTGCTCGTTCATCATTTAGCAATAAGGCATTCCCTGGGAAATATCCCACCCTCTGACTCCACCACCTCAACCAAGCTTCACAATCATCATTGCTGTGTACAGTATTAAATCGTTTAACACTTATGCTGTGTGTGTGTGTGTATATATATATATATATATTTTTTTTTGTCTGGTGAAAAAAAAATTACCCCCCCACCCCACTTTACATTAATTCTTATGGGGAAATTGGATTCACTTAACATTGTTTCACTTAAAATAGCAGTTTTCAGGAACATAACTACAACGTTAAGCTAGGAGCTACTGTACAAGAAGGATGGGTTGTGCCTAAACCAAAGCAGAACCAGATTGCTGGCATGTAAAATTAAAAATGTTGTAGAGGAGTTTTTAAACTGAGGTCTGGGGGAAAGCCAACAGTTGCGGAGGAGCTCACAGTTCAGACAGACACGTCTCTTGGGGGGGGGAATCTGTTAACGGATATTCTCTATACCCTAGTAAAGAGGCGAGGATAGAAGTTGATAAAGTACAGGTAGGAGCTGAAGAGAAACAGTCAAATGGAAAAGTTGCATTCATTTATTCTGTGATAAGTCCCAAAAATATCTGTAACTATAATATGTCTGTCAGAGACAGCAGAGCACCAGTCACATGAAGTAAGATAGCTAATATTGACAAATTTTATAAGTGCTTCTATATAAGTGCACAAAGTCTAAAAGTTAAGATGGATGAAATTCAGTGCCTGGTATTAAATGAGGATATTGATATAATAACCATCACAGAAACTTGGTGGAACTGTGATAATCAGTAGGACATAACACCAGAATACAAAATCTATAGGAATGACCAAGTAGATTGTATTGGTGAGAGAATGGCACTATATGTGAAAGAAAGCATAGAATCAAATGTAATATTAAATCAGTCAGACTGTACCATAGAATCTTTATGGATAGAAATTCCATGCTTGAAGAATAAGAGTCTAACAGTAGGAATATATTACTGACCATCTGACCATCGCAGTAGCATTTAACTTCAAAAAAGGGGAACTGCACAAAAATGAGTAGATTAGTTAAATGAAAATGAAAAGGAACAGTCACAAGAGTGACATACCAGCAAGCTGCATGCAAACTTTTTTTAAAAACACCATTATAGAGGTTCAAGCTATATGTATATCTCAAATTTAAAAAAAAAGGGGGGGAGGCGGAGAGAAAGGATCAAAAAATGCCACCATGGCTAAACAGAGTGAAAGAGGGAGTTAGAGATAAAAAGACATCCTTTAAAATTGGAAATCAGATCCTACTGAGGAAGATAGAAAGGAGCATAGACTCTGGCAAGTCAAGAGTAAAAGTAAAATCAGGCAAGCCAAACAAGAATTTGAAGAGTAACTGGCAAGAGACACAAAAACTAAGAGAAATTTTTATTTATTTATTTATTTATTTATTTATTTTACATATGTCAGAAGCAGGAAGCCTGCTAAATCATCAGTGGGGCCACTGGACAATTGAGGTTCTAACTGAGCAAGGAAGATAAGGTCATTGCGGAGAACCTCAATTAATTCTTAACATCAGTCTTTACAGCAGATTCATTCCCATACCTGAGCTATTGTTTCTGGGTGACAAAGCTGAAGAACTGTCCCAAACTGAGGTGTCAGTAGAGGTGGTTTTGGAACAAATTGATAAATTAAACACAATAAGTCCCCAGGACCAGATGGTATTCTTCCAAGAGTTCTGAAGGAACTCAAATATGAAACTGCAGAACTATTAACTGTGGTATGTAACCTATCACTTAAATCATCCTCTGAATCAGATGGCTGAAGGATAGCTAATGTGACACCAATTTTTTTTAAAAAGGCTCCAGCGGTGATTATGGCAATTGCAGGCCAGTAAGCCTAAGTTCAATAACAGGAAATTTGTTGAAACTCTAGTAAAGAACAGAATTATCAGACACGTAGAGGACCAACAAATCGTGTTCAAATCAAGATGGCTTTTGTGAAGGGAAATCGTGCCTCACCAATCTACTAGACTTTTTTGAAAGGGTCAACAAATGTGGGAAAGAGTGATCCAATTGATTTAGTGTATATGGACTTTTTGACAAGGTCCCTCATCAAAGGTTCTTCAGCAAAGTAAGCAGATGTGATAAGAAGGATGGTCCTCTCGTGGACTGCTTAAAAGACAGAAAACAAAGGGTAGGAATAAATGGCGAGTTTTCAGAATGGAGAGAGGTAAATAGCAGAGTCCCTCAAGGATGTGTACTTGGTCCAGGTTTCATAAATTCATAAATGATCTGGAAAAGGGGGTAAACAGTGTGGTGGCAAAGTTTGCAGATGATACAAAATTACTCAAGATAATGTCTAAAGCAGATCGCCACTAGTTAAGAAGGGATTTCATAAACTGGATGACAGGGCAAGAAAATGGCAGATGAAATTCAATGTTGCTAAATGCAAGTAATGCGTATTAGAAAAAAAAATCTTAACTATACATACAAAATGATGTGGTATAAATAAGTTGCTGCCTCTCAAGAAAGATACTGTCATCATTGTGAATAGTTCTCTGAAAACATCTGCTCAGTGCTCAGCGGCAGTCAAAAAAGCTAGGAAAGGGTTAGCTAATAAGACAAAATATCATAAGCCCATGGTACACCCATATCTTGAATACTGCATGTAGTTCTGGTCAGTTCATCTCAAAAAAGATATGTTAATATTGGAAAAAGTACATAGAAGGGCAACAAAATGATTAAGGGTATGGAACAGCTTACATATGAGGCGAGATTAAAAATACTGGGACATTTCATCTTGGAAAAGAGACAACGTGGGGATACTGTAGAGATCTACAAAATCATGGATGGTGTGTAGAAAGTGAATAAGGAAGTATTATTTACACCTT
Organism: Caretta caretta; assembly: GCF_965140235.1. NCBI lineage: Eukaryota > Metazoa > Chordata > Testudines > Cheloniidae > Caretta > Caretta caretta. The sequence goes on from NC_134207.1 coordinate 70,935,302, forward strand.
AAGATAACACAAGAACCAGGGATCACTCAATGAAATTAATAGGCAGCAGGTTTAAAACAAACAATAGGAAGTACTTTTTTGCACAGTGCACAGTCAACCTGGGGAACTTGTTGACAGGGCATGTTGTGAAGGCTAAAACTATAACAGGGTTTAAAAAAGAATTGGATAAGGTCAGGGAAGATAGCTCCATCAGTGGCTATTAGCCAAGATAGTCAGGGATGCAGTCCCATGCTCTGGGTGTCCCTAGCCTCTTACTGCCCAAAGCTGGCAGTGTATGATATGGGATAGATCTCTCCATAATTGCTTTGTTCTGTTCATTCCTTCTGAATCATCTGATATTGGCCACTGTTGGAAGTGTCAGGATCCTGGGCTAGGTGGACCATTAGTCTGACCCAATATGACTGCTCTTATGTTCTTATAACGTCCCCTAACATAATATTAAGTGTTTGGACTGTGGTAGTTGTCAATAGTTGGCTCATGTTCAGAGAGTTTAATATAACTTCGGCTGTAATTGCCAGAAATGCATGTTAATCCTGGATTCCAACATTACAGTTGCAGATGTGCTTCTTGTGTAAATAGCTGAGATGTATCATTTTGTAAACAAACTTCTCTGAGGATGGGTCATGGTTTGCTCTTAGTCTATGAATTGGATAGCCAGAATACAGCGGATTTCAGTATTTACACAACCAAGCATTTTGCCCTTATTCACAATTAGTTTTTACTCTACTGCTGTTAGAGTTAAAGATTACTTTGTATATAACAGGAATATTTTGCATGAGAGAAGATCAGTTGCTTAAATAAGATATTGATACTGAAGTTCCTGTTTTTCCCTTTTAGTGTGTCTGACCTTAAACATGCAATCCAAACCAAGTATAAGATTGCCATTCAGCACCAGGTACTGGTTGTCAATGGAGGGGAGTGTATGGCAGCAGACAGAAGAGTCTGTAGTTACAGTGCTGGAACAGTAAGTGTACGCTATAGTCTTTCTTTGTCCCCTTACAAAACAAAGTGTTGAAGAGAAGTAAGAGTTACACCTTCCTAATGGTGTGTGGGTTTTTTGGAGGGGGGTGAGGGTTGTGTCCTTTTTTTTTTTTTTTCTTTTCTGGAGACCTTTTTTTTGTTCATTCTTGTTTTTAATATCAGGAAATTAGTGGTTTTATGTATAATTCTCTTGAGTGCAATACTCATATAAGTAATTTTCCATGAATAGTTACGTAAGTTATGCTGTTTCCAAAACATGCTAGTGCAATTAGTTGATTGGATTGCATGCATGTTTTATTTCTCAAAGTTCTTTATGAGGATATTTTAATTTTAATATAGGACACAAACCCAATTTTTCTGTTCAACAAAGAGATGATCTTATGTGAACGCCCACCAGCTATTCCCAAAACCACATTTTCAGCAGAGAATGAGATGGAATTAAAAGTTGAAGAATCTCTCATGATGCCTGCAGTTTTTCACACGGTAGCTTCGCGGACACAGCTTGCTGTGGTAAGTTATATTTGAATCCTGAGAATTTAGTGGATTTAAAACTAATTAGAATAACTCTGTGTCACATCAATAATAACTCCAGGCTAATCATCAATATGAGTTGATTCAAAAAGCGGTAAATGCATCCTATAAGTGTTCGCAGTTTTTCGGATGCCTGAGTTTCACGTTTGGATGTATTGAAGTGTGCTAAGGTCTTCTGTATCTTGATGTCGCTTGAAGAATCTTCAGAGCATCTCAACATAAATTGTAATTGTGATGGCATCCCCATGGTGCAGCCTGAAACTGGGGTACCACTATACCCCCTTAACTGTTCCACCTGGTCTGTCTCTCACAATGCTTTGCTAGTGACAAGCAACAAACCTCTCCAGGAACTGCTATAACTCAGCACAACAGCATGTGGAGCCCCACACCCAGCTATATTGCATGAATGCTCCCAAAGCCACTCACGAATCACATAGAGAAAGGCACCAGCCAATTCCCCCCAGCTTCCCAGCCTTGCACCCCCAGACTATACTGTCTCACCCTGGCCAGAAGTCTGAACAGTGTAAGTTTATTACCCTGTCTGCCCCTCTCCCTCAATATGGAAAGGACATGCACCAGCCTTTGTACCTGAGCTGAGATTTTCCAAGCACTTCAAACAAATCACACTGTTCTAGATAAAATATAAATTGTGGAAAGAGAGATTTTAAATAAGTGGTAGGCATAAGGGGTCAGAGATAGTTACCAAAGAAAATAAGAGATAAGCACACAATCTACATTTTAAACTTTATGATGCTAGGTAGTATTTAGCAAGCAATTTTCTCACCCCACTGCATGTTACAGTTCTTAATACACAGGTGTCTCTTGAGCCTGGACCAGTTTCCTCAGTTGAAGTTTTTGTCTTCTCAGTGTTCTTGTTGCTTCAAGCATAAGTGGAGGGAGGAGAAAGGCCAAGGCAAGGTGCCACTGTTTCTTATATCCTTAGTCCATGTGCCTACGGGCCGGTTTTGTTCAATATCTTCATTAATGATCTGGAGGATGGCGTGCACTGCACCCTTAGCAAGTTTGCAGATGACACTAAACTGGGAGGAGTGATAGATATGCTGGAAGGTAGGGATAGGATACAGAGGAACCTAGACAAATTAGAGGATTGGGCCAAAAGAAATCTGATGAGGTTCAACAAGAACAAGTGCAGAGTCCTGCACTTAGGAGAGAAGAATCCCATACACCACTACAGACTAGGGACCGAATGGCTAGTCAGCAGTTCTGCAGAAAAGGACCTAGGGGTTACAGTGGACAAGAAGCTGGATATGAGTCAACAGTGTGCCCTTGTTGCCAAGAAAGCCAATGGCATTTTGGGCTGTATAAGTAGGGGCATTGTGAGCAGATCAAGGGACGTGATTGTTCCCTTCTATTCGACATTGGTGAGGCCTCATCTGGAGTACTGTGTCCAGTTTTGGGCCCCACGCTACAAGAAGGATGTGGAAAAATTGGAAAGCATCCAGCGGAGGGCAACAAAAATGATTAGGGGACTGGAACACATGACTTATGAGGAGAGGCTGAGGGAACTGGGATTGTTTAGTCTGCGGAAGAGAAGAATGAGGAGGGATTTGATAGCTTCTTTCAACTACCTGAAAGGTGGATCCAAAGAGGATGGATCTAGACTGTTCTCAGTGGTAGCAGATGACGGAACAAGGAGGAGTGGTCTTACGTTGCAGTGGGGGAGGTTTAGGTTGGATAATAGGGGAAACTTTTTCACTAGGAGGGTGGTGAAGCACTGGAATGCGTTAACTAGGGAGGTGGTGGAATCTCCTTCCTTTGAGGTTTTTAAGGTCAGGCTTGACAAAGCCCTGGCTGGGATGATTTAGTTGGGGATTGGTCCTGCTTTGAGCAGGGGGTTGGACTTAGATGACCTCCTGAGGTCTTTTCCAACCCTGATATTCTGTGATTGTAAGACACTTGCCTTGTAAGACATGTCCTGGTGGGCTTTGCTGAATCACTAAGTTGAGCAGTCCTCCTGGTGTGGTCTTGTGCAACTGAGTCATAGAATTAAGCAGTCCCCATTGTGTGGTGTTTGGGCAACTATCATTGAATTGTAAATCCCTTGATTGCAACTCCTCTGCTAATTAACGGTCATTGAACACCCTCCTTTTGTGGATCCTAGCAAATTTACAGCATATTTCAGTAACAACTATACAACAAAATCTCATAACTTCATACTCATTGATGGTATACATATTTGCATAGAACTGTGGGCTTCAGCAGATCATGACGTTTCATATGATATCTTACATGGCATGTTTATTATAAAATAGCACAACCACATATGAATAATTAATATGGAGGTTACAGGATGCCATTTTGAGGTGCATGTGTCACAGTAATAGAGCTTCCAGGAAACATTTTTGTGGATTCATGATATTTGCTAAATGTATTGTACGCTGCTGATATGGACACTATCACTTTTCTCTGGTTGTTTGAGCTTTAATGCCTTTTGCTTTATGTTCAACATGCTTAAGTCTATCTCAGCTTGAGGACAGGAAAACTTACCAGTTGGTTTTCAAATATTATTAAACCAAATAGAATCTTGGTGGATACAGTTTTAAAAATTGTACCTTTCCAATCTCCTGTCTAAGTTTTGGAGGGGTTACAAAAATAAGATTCATTTCCCAAAAGTTTGTGTAGATCTTGGTTCTTCACTTACTTGTCCTTGAGTGCTAGTTTTCCACTTAGATAGTAAAACACTCTTGAGTTCCATTTGAATCTCTCTGAATTAGTGTATTTGTACAGATAGGAAATGAATGTTTCCTACAATAAAGGCATCTACAGATGAAGTACATGATATTGACAACCGTGTAGACCAGGTTCAGGAATGTGGAACACTGCATTCAATATCTGGACTGATTGCTTCTCTTCATACTAATAGAGGTTAATGAAGAAAATGAAGGCAATAGAGAAGTGAGCTAAATGATAAAAATGTTAATCATCTTCATTGTACACAGGTAACTGTTGATGTCTCCAAACATGGGAAGATGTTTTGTACCACATGTAATAGGCAGATCCAACTTGATTCATAATGGAAATACAAATCCTTCCTTTCAATAGTATTTTAATAGGCTATCTGTCTTGGGACTAAAAAGTTCTCTCAGTTCTGGTGACTGATGTGTCTGGTGCACTCCAAAATAAAATTTGTCAACTGTTTTTGAAATAAAAGTGCAAAATATGACACAACAGTATTGTGACGGGGCGGGACTCAGCATTTCGGGGCCTCCTGCTGGCTGTCATGGGAATTAGCTCTCGGCCCTGCCAGTCTGCCTTCAGCTGGTGGTGTCTGGCTTGCCATGCCTGCCATCTCTGCTGTCTCCATTCTTTGGCCTGGCGTCACTCCCCGGACTGCAGCGTCATCTTCTGGGCATGGTCCTCCGACTGTGCCCCCACTCCTGTATTTCCCAGCAGTCCCTAGACCCGCCACTAGCCTCAGCGGCCTACTGCAATCCCAGTTCCAGCCCCTCACCTCAGGGGCACTCTGCAGTCTAGATACTGACCACTCTCCTCATTGGCAAGTGGGGCGCAAAAGGCGGGGGGCAGGCACTCACGCGACTCTGGGTTCCAACCCAGGGACCCTATAGTTGGCAGCCAGATACTGCCCTCCTCTAACCTGCTGCCTGTTTTCCCTGGGCCACTTCCCTGGTAGCTCTTGCACCTGCTCAGCCCTTGTAGCAAGGCATCAGCCAGGAGTTCACCCTCGCACTCTGCTGCCCCTGCCCAGCACTCCTCTATCTATGGCACTTCTTCAGGCAGCCAGTCCTCCTCCCTTGCCCTACAGGGAGAGAGTCCCTTCTTCTCTGAGCAGCCCTTTATATATGGCCCTTGCTGGCACTGATCTGCTGCTCCAGCATGGCTTCCTCCTATTAGTGGGCTCAATAAGCCCTTTCCTGATTAGTGGGTTCTGAGCAGCCTCCCTGGTGCTGCTTTTAACCTCTTCTCCCTGTGTGGGGTAGCCGCCCCACCACAAGTATTAATAGGAATTGTTGGCGATGTGCTGGGCTTGATGCACTCCCCAGTGTGGAGGGCAGTTTCTTCCCTTGCCTGCTAATTTGTCAACCAAGGAAGAACTTTTTAAATTGACTTTAATAACCTGACTTCCGTGTGTCCTTAGAGAGAGGACATGGACAAATCTTTGGTCTAATGGGATCAAACTTATCTCTAACATTCTGGGGGTGGAGAAAAGAATAAAGTGTTCTTGCCCCCCACATGCACATTACTTTCTCACCCTAACTTTGGAGAGATTTCCCATCTCCCTGTGGGGGGAAGGTGGTTTAATGCTGTGGTACGCCAACCTTTTATAAGCCCAACCTCCCCCCTTGTAAACCTTGGTAGGTTGTTGCGACCCAGAGGACCCCCCCTCCCAGAGAGGCCCCCTGACCCAATTCCCCCCTGCCCTTCAGTGGCCTATTGGGGTGGGAAGGACTCAGAATTAAGATTACAGATGCTCTGAACAGAGATGAATAGCTATGGAATGCCCCACTGGCAACTGGTGGAGGTGAGCTGACACATCACCAAAAAACCCACACAGCTCCCCGCACAGTCCATGGGGGCTTGAGTGTGAGGGGTGGGATTTGGGGGTCTTGGGTTGTAATGCAGTAGGATTTGAGAGTTTGGAGGTTTTGGGAAAGGACTTGCGGGGCAGAAGGGTCCGAGGAAGGGTGGCAAGCTGATAGTCTTCACCCCACCCTCCAAACACAGACCCCATTCATGGCCCATGTGGGGCAGGATAAGGTGGGATTTGGGGTGCAGTGGGGAAAGATTTTTGGGGGGTTGGGATGTGGGGGGAGTTCATGGCCGTGAGCTAGGGAACCTTGGAGGTCTGGGTTGGCAGGGCAAGGTATGGAAGGCAGTTGTCATCTGGCTGTGGGGGTTACTTATTGGAGAATATGACACCAACCCCTCCCTCACATCTCATATCCTGTGTGTCTGGTTGGGGTTGGCTCCCTACTCTGAGCATTGCAAACACTGGGGTCTCAGCATCGCTCAGGTGTGGCCTAGCCCAAGCACCATGTACAAATATTTGGCCCAGGGGGACGGACGGGGCCAAATATGTGTGTATGGTATTGCAACCTGGTGCATATGGTCACACAGGGCCATTCACCCAGATTTACCGAGTGGCTACCGTCTACTTCCTCCCCACCCCTGCATCATGATGGACGGTCAGCTGAGCCAAACCTCAATGGTGCTGTGACCCTATGCATCAGGTCTCAATGCCCAGAGCAGGGAGATGACATCAGTCAGCCCCGTAACCCTTTGATTCATTTTATGACCCAGAAACCCTAGTTTACTAGATAAGGCACAAGACGAGGACAATGATGGTTCTTTGAAGCAGCATGGAGGGGATTTGGAAAAAAAGGGTGGAGAAAAGTGGGGATATGACTATTAAAATGTGTACCCCAGTATCCCTGTGGGGAAGGTTATGGAATGGTTGCACCTGTGCTCCACACCCTGGGATTAATGAGGATTCCTGGGTCAGCCACAAATTTCCAGTGTGTCTGTGGGCAAGTCACTTAATCTACCTTGTACCTCAGTTCCCCCATCTATAAGAAAGTAGATAATACTTCTGTACCTCACGGGGTTGCTGTGAGGATAAATTTGTGAACTGTAAAGTGCTCAAGTAATATGATAAGGGCTATATAAGATATTTGAATATTTATGGAGACAATCAGACTGACATCCATACAACTTTCTCCCCCACTTTGATTGGCACTGTGTAAGAGGGGTAATACAGGTCAAGGACTGTAATAATTACGATGTCTGCATGCCCTTGCCTCACACAGGAGGGAACTGGACCCAGGATATGGAGTAGCAGGTGGAGAGCTGAGTTGCCCATCCCTCTTCCTCCAAGATTCCTCCCTTCTATAAGCAGTTCTTTCAGTTCCAGTCTGGAGCTGTGGTTTCTGTTTTTAGCTGTGATAATGGACCAAACTACATAGTTAGTGTGTGTGCTTAAGGCTCTATTTCTTCTGGACAGAGCCTTACATTGCGAGTGTCTGCTGGGTTGAGTATAGAAAATAAATGTGATTATAATTTTAATACAAATCAGTCAGATTAACTTTTCTTAAATCTGAAGGAGATACTAATAACCCGTGACAATGTGTGCAGTTTTTTATTTACTGGAATCTCTTATTTTTATCCATAAACACATAATGTAGATCCTATTCAGAAGTGTTAGAATACTTGCCACCAGTAACTAGGAAATCACATATTTCGGAATGCCTCTTATGGGTCTTGATCACCTATACTAAGGATCCCAGAAGGATGAGCATATGCTGTGTGTGGTGTGCCTTTTTGTGGCAGTCTTCTGCTAGTAAGCAATAAAGGGGTAAAATGGTGTGGTTACTTGTCTGATGCCATGTTGCTGCTTTGCTTTGCAAAAGAAGCATATCCATAAAATGCAAGGAATTCTTCAAATTATTCCAGATTAAAAAAAAGATTAGCATTTAAAGAGAGCACTGTTCTGGGCTTTAAAATCTGGGTCTTGTATTTCCAGCTCTGCCACTAGCCTTGTGGGTAACCTAGGGCAAGTCATTTCACTGCCCAGTGCCTCAGTTTCCCCATGTGTAATATGAAGATAATACTTCCTTTGTAAACTGCTTTGAGATCTAGGGATGAAAAGCACTATATAAGAGCTAGGTGGTATTATTATTAAGGGGGAAATGAATAAACTGTCATACTCCTTCTCCACAGTTAATTTTGTCCTACAGTTTGTCTTTGGATATTATAGGCTTGTTTATTAGACAGCTTATGAAACACGTCAGCAAGATCTGTCTCTTGGGAAATCTCTATAATCCCCTCCTGTGATTGGAAGATCATAAGTATAATAAAACCATGGTGGCTCTGTTGCATGATAGTACAGCTCTCAGAGAGATTGTGAAGAAGGATTCTGTAACCTTGTACTCTACAGAGTAGTTTTTCATGGTGTCTGTTTTGAAGCAATATGAAGAGGAATTCAGAACAAATGCGGGGCGGTGGGAGGGTGGAAATGTTACTAGTCACTGTACAATCTCCTGATATTGCAATGGTGGGAGAGTTGTGACTGCTGCTGCATTCCACACCCAGGATACAACATTTGCTTAAGTATTTTCCCCATACTAATTAGTTGGGGAATGTGGAAATCATGTTCCCATGCTGTGTCTGTAATAGTTTGCAGGTCATATTTCATATGACGTGCCGTTTTCCAAATGCAATATGATTTATAGTATATGTCTGAAAACATTATCTCCTGTTACCAATGATAAACAGTGGTTTCAAGGAACAGTTTAAACTAGGGGGTGATATTTATTACTTCGATTTCAGCATCACCTATGAGCCTCTATCTTTGAGCTCATTGTACAAACAGAATAGGATAGTGCCTGCTCTAGAACACACAATACATAATTTGACGAGACATAACATTAGGATACGATAAACAGTAGGAGGATGAGAAAAACAGTAAAGGCATGCATTAACATAGGATAACTATATGGCAGGGATCAGCAACCTTTGGCACGTGGCTCTCCAGGGTAAGCCCCCTGGCGGGCCGGGTCGGTTTGTTTATCCGCCGCGTCCGCAGGTTCGGCCAATTGCGGCTCCCACTCATCGCAGTTTGCCGCTCCAGGCCAATGGGGGCTGCGGGAAGCTGCGGTCCCCACCATCAACCTCAGCCTGGACCAGTCCACACAAGAGGTCCACTTCCTAGACACTACAGTGCTAATAGGCGATGGTCACATAAACACCACCCTATATCAGAAACCTACTGACCGCTATACTTACCTACGTGCTTCCAGCTTTCATCCAGACCACATCACACGATCCATTGTCTACAGCCAAGCTCTAAGATACAACCTCATTTTCTCCGATCCCTCAGACAGAGACTAACACCTACAGAATCTCTATTAAGCGTTTTTAAAACTACAGTACCTACCTGGTGAAGTGCAGAAACAGATTGACAGAGCCAGAAGGGTACCCAAAAGTCACCTACTACAAGACAGGCCCAACAAAGAAAGTAACAGAACACCACTAGCTGTCACCTACAGTCCCCAAACTAAAACTTTTCCAGTGCATCATCAAGGATCTACAACCTATCCTGAAGGATGATCCCTCACTCTCACAGACCTTGGGAGGTAGGCCAGTCCTTGCTTACAGACAGACCCCCAACCTGAAGTAAATACTTACCAGCAACTACACACCACACAGGAACACCAGCACAGGAACCAAACCCTGCAACAAACCCCGATGCCAACTCTGTCCACATGTCTATTCAAGGGACATCACCAAGGACCTAATCACATCAGCCACACTGTCAGGGGCTTGTTCACTTGCACATCTACCAATGTGATATATGCCATCATGTGGCAGCAGTGCCCCTCTGCCATGTACATTGGCCAGACTGGACAGTCTCTACGCAAAAGAATAAATAGACACAAATCTGACATCAGGAATCATAACATTCAAAAACCAGTAGGAGAGCACTTCAATCTCTCTGGTCACTCAATAACAGACCAAAAAGTGGCAATTCTTCAACAAAATAACACTTCAAAAACAGACTCCAATGTGAAACTGCAGAACTGGAATTAATTTACAAACTGGACACCATCAGATTAGGCCTGAATAAAGCCTGGGAGGAGTTGGGTCATTACAAAACCTAAACCTGATTTCCCCAATACTAATTTCCCCCTCCTGTTACTCACACCTTCTTGTCAACTGTCTGAAATGGACCACTGTCATTACCACCTAAAAATTATTTTTCCTCCCTTGGTATTCTGCAGTTAAGTGAATTGTCTCGTTAGACTGACCTCACACTTGGTAAGGCAACTCCCATCCTTTCATGTATTTATATCTGTTCCTGTATATTCCACTCCATGCATCTGATGAAGTGGGTTCTAGACCACAAAAGCTTATGCCCAAATAAATTTGTTAGTCTCTAAGATGCCACAAGGACTCCTCGTTTTTTTGTTGATACAGACTATCACGGCTACCACTCTGAAACCTGAAAACATAGTACTATTCATGATGATCAAAATTTACATAGAGGCAAAATAAAAGAAATGCTGCCTCCAAACTTACTAGAGTTTAAGGATATTTATTTTTGACATGATAATGATATTCAATTTTATGTGTTAAGCTAAAGTTATGAAGCTTTAACTTCTTGAATCTCAAAATCTTCTGTCCTTACATAATTGTCTGACTCCACCCCTGTCTGATTTGAATAACTTCCTGAAAATGTGAAAATGTAAACAGATTAAAAATAGAAAAATGCTTAAAATTAAACACTGATATTATCTGCCTAAGTTTTTTATATATATAAAATATATATATATAAAAATAGAATTCTACCAAGCTTAAATAAAAGGAAATACCTCGCCAAAATTTAAAAAGGCCAGTGGGAAAATGCATACTTTAGGGGTAGACCAAGCCCCTCAATACAATGGGAAGAATAACAGTATGAAAAGTGTTATAGAATGTCAGTTCACTGCTCTCACCCCTCTGAGAGGCAATTCTCTTCACCTGAGAGATCCAGTGCAGGTCCTGAGGTTCCGAATGCTGAGGCATCCTGATCTTGACCCAAGAAGAGCCCTCCTATTCATGTAAGAAGTGTTAAGTGACTTTCCTCTCCCAAGAGAGGGAATCTTTAACTAGAAGTCCTTTATGGACATTAACCTGGGTTTTGAAAGCGTAAAGGTCCAAAGTCGCCAAATATAAGCAGCCTCAAGAAAGATGGTCCCTTCATGAAGATCAAAGATGCCAAGAAGAAATTATCTCCAAGCCAGAAGACTTCCTGGACAACTGAAGGGTGAGATCAATCCCACTTTGCTCTAAAGCAAAGGAATATTTAAAAGTCAGAATTTAAGATTCCAGGGAATTTCTGTGCTTTGAGGGAAGCCAGAATTTGGCCTTGAAGAGCAAAAATACTGCCTTTCTAAATCCCTTGTAGTTCAGAATCTTGTTCTATAAATCCAGACCATTGTTCTGGATCCTTGAATTGAAATTCCAAATTAATAAACTTAAGATATCCTGATTCAAACTAAATACCAAGAAAGAAATAAAGCCTTTAGCAACCTTAATATTTGAAATATTTTCCTAAGAATCACAAGTGGCCCGAGTTACATGATTTAAACTTAATGTCTTGTAACTAAGCACTTGTGCCTAAAATTTGGTCTTCCTCTACAGAACACTGTAATGAGAAGGAAATAATATTTGCATTTTTGTATCTTCGGGGTGACCTAACAGTTACCAGGTTACTAAAACTTTTTGCTGTTGCTTAAAAAACTAGACTTGAGATCATAACTACATTTAAAAATCTGGAACTGTACTGTATGTTAGATCTCTGTGAAAATTCAGTATTTGATGGTTAAACTTTGTTGTCTTGTTTAAACTCAGTTCCTAACTTCAAAGGCTACCGAAAACTAGCAGCTTTCTTAAATCACTGTTCTGCTCTGCAAGGGTGTATAAAAATCAATGATTTTTAAAAAAAAAAATCAGATTTTTTTGTTTAAATTGAATTTTTAAATTTAAATTTAAGCTATTTCAAACTTAATTTTAAATTGACAACTTATGTTAAGGCCTAAACTAGTTATCTGTTAAAATCATTTAAATTAAATACGAGATAAACAGCAGTACATACTTGTTGCTAATTTTTAAGGAAAATCAAACCACTGAACTGCTGGGAGTCATTGGCTAAGCATCTGGAGCAAGAGTTTAAGTGCTAAATCATTTTTTTACAGCAATAGCCTCTTCTGCAAGTGCAGAGAGAATATTTTCTTAATTTCAGTTTATTCAACTAGTTCATTTCAATGACTAGGTCATTCAAAATGCAGAAACCCATTGGGAATTGAAAAACGAAGAAAGCTTGTTTCTTCCCCCCCACCCGCCTTCAAATCTATGAGTGAAAACTAGGTGAACAAGATGAGATCCATTTAGTTCTAAAATCTTGAAGGCATGGTGACCAGAAATAATCAGTTCAATTCACTGATTACAGAAATATTTTTGTTTAATCAGTTTTAAATGCAAAATGTTCTGATAAATGATTTTTTGTTATGTCTCCAGCACATTTAAGGAAATTTTCTCTAATTAAAAAGAAAATTTAAATGCTGTTTTTGTGCATTTTTAATTTAAATTGAATTTCCATCTAGATAGAGCTTGACAAAAATCAAAAGTGAAAAATAAGCTAGTAAATAAGAAATCCTCTTTTGGCATTTTCTAAACTAAAAAATGTAAAAAATTAAGATGCTGATTACATGTAGGTTAAGCTATATAACTGCTTAAATAAATGTGTATAGCTATAGTGTATCCTCCTAGTTAGGAAAAAGAAGCACCAAATTTAGTGTAAAGGCTATATAGGCAAATCAACATGTTTTAATGGTTACCAACCATGAGAATTGAACTTTATTTAGGAAAAAATCTAAAATTTACAAACACAAAATGCAGTTAAAATCAGTTATTTAAATCAAGGTTTCCTACTTGCTGATTTAAATCATGATTGAAATTGCTGATTTAAATTACTTTGATTTAAACAAACTCTGTTTTCTTCCCCATATCCTACACATTTACCCCTCACAACTGTGATGTCTCTGTATGTGTGAGAATTACCTTCCAATGAGAGAAGCATCCTCAGATCCCTTTGTCTTGTAACATTACACTGTGAGTGAGTAATTTCAAAATCTGCCTTCTGTCCTTATTTGAGTGTTATAAACTTTAGAATATTTTTACATTAACTTTAACTGTGTTGTGTGTTTCTAACTAGAGTTACATAATGTGTTAATACTGTGCATGCCAAACTAGCCTTATCTCCATACTTCTTGTGGTAACTTAAATAGTTACTGTTTTACCTTTTGTCTATTTCAAATACCAAAAGCAATATACTTCTTGATATTTCTGTTTCTGTTACAGGGCTTACCCATTGGTAGAAGTCATTACCTTCAATACTCTCTCAGGTTACATCTACACTACAAAAATAAATAAAAAAGCCTTATGGCAGCAAGTCTCAGAGCTCAGGTCAACTAACTTGGGCTTGCAAGACTCAAAATAGCTCTGTAGACATTGCTGCTTGAGCTGGAGCCAGGCTCTGACTGCTGTTTTTAGCCCTGTAGCATGTGCCCAGGTCAATTGACCTGACCTCTGAGACTTGTTACTGTGGTGTTTGTGTGTGTTTTGTTTCTGTGTTTTTTTTTTTTTTTTTTTGCAGTGTAGATGAACCCTCAGAGAGCTCTTTCTTTTGCTAATTAACTCAAACACCAGTATCTCCCTGCCATACACTGTTTGCCTATCGATTCTCTAAAGACTGTTCCCCAAGCCTGGTTGGTTCAACTTCAGTTTTATCAAATTGATTAATCAAATTACTTTCTGAACTCTCACAGTTATAAAATTGTGTAACTCCACCAAACCCAAAGCTAGTTTATTTACCATGTATTATTATTTTAACAGTCACACTGTGTGTGGTTATTATATCTTTGCTTTCCATGTTGTCATAGGACACACTCTTAGCTGAAGTGTGTTACCTGAATATTGCTTATTTTGAAGCTGTAGTTGTCATATGCCTGTGGATTTGTCCTAAAAATCATGTTGAGCCCTCAGAATACTTTTTCCTTAAGACAGAAGTAAGAGACGTAGTAATGGTTTTGCTAGCTTTTAAGTTGATGCTGCTTTCAATTACATTGTCATATATGACCTATCTAGTTTCATCCAAATTCATTCGTTAGTTTAAAAGTTTTGATGTCAAGTTGAATTCTAGTTGTTGTTGTAAATTAGTTAAACTGATGTTATACTTGGTTGTGTGATACTGTTTCTTTAAGTTTAGCTGTTGAATTATGTTAATAATGCTTAGCTACTCATTAATCTTAATTAGGGTAAACAACCTGTTGATGCTGTTAGTGTCCTAAGGAATTAAGTGAAATCATTATGCTTGATGCACATAGCTTTTTGAATTTTACACTCAAATTTATGGTACTAGTCAAGTCAATATAGTTAACCAACCTTGCTTTGTATTTTAGAATTTCATGTTTAGTTAAGATGTGCCTTTAAAATATTGCTACATTGCATCACTCATTTTATGTACCTTTCTTTTATATACTTAACTCATTTGTATAATTCTTATTGGTTTAATTGTTAGTTCCTTTTGTCATTTTTAATCACTTAAACATTTTGTTTATTTCAAAGTCAAATTCAGTTGTTTATTTTATGAGCATACCTTAATGTATAGGAAAAAGAGTCCTTGGTAAATTTTATGTGGATTACCTCATGAGTGCATTTTCATTAATAACCATAATCAGTAATTCAGTATTTTGATTTGGTTTTCCTGAACTAACTTTGTGAGAAGCAATTAATAATTCCATCTAATTAACTCTCTCCCAATTATCAATTTTAATAATTGTTTGTTTTCTTTTGGTAATGTTACTTGGTGTCCAACCCCTTGCTATTCCAAAAATGCTACGGATTTGTATTCGAGATTTTGGTATGGAGGATTCCTAGCATTTCCTTTCCCTTTTTCCATCCAATTCTCATTCTGCTTCACTTAAACCTGTTTACTGAGCTGTCTCCTACCCTTGTCCTATCAAAATCAGAATGAGATATAAACAGATTAACCAAATAAACAGGAAGACTTCACCTGGAGAGTAGTACCATGCAACTAACAGGGTCTGTTTTTCAAGTATGGCTGCTTGATCACCAATTTAACATAGAACCTTCTTAGTCTGTGCCAGGAGGACAGAAACATCTGGAAGAGCAAGGTAATATGTTTCTGTAAGGGATATGGTATTACCACTATCACAGGAACATAGGAACTGCCGTACTGGATCAAACTAATTTCTGATTTGGTGTCCAGTCACCAACAGTGGTCAGAACCAGATGCTACCGAGAGAGGTGCAAGAAAACCCTGCAGTTAGTTTTGGGAAAACTAAGAGAAGTTTTATCCTAAATGCCAATAGAGGTTGTCTGTTGTCCTGAGTAATGAGAGTTTTATGTCCCTTCTAAAACTGGTCTAATTTTTAAGTATTTACTATTAATTCTGGGTACTCCTTCTTATCCTTTATAAATGTCAAAATTTTGACTCCTCCTAAGCTTTTAGCCTCATTGATATTGTGGCAGTCAGTTCCCTAATATACTCATATGTTCTAGGAAAAAGTTTTGCTTTATCCGTTTTGCATTTTCCATATTTGTATTTCATTGAATGTCTCCTTGTTTTTTTGTATTATGAGATCAAATGAATAGAAGTTTCAGTTTTCCTTTTTTGGCACCAGTCATCATTTTGTATATCTCCATCATGGCCCTTCTTGTTCATCTCTTCTCTATGGTACATACCTCCAGTCTCTCTTGATACGAGTGTCTCTCCATGCCCCTAATCTTTCATATTCCCCATCTCTGAACCTTCTCTCTTCTGCTATATCCTTTTTGAGATGGCATGACCAGAACGGAATACCCCATAGTAGATGAGGGTATACCATAGATTTGACATATTTTTGATGATTTCCATTTCATTCTTTGTGTCCTAACATTGATGCGTTTGACCACTGCCATACATTGAGCAGAGGTCTTCATTGAGTTAACGACAGTGATGCCCAGGTCTCTTTTCTGTTTGTTGCACAGTTAATTTAAAATCCAGTAAGTAGTTCAAAGTATTCCCTTTAATGTGAATTACTTTGCATTTGTCAACACTGAATTTTATCTGTAATTGTTGCCCGTTCGGATAAGCTGCAGCATGGATTAAATTTTCAGCCATCTGCAAATTTTTCCACCTCCATGTTCACCCCTTCCAGATCATTGATAAATGCATTTGAAAGAACCATGTGGCACCTCACTGTTAACCTCTGGCTATGATGAAAACTGACCATTTATTCTTTCTTGGTCAGTCTTGAATCAGAGCCTGGCTACATAACAATACCTTGCATTTCACACCATGACTATTGAGTTTCTTTTGAAGCATTTTGTCAAAGGCTTTTAAAAAGTCTAAATACCTTATGTCAACTAGTCTTCCTACGTTTTTAAATATAACCCTCCTATTTACATTTCTGTGTCCCTGCACTAATTTTTGGTACCTTTCTTTCCTCAAGCATATTAAGCTTAATTATATGTGAGTCATTGTCACTTTGTGGCTCAAATGTAACGACTACTTGAACCAACTCCAGCATGTTACTTTCGTAAATATCCTTTTTCTGAATTGGAGGCCAGTAGCATAAGCCTATTAGAATATTTGTATTCTTATAATTTGTAATTTGTATTCATATGGATTCAACTGTTTGATCTTCTCTGCTTAGAATTTCTATTTCAGTGGATTCTGTGGAATCTTTTAGTCTAGATCGAGCACTGCTTTTCTACACCTTTAGCCCAAGTCCTTTGTGCATAGTTTATAGCCACATGTTCAGTATCCCATTGTTTTTTTGTGATTTACACGATGGTCAGTAATGCCTGTTTATGTCAAGGTACTGTTTCATTGCTGGGCTTTAGTTTTTTAAGCTTCTCTCATATGTATATACACTTTTTTTTTTTTTTTTTTTTTTTTTTAAACCACGGGCCTCATAGAATCATAGGGTTAGAAGGTACCGCAAAGGTCATCTAATCTAACCCCTTGCCAAGATGGAGGATTTATTGTATCTAAACTATCCAATCTTGTTAAACTCCTTAGCTTAACAATTTGCTAGTTTAACAGAAATTGTTTCCTGTACCAGTTAAACTGCAATTTCTATCATATCATGAGTACAGAGATATTTTTTGTATTATTGACATTTCTAGCAGACCTCTTTGTCCAACTTAGTGATCCTTGACATCTATCAGCTCTCATCCAACTTTTAGTCTAAACAGTCATTTAAAACCTTATTCAGTTTATGTGCCAAAAGTCAGGTTCCCCTTTAATTAAAGTTCTGAGATGGGCTCACTCTACAATGACCCAGTTTGTCAACTCTATAAATAATTCTCTCTGCTCCAATTCAGCAGTTCTGGCTTCAAGGTTCAGTATGTGGTCTCTGAGGGACATAAACTGTTTGCACCAGTTGATCCATGTGCTACCATAAGGCAAGCAGTCATACACTCTGTGCAGTGAATGAGATATTTCTGACCCTGAGTAATCTGCTACTGGTCGTCTACCTCCATACTTTAACTGAGTTTTAGCTCTCTGATTAGTGGATTATTCTACGCATAGTCTTTGTTTAAGGCAAAGCTTTTAGTGGTTTATTTAATTTGATTTCAAGGATCAAATATATTTACTAAAACTAATTAAGTGGTCTACTTACACTTAGCCTCAACTTACCTGTGCTGTTGCCTCTCACCATTCAGTTTGGGGCTCTTCTTTGCTTTTGGAAATTGCAAATGCTTCTGTGGAGACTAGAGGTAAGGCAGGCCTCTGATTTAGCCTTCCCTATCTGGGTTGAACAGGTATGCCACAAATCCCAAGCCATTACCCAGATTGTTCTTTTTACTCCAGTGAAGAAAGAATAATAAAGTCTGAATGTGCGGATCTATTTTTGAAACAAGAACCATGAACCCCTTTCACTCTCACGCTGGTAATCCTCCCCAGATATTGGAAATGATGAGGTTTAATCTTTGACTGAAGGATCACCAGAAGATTCATACTACTCTGGACTGCCCTTATTAACAGATTTGCCTTTCGTATGTCAAGATATTGCCACTGTGTCTGAAATAAACACGCTATCAATTCAGGGCAACTTTCCCTTCTGAGGAAGAGAAATCAAGTGTTTCATTTGTCCACATAACATCTGGGTGACTGAACTCATACCATTTACTCTCTTGGCTCAGCTATAAAGGCTCACTAACGTTAAGACAATACTCAGGTCCTTGGCTTCTAAAGTCGACACACTAATCTCTGCTCTAGGAAACCCTCCCTTTCCAGTCACTAGAAAGCCACTCTTATAGACCCTCTTGAAAGGACTATTTTTTTTTTTTTAGAAAAAAGACATTCTTAAAATCTTACGAATATTTGGCTGGCCAAGTTGCCATTACCATTCATTCTGTCTGTAGCTGAATTATTGGTTGAATTGCTGGGTGAGCTCTTAGCACTGTCTAAGAAAGTTGTGTCCAGACACATCCATAAATTGATGTTTATGCTTTGTGTGACTGGATCTGGGGCCAATCCATAGTATGACTACTTTGGCTACATTCCTAGTTTGGTGGGTCAAGAATAGGAGAACTTATTCATTCGTTACAATCTGATGCTTCTTCTTTGTAGCTAAAAGAAAAGGAGTACTTGTGGCACCTTAGAGACTAACCAATTTATTTGAGCATGAGCTTTCGTGAGCTACAGCTCACTTCATCGGATGCATACCGTGGAAACTGCAGCAGACTTTATATATACACAGAGAATATGAAACAATACCTCCTCCCACCCCACTGTCCTGCTGGTAATAGCTTATCTAAAGTGATCATCAGGTGGGCCATTTCCAGCACAAATCCAGGTTTTCTCACCCTCCACCCCCCCACAAGGAGAGTGAATTTGTGTGGGGGGGTGGAGGGTGAGAAAACCTGGATTTGTGCTGGAAATGGCCCACCTGATGATCACTTTAGATAAGCTATTACCAGCAGGACAGTGGGGTGGGAGGAGGTATTGTTTCATATTCTCTGTGTATATATAAAGTCTGCTGCAGTTTCCACGGTATGCATCCGATGAAGTGAGCTGTAGCTCACGAAAGCTCATGCTCAAATAAATTGGTTAGTCTCTAAGGTGCCACAAGTACTCCTTTTCTTTTTGCGAATACAGACTAACACGGCTGTTACTCTGAAACCTTTCTTTGTAGCTGGAACTATTAGACCATCCGCTAAAAGGCTTCACTGAAATGGCTTTGTAGCTTTCCCTTGTACTCCATTATAGTTGTAAATTGACTAGTAGGTGTTTCCTTTTCATATGTAAATTTACATACATCATGTCCAGTGTCAGGATTTTTTCAGTTGATGACTTCCTGCTTGGCCTTCCCTCCCCTTGACAGTCCATTAGAGCCAGAGGCTAGTGAAGTTAAGGATATGATGCAAGGATCATTTAATTTTGTTACTGTTGAGTTCTGTGTTTTGACAACTGTAAGTGTTGGCTGGCATGGTATGTGCTAGATAAATTTGTTCTTACATGATATGTGAATAGTATTAGCAAGATTCACTATTCATACTATGCTGTTTTCCTCAGCTGTGTAGCCTAGCGCAGTGCTTCTCAAGCTATCTGATGTGAGGGACCGGTAATTTTTTTTCCCAATATGCGCGCAGACCGGCAGCTGATGGCTCACGGACCGGCAGCGGTCTGCGGACCACCACTTTGAGTAATGCTGCCCTAGAAGGCAGAACCAGACCTGCCAGTCACTGAGATAAGACTTTGTTCTTTGCATCTTAGAAATCAGCCCGTGAATACTTCCAAGCCTGTAATATGAGAATGAAATCAATAACTTGCAAGTATATACTAATGGTCCTCTGCTGCATATAGAAAACATCATACAGAACATAATCACCCAACGTAATTAAGACTAGTTAAGAAAAATGAATGTAACTATTCAAGAGAAGAGAAATTGCAAGACAAATTGAAATTTCTCAGAGTTGCTTGCTATATTTATTGTCTGGTTTAGAAACAGCAGTGAAATATAAAGTAGTGATTACAGAGCTATGTAACACTGTTGTTATGTGAATTAGGGATGCTACTGTGTGTAGTCTGCTGAAAGCATCATCTGTCTGAGCAAGCAAGAGAAGCAAGGCAGCCTCTCTCCAATTTACTGTAACATATGGACTGAAGACAAAGTACCCACCTTACATGTGTATGACTTCAGTGATAAGGTGAAGACCGACCTGGTTTGATGGACTAAAATGGATTTAGGATGTTGAAACCGTTTGAAGTCCTTTAAACAGAATTTCAGCCACCTAGCAATAGAGGACTTTGATGACTTGTTTCCTTTTACCGCAGGATGGTAGAGGACGAAAAGAGCCCTGGCTTTCCTGAAAACTTTTGTTCTTTTGAGGTAAGTTTGAAGAACTCTCTACGCAAACAATGTGTGACATACTTTTTTCCTTCAAGCGAATGGGATTAGTAGGGGCAATAGGATGGAAGGCGAATCCATTGAAAATTATGGAAAACTGTTAGTTTTAGCAGTGAATTCCAGTTCTGTGTAACACAACACCGTATGCTGTCATCAGCTCCATTGACAGCATGTGAGGCTCAGATTTATTGAACTGAGGTGATCACAATTAGGAAAGTCAGAGTGAGGTAATTTAAATAGAGGTTCTGTTAAAGCATCCAGCACTAGGTTGTGTTTCTGAAGAGCCTCTCTGAATTTCTGGAGGAATTGAGTGATGTTGCCTTCAATAATTGCTCAGCATGCAGAACATTAACCTGGGTTTGTCCATCCTCCAGTGCTAGGAGTAGCAGACATATTTTTGTACATGGTGTTCTTTTAAGTACAGTGAGAGGTTATCCTGTGGGATGCTGGCAATTTAAGAAATACTGGCATAGTCTGAGTTTAATGTGCTTAGCTCTGCACCATAAACTGAAACTTTCAAATGGCCAGGTATAATTTATCTTTACAGACTTATTTTTGCTTCCAAAGAGGGCACGACAACTACTCTTTTCCAGACACACAAATCACAACATAGTGGACCTTTCTAAATCTTGGCTGAATGGATTTTCTCTGTTCCGTCTTTACTGAATCCTTTAATCTCCACTGCAGTGAAAAATATCAGATAGGAAAAAGTACAGATACTCTAATAGCACCCCTTTGGCCTCATAAGTTGTAGTGCAAGGTTCTTATTATGACCTCTCTTGCTTCTTTCACTTAGATACCAGCCCCCAGAAATGGAAAATTGCTTACCCCGCTATTCAGTTTTTGTTAAAATACTAGACTTCAGGATTCTCACTTCTGGTTCTGAATTCCCTAGTATATGAGAGGAATATTCCAAGCTCTTTATCTCTTTAAGGTTTTGTGGTCCAAAAGGGTGGCAGAAGTAGTGGAAGCGTGAGCCACTTCTGCTATGGTATGTCTTAACTGCCATTATTGGAACCTCCCAGTCAGTTCCTGTCTTTATCAGGGTGCAAAGGCTCCACAGTAACCAATCTTAAAATTAAAAAAAAAAAAAGGGGGGGGGGGAAATGCCTCAAGTTGGAACAAAGGAACATGAAAAGTGGAAGATAAAACACCACATTGAAAGAATCCTCTCCAACCTCTGAAGGTAGTGGATGGCTAAGAAAGAATGCAAAAAAAGTTGCTCTGTCATGGATTGAACCCATATGCTTTCTAGCTTCAAGCCAGTCTGGTCATAGAAATGCAAAATATGATCAGCAGAATAGACACTATCTTTCTATTGACATCATTATTTAAGGAATTGGTGTCAAATTAAATAAAAAGTTGAAGGGGCCTTATGTTTTAGTGTTGTTTAAGTTAAACCCCAAAGACCTTTGAACATTGAGTTTGTAAAGAGAAGAGCTTGGAAGGAATGGAACACAGGAGTAGGGGGAAAATATTCAGAGACAATAGTTTCATTTGAGGTGGTATTACGTCATACCGTCTTGGATAGGAATTTGAAGAGCTGTGGCCGTATCACCGTATCCTTGTATAACTTGGTATAAAATGGATTGGTTACTAGAGCTTGAAGTTAACTAAATGTGAGCTGCACTCACTACATCTAGGAAAACAACCTTCCATGTAAGCAATTTGATCTCAGAGTTACCAAGTTGTTCATAAGGAATTTTCATTGCCTGTGATAGGATCACGCTTATGACCCATGACATGCAGGGAGTTTATTGGAGATTTTATAAATTGTCAAGTCCCACATGAACCTGACAGAAAAGAGCTGCAGTGATCCTGGTCTGCCTTTAGATAGTGTGATTTAGGCTAAAATGAACCCAGTTTGAGTTGGCCTTCAAGTTACAACCAAAAGGTGAAGAAAGTAGTAAATGATTTTTGTACTGGAGTCCAGGTGGACCTGATTGCGTTACAGTCATACCTTTCCCACTTAATCATACATTATTCTGGTATATGGTTTGCAAACGGTGAAGAGGTCTTGAGTCACCTTGCTTGGAAACATCATTTCTGCAAAGCTTTACTCTGTAAGTAGCCGGCCTGTTAAGAAAGTTCCTAGGTTGAGATGTTGCAAGTGGTTATTTTGGGCTAGACTCCCAGACAAATGGCATCAATGTTAGCCAACTGCAGTAGAAGAACTAAGAACAAATGTTAGCCAGGACATTCAAATTGCCTAGACATCAGAATATCAGACTATCTCCTCGGTTTCACCATGATCTTTTGCTACCAGAAGTACTAGTAGAAATGGATTCCAGGGTTCTTTGTCCGTAGGAGAAGGAAGAAGTGGCTTTTGTGAGCGTGGTCTCTCCTAAGTGCCTTATTCAGCAATGGTCACAAGAAGACATTCTGACGTTCTCCACTGGAAGAAAATCTGAACTACTGTTATCTGACCTCTTGACCACTTTTAGTAATAAACTACAGGTAAATTTAGTCTATGTGCAGACATCTTGTTTTCCTGCTAAGCTTGTGGTGACCAAAAATGTCTAGTCTTCTCTTATCTGTTTGTGTTTTTTCTGTATTTGGAGAAACTGATCTGACAAATGTCACATCTTTTCAAATCAGCTGAAAATATTTATGTGGTAACACTAACATCTTCGTGTAAGAAAGGGATTAAATAATGTTGGTTTTGTAACTTGCATTTTTTCTTGCACACTTAGTAAATAAAATTAAGGGTTCAACCTGACTGTTGTAAAGAACCCTAAAGTATAGGGTTGGTCCTGAGGTGCAAAAGTAACATCCGTAATCCGTGGCAGCCTCTTGTAATTTACCACTGATATGAAAGCTGGATTTCCGAATGGAGCTTTTTCTTCTGCATTACCTCTATATGTGGCATATCCACTACTGGGATACGGGGTCCAGTTTTGGTGTTCTCACTTCAAAAAGGATGCTGACAATGTAGAAATGATTCAGAAAGGAGCTACAAGAATGATTTGATATCTAGAAAATATGCCTTAGAGAGAGTGACTAAAGAAGCCCCATCTATTTAGTTTATCTAAGAGAAGGTTAAGAGCTAATTTGATCATGGTTTACAAGTATATATGTGGGGAAGAGATCTGATAGTAGATGATTTTTTAACATTGCTGAAAAAGGAATAAGAAGATCCAGTGTTTGGAAGTTAAAGCAAGACAAATTTAGATTAGAAAGAGGGAACACTTTTAACAGTTTGCTTAACCCACTGGAGCAATTTACCTGGGAATGTGTTGGATTCTCAATCATTTTGTCATTAAGTCAAGGCTGGATATCTTTGTAAAATATATTCTGTAGCTCAAACAGAAGTTAGGGACTTCATGGAGAAATTATTAGATGCTGCTCTTTTGTCTGCATTATGCAGGAGGTCAGATTAGATGATCATATTTCCTTTTGGCTTTAAAATCTGTTCATTTTCCTCTGTAGTAAGGAAGGGGCTCAAGGCAATGCAGCATGACTGTCAATTGCTTTTCCTTTGTAAAGAAACCTCCCATTTTACCTAAGGTAGTATTCTTCTGTGCCTCCTGGTTTCACTGGGAGCCCTACACTCTGCACATGTCTAGCTTCAAGGCAAAAATTCTTGTTGGTGTCAAAGACCACCCATAATGCTGATCAGGGCTGTGCATTTATACACTAGGGCTTTGCTGTTACCTGTAGAGAGAGGACTTGATTAGGGGAGAAAGGTTGCTTCACAGCTCTTTTGGCCATGAAGTCCTGTGCTCAACCTTGGTCATAAATGGTTTGAAATGGCATAAGGTGTTTCTTGATCATCTGGACTTTCTTGAGCTTTGATTCCTCAGTTACCAGAGGGAGAGTGCTTTTCTGGTAACTATCCTGGCTTTAGGAAAAGCAACAGAACCTCCTGTGTGATGGCTGAAAGTGACTGTGGAGACATGATTTTTCTGAGATCTGGAGGGAGAGTTAGGGGGGGATATTGGAGCAAATATGTATGGTCTTCATCTTCAGTTTTGACTTTGAATAATTTTTGAGCCTTTTAATGTCTAAAATTGCTGTGATGCCACTAGAATATTTCAGTATCAAATAGAGAGGGTAGACTAAGCTCCCTTTCACTTCTCTTTCTTTGGGACTGGTTTTGCCCCAATTTGTAGAGGATTCTTAGTGTACTAAAATGAACACTATAAAAAACCCTCAAGATAAATGTTAAATTTCTTTTACTGGGGAACAGTTGTGTGTGTTGGATGAGATGGCAGAATTGACTGCAAGGTGGCATATAAAAGTAAAAGGAGTTTAACGGGGTGGGGGTGGGAAGAAGACAATTTTAAGGTCCAGAAAAGGCACAAGGCAGATATAGGAAAGGTAAGTTTTAAGGCAGATTAGGAGATCTGAGGGAAAACTATATCTGCAGACAAATGAATAGGACTGAGGATCACCTGAATTCTTGGAGGAAGGAAAAAAACCTCACTGAGTTCTAAGATGGGAGAAACCATATAGTATCCTAGTTACTGATTGGAGAGTCTTGCCTCTAGGTCTGCTTAGTCTCTAAGGTGCCACAAGTACTCCTTTTCTTTTTACGGATACAGACTAACACGGCTGCTACTCTGAAACCTGTCATAGAAGGAATAGTGGACTTGGTAATGAGAGAGGAAGTGATAAGTATATAAAGGTTACATCACATTTCCTCGTCAGGCATAAGCTATCGTGTTCTTTCCTTACCAGCACACTAAGCATTTCCTATTCCTTATTTTACTAAGACCTGGCAAGAATCATTTTTACATGAATCCACTATTTTAATTTTTTCCCCCTAATTTGAGATACTCTGGGACAACTTTATCCAATGAGCAGATGGTCTTGTATATCATCCCACATGTTTCAGAGGTTTGCATACTCTCACTTGAGCGGTTTCTGTCTTCAGCAGATGGAGTGGCTTGCTCACAAATGAGAGATGTAGGAGACTTTCTAACAGAATGTGAGGCAACATAAGCATCATGATATATCTATGTCAGGTGATCATGCTGTCAGGCCAGCATACAGCCAAATTGTAGTAGGACTTTTCTCCTTGACTTGTAAGAGATGCTCAGACTTATCTCTGAAGGAAACCCATGCTAGGGGAAGCATACCACAAGCTCAGGACCTTCATTACAAAAAGTAGGATGACTGAAGGAAGTGATTTTGGGTAGACCTCCCTTCTTTCAGGGCTCTTCCTTATGCTTTTCTCCAGCTAATCAGTTTGCTAAGTCTAGGCCAAGTCTAGAGCCCTTTGCAGAAACCCTACAAAAATGTATTGCTCATGATGTGTGGAGGATATGCGTTCTCAGACTTTCATGGAGCTCTCACTAGTCACTAATAGACAGAGCAAGAGACTGGGAGTCAGAGATTCTGTTCCTGTGCTGTACCACTGACTGTGGGGATTTAGGTTAGATACTTCTCAGAACCTGTTTTGTATCTAAAATTGGGATATACGTATTCACTTGTGTGTGTGTCTTACATTAGATAATTTCAAAGTACTTCAGTGCAATGTATTGTCCTCCTAGGGTGACACAGTAATATGATGCATGCTCCTTGCCTTCTCAAAATCTGTTTGGGGTATTTCTATTGTGTCGTGGGACTGTTTCTGGATCTTTTCCCTTTGTTTTCCCACACCTATACCTGTATCAACAATCTCAACTTTTGTAAATCACGTATGGAGTGTGGGGTCCCTCTAAAGAGTTTTTTGAATGTACTTACATCATCTTGAGCCTGGAATAGTTGTCAGCAGAGATGTAGATGTGAGATGGTGGGGCAAGATTATTCATTGACCACCTTGCATTCATCTTGCTATACAGACATCTAAACCATGGTCCCTGCTCTGAATGTCTTACAATTTCTAAGACACAGTATATAGATAGAAAAGAGGGGGGAATTGGTGTAAGACTCTGAAGACATCATGTAAATTGAGTTGTATCAGTTAGGTAGATTTCTTGTCAGTTCTGGATGTTGTGATGTTAAATTCTGATTTTTCTTTACTTATCTGTTCTATCTTTTGCATACTAAATTTCTTTATCTCTATTTTAATGTTTAGTATGGGAGGGCTTGTAAGAAAGAATTGAGGAGAAGATGAGGACAATAATTTTGAATAGTAGAGGAAAGATGGGGGAAAGAAGCAGAGTTGGATGGTGAGTCAGGTGCAAGGAGACACAGTCAATAGGAAAGTTTAGTTCTTGGAGCAAAATATACTGAGTAAGTGAGGTGGAGTTTTGCATCAATTAATTTTCTATTTACAGAGCCTTTTGGATGGTAATCCACTACAAGGAAATGAAGGATTTCATGGCGGGGGAAGGACTGTAATGCTTCCATGGGCTCTGGCAAAGGTTAAAGCCAGCTGGGGAACAAAATGTCAGAACTCGGGGCATAGCTCCAACACATAACATAAAGAGATATTATCTCCAGTAGATAACCCCTTTTTGAAGTCCAGCAGTGCTAGAATTGTTTTTGATCTCCCATGGGGCAAAAGAACTATGCACTACTGTTATAAACAGAGGAATACCTGGAGTACTGGAATGTGGTCCAATCTTTTTTCCTGAATAGGGAGAAGTCTTATTGCTCAGATGGTCATCAAGCAGATGGGGGAAACCCAATCACTTGGCAAACAGTCTAACCAGTTTTAGACTTCTCAGCACGTACCTTCAGTGTACCATGCCATGGTGTTCAATTGAAGGAATTGCTCTATAAATCTGTTTGTGTTTGTGGATGTCAGATTTTCATTTTGCATGTGTTTTGTTTAGGCACACTTGCAATCTTGTGCATCTTTGTACATGCTCTCACTTTTCTTTATTAAACATCTTTATGGTATTCTTTTTGTGGCGAAAAGAGGAATAGAACTGAGTGGTGTCAGAAGGTAAATGCTTGCTTACCCTACAGTGAGCACAGTGGGGCACTTTGCTGTCTTGGTAGCTTGTTTTTAGTCTTGTTACACTCTTTCATATATACATACTCCTTAGGGCATTCTGCGCCAAAAAATTCAAAATTCTGCAAATGTAATTTGTCAAAATAACACTACATAATCACTCCAGTTTCAATTATTTTGGTAATGTATTTCAAAATACCTGTCAGCAAGTATGTCTGTAACAATACAGACATATAGACACACACACACATTCTCCCAGGATTAGAGAGTTAAAGAAATCCCAGTTAAATGACAACCCAGTTCCTGTTTATCTGCCCCGTACCCCACTCCCTCAGAGCCCAGCCGGGGGGACAGACACCCACAATCCCTCCCCCTCACAGAGCCCACCTGCGGAGACCCTCCCAGCCAATACATCCGCACCCCATCTCCCCCCAGAGCCCAGCTGCTGCTTCCCCCTTCCCCAGACACCTATTCCCCTCCCCCCAGAGCCTAGGGATCCAGAGGGAGAAATAGCCTGATGCTTGGTCCCAGGCTTGCATGGAGTTTCCTGCGCCCTCTCCTTCCCTCAGGCCATTTTGGAAACTTCAGCTGCCAGGAACCCTCCAGCTCCTTCTCCTTCCCCCGAGCAGTGTCTTGTATGTGCGAATTGGACTCTGCAGAGTCCAGTGGCACCTAGTGGTGCCAAGCAGCACTGCATCTCATTTTTGTGGGGGAAAGGAAATTCTGTGCGCACAATGTCAATTTCTGCAAAATTCTGAATTGTGCAGTGGCACAGAATTCCCCTAGGAGTAACGTACAGCAGTGGTTCTCAAAGCCGGTCCACCGCTTGTTCAGGGAAACCCTGTGGCGGGCCGAACCGGTTTGTTTACCTGCCGTGTCCGCAGGTTCGGCCGATCGTGGCTCCCACTGGCTGCGGTTTGCTGCTCCGGGCCAATGGGGGCTGTGAGAAGGGCATCCAGCACGTCCCTTGGTTTGCGCCGCTTCCCGCAGCCCCCATTGGCCTGGACCAGCGAACCGCGGGCAGTGGAAGCCGCGATCGTCCGAACCTGCGGATACGGCAGGTAAACAATCCGGTCTGGCCTGCCAGGGGCTTTCCCTGAACAAGTGGCAGACCGGCTTTGAGAACCACTGATGTACAGTACGGGGTAAACTATCCCCTCTTCCAGTGGCTTAATATGACAACAGAGTAGCAGCAATTCCAGTCCTCAGCCAGCTATTGGACAACTCCTAGAGTTTCTGGTGTACAGAAACAAATTTAAGAATGTATCCCAAAATGTTTGGGTTATATATATATATGGTGAAGTGTTTTCTTTTAAGTGTTTGTGAGACTTTACTGTGAAATTTTTCAGGTTTTTCTGAAGACTGTATAAATACACAGCTTTATAAACACAGGTGCTACTCAATAACTTATTTTTCCAATAGCCTGGAAGATACCAATATCCAAAACATTATTAAGTTGGATGTAGTGGAATATTGTCATGTTGCTAGAGACTTGAAGCAGGATCTGAAAAGTTGCATGATGTTTTAAAGTCAATTCTAACGTTTTTTGAGAGGTCTACATGTTTAAAAATGTTTAGGTCTTGTTGCTCTTATCGTTGCAATACCTGACTGATTTATGGGCTTGTGTTATTTTCAAAAGGAATTTAGGCAGTTAGGAGACAAAATCTGATTGACCATCACTGAGAGTCAGGCTCCCTTTTGAAAATGAGATTAGGCTTCTAAAGCAGATGCTACAACACTGAGCGCAGCATTGCCTAAGTAACTTAAAATTTGGGAGTTAAACAATGGTAGATTATCTTTCTAGAATAAATTGCCTAACATTTTGGCCCTGAATTTAATGTACTACATCATCACATACTCAGTAGCAAATGTATTTTGCAGAATGCTTATGTGTTTGGGTTTTAATATTGATCTCACCATATTTGAATAACTTAAAAAAGGAAAATCAACCTTATTCTAGCTTCCACACACAAAGCTGTACATGTGTACAGTTGACGATGGATGATGTGCAGTCACAGCTTAGTTAAGTGTGGAATCTACAATAAGTATCACTGTTTTCTTTCCTTTCTTTTTTCATAGGTAGAGAGGTTGATATTAAAACCAAACACATAAGTATAATCAGGAGGACATTTCTTAACAGAATATGCAACTTCAAAGGTATGTAAAGATTGGGGTGTAAACCAAAAGACTTCCCTTTAGTTATCTTTCCTTCTTTAATATAATTGTCTTCCTAAATTTAAATAAAGTTTTCTTTCTAAACTGTTAGCTGTAAATTAGTACATTTCCTGTTTATGTTGTTACAATAGGAAAATTTGCAGTTTTTAAACTTGAAAAGCAAAACAAAAGTAGTTGTAAAGGGGCAGTAATTCAGTACATTGTTAATAGGATGCAGAGCTTTTAGTGTCTGATTCATCTGTACCTTGGGTTGATGATAGCAGAACTCTTGACTCTTGATGGCTGTTAAATGACATGTGAAATAAATTCGTGATGGTCACCGGTTGCATTGTGGGCACTTTTCATTGCTACTCACATTGCACCTGGTTTGTTAATAATTAATTTAAATCTTCCTTTGATTACTTTTCTCACCTCCTACACTTCTCCCAACCTACCCTCCTACCATCTTCTTGCTGTGCTGTTTTTCAAGCTGCCTCTTTACATTTAGATCTCCTACCCTTTGTTATGAGCCAAATGACCACTTCTTCGACAAAATGTTTTTCGTCCTTAGTATGCCTCTTCTGTAAACCCCATACTCCAAAAATATATAGCATAATACATATGTGCATAAAAAGTGATAATGTACACTGCTTTGATATTTGATCTGATTTCTTGTTGGAACAGTACTGGCTAATTTGTAGGTTTCTGGGGCCAGGACTGTCTTGCTTTCTTTTGGATTAATATGACATTCAGTAAACAGTCTGAGTAAATTGAGTTTGTCATTTAATACAATTTTTGTTAAAAAATAAAAAAAGGTAAAGGAAGTTTGTATTACTTTCAGTAAATGTTTAGGGAGGGCCAAACAACTGTTCATATTTAAACACTTCCTTTTAGACTTTCAGTGTTTAATTTTCTGTTAGGTGTCACAGTCAATAGTTTTTCTGAAGTATGATAAACATTTGAGTGCTGCATTGAATGCATTACTGCATTGAGTACAGGTTTAGACTGATAATTTAATTCTGTGAATTTACTTTTTTTTTTCTTTCTTTTTTTTTTTTTGGCATAGGAAATGTATGAGGTTGCAAAGAAGCTTTGTTCCTTTTGTGAAGGTCTGGTCCATGATGAACATCTTCAGCACCAAGGCTGGGCTGCCATAATGGCCAATTTGGAAGATTGCACATATTCTTATCAAAAGCTGCTTTTCAAGTTTGAAAATGCATATTCAAACTATCTGCAGTCCATAGATGATATTAAGCTGAAACTCACACAGTAGGTTTGCTGTTAGACTCTTCAATAAGAAAGTGCCCTACACAATCACTGCATTTAAAAATAAGTTTTATGATTTTATATTTCCACAATTAATTCTTAGTAAACCAGTAGAAGTTCCGAATTCTGTACATTTGTAGTACTTTTGTTGTATTTTGTATCATACAGTAGGTAACTTAATATGTTAGAACATTCACTCCTTATAGTTTTCTAAAAAGCTTACTCCTGGGGGAATTCTGCACCAAAAAATTTAAAATTCTGCAAAAAAAAATTGCCTACCTTAAGCTTCTTGTAAGATTGGTTCCTTGATAGATGTTTTGTTTGTCCTTTATTTTAAAGCTTGGGGACAGCTGTTTCTGTCATGTCCAAGATCCCACTGCTGGAGTGCCTAACCAGACATAGTTACAGAGAGTGTTTAGGAAGATTGGATTCTTCTGTTGGGCATGGAGGGGCAAAAAGTGAAGAAACTGAAGATGAGAAGTCTGCTGAACTGGTGCTTTCTTCTGATATACCTAGAGTGCACAATAAATCACTTTTAGCCTCATTTTGCAAGTCTGTGGAGCATTCAGCCCTGGACAGCACAGATCCCGGAAATGTCAAAGAAAATAGGGAATCCAGTCAAAACACTACTATTGAGGAGAGTAAAACTTCAGAGGAGCTTAACGAGAGTGATCTGTCTTCCTTCAATGTCTCTCTGTTGGACTGGATAAATGTTCAAGATAGACCTAATGATGTGGAATCATTAGTCAGAAAATGTTTTGATTCTATGAGCAGAGTAAGTTCACACTTAAAAAAGATGTCTTAATGAAATAACAGGAATTTCCCATTTAATCTTTCTGTTTGGTTACCAGATGCTGGTGTTGTTGAAGTAAATGTTGATCTGACTTTAATTGTTTTAACTTTGTTTCTCCTGCAACTTTCTGCATTTAAACAAAGGAGAAAATGGAGAAGAAAAAATTGGAGCGCTGCTTAGTTTGAAAATTTGACTGTCCTTAGATTTGTTATAATTTCATGTGAATAGTTGTCCAAAACGTTTTATAAAAAAAAAAAGCGCAGCATTTATTTTTGTGGCTAGCATGGTAACACATTTTTGTTTTCTTCGCTAACTTTGTGATGTTACTTACCCAACAAAATATACCCAAACCTGTGTGAAATCAAGGATGTTCCTGGTCCCACAGATGTATAACATACTTTCTGTTAAAAAAAAGATTAAATCCTCTATCATATTAAAAACACAGGAAAAAAAAATTGAGCCTATTAAATGGGTTTTGATATTTTATACCAGCAGATGGATATACACACTTTCTCAGAGTAGCTTATATCTAGCTGGGTGTTCCATTTCTGTCTCCAATAGAGAAGCATCATGCTCTGAGTAGTTTTTAGATGGTTGTTTGATAGTGACGTATCTTTTTCTTAGTTTTTACTAGTGAGCTTTGTAGCTTATTTAAAAACCTCTTCCTCATGAATCTTTTCTCATTTCTCACTTACTAGTGGTAATATGTAATTCTTAGTTTAAAACAGATTTTTTAAATTTTATATTTTATTTTGGGATCTTAGTTTTGTGTTCATTATAGTTGTGCAACTCCAGTAAAATGCTCACCATGAACCAACATAACAAAAGTCTCTGGTGTCATGAGGAGGAACGAGGGGCACTCTGTGAGTAGGTGTTCCCTGTGTTAGTTTGTCCACTTGGTATTTGAGTCAGCTTCAAGGAGTACAGGCTAAAGATTCTCTAAATAGAAATTTATGTCCCAGCTGCCTACAACTAGTTTCATATCATCTGGTTTGGTCACTACAAAGGAACCAGCTTTCTCCCGACTTGTAATTGCAGAGACCAACCCAACTGCTAAATTACCCAGTTTCCCCTTGACAGCAGCAATGCAGTTATGCAAATGATGGTATATAAGTGAAGATTTGAAATATTTTAGATTTCATTAGGATTCCTAAATTTTGTTTGCAAAGAACTTAAGTTGTTCCTCCCCATTTGTTTGTTTGGCTTTTTTAGAAAATCTGGTACCTTTTCAGAATGATTCGAAGGCTTCCGTGAAATCAGAACTAATCTGGAACTGAAAAAAAGATATCTAATAGGGCTGTCAATTAATCACAGTTAACTCTTGCGATTTAACTAAAAAAAGTAATCGTGATTAAAAACATTAATCGCGATTAATTGTAGTTTTAATCGAACTGTTAATAGAATACCAATTCAAATTTACTAAATACTTTGGATGTTTTTCTACATTTTCATATATATTGTATTCTGTGTTGTAATTGAAATAAGTGTATATTTTTATTACAAATATTTGCATGGTAAAAATGATAAGAGAAATAGTATTTTTCAATTCACCTCATACAAATACTGTAGTGCAATCTCTTTGTTGTGAAAGTGCAACTTACAAATGTAGATTTTTGTTGTTACATAACTGCACTCAAAAACAAAACAATGTAAAACTTCAGAGCCTTCAAATTTACTCAGTCCTACTTGTTCAGCCAGTCACTAAGAAAGTCAAGTGTGTTTACATTTACAGGAGATAATGCTGCCCTCTTCTTATTTACAATGTCACCAGAAAGTGAGAACAGACATTTGCGTGGCACTTTTGTAGCCAGCATTGCAAGGTATTTATGTGCAAGATATGCTAAACATTTGTAGCCCCTTCATGCTTTGGCCACAATTCCAGAGGACATGCTTCCCTGTTGATGACGCTTGATTAAAAAAAACAAAAACACAAAAACAAACAAAAACCTGCATTAATTAAATTTGTGACTGAACTCCTTGGGGGAGAGTTGTATGTCCCCTGCTCTGTTTTACCTGCATTCTGCCATATATTTCATGTTACAGTAGTCTCGGATGATCATCCAGCACAAATTGTACATTTTAAGAACACTTTCACTACAGATTTCACAAAATGCAAAGAAGGTACCAGTGTGAGATAGCTACAGCACTTGACCCAAGGTTTAAGAATCTGAAGTGCCTTCCAAAATCTGAGAGGGACGAGGTGTGGAACATGCTTTCATAAGTCTTAAAAGAGCAACACTCAGATGAGGAAACTACAGAACCTGAACCACCAAAAAAGAAAATCAACCTTCTGCTGGTAGCATCTGACTCAGATAATGAAAGTGAACATGCGTCGGTCTGCACTGCTTTGGATTGTTATCGAGCCTGACCTGTCCTCAGCTTGAACGTATGTCCTCTAGAATGGTGGTTGAAGCATGAAGAGACATATGAACCTTTAGCACATCTGGCACGTAAATATTTTGCGATGACGGCTACAACAGTGCCATGAGAACGCCTGTTTTCACTTTCAGGTAACGTAAACAAGAAGCGAGCAACATTATCTCCTGCAAATGTAAACAAACTTGTTTGAGCGATTGGCTAAACCAGAAGTAGGATTGAGTGAGCTTGCAGGCTCTAAAATTTTGCATTGTTTTATTTTTGAATGCAGTGGGGTTTTTTTACATCTACATTTATAAGTTCAACTTTCATGATAAAGAGATTGCACTTATATTTGTATTAGGTGAATTGAAAATACTATTTTGTTTTTTTACATTGAAAGTAATTGTAATAAAAAATAAAGAGAGCACTGTACACTTGTATTCTGTGTTGTAATTGAAATCAGTATATTTGAAAATCTAGAAAACATCAAAAATATTTAAATAAATGGTATTCTGTTATTGTTTAACAGTGCAATTAATCATGATTAATTTTTTAATCGCTTGACAGCCGTAATATCTAAATACCTATCCTGTGGCAGAATGGTTATTTGATATTATATTTATCCTGAGTTGACATTTTGACATGTAAAACTGGAATAGGCTAGCATTAATTTATTGATTTTCATTGCTATTTAGAGATTTGAACCATGCAACTGATTTATGATGGCATTTCTTGCTAACCTCCTTTATGGAATTCTTCCTGTTGTTTGAATTCTTTATAGAGCAGCAGTTGCCAAG
The DNA here is from genome assembly GCF_965140235.1 of Caretta caretta. Taxonomy (NCBI): domain Eukaryota; kingdom Metazoa; phylum Chordata; order Testudines; family Cheloniidae; genus Caretta; species Caretta caretta. Next base: position 70,969,970 of record NC_134207.1, read on the forward strand.
CTCTCGTCTGTGACCATTGGTGGTCCAGGGAGAACTAGTATGTTCTGCATAGTGCTGGCTCCTTGCTTCCAATTGCTTCTAAAGACATCCAGACTCTTTAATGCAAAAAGCATAGCTTCTTGTAAAAGTAGTTAGCAACAAGGAGCTTCTATTAGGGGCTACTGATATGTAATCAAGAGGGGACGGAAAGAAACTACCACAGACAGAAACTGCTATCTGCCAGTGAAGGAAGAGCCAGATCCTGCAAATGGGGCTAGAGTCAAAGGCAGCAGGAGCAGTTCCAGGGGGGGCAGAGAGGAGATCAGACCTCCTAGTATGTGGAGGTAGAGTGAAATGAGAGAAACAGAGTAGTATGTGGAGAAGAGTGAAATGAGAGAAACAGAGATCCTCTTTGTTCCAAAAGGTCAAAACACAAATTGCATTAGTTAAAAATAATGTACTTCCCTAATATTAGTTTTCCATGTAAACAACTGTTCTAGTTGTGACAAGGACAATATATAGTCATGAATGGGATTGTGATTGGGAGGAGGATTCAGTTGATGACTCTGTTAAGAGTTTGTCCAGTATTTGAAAATCTTTGAGAACCCTTAGTACAAATAGTACATTTAGAAAGACATGACAAGATAGGACTGCCTTTCATGACATCTCAAAAAGCTTTTAAAAAATCCTGAAGTATTGTATTATTTGAGATGCGCTGTGGGCATTTAACTTCAGCTGTTTTGCACTAATATTTTCTTCTGGAAATTAAGGCTAATTCTAATTTTTTTCTTCCGAGTTCAGTCACTTTCCAATTTGCTTTCTTTTTCCCACTTTCCTTTTTATTATTATTATTATTATTTTATTATTATTTTATTTTGGAGTAAATGGGGATCTCTTTAACTCTAGTACCTCTGTATGTTGTTGTTGTATCCCTCCTTCAAAGTTTCACATTGCTACAATGGCGGCAATACTGCCATTTGCAACAGTGTCTTAGGTCCCAGATTATGTACTACTGGCCTTTATGTAGGCATTTTCTTCGTGTAGGCATTCACTCATTTATATGGTATCATAGATTTCAGGGTGAGAATTCTCATGTGACTAAATCTGAGAGTAAAAGCGGCAAAGAGTCCTGTGGCACCTTTTAGACTAACAGACATATTGGGGCATAAGCTTTCGTAGGTGAATACCCACTTCGTCGGATGCATGTATTCACCCACTAAAGCTTATGCTCCAGATATATCTGTTAGTCTATAACGTGCCACAGGACTCTTAATGCAGATCCAGACTAACACGGCTACCCCTCTGAATGTTAGAGTAGTTTCCTAAAAATAATTTTTACTGAACTCTCTTGCAACACCAGGTTTGCAGTAGCTCTTTTAGATAAATTGTTATGCCACGCTACCCACGCATGACATGCTCTATGCTCTTAACTAGTTTATTCAGAACCGTGTTCCATTAAAACAGTAATTTCCCTAGTCTCTTATAACTAAAGGATTTGTATCGAAAGGCTCTACTTTTTTCACTACTTTGAAGTTGAATTGGAGGAATCACCCCAAAGCCCTGTAGATGTGATGTAACCTCTTACTTTTTTAACATCTGTTGGTGATAGTGGGTTTGTAAGGGTGGATGAGTCAAACTTTTCCTCCAGCAAAAAATTAGTGACTAGTTTAAATGTAGTAAAAGTTTTAAACGTAATCAGAGGTGGTACAGCTCTGTAACATCACTCAGTTATTTGTCTGTGAATATATCTGCCTGTTTTATAAAGAGCTGTCACTTTAGTTTTCCATTTTTTTAAAATTAATCTTGATTCCATCTTCAAGGACCTGGATTGCATAGTCTAATAGTTCCCGAACTATTTCTAATTTTATGCCACAAGTAAGAACAAAGACTAAATTGTAAAATAATAACAACAAAACAGAATATGTGGGATACAGAAGAATTCCCAGTGAAAAACTAAATCAGAAATTAAGGAACTGTGTGTACATCAGCACAGTAAGCAGCAGCCTGCAGTAGTGAGTCTGAGTCTGGGTCTACAGACTCAGGCTAGTACTATGGCATTAAAAATAACTGTGTGGCTGTTGGGGCTCATGCTAGAGCTTGGGCTCTGAAGCCCACCTCCTCTCTAGGCTTCAGTGTAGACCTACACTAAGAGAGCAAAATAATTTGGATGAATTTTAATAATTTTGTTTTCTCTGTAACATATTCATTTCATTTTTTTTATTTTTTATTTTATTTTTTTGCTCCTGTACCAGCCATTCAATGTCAGTGTTGTCATTGTCTCTTTATTAATGAGTTGCAATCTGTTGTACACAGCGTGAAATATTTTTTTTAAAAGGCACTAAATATATGTATAATTACAGTCTCTCTTTTCTTCCATCTTTTAGCTTGATCCAAAGATCATTCAGCCCTTTTTGGTAGAATGTCGACAAACTATTGCCAAACTAGATAATCAAAACATGAAGGCGATTAAAGGGCTTGAGGACAGGCTTTATGCATTGGACCAGATGATAGCTAGCTGCAGCAGACTAGTAAATGAACAAAAAGACCTTGCTCAGGTAATATTTTTTTCTTGGGGTGGGGGAAATAGATTAATGTAGCACAACACTCTAATAAAACAATTAAGCATATCTCTTTATGTGAAACAGTTTCCAACACATTTAACTTTATGTACAAGAATATTACAAAAGCATGGTAGCTGTGGCTTTATTATGATAGAAGGTGCATTTTCCTTATAATTCTTCTTTTTTGGGGGGGTTACTTCTCACGTTCTAAAAATTAACCTTTTGGCTGAAATGTCTTCTCCTTATTTTCAGTCCATAAGGGCAAATTTGATAATTTAGTTTGGTAGTTTTAAGCTATCACGGATGTAGACATAGTACTGGGTCATTCATTCAAAAAAAAATTAAGGATTTTTGTTGTTTTAAAACATTGGATGTGGTGGTTGCCAGTACAAAACTCTTAAATACTGTACACATTAACCCACTCCCCCCATCACTCTATAGAGTAAAACAAATGAGACTGTAAACCTTAGCTATAAAACAGTGGTCAAATAAATGCAGAGAGAACATCCAAAATTACACTTCTCACTGTAACTGTAGCTCTGACAAACAGCATAATAATACAAAATACCACATATGGCCAAGTGATCATGTTTAAATTTCTATGGGAACCATAATTCTGAATGTCCTCACTTTTTTGTATTTAAATTTTCAACTATTTTGATAATCATTTTTTGCATCATACAATCCCAAATGCTGAGTAAATTACAAATATATTTAATGAAGTAGACCAATCTTGTCCCCTTTGTTTCCATCAAGGTTATTTTTCTGATTGTATGTCTGAGCATTTTGGTATGAGTTGGACATGCAAGATGGTAAACACAAAATCAACCCTGGGCATGAAAAAGTTAGTGTAAATTATTGAAGGGAAGCTAAGAGACACAAGGAGAAGGCGGCTATGGCCAGCAGAGATAAGGAAAATAAGCAGCAGGAGGGTGTTAGGAACAAAATGAATCCTGACAATGGTATTGGTTCATTACTAGATGGAAATTGCAGAATTATCAGTTGTAATGCAGAAAAGGCAGAAATGATCAATAAATATTCTTTATTGGAGGGGGAAAATAAATGATGTAGTCTCATTATATGGTGACAATAACACTCTTTCCATTCCACTAGTATCTCTGTAAGATGTAAAACAGAAGCTACTAAAGTTAGATTTTTTAAAGCAGCAGATCCAGATGACTTGCATGCAAGAGTTTTAAAAGAACTGGCTGAGGAGCTCAGTGGACCATTAATGTTGATTTTTAATAAGTCTTGAAGCCCTGGGAAAGTTCTGGAAGAAAGCTAATGTGCCAATTCACCAAAATGCTCAGATGGGATGGCCCAGATAATTATAGGCCTGTCAGCCTGACATGGATCCCAGGCTAGATCATGGCTGATACAGAACTCATTTAAGAATGAAAGGAGGGTAATGTAATTTAATGCAAATGAAAATGGGTTCTAGAAAATAGGTCATGTCAAACTAACGTAATATCTCTTTTTTATGAGACTACATATTTGGTTGATAAAAGGCAGTAGTGTTGATGTAATAGACTTCTGTAAAATGTTTGACTTGGTACAGCATGGCATGTTGATTAAAAAACTAGAACAATATAAAACTAACATGGCACACATATGATTAAAAACTGGATAGGTCTCAAAATGTAACTGTAAATGGGGAATTGTCATACAATTAGTGTGTTTCCAGTGTGGTCCTGCAGGGATTGGTTCATGTCCCTACGCTATGTAATAGTTTTATCAGTGAAGAAAACATAAAATCATCATTGTTTGCAGATGACCCAAATTGGGGAGTGGTAAATGATGAAGACGACAGTATACTGATTCAGACCGATCTGAATCAGTTCGTAAAATGGGTGCAAACAAACAATATGCATTTTAATATGGCATGTAAATATTATATCAAAGAGAACAATGTGGGCCATAGTTAGGGGATGATGGACTCTGTCCTGAGAAGCAATGACTCTGAGAAAGATTTGATGGTCATGGTAAATCAGCTGAATGTGAGCCCCCAGTGTGATGCTCTGGCCAAAAAAGCTAATGTGATCCTGGGATGCATAAACAAGAGAATTTTGAGTAGGAGTAGAGAGGTTATGTTACCCTCTGTATTTGGCACTGGTGTGACTGCTGCTGGAATACTGTGTTCATTTCTGGTCCCCCACAATTCAAGAAGGAGCTTGATAAATGGGAGCGAGTTCAGAGAGGAGCAACAATAATGATTAAATTATTAAAAGATGTTTTATAGTGAGATACTCAAAGAGCTCAGTCTATTTAGTTTAACAAAGAGAAGGTTAAGGGTGAGTTGATTAATCTGTAAGTATCTGCATAGGGAACAAGTATTTGATAATGGGCTCTTCAGTCTGGGAGAGAAAGATATAACATGATCCAGTGGCAAGTTGAAACTAGATAAATTCAGACTGGAAAGAACTAAGGTGTAAATTTTCAATGGTTTGAGTAATCATTGGAATAATTTACCCAGGGTAGTGGTGGATTCTCCTATCCAGATTGGATTCTTTTCGAAAAGATATGCTTTGGGAATTAATTTGGGGAAGTTCTGTGGCCTGGGTTATATACAGGAGATCAGATGAGAGGATGAATATAGTCACTTCTGGCCTTGGAATCTATGAATCTATAAACAATACTTGGGGTCCCAACCCTTGCTTCTGAGAGACATTAGCTTTATTCTGATTTAATTTCTGGAATAGTACACATCTTATTCTTCCTTTTCTGAATGTGTGCAAAAATCAAACTGCTTACTATTTGAGAAAACTAAGGAGAAATGGTTAGAATTTGAAGGAATATAATATGTAGTGACATATTTCTATTCTTAAATCTGCAGTTTCATGTTCTACAGAAACTGGTTTGATATAATGGTTTGATATTTTTTGATCTTTGGTGTGAGTGACCATTTGTCTCTAAGTCCAGCTGCCGTGGATGGCAAAATAGACTGGAATTTCTGTGATTCTGTAGTAAGACTGTTATAGTGCTTTAGGAGTACACACTTGTTACTGGATTAGTGAAGTTTTAATTATAGAGCATACCACCAGTTTGGAGTGTCTACCTGGCTTTTTGACATTCTGCTCTGAGGTTGGCATTCACGGTCATGAGCAACTCCATACAGCGTGACAGTGTTCCACCTTGTATTTAACTGTGACCCTGAATAAGTTTCCTAGACCTGAAGAAGAGCTCTGTGTAAATTTGAAAGCTTGTCTCTCTCTCACCAACAGAAGTTGGTCTAATAAAGGTATTCTTCTTCGAGTGCTTGCTCATGTTGATTCCAGTTAAGTGTGTGCGTACCACGTGCACAGTTGTCGGAAGGTTTTACCCATAGCAGCACCCTTTGGGTCGGCTATGGAGCACCCTGGAGTGGCGCCTTCGTGGCGGTGAAGATAGGTCCCTGCCAACCCGCCGCCTCTTCAGTTCCTTCTTACCGCCAGTGACAGTCATTGGAACTGTAGTTGCTTCCTCTCGCAAGTGTTTTTCCTTTAGTTTTGTAGTCTCATAGTTTAGTTTTGTAAATAGGTGAAGTTGCTAGTGTTTAGTTAGTTTTAGTAGGCGTGGGGGCTTTTTCCCACCCCAAATTCCCTTTCCTCCTTTGGGGTTCAGGGCATACCAAGGGTTTAAACCCTGTGGAACCTGCCATAAGCTCATGCCAACGGGCAAACCCCATGACTCTTGTGTCAAGTGTCTGGGGGAGGCTCACCAAACAGAATGGTGCAATATTTGCAAAGGGTTCTGCCCGAGGACGAAGAAAGAGCAGGACTTCAGGCTGAAGCAGATCCTGATGGAATTTAGCACCGAGCAGGATCCGGCACTAAGCACCTCAGTGCGGAGTAGCCCAGCCTCTGTGCGTGAGGCAGCGCTGAAGGAGGACTCTGGCCACAGAGACCCTCGGCACTGATGCTTCCTGGCACCGAAGCCAGTGGAGGCAGCCCAGCACCGCTCACACTCCCCGGTGCTGCATAAGTGTCAAGGAAAACAGACAGGGGACACTCTCCTGTGGTGAAAGCTGCCGGATCAGCCAGTGTTTCCTGAGTGCGTCCTGCTAAAGGGGCACCCAGCGCCGACAACTCAGGAGTCGGCCCCACGAGGGGACCATCGAGTCTTGTGCCAGTGAATTCTTCTGAGCACAAGTGCCCGGTGCAGGAGCTAGAACCCCCTTCCACCCTGGACACTTTCGAGGCCACAAGGGACTTGATTGCCATGACGGCTCTGCAGTCCCCTGCCAGCCGGATTGGACCTCTGGCAGTGCAACGCAGGGTGCCATTCAGAGGCAAGCCTGCACTGTTGCGGAGGTCGCTGCTCCCCATGGCACTGCTCCCCATGGCACTGGCCATGCAGTACCGATCCCTGGCACCGCCCCGCTTGGAACCGCCATGGTCCTGGTGCTCTAGATCCACATCATCTGACTCAGAGGCAGAGTCCTATTATTCATCCTTCCGCAGAAGGCAGGACATGGAAGTAGTGCATAGCAAGTGCAGTGGCAGGGGCCAGCTCAGTGGCACTTTTGGACACCATGGGCCTACCACCAGTCTGAGGGCACTCACTTCACAAAGGTTCCCACTTGCTGGTGTCAGAACCACGAGTGCCCCTTCCAGCCACGAGTTGTCCCACCCCTCAGGACTCTGAGATGACATTGGTACGGGCTACGCAACCGCGTCCAGATTGCAAGCCTGTCACTGGTGCTGAACCCAAGGTTGGCACCAAGGAGCATGGTACTGAGTAGGATATACCCAGGGAGCCAGAGGGCCAGGAATGCCCAGTGCCTTCTCCGGATGAAATGGTGGCGGGGACTTCTTCCTCTGGGCCGCCCCCTATTAACAGTTGAGTACACCAGGACCTGCTGCGCAGGATGGCTCACAATATGGGGCTGTAGGCCAAGGAGTTAGTCGAATCGGAAGAGCCAGTGGCCATCAGGGGTGGCTTTGCACCACATCAAAACTGTCCAAGCCAGCATTAAAACTCTGTGGCAAACCCCTGCCTCCATTCCCCCGACAGCGAAAGGGGTAGAGAGAAAATACATTTTCCCCTCTAAGGGGTATGAGTACTTGTCTGTTCACCCACAGCCCTGCTCCTTGGTGGTGGCCGCAGTGAATGAGAGAGAAGCAGGGGCACAAGGGACCGACCCCAAAAGACTCCAAAAAGCTGGACATTTTCAGCTGGAAGGTCTACTCAACCAGGGGACTCCAGCTCAGGATTGCCAAGGAAAAGGCAATCCTGAGAAGGTACAACTTCAACTCATGGAACCCCGTGTTGAAATTCAAAGAACTGGTACCTACTGAATCCAATGCAGAGTTTGGGGCCATAGTGGATAAGGGCAAGGCAGTGGCACAGACCTCTTTACAGGCCTAACTGGATGATGCGGACTTGGCCGTGCATACCTTGCCTTTGGGCATAGCAATGAAGAGGAGCTCATGGCTCCAAGCATCCAGGCTTCCCCCTGGAGGTACAACAAACAATTCAGTACCTGCCTTTGATGGCACAGGCCTTTTTGCGGAGCAAACAGACTCCAGGCTTCACAGCCTAAAATATTTGTGGGCTACATAACATCACTGGTCATGCATACCCCTGCTACCCAGAGAAAACATTTTAGCCTCAGCCCACACAACGCTTTCCTCCCTCCGGCCCAGCAGGACTTCTCAAAGAAGCGTGGCAGGAATGGCAGGCATAAGCCTTCCCAGCCTCGGCCAGGGCTCGGCGAGGCTATCGTCAGGCCCTAAGCAGGCCTTTTGAAGGTGCACCTAAGGACGGCAGACCAGTCAACGTACCAGATCCTCATTCCTGTTTCCTGAACTGTCTGTCCCATTTTTACTGTGCTTCGTCTCAGATAATATCAGACCGCTGGGTCCTTCGCATGGTAGAAGTGGGATATTCTGCTCTTCCCCTCCCTCTCATCCCCCTTCCTCGTCCCTCTTCAGGGACACTTCTCACGAGCATCTCCTCATACAGGAGGTCCAAATGCTCCTCACCTCAGGAGCAGTGGAGGAGGTTCTTCAGGAACTAAGGAGCAAGGGATTCTATTCTCATTATTTCCTAATCTCCAAAGCCAAGCGGGGGGTGTCTCAGACCCATCCTCAACCTGTGAGGCCTCAACAGCTTCATGAAAAAGTTGAGATTCCACACAGTTTCCCTAAGTGCAGTTATTCACTCTCTGGATCTGGGAGACTGGTGTGCGGCCCTCGACCTCAAGGATGCATACTTTCACATCTCGATAATTCCTGCCCACAGACGATTCCTCAGGTTCGTGATCAACCACAACCATTACCAATTCACAGTCCCCTTTGGCCTGGCAATGGCTCCACAAGTATTCACCAAGTGCATTTTGGTCATGGCCACCTTCCTACCCCAGAGGCAGGTGCAGGTATATCCGTACCTCTGCGACTGGCTGCTCAGGGGACATTACAGGGACCAAGTGGAGAGACAGGTCAGCTTCGTAAGGTCCACCTTCGACAGGTTCAGTCTCCTACTCAACAAGCACAAATTAACCCTATGCCCGACACAGAGGATAGAGTTTATCGGAGAAGTCTTGGACTCTGGCCAGGCCAGGGCATCCCTGCTGGAGACTTGCTTTCGTCAATGATGGACATCATTGCAAAGCCTCAGGCGGTACCCTACTACAATGGCACGGGGCTGCTTGAGGTTCCTCAGCCACATGGTAGCATGTACGTATATTGTACAGCACACGAGGCTCAGGCTGAGGCTCAGGCCTGTCCAAGCTTGGCTGGTGCTGGCCTACTGTCTGGGACGTGACAGCCTGGACACAGTGGTTACCCTTCCGGTGCAAGTTCTCAAGTCTCTACACTGGTGGCTCAACCCACAGGAGGTATGCAGGGGAGTCCCCCTCAAGAAGCCCCAGCCCTCTCTGTCCCTGGTGACAGATGCATCAGCTTTGGGATGGGGTGCTCACCTGGGCGAACTACAGACCTAAGGTTTCTGATCGCAGGACGAGCTCTGTCCACATCAATGTCAAGGAGTTGAGAGTAGTCCGACAGGCATGTCAAACCTTCCAAACCCAATTGCAAGGCAAGTGCGTGGGGGTCATGATGGACAACAAAACTGAGATGTTCTACATAAACAAGCAAGGTGGGGCTCATTCCTCTCCCCTATGTTGGGAAGCCCTCAAGCTGTGGTACTTCTGCATAACCCACTCTATTCACCTGGAAGCATCTTACATCCCAGGTTCTCAGAACAAGTTTGCAGACTCTCTCAACAGATCCTTCCACAATGACGAATGGTTTATCCACCTGGACATAGTACACAACATTTTCCAGAGGTGGGGAGTTCCCCAAATAGACCTGTTTGCCATGAAGAGTATCAGAAAATGCTCTTGATTCTGTTCCTTCCGGAATCAGTCTGGGCTCTCTCGCAGATGCGTTTCTCCTCCCTTCAACTGAGATACGGCATTCGGCAGAGTGGTGCTCCAGTCAGCGTTCCATGAACTCTGACCCCAGCTCCTAGTTAGGGCTTGGGAGTCCCCTAATTGGAATTGACATGAGCAATTACTCGAAGAAAAAAAAGCGGTTATTCACCTTCTCCTAACTGTTGTTTTTCGAGATGTGTTCATAGAATCATAGAATATCAGGGTTGGAAGGGACCTCAGGAGGTCATCTAGTCCAACCCCCTGCTCAAAGCAGGACCAATCCCCTGTCCATTGCAAACCCACCCACCTTCCCCTCTGTCGGAGTAGCTGGCAAGAAGGAACTGAAGAGGTGGTGGGTCAGCAGACACCTATATTCACCGCCATGAAGGCGCCACTCCAGGGGGCTCCATAGCCAACCTGATGGGTGCTGCTATTGGAAAAACTTCCAATGACTGTGCACGCAGCACGCACACACCTAATTGCAATGGACTTGAGCAACACATCTCGAAGAACAACAGTTCCGAGAAGATGAGTAATAGTTTTTTACCTCACTCACCTTGGATTTCTAATAACCAGAAAAAATGCAGATATGTATGTAGGTTTCTTTCATTCGAATCAGGAGTCCTTAGTAAGAGAGAAAAAAATGTTTGAGAGAACTGAGTTCATGAAAAGCAAGGTCAAATTAGAATCCATCCTGGTACGTACAAGTGCTGTCTCTCACATTACTCTAGCCAAATACAGCTCCTATTTCACTCCAGTTCTGTTCCCAAGCTAAGTGTGTCCATTTTGCAATACATGGTATTTGAAGTCTTTAACAGTCAAATGACAGTTCCACAAAATTTCTTTCATTTTAACCAAAGACCCTTTTGATTGAGATGCAGAAGTAAAACAATTTCTTAAACTGAAATTTGAAAGGTGAGACCATAAACGTGTATGTTACCTTGCTTCAACACTCATCTGTTAAATTTTAAAAAGGGTGGGATTTACCCTTAGAATGACAGAGCCACCAAAGTCCTCTCTATACCACTTAAAACCTACACTGGTGCTGTGCGTGCATATAGGGAGCGCAAGCAGTGTCTGCATAGGGAGATAGGACATTTCCTGTATAGCCTTTAACCAGTTTTGCCATTGCTTGACTAACCCAGATGTCATGCACAGTGTTGTGTTGATGAGAGGGTGTCTAGCCCCACAAGGGTTAAAGTGTTAAAAAAACAAAAACAAACCACACCCCTTATTTATTGTTAAAACATTCAACCAGTGTTGTCTTGAGTTTTGTGTCAAGTTATAACTGGCCTCCTCCCATTTGAACAACCATCTTTACAGATTTTTCTTAATGCTTTATTAAATGCACAGAAAGACGAAAAACAGTGAAAGCATTTGAAATGGAAAAAATTCAGTAAAGTTACATGTTAACAATTTTGCTTATTTGCTTTCTCTTCAGGTATATATGGTCTTCTTAACAGTCCTTTATTACTAAAGTTTGCATTTGTTGTCTTTTTGAGGAAAACAAAAGTTTGTTTAGATTGTCTTGAGCTGCTATTGTTCAGTTCTTTTCCTTTGGGATACAAAAACAGACAAACAAAAAACAACTTACCCAATGTGGGGAAAAGTGCAGCTTCTGTCTCTGACACTTTCTCACTTGCAACCTAGTTGCTGTGAAATTGTAGGAAAAGCACATGGTCTTTGAGACTTGGCATCCTTTCATCAGCAGTGGACTGTCAAAGGCCTTGCTTTCAGCTTGATGTTTTGGTTATAATCTTCAGTATTACCAGGGATGGATTTGTCTTGGCCAGTTAAGTTAATAAAATTCTTATTACACGGAAGGCAAAAAGAAGAAAGTGAGAATGGAGAAATATCAGAGAGGTAGCCGTGTTAAGTCTGTATCCACAAAAACAACGAAGTATCACCTTAAAGACTAACAGATTTATTTGGGTATAAGCTTTCATGGGTAAAAAACCCACTTCTTCAGATGCATGACTGAAAATTAAACTGCTGAGCTACAATTTGGGCTTGAATAAGTACTGATAGTGGCTGGCTCACTACAAAAGCAATTTTCCCTCTCTTAGTATTGACACCTCCTCATCAATTATTAGGAGTGGAGCACATCCCCCCTTACTGAACTGGCCTTCGACATTGATTCTCCACTTGTAAGGTAACTTCCTTCCCTTCATGTGCCAATATATATTTATGCCTGTATCTGTAATTTTCACTCCATGCATCTGAAGAAGTGGGGTTTTTACCCATGAAAGCTTATGCCCAAATAAACCCGTTAATGGGGAAATAGTCAAAGGAAGGAAAAATGACTCATATGAGACAGGCAGAGATGGCAAGTACCTTATGGTCACATGACTGGTGGTATTAAAGATTCAGCTGAAGCTGGTAGGGCCTTTGATATCAACTGCAGGATCAGAATAACAGATGCAGTGGTACTGTGGTAGATCACAATTCCCTCAAACCATTGCAGGTACCAATAGCTATGATGATTAAGCTTGCTTTTTCCGGTAATGCTCACAAAACATTAGTCTAAAATACCAGGTGGATCAGACGAACAAGAGGCTGAGGTCTGGGTATTGGGGAACATGGAGTAACAGAAATAAGAGGATATGGGCAATTATGAGCAAGTCAGAACCAGTAATCACAGCTCTCTACTTATCTAGCCATTAACGGCACTTTTCTGTATGCATTACAGAATAGGTGAGTTTTGAAAAAGACTTGAAGGAGGATTTTGATTGGGAGCTTTTCCCACAGGTAAGGACTGGCATGGGAGAAGGTGTGAACGTGTTTGGCAGTTTCATGCTCTCTTGGGTTATTGTCACAGGCATGGGCTATGTTAGTGCCTGGACAGCGTACACTTTCCAGTCAACAAAATGACCAGTGCATTTTTCCTCCATTGTGGGAGGTAGGGCATACAGTTGCCAAGGCCTCCATTGTGGAGAGGTAATAGTTGACTTTGCATAGGACAAAACACAGTGAAAGATGTGCCACACAATTGTAGCCTTTACTGATTATGGTATTGCATAATACTGATGACCTCTTTAAACTCTAGTATTAGACAAAAGTCCAGTGGCGCTGGAACAATTTTTGGAGTGCGAGTGCTGAGCTGCACCCTCCCCTTAACCCTGTCCACGCCCCTCACCAACTCCTAGAGTTGGGGCCGGCAACCAGGACCCTGGGCTGGCAGCGGAGCCCCTGGGGCCAGCGGTTGAGAAGGACCCTGGGATGGCAGTGGAGCCGGCAGTCAGGATGCTGGGCGCAAAACCTGGGGGTACTGCAGCACCCCCTGCACCTTCCCATGCCTATGCAAAAGTCTGATCTCCATGACTACTGTACTATTCAAAACATTAGGGCTAACAGCACTATGTAGGCTAGGAGCACTGTTGGGGTTGTAGACTTGAGGAACATGAGAAACAGCAAGCACAATCCCATCTGTTTTACGGTTATTAAAAGCTTTATTACAAATATAGCTGCCACATAGACTGCAATGGTTAGAAATTGCAGAGAGTCCAGCACCAGTATTTCCAGGTTTTTCATATTCACATATCCATATGGAATCCTGAAGAAGAGTAGAGGTGGCTGGCTCCTGTTGAGGGACTGGAAGGGATGACGTTCTGCCATCAGTCTGACATCATTTACAATAAGTTACTCATACACCTACCAAAACTTATTAACATACATGAGGGTTGAACTCCTGTCCATCTTTGTAGTGTTACCCTGATATTATCCGAGGGCTTTTAATCTGATAGGCCAATTGGCTAGTTCTCCTTATAACTCATTAGCATTTACATCACCTTATGACCATAGTAACATGCAGTTAACGTAAGGAAGTCTTTAGCATTTCTCCCCAGCTACCAACGGTCATCTTTTTGGTGTCTAATGATCTGATGGGAAAATGTAGAATATGTATATTAGAGCTAATTAATATCAAGAAGTGAAAGGACACAGTTCATTTATTAAGGATAATATGTTAATCTTCAAAATATGAAACAATGCCTTTATTAATATATGAAGACGCCTAACTGCTCTATTTCAGAGTAACAGCCATGTTAGTCTGTATTCGCAAAAAGAAAAGGAGTACTTGTGGCACCTTAGAGACTAACCAATTTATTTGAGCATAAGCTTTCGTGAGCTACAGCTCACTTCATCCGATGCTAACTGCTCTATGAAATACTGTTTTTAGAAATGACTCTGGTTAGCTTTTATACCTAAAGGGGAAAAAAAACCCTACCTTTTACTTAAAACTTCTTACATTGCTAAAATTAACTTTTCCCCTTTATGCCAGTTGTGTAGTTTTTCTCTTCACTATGTTCAGATTTTGAAACTAGACTAGCGAGTTTTGTGCTCTTGCACAATACATTAGTGTTTGGGTTGAAAATGCCATAAAGGGAATGATAAAATCAAAAAGATCTTTTATTGAAATTTCTGAAATCTATTAATATTAGATCCTGGGAAAACATTTTTTTCTCAAACGTTTACCAACCAATAAAGGAAGAGGAAGAGAGCGTAGTGATGTTGCAGTTGTTGTTTACTACTGCACTCTTCCAAGAGCAGTGAATAACCATGGTAAAATACTAGGGCAATTGAACAAGTGTTAACATTTTGCAAACTATCTGTTTTTAGCACGTTATGTTTTTTAGAAATTACAAAATTGATGAAAAAGTACTAACTTGGAACAATTGTTAAAACTTACAGGAAACTTCAGTAATAAGTTCACTGTTGACACCTTCCAAGACACTAACTTTTTAGCCATTTTGGTAGAGATTTTCAAAGAGACAAATGTCAGGTAACGCCTACTGAAAGTCAGTGTATCTCTGTCATTTGTGCATTTGAAAATCTCCACCTTTGTTCTGTTCCTGCTGTAGTCCTTCCTCCTCCAGCACACGGTTTTGGAAATTGTAGGGAGAGTGACACAAAAGGTGTTTCTGTATATTATGCCTTTGAATTGTTGAATGTTTGAGTTTAAATGATTGACTGATTTGCAGTTGCCTGCCTATTTCATGGTGTGAACCTCAGGAAGCACCAATTCTGCAGAGAATTAATGGGCTCTCTTTTTAGTTTGGGTGCAGTTCAGTCTGTTAACTTGGATTACTACAACTATGTCTGGTTTGTGTCCTGACTACCTGAGAAAATACCTCACTCCCTATGTGGCACCATGGCAATTAACCTCATCTGGCTTATACAAACCAGTAGTACCTCGATATAAATATAAAGAAGCTGGTGGGAATGTTGTAATACTGTTCAGTTCCCAAGACAGTGATGGGCACGCCTATGTATTAAAAATATATATATAGTAGTGAAACATAATATAAATAGTTTTAATCTTGCATGAAAAAAATGTAAATAACTTCTAGCTTTATATATATATATTTATTTGTGAAGTAAATGACATGCCAGATGCCATAGTAACAAATACAAATAATACATGAAGTGAAGCCAAAATATTAGTTGGAAGTCAAAATAGTATTAGACAGTCACTTGTCTTGGCTGCACTGGATTCCCAGGTGGAAAATATTTTAATTATTTTCCATGTAGGAATCAGGTAATACAAGTATTCAAGCACAAGTCAAAAGTAAACATTACTCTCTGGGTTAATATAACTTTAAAGAACATTTTCGAGCTTTGAAAGTTGGGAGTTGCATGTATAGTTATGGTCAGTAGGTGGCATTACATAATAAGAATATGAGAGTACTTTTACAGAAACGTCAAAGCCAACTCTGTTGTGCAGAATCATTGAAATAAATCCATCTATGCGTAGCTATTATTTTATTTTTCATGTATTGTTTTTGTCAAACTGAGCATTTTTTTTTTTTACTATTTGAATTTTTAAAATGTGAATTATTGGCGGTATATTTTAAAAATATTTACATTATGTCAAATAGGTATGGAGGTGGTCCATGTTATTGAGAGTGGGAAAAGTGGTCTAAAAGAGGCTCTGTTATGATGCAGGCAATAATAAGAAAAAGTTGCCTGATTAAGGCAACTACATAATTGGAATGATTATAGCCTATAAAATAGTTTTGTTGCAAGACTTGACAAAACAGTTTAAGATTTAAAAAGGACTAAAGTGACAGTTCTCCTCTTGATGTGTGAAAATATTCCATCTGCACTTCATTATATCGATGACTATAGTTCTAAGAACAAAATAGACTGCCCTGTATGCTGCCTTGTTTGCTGTGGGATGTTAAAATAGCACCGGTCTTTGTTAATAATATTTAAATATACAGTGGTTCTTTTTTTCTTTATTTGTTGATAGTAATTAATAGAATTTTATTTAAGGAATAAAACCCTGGAACAATACCACCTTGTTCAGTGATCACATCATATCTCAGAGTGAGGCCAGGTAAGTTTGTTAAAGCTTTTTCACTTCCTTACAGGTAGAATGTGCTATGTAAATAAGTAAACAGTGACACTGATGTAGAACCAACTAAGGGGCGAACATCCTTCATTTTGTCACACAGATCCGCTTAACAAGCATTTCTCTTCTTATAGGGATTTTTGGCTAATCAGAAGAGAGCTGAGAACTTGAAAGATCCTTCTGTGCTACCTGATTTGTGTTTGAGTCATGCAAATCAGCTGATGATTATGTTAACTAATCACAGGAAACTGTTAGATATTAAGCAGAAATGTACCACTGCCAAACAAGAGCTTGCAAATAATCTACAAGTCAGACTAAAGTAAGTGATGTCAGTTTTCTTTAAAGCTTTTTTTGGTTTATGTCACTGGAATTTATCATATAAAGTGTCATATGAATAAATCTTAAATACAGTATTTACTGGATTCATTTTTTTCTGGATTAATACATATAGTTTTTTGGTTTTGGAGGGAAGAAATGTGATGAAGA
This sequence comes from Caretta caretta, assembly GCF_965140235.1. Taxonomy (NCBI): domain Eukaryota; kingdom Metazoa; phylum Chordata; order Testudines; family Cheloniidae; genus Caretta; species Caretta caretta. Next base: position 70,986,702 of record NC_134207.1, read on the forward strand.
TTGAAATTACGCATATCATATGATGTCTGTGATGTAAATCAGGCACAGTAATATGGCTTAGTTTGTGTTTTTTGTACAATAGCTAAAACTATTTTTCCTGTACCTTAATACAATCCAAATTGGTGAAAACATTTCAAGGAATTGGTAGTAAATGGACAAAATGTCTCATGTGACCTATGATAAGCAATTATGTAGATTTTGGTGCTTTAAAAGCAGAGTAATGCTTTCAGAATACATGTTTTAAACAGAATACTTTTCAGCAGTTTGTGATGAGATAGAATAAGTTTAACTAGTTAGTAATTTGTCATTTATTTACAGTATGTTGATATAAAGATTTCATGCAATGACAGCACAGTAAAATGAAAGCATTGTCTAACATTTGCGATACGAGACAGATGCTGTCCAGCACTAAATAATGATCAGTGTAATCACATTCAGCCCTGCTCAACGGAAAATAAAGTGTCTTGCTCACTCTGCGGCTGTCCTGTACGCTTCAGGGCATTGTCAGCATGAAAAATATGAATAAAAACCGTGTTTGGGAAGGATTGTTAGTGTCTTTTTCAGGAAATAGACATATTGTCCGCAATGTAAACAAATAAACAGGTGACTGATCAACAGATATCTTTTTAAAAGCAAAATGAGACTCTAAGGAAAAAATAATCCAGGGTGTGAACTTAATTGTGATAAATGTGCATTAGTATAACATCCTTGCTTTCCTTTTAGAAGTCTGATGATCTTGCAACTACTGGTATATTTTACTCTGTAGATGGTGTTGCTTTGTGATGCTTCATGCGGACCAAGATGGAGAGAAACTGCAAGCCTTGTTTCGCCTTGTAACAGAGCTGCTAGAAAGAGTCAAGATTGTAGAGGCTCTCAGTACTGTTCCTCAAATGTACTGTTTAGCTGTTGTTGAGGTTGTAAGGAGAAAAATGTTTATAAAACACTACAGGGAGGTAAGCGAGTTAAATGAATAATTTCAAGGTTCTACCTTTGTGTGATCATGGAAACTGACTTACCATGCTGACTGTATATGTTTTCCCTTTTGTAGTGGGCTGGTGCTTTAATAAAAGATGGGAAACATCTATATGAAGCTGAAAAGGCAAAAAGGGAATCTTTTGGGAAATTGTTTAGTAAGTGTTTTCCTCTTCTGTAACTTGAATCACAACTACCATTTTAGTGCGGTTCTGTAGTTTTCAAACAACGAACGCTGTATAGTTGAGCTGTCTTAGTTTGGAACACCTAGATTAATGATATGTACTATAAGTGATGATCATGTGAATAAAAATAACTTTCAATTTGATATGTACAAAATATATACAATACAAAATATATTAAAAATAGAGTTACTTTTCTAAAGTGTGGCAACAAAGAAGTAAGCCAACAAATTAGTAAACCCTGCCATATATTTTATTCAAAATATTGTTAAAAATTCTCAGTTAATTTAAAATCTTTGTTTAAAGAACTTCAGTTATTTAACATGTTTATACTTTAATGCAATAGCTACTTTAAACTGATTTATACAAACTTCTGTATTAATCTTATTAAGGTAACTTTTTGATGTTGCTATTTAATATTCAGTGGTGGAACTTGTGGTGTGCTTTACAGAAACAACAACAAAAAATCATTTCTTGAAGAGCATTTGGGCAAACACTTGAAATAACAGGCAAAAGAAATAGAGAAAGGCAGGACAAAGTTAAAAACAAAAAAAAATGTGATTAATCTTATTTTTTTTCTGTGAAGCAGGGCCGGCCTTACAGGTGGGCAATGTGGGCGACCACTCAGAGTGCTATGGTCGGGGGGGCGGGGACTCTGTGGTCAAGAAGCAAGGATTGGGGCAGGCCTGGGGTGCAAGACTGTGGAAGGGAGCTCGAGACAGTGTGGTGGGGAGGCAGCAGGGCCTGGGAGTGATTTGGGGGGGAACCCAGGGAGGCAGCAGGGGCCTGGGGACGATGGCGGGGGAGGTGGGAGGGAGTCCAGGGAGGCAGCAGGGGCAATGAGGGGGACCTGGGGAGACGGCGGGGGCCAGCGGTGCCAAAATATAAGTTCACCCAGGGCACCTTTTTCTCTAATGTCGGCCCGCTGTAAAGCTTATTATTGATTTCTTTTGCCCTACTTTATGAAATTCAAAACAAACAAAGAGTAGTAGATAGCGTTGGATAAAAAGATTAACAGTAAAAAGGGATTTTGGAGGGAAACTTCAAAGAGGAGAGAAGATACTTGGAGATCTATAAAGAGGATGATTGGTTGGGTATGAGGGCCATCATGAAAAAACAAAAAGGCTTGAATGTGGGACAGAATTCTGACATGCTTTTTGGTCTGAAATCCTGCAGTCATTTGACATTATTATCTGTCGAAGAATGCCAGTGTGTAGTGAGCTGCCAAAGTTAGTGCAACACTTACATGTACAGTAGATTGTTGTGTTCCATCTTTGTGGTGTGTTTGAATGTTGTGTGCATGACTGCTAAATAACCAAAGTTTGTTTCTTTGTACAGGGAAGTCTTTTTTAAGGAATCGTTTGTTTAGGGGACTTGACTCTTGGCCTCCATCCTTTTGTGTATGTATTCCATGCTATATCTCCTCCTACATTCAGAAACTTGAGGCTTTTAAATGTATTTTTATAATCATAGTTTCTGTAGAAAAATCGATATCTGAATATTCACACACTAGCGAAGGCAAAGTTACTTTGCAAGTCTAGCAGTTAATTGGCTGCCTGGATTTGAACACTCTTTTGCCAAGTTAAACAAAAAAAAATCAATTTTCAAGTGTTTTATACTAAGTAATACTAATCTCTCAAATTAGGGAGGTTGGTTGATAGTACTTCTGAATTTTTGTTGTTGAGTGGCACATTTTAAACCAGTTTTGCCCTGAGCCTTGAGTTCAGAATACCTGTACTGTCTCTTGCTATGAAGAGGATATAAAAAATTAAGGATGTAACCTGTATAATGACACTTTGATTCAGAACTGTTCATGGATGGCAATATGATACTGGGGGCAGAGTCAACTTGGTACTTCTCTTTTTGAAGTCAAGTTAAAATTCTGTGGGATTATAAATACAGATATTTTCAGGGAGCAAAAAAAAAAAAATAGATTTAAGATTTTGAATCCAGGAGAGATCAGTACGATGATCTACTCTAACCTGCATAATACAGCCATAGAGTTTATTAGGTGATAAAAGCAAGCAGAATATTTTTCACACATTCACTGGATGGTGGAATGGAATATATTCACCATCCTAAATTGTCTGAAGTGGCTAGCAAATATAACATGATTGTGGGTTGGACAGGTTTCTGCTTTGATTTGATTCAACTTGTTTGACTCTAACAATGGTATGTCTCCATGTTTCTGATAATTATGAAATGTTGCTCATGTCATTATATTTTTGACTTTCTGTCCCATAAAGTGCTTTTTCAGTATTTTGCTCCTTGGCATTTTAGAATAGTACCATACATAGTCAGATAAAGGATTCCCCCTGTTTTAATATTATAACTCCTCAGTTAAACTAATATTTAGCTGTTTGTTTAGCAGTACACTAATTTTCAAGCCTCTGCTCTCCCTTCTCTTCCCCCCCACATCACATTTATGATTCAAAAAACTTAGTAAGAAGGAGGAATTGCTACTCACAACATCATAGAGAGGGTTAATGAATATATGTGCATGTAGACTTTTTAATAAAACTGAGACTAAGCTTTCTATTAAAAGAATAAAAACTTTTGAGATCCTACAGATTTTTAAAAAATCAGTTCTCTATTAATATGTTGTTCACTATTTTCCTTTTTAATCTTACCTTCGTCATTTTGACTGTACTCATCATTTCATCACTGTGCAAATTTTCTCTTTTATACAGACACGAAAGCCTCGCAGGTTTGACAGTGAACTTCCAGATATCTCATTAACTGACTTGCAGTTTCTGCACTCTTTTTGTCCTTCAGAAGTGCAACCATTACTCAGGTAAGTGGCTTAGTGAATGCAAAATACAGAACAAAAAACAAACACGTACACAAAACCTCCATTATGAAAAAGCAAAACAAAGATAAAACATTTAAAAAAAAATTTTGGTAGCATTGTCTGGCTATGCCAGAAGATGGAGAGGAGATGCTGGATGTCATTTAAGTAGGGTGCAGCTTTATTCCTAAATGTGAGAGAGTACCTGACAGATAAAAGGGTACAGTGCAGTTCATTGTTTCTGTATAATGGCATTGAAACTGTCCTGTTTAAAGAGGTTTGTATTTATATTTTTTCCTCCCCTTAATTCACATAATATTAACAGGAGTTCTATGCCTGTTGTATCAAAGAAAGATTAGACCTTTTAATACATAGACAGTGTACAAAATGTATAAAAACACTGGGCCAATAGCTTGAAATTGGAGCGGTAGTGAGCTGCTTGACAGAGTTACCTTGATCAGCTCTTCTTTTCTCTGCAATTAGCATTTGGCTTTTGTGGTTGAAAAGGACAAATCAGGCCTGTGGGGCCTCTCTTCTCTCACAACTGTAGCTCTCTTAGGGTATGTCTACACTACGAAATTAGGTCGAATTTATAGAAGTCGGTTTTTTAGAAATCGGTTTTATATATTCGAGTGTGTGTGTCCCCACAGAAAATGCTCTAAGTGCATTAAGTGCATTAACTCGGTGGAGCGTTTCCACAGTACCGAGGCAAGCGTCGACTTCCGGAGCATTGCACAGTGGGTAGCTATCCCACAGTTCCCGCAGTCTCCGCTGCCCATTGGAATTCTGGGTTGAGATCCCAATGCCTGATGGGGCTAAAACATTGTCACGGGTGGTTCTGGGTACATATCGTCAGCCCCCCGTTCCCTCCCTCCCCCCGTGAAAGCAAGGGCAGACAATCATTTCGCGCCTTTTTTCCTGAGTTACCTGTGCAGACGCCATACCATGGCAAGCATGGAGCCCGCTCAGGTAACCGTCACCCTATGTCTCCTGGGTGCTGGCAGATGCGGTACGGCATTGCTACACAGTAGCAGCAACCCCTTGCCTTGTGGCAGCAGACGGTACAGTACGACTGGTAGCCGTCATCGTCATGTCTGAGGTGCTCCTGGTCGCCTCTGTGAGGTCGATCAGGAGCGCCTGGGCAGACATGGGCACAGGGACTAAATTTGGAGTGACTTGACCAGGTCATTCTCTTTAGTCCTGCAGTCAGTCCTATTGAACCGTTTTATGGTGAGCGGGCAGGCGATACGGACTGCTAGCAGTCGTACTGTACCATCTTCTGCCGAGCAGCCATGAGATGTGGATGGCATGCAGTCCTTCTGCACCGTCTGCTGCCAGCCAAAGATGTAAAAGATAGATGGAGTGGATCAAAACAAGAAATAGACCAGATTTGTTTTGTACTCATTTGCTTCCCCCCCTCCCCTGTCTAGGGGACTCATTCTTCTAGATCACACTGCAGTCACTTACAGAGAAGGTGCAGCGAGGTAAATCTAGCCATGTATCAATCAGAGGCCAGGCTAACCTCCTTGTTCCAATAAGGACAATAACTTAGGTGCACCATTTCTTATTGGAACCCTCCGTGAAGTCCTGCCTGAAATACTCCTTGATGTAAAGCCACCCCCTTTGTTGATTTTAGCTCCCTGAAGCCAATCCTGTAAGCGCCCCTCCCAGCGTCAGAGCAATGGCAAACAATCGGGCGTCTGAGAGTGCTGTCCAGAGCAGTCACAATGGAGCACTCTGATGGGGCTAAAACATTGTCGCAGGTGGTTCTGGGTACGTGTCGTCAGGCCCCCGTTCCCTCCCTCCCTCCGTGAAAGCAAGGGCAGACAATCATTTCGCGCCTTTTTTCCTGAGTTACCTGTGCAGACGCCATACCACAGCAAGCATGGAGCCCGCTCAGGTAACCGTCACCCTATGTCTCCTGGGTGCTGGCAGACGCGGTACGGCTTTGCTGCACAGTAGCAGCAACCCATTGCCTTCTGGCAGCAGACGGTGCAATACGATTGGTAGTCGTCCTCGTCGTGTCCGAGGTGCTCCTGGCCACGTCGGCTGGGAGCGCCTGGGCAGACATGGGCGCAGGGACTAAATTTGGAGTGACTTGACCAGGTCATTCTCTTTAGTCCTGCAGTCAGTCCTATTGAACCGTCTTATGGTGAGCGGGCAGGCGATACGGACTGCTAGCAGTCGTACTGTACCATCTTCTGCCAGGCAGGCAAGAGATGAGGATTGCTAGCAGTCGTATTGCACCATCTTCTGCCAGGCAGGCAAGAGATGGGGATGGCTAGCAGTCGTACTGTACCATCTTCTGCCGAGCAGCCATGAGATGTGGATGGCATGCAGTCCTTCTGCACCGTCTGCTGCCAGCCAAAGATGTAAAAGATAGATGGAGTGGGTCAAAACAAGAAATAGACCAGATTTGTTTTGTACTCATTTGCCTCCTCCCCTGTCTAGGGGACTCATTCCTCTAGGTCACACTGCAGTCACTCACAGAGAAGGTGCAGCGAGGTAAATCTAGCCATGTATCAATCAGAGGCCAGGCTAACCTTCTTGTTCCAATAAGGACAATAACTTAGGTGCACCATTTCTTATTGGAACCCTCCGTGCAGTCCTGCCTGAAATACTCCTTGATGTACAGGCACCCCCTTTGTTGATTTTAGCTCCTTGAAGCCAACCCTGTAAGCCGTGTCGTCAGTCGCCCCTCCCTCCGTCAGAGCAACGGCAGACAATCGTTCCGCGCCTTTTTTCTGTGCGGACGCCATACCAAGGCAAGCATGGAGGCCGCTCAGCTCACTTTGGCAATTAGGAGCACATTAAACACCACACGCATTATCCAGCAGTATATGCAGCACCAGAACATGGCAACGCGATACCGGGCGAGGAGGCGACGTCAGCGCGGTCCCGTGAGTGATCAGGACATGGACACAGATTTCTCTGAAAGCATGGGCCCTGACAATGCATGCATCATGGTGCTAATGGGGCAGGTTCATGCTGTGGAACGCCGATTCTGGGCTCGGGAAACAAGCACAGACTGGTGGGACCGCATAGTGTTGCAGGTCTGGGACGATTCCCAGTGGCTATGAAACTTTCGCATGCGTAAGGGCACTTTCATGGAACTTTGTGACTTGCTTTCCCCTGCCCTGAAGCGCATGAATACCAAGATGAGAGCAGCCCTCACAGTTGAGAAGCGAGTGGCGATAGCCCTGTGGAAGCTTGCAACGCCAGACAGCTACCGGTCAGTTGGGAATCAATTTGGAGTGGGCAAATCTACTGTGGGGGCTGCTGTGATGCAAGTAGCCCACGCAATCAAAGATCTGCTGATATCAAGGGTAGTGACCCTGGGAAATATGCAGGTCATAGTGGATGGCTTTGCTGCAATGGGATTCCCTAACTGTGGTGGGGCTATAGATGGAACCCATATCCCTATCTTGGCACCGGAGCACCAAGCCGCCGAGTACATAAACCGCAAGGGGTACTTTTCGATAGTGCTGCAAGCTCTGGTGGATCACAAGGGACGTTTCACCAACATCAACGTGGGATGGCCGGGAAAGGTGCATGATGCTCGCATCTTCAGGAACTCTGGTCTGTTTCAAAAGCTGCAGGAAGGGACTTTCTTCCCAGACCAGAAAATAACTGTTGGGGATGTTGAAATGCCTATATGTATCCTTGGGGACCCAGCCTACCCCTTAATGCCATGGCTCATGAAGCCATACACAGGCAGCCTGGACAGTGGTCAGGAGCTGTTCAACTACAGGCTGAGCAAGTGCAGAATGGTGGTAGAATGTGCGTTTGGACGTTTAAAGGCGCGCTGGCGCAGTTTACTGACTCGCTTAGACCTCAGCGAAACCAATATTCCCACTGTTATTACTGCTTGCTGTGTGCTCCACAATATCTGTGAGAGTAAGGGGGAGACGTTTATGGCGGGGTGGGAGGTTGAGGCAAATCGCCTAGCTGCTGGTTACGCGCAGCCAGACACCAGGGCGGTTAGAAGAGCACAGGAGGGCGCGGTACGCATCAGAGAAGCTTTGAAAACCAGTTTCATGACTGGCCAGGCTACGGTGTGAAAGTTCTGTTTGTTTCTCCTTGATGAACCCCCCGCCCCTTGGTTCACTCTACTTCCCTGTAAGCTAACCACCCTCCCCTCCTCCCTTTAATCATTGCTTGCAGAGCCAATAAAGTTATTGCTGCTTCACAGTCATGCATTCGTTATTCATTCATCACACAAATAGGGGGATGACTACCAAGGTATCCCAGGAGGGGTGGTGGAGGAGGGAAGGAAAATGCCACACAGCACTTTAAGCACAGCACTTTAAAAGTTTACAACTTTAAAATTTATTGAATGACAGCCTTCTTTTTTTTGGGCAATCCTCTGTGGTGGAGTGGCTGGTTGGCCGGAGGCCCCCCCACCGCGTTCTTGGGCGTCTGGGTGTGGAGGCTATGGAACTTGGGGAGGAGGGCTGTTGGTTACAGAGGGGCTGCAGTGGCAGTCTGTGCTCCAGCTGCCTTTGCTGCAGCTCAACCATACACTGGAGCATACTGGTTTGGTCCTGCAGCAGCCTCAGCATTGAATCCTGCCTCCTCTCATCACGCTGCCGCCACATTTGAGCTTCAGCCCTGTCTTCAGCCCGCCACTTACTCTCTTCAGCCCTCCACCTCTCCTCCCGGTCATTTTGTGCTTTCCTGCACTCTGACATTATTTGCCTCCACGCATTCGTCTGTGCTCTGTCAGTGTGGGAGGACAGCATGAGGTCGGAGAACATTTCATCGCGAGTGCGGTTTTTTTTCTTTCTAAGCTTCACTAGCCTCTGGGAAGGAGAAGATCCTGTGATCATTGAAACACATGCAGCTGGTGGAGAAAAAAAAAGGGACAGCGGTATTTAAAAAGACACATTTTATAAAACAGTCGCTACACTCTTTCAGGGTAAACCTTGCTGTTAACATTACATACATAGCACATGTGCTTTCGTTACAAGGTCGCATTTTGCCTCCTCCCACCGCGTGAACGGATTTTGGTTGAATGCCAGCAAACATACACTGCAATGCTTTGTTCTACAGTGATTCCCGAGTACGTGTTACTGGCCTGGAGTGGTAAAGTGTCCTACCATGAAGGACGAAATAAGGCTGCCCTCCCCAGAAACCTTTTGCAAAGGCAGAACCGCAAATGCCAGGGCAAAGTAATCCTTTCACATGCTTGCTTTTAAACCATGTATAGCATTTTAAAAGGTACACTCACCAGAGGTCCCTTCTCCGCCTGCTGAGTCCAGGAGGCAGCCTTGGGTGGGTTCGGGGGGGTACTGGCTCCAGGTCTAGGGTGAGAAACAGTTCCTGGCTGTCGGGAAAACCGGTTTCTCCGCTTGCTTGCTGTGAGCTATCTACAACCTCCTCCTCATCATCTTCTTCGTCCCCAAAACCTACTTCCGTATTGCCTCCATCTCCATTGAAGGAGTCAAACAACACGGCTGGGGTAGTGGTGGCTGAACCCCCTAAAATGGCATGCAGCTCATCATAGAAGCGGCATGTTTGGGGCTCTGACCCAGAGCGGCTGTTCGCCTCTCTGGTTTTCTGGTAGGCTTGCCTCAGCTCCTTCAGTTTCACGCGGCACTGCTTCGGGTCCCTGTTATGGCCTCTGTCCTTCATGCCCTGGGAGATTTTCAGAAAGGTTTTGGCATTTCGAAAACTGGAACGGAGTTCTGATAGCACGGATTCCTCTCCCCAAACAGCGATCAGATCCCGTACCTCCCGTTAGGTCCATGCTGGAGCTCTTTTGCGATTCTGGGACTCCATCATGGTCACCTGTGCTGATGAGCTCTGCATGGTCACCTGCAGCTTGCCACGCTGGCCAAATAGGAAATGAGATTCAAAAGTTCGCGGTTCTTTTCCTGTCTACCTGGCCAGTGCATCTGAGTTGAGTGCTGTCCAGAGCGGTCATAATGGAGCACTCTGGGATAGCTCCCGGAGGCCAATACCATCGAATTGTGTCCACAGTACCCCAAATTCGAGCCGGCAACGTCGATTTAAGCGCTAATCCACTTGTCAGGGGTGGAGTAAGGAAATCGATTTTAAGAGCCCTTTAAGTCGAAATAAAGGGCTTCATTGTGTGGACGGGTGCAGGTTTACATCGATTTAACGCTGCTAAATTCGACCTAAAGTCCTAGTTTAGACCAGGGCTTATGGAGCAATCACGAGGATTGTTCAACATTGGATTACATGACTCCTTTACAAATCTTTTCTGCCTGACTGATTTTGGTCAGACAGCAATAAACAGCTCCCTCCCATACAGACAATAGGAAATGTATTAAACATGGTCATCGGATCCCCCAGCCACATTCTTCAGGGCCTGATTGTCATTTATGGCAGTCAGTCTAAGGCCATCTCCTTACCAGTAATGGAAACTGTCCATACCCCACCCCTCCCCCACACCCCGCCATTACTGCACAGTTGGCTCAGCAGTGAAACTTGGGCTGAAGACAGAGCTGGGGGCGGAACTGTGGCTGGGGACAGAACAGAGCTGCAGCTTGGGGCAGAGCAGGGCAGGGTGGCGCTCCCTCCCTACGCCTCCGTGGGGGCTGGCCCAGGCCATGCTGCACCCCTTCCCCCCTGAACATTCCTCTGTGGCCCCCCCCCAGTTTTGGGACCACTGGTCTAGGGGTTGAGTTTAGGTGGCCGGTTGAGGCTGAAATTGGCTCTACATGTTTGTATCCCAAGGCTTGTCTACACTTAAAATGCTGCAATGAGTAGAGCTGCCGTGCTGCAGCTGTGCTTCTCTAGTGCTTGAGTGTACATACTACCTATGTCAACTGGAGGGGTTCTGTTGTTGGCATATGTAATCCACCTCCCTGAGAGGCGGTAGGTAGGATAACAGAAAAATTATTTCGTCAATCTACCTCTGTTTGTCTGCCTGCAGACTGAGGTTGGCTTAAATATGTTGCTTAGGTGTGTGATTTTTTTACACCCCTGAGTAACATGACTGTCAATCTCATTTTTTAGTGTAGACCAGCCCTCAGTGGGAAGAGAGTACATCCTTAAAATTGGAAGCAGTGTTTTGATCAAGTTTGGGTGAATAAATTAATTAAAGTAGTTAGGACAGTTTAAGTGCATTCACTGTTTGTGGTAGGTTAGAAATTCTTAAAAGCTTCCATGCTTTATAACAAGGCATCTACTCACAGAATTCTCTTTAAAATATCTTTTCTAATAGTGTCCATCAATATTTTAGTCAATATTTTTCCTTTGAGATCACCATTTGTTACTGCAATAAATTACTTATATAAGAATACCAGACAATGAGGTGTCGAATTGCTAAATTAATATTACATTTATTATGAATCTAAAATCAGTGAAAACGTTTAACGTATGATATTTTGCACACACAAACCTTGATTAAGGTTTTAATAATTTTATTTTGTTTAAGGCTGGTCTATTTTTTAATATAAACCGCATCCCTTTTTGTTATATTCATAGTTCAACTTTAATTGTATTAGTATTAATGTTACTTTTCCTGTTCATATGTAATTTAAAGGGATTGAAGTTTTGAAGGGGGGGAAGTATTGAGGCTTGGCACGAGACACTTGCATCATGATCACAACAAACTCATCATCCTGTCTTTTTATATATACAGCATCGAGAGTTCATCTGTTAAGAATTAATATCTTTTCCCAAAGTCTTATTGTAATATTTATGGGGAAAATGTTTATGGGTTAGCAATGTTATATTAAATTCTGTCAACTTTGATATACAGTAAATCTTTCCAATCCGTTTCTTTTTAAAAACAGCTGAGAAATCCATTGTAATTCAATCTCCTTTAGTTATAGTTTTCATCACTTCTTAGAGTTATTGTAACTCTAGGTATTATTCATAAACCTCTCCTTTGGGGGCTGGGAGGGAGGCAGAACATAACCTGGAGTTTAAACTAAAACTTCTTAGAAATGGTACTTCAAATCTAAATAGTTTCTTTTGTCATTTGAAAGAACGCTATCGTTGAAACTGCTTGGAGTTGCTAATGTAAAGAACCTGGAATAAAGTTGTTGCCCTAGTTTATTGCCTGCAAAATTGGTGAAATAAAGAAAATGAATAAATCAGGATTAGATTGTTTACTGTATCTATACATTTTAAATTGAATTTGTGGTACTGTAGTATTGAAGAAATTAAAATTTAAAAATACTTTGTTTTTGAAGGGTTCCCATACTTTGTGACTTTGAACCTCTTCACCAGCATGTAATTGCTCTACATAACCTGGTAAAAGCAGCACAAAGTTTGGATGAAATGTCGCAGACCATTACAGACCTGCTGAATGAGCAAAAGGTATTTTGTTTTTCTTTGGTAAGGTTTTAAGAAGAGAGAATATTTTCATAAATTTTTTGAATAGGTTGCTCATTATATAATCTTTTCTCCAAAATCCAAAGATTAATGTGGTGGGCATATGTTTTTCGCATAGGCCTAAAGAGAAAGTCTCATCATGTACTATCAAAGATTTTGGGAGTCTAAAGTCTTCAGTGAAAGCAAAATGGTGGCATTTTGAAAAAATACAGGAAGCGTAACACCCCAGAGTTTATATTTGGATCATTCTGGTAACATTTCCTAACTTTTGGCCAAATTATCAAACTGCTGTGTGCAAATGTGCACGTTTTTGCTTTTTGCCTTTTTATTTGCATATTTAGATAATTGAAATGTAAATTTAATTTAAAATGGTTTTATTTTTTGTTTTAAATCTCTTTATTTTCCTCTGTTTTCTTTTATTGTTGCCTCTTTGGGGCTTAGATGGGTTGTTTCCATTAGGATGAATTGATTGCACAAGTCCGGTATTTCTTTGGTGCAATCCTGTTTATTCACAAAGAGTATACACAAAGTCTTGTTTCCCTTAATCACTAGAAACAAACAGCAGGTATTTCCCTCCTCAATTTCCAAGACTGCCTTTCGAGTGAGTTCAAGGAGCTCTGTCCTTCTGCTCCCTCTCAAGGCACTATCATGACTACTTTCACTTTCTGCCTCTACTGCACTCTGTTTGCCAAGGAGTCCTTAGCTCCTGTGTTTGCAGCTAATTTCAGAGAAACCCTCAGACAACTTGGTTTAGCCCTGCTGAGGCTTTGCCCAACATCCCAATGCAGTTTAAAACATTGATGCCATGAATGACTTATCCAAAATAGAAAGAAAAGAAATACTTTTAACAAATAAAAAAATATATATAAGTTTAAGTCTTTGCTAATTTATATAGTATTTTTCTGTGAGATTATTTTCACATCACCAACCCAAATCAATTTTACTTCCATTCAAATCTTCTTGGAGTTGCCTTTTCCTACCTGGTTTCCTTTCAGCCAGCCAGGAAGTGGCTGCTTCCAGTGGGTTCCTAAAGACGGTTCATTGTTTCTGTGGGTTCTGCTGGCTGAGACATTTGCTTCTGTTCTAATGGGAATCTGTGGTGCAACTCTTCCAGCCTCAGCTTCCACAGCGACATTCTTAGTTTCTCAGGGTAGTCAAGCTGAGATTCTGTCCACCTGATAATGTCTCATATCGTCTTTATGCATGACTTTGGATTTTGTTCTGGGACCCTATTGTATACTGTTATACACCACTTCTTTTATGTGTCTCAGTACTGCATAATGACAGTATGCATAGTGTCCCTCCTGAGGTTCATCCATCTTAGGGCTCCTACCCTTCCTTCTCCTAGGATTGTGGGCTAGCTCAGTGGTTTGAACATTGGCCTGCTAAACCCGGGTTGTGAGTTCAATCCTTGAGGGGGCCATTTCGGGATCTGGGGCAAAAATTGGGGATTGGTCCTGCTTTAAGCAGGGGGTTGGACTAGATGACCTCCTGAGGTCCCTTCCAAACCTGATATTCTATGATTGTGGAACCAGACCAGGTCCCCTTTTTAAAAGTTTCACCACTTAACTATGATTTAAAGCCTTTTCATTGTATGAGAGGCTGTCCTGAGATTTTCTCTAAGAAGGGTGTGAGCTTTTTCATGTTGGCTGAATGAACGTAATATGGTTGCAATTAACTTAATCACATTCTGATGTACACCCACCCCTCAAATCCAGGGTAACACAGTGGTCTTCCCATCTTCAGTTAGGCATGTCCAGTGTCAAAAATGCTTGGCTGAAAATCTTTCACCAGCATACTGTCAGATATGCAGCATATTCACTCCCTGTGCCAGGAATGAGAGAAAATAGACGGCAGGCTCTTCTTTTACAACAGAGACCTTCTCAGCTAAACCTTTGGAATACGATAGCTCTAAGGGATCCAAAAAGAAGAATAAGAGACCAGAATCGGCACCAACTATGTCCGGATTCGAGACAAGAGATTTGGCTTCGGAGACACATGCTATTTCCAAATCAACTGTGTCCCATTGATCAGATCCAACTTTAGCCACAGTACATTCCTCTCTGGCCCCATATCTGGACAAGCATCCTAAGGATCCGCAGAATGTGTTGAGAGCATCTGCCTCAGTTCTGAGGAAGAGAAAGGCCAAACTAAAGCATATCTCCACTGTTCCTCACTTTCAAATCACAGATCTGAAATCTAAAGACTCAAGACCTCAACATGGATTCAAGAGTACAGATCTGAAGATGAGACCTTCGGATCCGTTCAGGCAAAGACAACAACATGCAGTGGAGGTTACATCTCAAATTCATCCACATCTTCACTCTTCTTTGGATCCAAAGAGATTGCATTTTCTGCCAGACAAAAGATTAAGGGAAGAAGTACAGAGAGAGGTCTCTGGAATCATTACCACATCCACTTCAAACCTCTACAGGGTCACCAGTGAAGAACTTTTCTCCACCTTCCGGGTTTGGGATCCCTACATTGTGGATCTCACCGATGGCTTTGATATCAGGTCTGGGGTCGGATCCATAATCAGAGTCTGATCCAGATCCCATGATTACGCCAAAGAGACAGGCTTTTCCCAAGTGAAGTGTTCATGCTCAAGGTAATGCCAGATTCCCGGTATATTCTTTAGGGATATGATACCAGACTGGGGAAATTGGCAGGACTGACCTATGCCTCCTTAGATATCCTGATTGTACGAGCCAGCTCCTTCCCTCTTCGCTTAGCAGACTAGAAGTCAAACTCTTGGGTGCCAGAGCATCATCAATGCAATCTGTGGATCTGAGAGATTCAGACCTGTGAGGTACAGATCTGAGAGTTAAAGAATTCTCCTTGCCCCCATTTAGAACAGGTCTTCTCAGAAGAGGATGACCAGGAAGGACCTCCACAGGTTGACTTTCAACATAATGCTTCAAAGATACACAGTAGCTCATCTCCTGATGACAATGTCGGGATAGCAACAGCATCATCTTCCTCGGGATGCAATTCAATTTTATGAATTGGTTGATAGGATTTTAAAATTGTGGATCTCACCTCCAGTTTATGATATTCTGTGATCTACTGCCAAGGCTATAGTCTCCTTGCCTATATTGGAAGGGCTTTGGCAACTGGCAAAGTCCCTTTTGGTCCAAACCTTCTTGTCAATAGTCATCTTCATGTCAACAGTCTTTAAAAAGACAGACAAATTATTATATCAAATTCCACAGGAGGGATTTTCTTGTTCTCATGTGCATACTCAGTCAAACTCTTTAGTTACAACAGCAACAATGAAAAAGTCTAGATAAGAAAAACCGTCCAGCACCATAGATAAAGGGCAGGGTGGAATTGGATTTTCTGGGCAGAAAATCATTTTCTTCCACACCCTTAAACATGCACATAGCTAGCTACCAAGCAGTTATGGCGAGATTTCAGTTAGGGGAGAAGATGTCCAATTTTATTAAACATTTACCAGAAGAGCAGAGGAAATTAACATCAGCCCTTATTAAGAAAGGCCAAAATATTGCCAGGCATGCTCTGTTACCACCTCAAGATCAGGGACATTTGTAATAGCTCTACAAAAACATGCTTGGTTACATTAATCTTTTCTCCCATTTGATATGAAATCTAAAATGGAGGACATACCCTTTGAACGGGGTGGCCTGTTTCAGGGGTTCTCAACCTTTTTCTTTCTGATCCTTGCCATCCCCCAACATGCTATAAAAACTGCACAGCCCACCTGTGCCACAATAACTGGTTTTCTGCATATAAAAGCCAGGGCCAGCATTAGGGGGTAGCTAGCAGGGGAATTGTCTGGGGCCCCATGCCACAGTTACTCAGGCTTCGACTTCAGCCCCGGGTGGCATGCGATGGGGCTTCAGCTTTCTGCCCTGGGCCCCAGAGAGTCTAATGTTGGCCCTGCTTGATGGACCCCTGAAGTCCCCCAGGAGGCTTTGGAATCCTGATTGAGAATCGCTGACCTATTTAGTGCAAAAATGGATGAGATACTGGAAAAAATGAAAGATACTCGATCCATAGCAAGATGTCTAGGATTTGTCTCCTTATAGAAAGAGGATGTCTAGGTATCATTGGCAATATAGCCCACATTTTTCATCCTTCTTGTACCATAACCAGAGGAGGCAGCCTTACTATCAACAGCATCCTCGACAGCAAACATCTTTGCAGACACAGGAGAGGAAGAAATCTTAAAACCTCATGTAAAGACAAAGAACTCCTTAGTCACATCTTCCTTACCAAATGTCAGGCCATGGGTTTGACATGTTAATCGAGAGCTTCTAACCAATCTTGGAGGATCCCATCTATGGTTCTGGAGAACTTCTGTCCAAATTTTACAATGCATAGACAACTATTACCTTGGACAGATGGATTTTAGATACAGAAAAGGAAGGCTATGGAACCCAATTCAAAGCCTTCATGCACGCTCCTCATCTCGTCCCTTTTGAAGGACCCTTCCCACAAAGGGCTATTAACAAAAAAAGTACAGGCTCTTCTGAGTACTAGTGCTGTAGAACAGTGGTTCTCAAAGCCGATCAGCCGCTTGTTCACGGAAAGCCCCTGTCGGCTGGACCGGTTTTGTTTACCTGCCGTGTCCGCAGGTTCGGCCGATCGCGGCTCCCAGTGGCCACGGTTTGCCGCTCCAGGCCAGTGGGGGCTGCGGGAAGGGTGGCCAGCACGTCCCTTGGCCCGCGCCGCTTCCCGCAGCCCCCATTGGCCTGGAGCAGCAAACCGCAGCCACTGGGAGCCATGATCGTCCAAACATGCCAAAGCGGCAGGTAAACAAACCGGTCCGGCCCGTCAGGGGCTTTCCCTGAACAAGCGATGGACCGGCTTTGAGAACCACTGCTGTAGAATGAGTACCTCTGAACACCAGAAGCAGAGAGTTCTACTCCCGTTACTCCAGATACATCAGGAAATTTCAGCTGTCTCTAATCATTCTCTCCCTGCCTACTCTAGATTGGTTTGCTGCTCTTGAACTGAGAAACATATTTCCATATCCCTATAAGGATATCTACTGGGTTCAAATAAATATCTCCTGAGTTCAAACCACAGATGTATTATCTTTCAATCTCTCCATTACTCCGAAGGTTTTTACCTTGTGATTCTTGTGATGCATTGTGCGTGGGCACAGCAGTCCATCTATACTCAGTGAATTGTAGGGTCAAAGCCAAAATTGACAAGACAAATTGTAGAAGAAAGGAAATGGGGGCTCATTTATACCCAAACTGCATAAATAACTTCAAATACTATTCCAAATGCAGTAGATAAATGTCCTCATAGGACCTCTGTTTTATTCTTTTAACATGTTTTTAACAACATATCATTGGCATGATGTACAAGTTTAAATAACCCTGGAAACATATACAGTATCATAGGTTATGGTATTTATTTAAGGATGCTGGTGTTGATCATTTTCTAAAGATCCTCAAAGCTGATTATTTCAACTTTTAAACTCTTAATTTCCTGATATTAAGTAATATTGATTTTTTTACCTACTTTTCCCTTCATTGTAGGGTGCATCCTATTTTTCATGCTGCATTGAAGTATTAATGAACACTGACAGTTTGTCACTCTATATTTTTATTTTATTTTGTATTTTTTTTTTTTGGACCTGCTCTCCCCAACACTTTCTTGTTACTCTAAATTATTTTGTGCAATTATCACAAAGTGATTGTCATGCCTTCTCAACTCTCTGTATAAACAAAGATAAGCCTGGTCAGTATTTGAGTGAGAGATGTCCAAAGAGATCTTAGGGTGCTTCAGGTAGTGATTTTGATCATTAAGTAACATTATTCTCTCTGAATAGGTAAATAATCGCTGTGCCAGTGTGATGTTAAAAATCACTGTACAGTAGAACCTCAAAGTTAAGAACACCTTGGGAATGGAGGTTATTCATAACAGAAATGTTCGTAACACTGAGGTTATAAGCCTTATAAGTTCTTTCAAAAGTTTACAATTGACCATTGACATAATACACCTTTGAAACTTTACTATGCAAAGAAAAATGCTGCTTTTAACAATGCTAATTTAAATGAAACAAGCACAGAAACAGTTCCCTTACCCTGTCAAATTATGTTTTTAAAAACATACTCTTCATTTCCCTTTTTTAATCTCTTCTGCTGCCTGATTGCATACTTCTGGTTCCAAATGAGGTATGTTCACTGGTCAGTTTGTAACTGTCTGGTGTTCGTAACTCTGAGGTTCTTCTGTATTATGAGCGAGGCTGGCTCTCAGATGGGATGGATATGTGTAATGCTTTGATACCTTTTAAGTAAAGAGCCTTTTTTGTGTCATTTTTGTGAGAGTAGAAGTGTTACCCTAGTGTCCTGGTCAGCTTCAAACCACACTATTCCATAATCTTCAAACACATTCCTTTGCAGTAAAATAAAACTTTTTAAAAAATAACATGACTAACATGAAGCACACTACTATCCAAGCAACCTTGTAAACTTATTGTGTATTCTTTTCTCCCTCCCTCGCTCTCTCCTGCTTTTCTTCCTCTCCTGCTGTTTCCCCCAGGGCCCCTATGTTTTTGTGATCAGTTCGGAAAAGGGGCCATGCGTCTATTCATTATACAATGTCATGCATCTCTGGTATGCACCATACAAATTCTGAATAATAATCATTCGCCTTTGAATTAAGCTAATCTTTAACGGATGATTTCAGTCTTTCCTAAAATATGGTATTAAGACTGCTGCATTCTTTAAATTTTGGATTTCTGAAATCCCTGGGACCTCCTAACCTTACATGTCTTTTTAAGTAATATTTAGTATGCTCACTCTGACATCAGTACTGGCTCATGTTCATCAAAACATGTTTCTCGTTTGGCCAATATTAAATATATTTAAGCGTCGCTGATATATATATATTTTTAAAGCATCTG
The DNA here is from genome assembly GCF_965140235.1 of Caretta caretta. Taxonomy (NCBI): domain Eukaryota; kingdom Metazoa; phylum Chordata; order Testudines; family Cheloniidae; genus Caretta; species Caretta caretta. The sequence goes on from NC_134207.1 coordinate 71,005,837, forward strand.
TTGTGAATCCAGATGCTTGTCACTACAGCAGGGGTCCTGCAATATTTTTTACAGGTTTTACTGAAAGAAATTACATACATTGAAATTTAACCCCAAAGGAAAAAATGTTTGATAGTAGTATCAAACATGGGACAATCCCTTTAAGAAAAATAGTGTCTCTTCTTGGAGACTTTTCCCCCTTTTTTAATATTTAAATCACCTGATTTTTTCATAGCTAAAAAGGCCGTATTGAATACGAACACAGGAAATGCCTACTGAAACAGACAAGTGCAGCATCCTTTTCTAGACAGTGGCTAGTTGCAAAAGAGAAGCATGAAAACTCTTTAATATACCTAATTGCATTACTCTTTCTAATTTCCACTTGGAATTGTTGCCTGAAGCTTTGAGGCTTGAAAACCTGGTAATTTTATGTTTCGTGCTAGTGATATTGTTGTTATCCATATAAGTCAAGGTTGTCATATGCCCAGCCTATGTTTGACAATTAAGAGCGCTCATATCATACTATTCTACAGAGTGCAAGATTTCCATTAGTTTCTAGCATTTATAGTTGAAGGTAATCTTCTGAAAGTAAACCAGTGGAGGGCAGAAAATAGCAATAGAGGAATTTTAACTGCCTCGCTTCATTTTTCTACTGAACAATTCTGCAGGCAGTGGTAACTTTACTAAGGCCCTAATCCTGCAGAGATATCTGTGTAGGCGTAAGTATCCACTTTCATGAAACTCTTTGCAGCAGTGAGGCCTAAAAAATTAGTTACAACATAAGGGCAACAGTCTCTGAAAAATTTCTACTTTGTCATGGGATGCCTGTTGTACATTAAAGGTACAGTATCCAGCATGTTGGAGGAATGAGGGGTGCTGGTAAGTCAAAAATTCCAGTTAATTAAGAGGGAGGGAGTTTGGGTGCAGAAGGGGGCTCAAGTTGGGGCGCAGTCTCAGGGAGGGAGTATGGGTGCAGGAAGAGGCTTGGGGCATGGAGGAGGGGGTGTGCGGGGTGCCGGATCCGAGTGCTCCTAGGTAGAGGTGCAGCTAAGCAGCTGTGCGTGCTGCTTCCGCCCACAGGCGCTGCCCCTGCAGCTCCCATTGGCCAATGGGAGCTGTGGAACTAGTGCTCGGGGTGGGGGCAGCATGCAGATTGCCCAGTTGGCCTTCAGCAATTACACTAAATATTGTAAATATGCCTTTAATTAAATTCATTTTGGTTTCTACGTGTATATTTCCCTGGGATATACAGATTTCAGTTATACTTCTGCTCTTTTGCGAATCTGGAGGGTCTGTGTGGGTGAAATATGAGTAACTTACTCAGGTTTGTCTTTTTAATTGCTGTGCATCAACTCATTGGGATTACAGCAGAATATCAAGCAGAATTCGAAGTGCTTTGCAATTCTGCACTAACGAACAAGATTCTTTGTGATGAGACTCCTACGTTAACTATAAGATACACATTTTAAAGTAGGGTTTTAACCTCTGTTCCAGAATGTTGATTTAGAAATAAAACCGTATATTAACCATAACATAAATTCAGACTCAGTACAGAGCAAAATCATCTACATTTTATTTGTCCTGATTTTTATGCTTGTTTAAATGAATGTTTTAAGTTTTATTTGTGATTCTGAGGTTCAAACTTGGCCTGCTTGAAAATTGTACCACTCTTTCTGTCGGTAGTATTTAGGAAATAAAAGGTATATTCCAGAAAATTATTTTGGAATATACATAGACTGATAAGTAACATAGTCCTTGGAGTGACAGCACTGGAAAACCTCTAAATAATCAAGTAAATCATGAGTGTGAATTTAGTGTTTGACAGTTGCTAGTCCTGGAGAATAAAGTTCTCTAGGTATCCACAAAAGAAAAAGCCTACACTCTGCCATTGTGGCTCAGCCTTGACCTAGGGGGAGCTAACTTAGTCTCTGTTCATTCAGTCCTTGCCTGCTTTGCTGAGACTGAAAAAAAGCTTGCTAGTTATAACTAATTGTAATGTTTTAAGTTGGGCAAAATGTATCAGATGAATAGCTTCTCCGAAAAATGCATTTTTGGTTGACCCAAACCTGTTCACAAATTAGACATGAATCTGTCCAGTAGTTTTGACCAAAATAATAATAAAAAAAAATACTCTTTTGGCCTTGAGTGGCATGAGGAGGTGGAGGAAACCTTCCTTATAACTTTAAGCCCAGGGATTAGAACACTCACCTGGCATGTGGAAGACCTAGGTTTGACTTCCCCTTCTGCTTGATGTGGAGAAAGCATTTGAACTTGGGTCATCCATGTTACAGGAGTTGGCCCTAGCCACTGGGCTTTGGGATATTCTGATGTATCAGGCTGTTCCATTGTGGATAATTTAGTCATTGGATCAGGAGCTTGAACTTGGTCTCCCACATCCTAGGAGAATACCCTAAGCAGCAGGCTGTAGTGTCATTCTCACGCTCTCTCTCTCTGGCCCAATGACTTCATTGTCATTCACAGTAGCAGTTCATAGTCGTTCTCCACATCAGGCAGAGGGAGGAACTGAACTCTGGTCTCCCACATCACAGGTAGTGGAGCAAATAAAACAGATTTTTTGAATTCACTGCATTTTTATTGGATTTTTTTTTTTATGGTTCAACCTGATCCAATTTCCCCCCACAATTTTTCGGAATTGCTAGTGAACCAACAAATCAATTATTCATTCAGCTCTAGTAGTGATGGGAATTTTGTGATTCAGAAGCTGAAAACTGCACTGAGACATGCAAATTTATTTACATTAGTATCCGAAATTGCTTTACATTACATAACCTAGATAATCCTAGCCCATTAACCCTGGCTTTATCAGAGAAAGGTTCAAGACTGGGTGGCTTATTCTACCCCACTGGGATAAGATTCACTTTCTAATTCAGGAATCTGTCCAGCACTTGAGACTTGAAATGAGACTGCCCTTGGATCCTCTGGAGTAAATAAAAAATTTGCCAAGACCCCTTGGTTCAGTTTACTTCACAAGGGAAATTTCCAGAAAGTTGAGTGAGCCAGCTTTGTCTGCTTTGTACTATTCTGGCAGCAGAACATGGATCTAATGGGCCGGTTAATCTGGCCCTCAGTGTTTTAATGAAGGGGTATGGCCAAATTCTGGAGCTCCCTAACCAAGTCTGAACTTTCTCCAGTATTTATAGGAAGAGAGGTGTGGCCCAAATGGGGGAGGGTTAGTTTGAGAGAGAAAATAATCAGGTAGGCTATTTTTCATTCTTCTGTGCCCTTCTCTGTGCTATCTATTGAAGGCCCCTGTTGTTGCATCTTTCTGCGTCTGTGAAAAAGAGGAGAAACCTGATTTGCCTTCGATGTCTGTATTACTGTGGATGAGTTTTACTGCATCAAGAACATTTTATAAATATGTTGGGAAATCTTATATTTTTGTTGAAATACTAAAAATGTACTTTATTATAAAATGTTTTAACAGTTGATTAAAAAGAAGAAAGGGAATTGTGTGCAGAGAGAAGCCTTCATTAGACATATTTTTCTCTTCATCTAGATCTTAATTTTGCATCCTATTATTCATATTATTATAGTGTAAATCAGAAGTCAACTTTTTTCATTAAGTAATACTTTCAGAAAAGCAAGTTCATACAGTTTTAGAAAACAAAGCACAGTAGCAAAGATAATTAATTTTCATATCAAATATGTGATGGTTTTCTTTAATTTCCTGGCTCCTAGCAGTTTTTGGCAACTGCTATCACTTTCAGATGTTTGTACAATATATAAAATTACATTACAGTCCTTAAATTACACTACATATACTTCACAATCACAGTAATTGTAGTAAATTTTGGTATACATATAGTTAATGTTGCACACACAACACACTTGCTAACTGAAGATTTCAAGGAAGACGCTGAAATTGTCAAAACCATTTGAGTTTACATTTCCTTAACTTTTTAGCGTCCATTTTTGAAAAGTTATATGTATAATGATTGTGACACTTTCTAGTGCTCAGGTTACTTTATTTGTTATGATATTGCCAAGTTTTAGATAAATCTTAAAATTAATGTATTTATCATTCAGTTTGTAAAGCTTTGGTTTAAATTTTATACTTGCAGATCTCCAATAGTCAAGCATCACCACAATCTGCTACTACACCAAGGATGGAAAGTGCTAAAGGAACCACAATTGCTACCTCTTCTAGAACTCCTCCATCACTCAGTCTTCAGGGTCCCTTGTGTCCTCCTGTGTGTCCCCCAGCTCCATTAGATGAATTGTCTCCAGACAGCATTGATGCTCATACATTTGATTTTGAAACAATCGCTCATCCAAACTTAGAGCAAGCCCTTAAGCAAGGGTCTTTGGACTTGGATTCACTAGCAGAAAGTCCAGAGTCGGACTTTATGTCAGCAGTGAATGAGTTTGTAATAGAGGAAAATCCATCATCTCCTCATATTGTAAGTGATCCACAAAGTCCAGAAATGATGGTGGAGTCCCTCTATTCTTCAGTTATCAATGCAATAGACAGTAGACGTATGCAAGACACAAATATTTGTGTAAAGGAGGATTCTCTAAATGTTCGCATGGAGAAGTGTAGAGTTGTTGCCCAGGAATCACAGTTTAATTTAAGAAACATAAAAGAAGACCTTTGTCACTTTAGAACATTTGTACAAAAAGAACAGTGTGACTTTTCAAATTCTTTAAAATGTACATCAGTAGAAATAAGGAATATTATACAAAAAGTAAAATTTTCACTTGAAAAAACACTGAAAGATAAACATCAAAAAGAATTGCAATCTTTGAAAAGTGAGTATGAAACTAGAATTGATACATTGCTAGGAGACGTTGAAGAAAACAAAAAAAAGATTAAAAAGTTAACGGGAGACTTAATAGGTCTTGAAGAAGTTTTGCAAAATAAAGATAATGAATTTGCGATGGTGAAGAATGAAAAAGAAGCCGTTGTTTGTCTGCAGAATGAGAAAGATCGGAAATTACTTGCATTGGAAGGCCAAATGAAGAATCAGAATTGTGAAATTAAAGAACTGAGACAGTCACGTGAGATGGTATTGGAAGATTTGAAAAAGCTTCATATTGAAAATGATGAAAAAATTCATCTTTTGAGGGCAGAGCTTCAGAGTTTGGAGCAAAGTCACCTTAAAGAATTGGAAAACAATCTACAAATCAGGCATACTCAGGAATTTGAGAAACTAATAGCTGAGCACAAGGATTGTTTAGATAAGTTAGAAAAAGAAAACCAGCAGAGATTCGAACAAATGCAGGAATCTCATGCAGCAGTTGTCCAAGATAAGGAGCAACAGATAGAGGAGTTAAAACTCAAAGTTTCTGATCTGTTTGACTTGAGGTGCAAATTAGAAGTTGAACTTGCACTGAAGGAAACAGAAACCGATGAAATGAAGATGTTGTTGGAAGAAAGCAGAACTCAGCAACAGGAGATCCTAAAGTCCTTTATTGATAAGGAAACTGAAAATTTAAGAAAGGAGTTAGATAACTTAAACCATAAGATACAAGTTAATAATGATGAATATCAGGTGGGCCTAGTAGAGCTAAGAACTTTAATGACAATTGAGAAAGATCAGTGTATTTCAGAATTAGTGGACAGACATGAAGAAGAAACAAATGTACTTAAAATTGAATTAAACAAAGTAACCTCTTTACATCAAAAAGCTTTTGAAGTAGAAAAAAGTCTCAAAGAACAAATAATAGAACTACAGAGTAAATTAGAAGTGGAAGCGAATGCCCTAGAAAAGCAAAAAGAGGAAAAATTGGCTGTGTCTGAACAGAAGGACAAATTTGAACATCTTATTCATAATCTTGAGGAGGAAAAAGAACTGTTAATAACTAACGAAGAACAGGAAAGAAAACTACTTATTCAAAGGCTCAATATTGAAAAAGAGGATGCAATACGAATGACCCTTAAAGAGTTTGAATTACAGAGGAAAGCTGTTGAAAAAGAACTCTTGGAAAAAATACAACTACTTGAGATGCAAGTAAATCAGAGGTACTGTAAGAATTAAGTTGTACTTTGTTAGTGATCTAAAAATAAGATAATTCAACAATTTTTGTGGTGTACTGCATTTACAAGGTAGTCTACAATATACCACCTTGGTTCCTAGACATTTGTGATGCAGTTTAACTATTTTGACTTAGAGTTTCAAACTGTTAAGATTCATAGATGGTAACGTTTGTGAACGTTACTCATCTTACAGATGAGTAAGAGAAGCAGTCTGAGTTTTCAGTCTAGATTTGATGATATGGTAGGTAGATAAAACAGACAAATGGGCTTGGGGAGTAAATTGAGATTATGAAATACCAATGAAATAGACAGAGCTCAGCAGAAAAACAATGTGGCCCAAGATCTGGATACAAATTTAAATGAGATCTTTCTTTTCTTTTTAAATGTCAGTGAGTATGATAGTTCCAAAATTACTGTTTTTTCTCGAAATGTAGAATTCAAAAATATTATACGTTTGCAGTACAAAATTTTAAAAAGGTGAAATTTGATTTAAATACTAGTTTTATCCACATCAGTTTGATTTTAACACTATCGTTTGTATGGTGAAATCTCTATTGTCAGTACTACATACAAAAAATGTACATTAAAAGGTTAAGTTTATACAGTCATGTACTCTTTAATTCAATGCAACTTTAATTCAGCCTGTTTATACACTATGGTAGTCTTTAATTACATGATCACATACTATTTTTTCCATAGCACCCCTGCCTCATTCAGTGCTCAGAATGGGTGATGTGTACTGAAGAGGTAACAATCCTCTACTACAGTGGTTCTCAACCAGGAGTAAGCGTACCGCTGAGGGTACCCAGAAGTCTTCCGGGGGTACATCAGTTCATCTAGATATTTGCCTAGTTTTACAACAAGCTACATAAAAAGCACTAGCAAAGTCAGTACAAATTAAAATTTCATACAATGACTTGTTTGTTCTGCTCTATATTCTATACAGTAAAATGTAAGTGAAATATTTATATTCCAATTGATTGATTCATTTTATAATTATATGGTAAAAATGAGAAAGTAAGCAGTTTCTTCAGTAGTAGTGTACACTTCTGTATTTTTATGTCTGATTTTGTAAGCAAGTTCTTTTTAAGAGAGGTATAACTTTGGAATATGCAAGACAAATCAGACTCCTGAAAGAGGTACAGTAGTCTGGAAAGGTTGAGAGCCACTGCTCTACTGAGTACTAAGTCACAAGCAGTTTTCCAGATGCTTATGACATTGTCAAATTAGGGTGCATTTTCACGAGGGTGGCAAAAGGAACATCCTGGATATTAGTGTTACACTCTGCCAAATATCATATTCTTGCTCCCAGGGCAAGGAGTTGGTAGAGCTTCTTAGTGAAATAACTGTAGGAATTAATATAAGCAAAAGAATGTCATCCCTAATTTTGCTTGGACATGGCTGAACTAGGAGAACTGAAACTTTCCAAAAAAAAAAACATTCAGCCTGAGGCAGACACCCAGCATAGAAAAATTCAGCCACGCAGTTAGTTGGGCAAACATATAATCAATTAAAAACAAAAAAACTGAGGAGGACTTGTGGCACCTTAGAGACTAACAAATTTATTTGGGCATAAGCTTTCATGGGCTAAAACCTACTTCATCAGTTGCATGCAGTGGAAAATACAGTAGGAAGATAGATATACACAGAGAACATGAAAAAAATGGGTGTTGCCATAACAACTGTAATGAGACTAATCAATTAAGGCGGGCTATTACCAACAGAAGGAAAAAAAAAATTGTAGTGATAATCAGGATGGCCCATTTCAAACAGTTGACAAGCAGGGGAAAAAATAAGCATGGGGAAATAGTTCTTATTTGATGTAATGACCCATCCACTCCCAGTCTTTATTCAAGCCTAATTTAATGGTGTCCAGTTTGCAAATTAATTCCAATTCTGCAGTTTCTCGTTGGAGTCTGTTTTTGAAGTTTTTTTTATTGGAGGATCTTTATAATAGAAATTATTTGGCAAACTTTACTGCAAGCTATCTATATTAGACAAGTTTCCATTAAAACGGGACTTGAAAAAGCTATTACCAGTGACAAATAGGAAGCTTTCTCTGGCAGTTATGGGGCATGTGTACACCTGTTCATATCATAAAATTGCTATAGTGGGAAATTTCCCAGAAGTGTTAGGTCTTGTCTACATGGAGAAGTTAGTGAGCAGCAAGATAAGATATAAATTTACAGTGCACAAGCTATTTCACACTAATTCCCCATGTGTGCACTTACTATGCACTAAAAGTGCCTTTGTGTGCTTTAGCTAAATACTCTTTAAAGTGTAATAAACTAAACCGTTCAAGGCATTTTTAATGCACAGTGTGCCCACATGGGGACTTAATGAGACTAGCAAGTGTACAGTAAATTCACACCTTAGTTTGCTGTGCACTAACTTCCTGTATAGACAAGCCCTTAATGTAGTCATAAACACTGATATGAGGTCTTTTAATGGATTCTTCTGTGTGACTGGATGACTCAGGAGATGAATAGGATATGGAAAATTTCATTAAAAGATCACTAGTTCATTTCTTGACTGTGGAGTAATGACAAATAGACAAAAGCAACTAATATCTGGACAGAAGCCTATATGTACAATGATTCTGTCCTTAGTGGATAGGGTTTTTTCTCCACACAAGAAATTTAACTCCTCCAAAATTTAACTCTAATTGGCACCCATGTTGGCCATCTTAGAAAGGTGAAAGATAATTCAGTCATCATACCAAGTCTAACTTCAAATGTCTATTGGTGGTCTCTATAGAACATCATTGAAGCACATTAACAGGGCAGCATGGTAAACCTTTCCCTTTCTGTGTTTTCTTAGTCCGTGAATAAAAAAGCAACACATAGTGTAGAGCAGGGATGGGCAAACTTTTTGGCCCGAGGGCCACATCGGGGTGCAAAACTGTATGGAGGACCAGGTAGGGAAGGCTGTGTCCTCCAAAAAGTCTGGCCCCCGCCCCCTATCCGCCCCCTCCCACTTCTCACCCCCTATCCAACCCCCTCGCCCCCCCGCTCCCTGTACCCTGACTGCCCCGATCTATCCACACCCCCGCCCCCTGTTCTCTGACCGCCCCAGAACCTCTGCCCCTCGACCCTCCGCCCCTGACTGCCCCCCCCCGGGACCCTCTACTCAACCCACCCCCCGCCACGCGTGCCTCCGCCACCCCCTTACCATGCTGATCAGAGCGGCAGGAGCTTGGCGCCCTGCTGCCCGCACGGTGACGTGACTGCGGGGGAGGGGGAAGAGCGGGGGAGGGGCCGGGGGCAAGCCTCCTGGGCCAGGAGCTCAGGAGCCGGGCAGGATGGTCCCGCAGGCCGTAGTTTGCCCACCTCTGGTGTAGAGTATGCTGCAGAAATATCCAGGATGGGGAAAGTTTTGCAAATAGAGCAGTTTCCCTGCCCATTATGAATCGTGTAATGGAATCTTTTGTGTTCATGTAAAACAGAAAGGTCCTTGTTTGTAAGGTCTCATCCCAAATATGCCCACGCTGTATACTGCACTTTAATAAATAAATTCCCTTCACAAATGAAGAGTTGAGTTGATTGTTGCATGATTTAAACTTGTTCAAGGAAGTCTAGATATTTCAAATCCGGTTTCTAGCTCATTAATCCATCCATTCTGAATTACATAGATGTGTGATGGGAAAAAAAGAGGAAAGCAACACTTACACAAGCTTCTGCATGTACACAAAGCAGAGTATGCAATATTGGCTATGATATTATATGTACATTGTTTTGTTTGTGTAGGGCCTAAAGAGTTATGTTTTTTTAATAATCTAGCTTTGCAAACAGTGCATATTTAAATGTTGGTCTAAGCACCATATTTTCAAAGAATAATGTACAACTTTTAAAGGTATATACTTTTTAGATTAAAGGAGTTGTGTGCTTTCACACTTATTAACTATGTTCAACTTCAGGCCCAGTTCCAATCCCATTAAAGTCAATGGCAAAATGGAAATAAGTAATGGTGGCTTGCTTCATCTTTCAGACACAGAAATGTACTCAGTGGGTAAAGTTTTTTTTATAAATTGTGTTGAAGCCTTTTATTGGAAAGTTCTTTTAGAATGAGTAAAGTACAAGAACAAAAGTGAAAGAGCAAGCAAATTTACAAGTTAGTATACTGTAAAGTCTGAAACTTTTAATGTCTTGTACAAAAGTTGCAATGATTTTTAAAAGTGCATATTGTCTGTTTTATATAAAGGGATTGTAATTTTGATGATTTAAATAAAGGTAATCAAATCTAGTTTTTTTTTCTCAAACTGCATTAGTTTTAGGCTTGTTGTTACACTTCGAATCTCAGGTTTATTTGATATACCATTATAGTTGATAATGAATGAGGTCATAGGTCTGTAAGGAAAGGAGGAGGAAGGGGGAAATGAATTCAATGGTTCCTATTATCAGTTGCTTAAATAAAGGTTGTAAATCTAAAAGAACTCTCTTGTTGATTCCAGCATTAGTAACTGAGAAACGCAACTAATCAGCTTCTTCTGCTCACTGGCCGCTATTGCTTTGGTTGCAAAGAAAATAACACAAGTGCAGTTTGAGAATGTGAAGGAATTTGCATAAAAGATATGCTAGGCACAGAGATGGGAGTTGAAGAAGTAACCTCAGATGTGCTTGGAGAGATGCACAGAAACTGAGCATCATGACTAGCATGGTAGGGTATGTAATAGGAGACAAGTTTCTGTAATTATTTTCCAGATATGGACATTGATGGAGGAAGATTTTGAAAGGTGTAGAGGTGTAGGGAGAATGACTCCAGATTGTGAATATTGGCAATGGAGGGTAGATTTGAATTGAGGAAGTGAAGAGTGTTTAGGAAGAAAGATGACTAAACCCAAATTCTTTATTTGTATTACGGTTAGAGCTGATGACATACCTTCCATTGATATGTTTCAGACATAATGATATATAGGACTGGACAAAAAGAGGGAGGCCAAGAGTGAAGCACATTTGGAAGTGGTCAGCGCAGAGATAATGGTTAAATCTGTGTCTGCACACTGTCATATAGGACTAAGATGCCCAAAGAACAGGTATCAACTTACAACAGAGGCTTGTTCGACCCCATCAGGAAGGGGGCAAAGGGAATACAAGGGACTGCTAGGGGAGATTCTTAGTGGTAGTCAGATAAATAGGAGAACAAGAACAGTGCCATGAAAGCCAAATTACTAAATTATGAAGATACTTAAGAATATGGAGGGGGCGGAAGAGGAGGAGAATGAACCATAAACCCCATGACTTAACCAAAGAGAAATTGCGTATAATACATACTTAAAATAAAACCCAGTCATTTTACAAAACATAGCAGTCTGAAAGATCAATATCTGAAGCACTCATCATCATCAATAAAATGTAACAATATTTGAAAATAGCTTTTTAATTACAATGCATGCTTCTGCCCAGGGCTAGCAGTGAATAGCCATGTTTCTGAAGAGTGGATGTTAGAATTTATGATATTACAGGTGATAGAATTGAAGTCTCTGAGATGGAACTGTGCAAGCTTTCAGTAGTATCCCTGAGAAGCCCTTTTTCTGAAGAAAACTTTTTGTTTATGACAGGCACACATCATCTTAGTTCATTGTTGTTTACCACAGCTGATGCCTGTTCTTCACATATATAAAATCTTGAGAGATTTGGGACTTAATTATTATGATTCAGTGTTATATATAGTTATGGATGGAGCAGAAGTTTTCAGATTTTATTAATCAAAAGTATAAATCTACTTTTCTATCCTGTCCTCACTCAACAATCCTCATACTGGATTTTCATCTGCTTCCAGAGGTGGAAACAGAGGCCAGACATTTTTCATCAGTTATATTTCCAGGTTTAGGACTATCCACTAGGAAAACTTGCCAAAATTCTCTGCTTTCACATGCTGATCCAGGCAGATTCCAGGCTTCCTTGTAACAGTCTTTCTAATATGTAGAACATTTTGATTCCATTAAGACTTTTTAAAGAATTAAATAAGCTTTTTTTGGCAATTTTAAAATTGAGTGCAAAGTATAATTATAGATTATACTCGAGGCAATTCTGTGCCCCCCCCCCCAAATCTGCACATAGTATTTTAAAATTCTGCATATCTTATTTGTCAAAATAATACAGTATAATCAGTTTCAGTTATTTTGGTAATTTATTTCAAAATAGATGTCAGCAAGTGTGTCTGTAACAATACAGACTAAAAAAAGTGCTGCCCTCATGCGTGGGTATATTAGGTGCTGCTGACCCAGTGCCCTCTCACTTCCTTCTTACCTCCTGTGATGGTTGGTCGAGCACCTTGTCTTGCATTGCAAGAACGTTAGCAGTTCTTCACAGCCCATTGTCTGTCTTTGTATATAGATTGTCGGTACTTAGTTAGCCATTAAGTTAAGTGTTAGGTTAGTTTGGTAGTTAGAGTCCCAGCTGGGACTTCGCCCTGGAGCGGGGAATGCCCTGCTCTCCTGGCTTCAAACCATGCTCATCATGCAACAGGCCGATGTCTGAGTGACCCCACCACAGTTGTTTGAAGTGCTTGGAGGAGTCCCATATAAAGGACAAGTGCAGAATCTATAAGAACTTTCGCCCTAGAACCCAGAAGGAGCGGGATATTCACTTGAGGGCCCTCTTCATGGAGGCTGCACTTCATCTGGTGTCGGATTGCTCCCACTCGGATCCCACCCTGGCACCAGAAGGGACGGTGGCCTTGGGCAAATTATGTATGTCAGGCCATGTGCCCAACCCAGGCTTTCCTGGTGGCCAAAGAACAAGCAGGCCAACCAGCACCGCAGACAGTGTGCTAGGTGCCAGACTCGGCTAAGGTCCAACACTTAAGTGCAAGCTGATCATAGGCCTGCCCTATAGGGCAGTGGAGTGCGCTCAGTCCCCAGACCGCAGGCGTACGTCCCTATCTCCGTGCCTTAGGACCCTGGCATCGCGACTCCGGTCAGAAGACCCAGGTCCCTCATGCCCCACTCTCCCCCATGAGACACGGGATACTGGAATCGAGGCACTGTTCCCCTGTGCCACCGGTACCAGTGAGTTTCCCATCAAACGTCTCCACAGCGCATGTCATCCTCACCCAGACGGTCTCACAGATGTCTGTCTCCATTGGGACGTGATCACTCCCTGTCTCAGCACAGGTCTCCATCCCCCCGGTACCACTAGTTGGGCAGGCACAGATCCTTGCCTGTTGTCGGCCAGGGTTATCCTGCAGACTCAGGCCTCAAAGGCTCTGCCTTTGTCACCAGAAGGGCAATGGTTGGTCTCAAACTGGGAGTTCAGCCCCCCACCAAGGAGGGATGATTTGCTGCCGACCAGCAAAGCTGGTGCAGCACCCTGCACCACCAGCATTGCAGCAGGACAGTAGCCCACTCAATGGCTGTACTGGAACCCATGCGGTGTGCCCATATTCCCACCAGTCCTCCCTGGCCACCTCGAACAAACCATCTCTGGCATCGCCGGCACCAGAATCGAAACACGGTACCGAATTTGACACTGGGGCAGTGCATCGGACTCCAATACCTAAGAAGCCATCCCTGGAGAAGGAAGGGGAACGTGCCCCTCCCCCAGTGGTGCAATCATCGTCGTCATTTCCAGATGAAGCGGTGGCAGATCCTTCCCAACTGGGCAGCCCCCACCCTGATTACTTCAAGACACACCAGACCCTCCTTAAAAGGGTGGCTACCAACTTGAACTTAAAAAGTGAGGAGGCTGCAGAGGAGTCTGAAGACATCTTTAACATTATATCGTCTTCTAGGCCCAGGTCGCACTGTCTGTCCACCCAGGAGTCCTTAAGATTGCCAAATCGCAGTGGCAGACCCTGTCTTTGATGCCACCTACTTCTAAGAAGGCAGAAAAGAAATATTAAATCCCTGCGAAAGGGTTCGAGTATCTGTATGCACACTCTTCAGCGGCGTCACTCTGCTGTTAGGGACAGGCAGGGCCAAGGCAGTGGCACACAGAAAAGTAAAGATGCCAAGAGACTGGACTTATTTGGCAGAAAGATTTATTTGATGGCAAGCCTGCAATTTCGGATGTCTAACCCTGTTAGGCCGGGTACAGTTTTAACCTGTGGGACACCCTTAACAAATTCAAGGAGGCCCTTCCGCAGGACCAAGCAAAGGAATTCGCAGCTTTAGTGGATGAAGTCACAGTGGTGGCAAGGGGGACCTTCAGATGGCTTCAGTGGCTTTGAGGCGCAGCTCTTGCAGTCCTCTGGGTTATCCCAGGAGATGCAGGCGACTATAAGGGCTACCATTTGAAGGGGCGGGTTTCTTCTCCCAGCTCACAGACTCGAGACACTATGGCCTAACATCTGTTAGTTTTTAAGGTGCAACCGGACTCCTTGTTTTTCATGGCCTTAAAGGCTCCTGTGCCACTCTCCGCTCCTTGGGCCTCCATATTCAGCAGGCCAGGAAGCCGTTCTGCCCTCTCTCTCCACCACCTCCATAGTTTAGGTCTTGGGAGACTCCCCAGCTGGGCACCTACAGCAGAAAAGATAGAGACTAGGGTTCTAAGCGGTGACACCCATCATCTTCCCGTTCATCTGCTCAGCCTGGCCCTTCCAGGAACCAAGGAGGCCAGAAGCAGTCGTTTTGAGGGTGCACTCGAGGACGACGCCCCAGTCACCTCCCAGGATCCACCCTCCCACTCTTTTCTCAACTGCCTCTGCCCCTTCTGTTTGTCCTGGTCTCGGCTGACCTTGGACTGTTGGGTGCTCCAAGTAATATCCTCAGGTTACACCCTACAGTTCGTGGCTGATCCTCCCACCCACCTCCCTTCCCCGTCCCTCTTCAGGCAACTTCTCATCCCAAGAGTCGAGAATCTCCTGTGCCTGGGGGCAGTGGAGGAGGTCCCTCAAGACATGAAAGGAAGGGGGTTCTACTCCCACTGCTTCCTAATCCCGAAAGCAAAAGGGGCCTCAGACCCATTTTGGACCTGCGTCATCTCAACAAGCCTCTCAAAAAGTTGACATTTTGCATGGTCTCCCTGGCCTCCATCATCCCGTCCTTGGTTCCAGGAGACTGGTTTGCCACACTCGACTTGAAGGATGCGTATTTCCATTTTATCAGGGCACAGGAGCTTCCTTCATTTTATGCTGGGCCACCGCCATCTCCAGTTCATGGTATTGCCATTCAGTCTCTCATCAGCCCCAAGAGCGTTTACAAAGTGCGTTGCACCAGTGTTGTTCAGATTTACCCATTCCTCAATGACTGGCTTATAAAGGGTTGATCCTGGGATCAGGTGCAGCAGCATCTTGATCTGGTTTGTTCCACCTGTCATGACCTGGGGCTGTTAATAAATGAGAGAAACTCTACTCAGGCCAGAGCCTTCCTCTCCAAGGCTCGGGTTCAAGCCATGGCAGACCTCATCTCGTACATGCAAACCCACCCTCTTACCACCGCTCACACGTGCCTGCATTTGTTCGCCCACATGGCAGCCTGCACTTATGTGGTCTGGCACGTGAGACTCCGCCACAGTCCTCTGCAGGCATGGTTGGCATCGGTCTATGTCTTCCAACACACACAGCATGGACTGTGTGGTCAGGGTCACGGATCATGTACTGTTATCACTCACCCGGTGGCAGAGTCCTGCATCAGTATAGGAGGGAGTTTCCTTTGTGGCTCCGTCTCAGTCAGTGACCCTTGTCTCCGATGCCTCGGACCTAGGGTGGGGAGCCCACCTGGGCGATCTCAGCATGCAAGGTCATTGGTCGAGTTATGATTGCTCCCTACACCTCCAACGTCAGGGAGCTCAGAATGATTCACCTGGCCTTCCTATCTCACTTAAAAAACAGGGTGGTCCAGGTCCTGAAGAGAATACAGCAGCTATGTTCTATATCAACAATCAGGGCAAAGCCAGATTGTCTGCACTTCGCCAGGAAACCCTCAGGCTCTGGAACTACTGTAGACATACAGCATGGCATCCATCTCGTAGCCACACACCTCCCTGGGGCCTGGAACACGTTGGCAGATCACCTCAGCAGGACCTTCTCATCTCGTCACGAGTGGTCTCTCCATCCGGAAGTGGTCAGCTTCATCTTCCAGAGGTGGGGAACTGCCCAGGTGCACCTGTTCACATCCAGGCAGAACAGAAAATGCCATGTTTTCTGCTCAATTCGGAGGATTGACAGACTCCCTGTTGGATGCTTTTCTGCTCCCATGGTCAGCATAGGAACGAAAACAGGGTCAGAAGAAGATGAATAAATCCAAAGATGTTCAGACAGGATCTAGATAAAGAGAAGAGAATCAGTAATTGGACAAGGAACTTTGGGAAACTGTGCATGGCCATAACATGTAGCAGTTCTCCACATGCCTGGACCTACTACTTCTGAATTAGAGCAGAAAAAAGAGAAAGTTGAAGGACCAATAAGGCTATCAAAGAATTTGGACACAAGGTAAGACTGGTGATGCTGGAGCCAATTCAGAAAAACTCCCCAGAGCCAGAACACCAAACCTAACAGAAGCAAGACAAAGACAGCCTGTGACTATAAAATGTTGTATTATAATTGTTATGTAACAACAGGGTGGATGAAAGATATAGTATGTATACCCTTGTACCTTGAAATTAAACTAAGGCCTGGGGTCTTATTTTAGTTTTATCAATTACGTACAATAGATTGGTGTTGTTTTTTTGGAAAAATATGACTTAGATTAGACATTGGCATGCTTCCAGGCAACCAGCAATGCTGCAATATCTGGTTTTTTTTCAGGAACTAGAAGACTGTAATTATGGTAAGTTGCTGGGACAGGAGACTGTTGATAAAGGCTTAAGGAGAGAAATTTGGGAAAACCATGCAGATCAAGGAGCAAGCACAGGTTTTCAAAAGTAAATCATACAAATCATATAGGAACTATGGGACTATGAAAATAGGATCAGGAAACTGGATGCTTTTGGCTGTGGAGAAGATATAGACTTATAGGTTGCAAAGAATAGGAAAAATGACTTCATTTTGAATTTGTGTACAGGAAATTTCTTACTGTCAAATATATTTAAGCAAAATATGCATTATATTTGTTTAAACTCATGAGGAAACGTGAAAGACTTCTGGGAAACAAAGGGTAAAGTTGTGTATATGTTTTAAGGGCCATTAAAAGCAATCTGCCAAACAGTTTTTAAAAATTGAACTTTTACCCCCTTTTTTTGCTTCCTTCTATCTTTTTAAAAATAACAGAAAACCCTCCCCAAAACAAAGTGGCTGTGAAAAAGAAATGAGGGGAAATATACCAAATGCTCCCCTGCCTCCTTTCCTATTGCTGCATCCATTTACCAAATGGTGGAAGTGAAAATTGATGATGATGGAAATAAATACATAGGTGTGACAAGAAAAAGGTCTAAACTACACAATCAGATTATGATTTTGCACAATCACTTTTCACATTTAAATAATATTTTGGAGCACTTGTGTGTATGCGGGCATTCATATGTTGCACAAAGCCCATCCTCACTTTTTTGACCAGATGTTCTAATAATTTGGGTATATAGTCAACTAGGGGAATGAGTTGTAAGCTCCATTAAATGATTTATTGTTCATTGTCTCATTTTAAAATACATATGAAATTAAGAAAGCATCCTTGTCTCCTTCTTAAGGAGGATGCCAAATGCCCCTTTAATCATGGGGCATATATTTGCTACCTGAGTGTACTTTCATATTTCAGAATTATTGGAAAGCTGCTTTGTCTTTTAGTTCCCTAAAAGCTCCAGCTTGGGTGCTTAATTGCAGTTCATGAGTTGTAATTTGCTGTATCACCCTCTGTTTATTGCTCACGAGCAATTTGTTTATGATGGCGTAAAACAAACTATGCACAACATTTTTCTATCTGCTGGCCAGCTAAATGTTTTTGTCAACATGAAAAATAATCAGCATTATGGCGGCATTAGTAGGGACTCAATAGAGAAATTTGAGTTGAATTTTGCACTGGAAGCAGGGATTCAACCTCTTGGTTACATATGAAACATACAAAAATATGCTCCCCAAAATTAGAGCACTTAGAAAATGAATTTTCTGAGAATTTATGAGAATAACTTATTTTAGCATCAGTGGTCACTTTTTCCTGTTCTTCATAATTGAAAGTTTTCTCCTTCAGTGGAAACCATAACTCTGGCCTGTAGTGGCACCATACAAAACTTTCACTTTTGATGAAGGCACTTTAGTGTTTGTGGACCCATACTGATTAGACTGATATTTAAAGTTTACATGTTATTACGTGTATTCAAGTTTAAAAAGTTGATGACCACTTTCATTATGGAATGTAGCAAAATCTTTTTTCATAATTTCCAGCCCTTCTTGCCCCAGAAAATACTCTATTTTGCAATCTTCCAACAGTGGAAATTTAGAGAGAGCCCCAAATCCAGAGGGGAAAGTTTAAATAACATCTTAAAATTTTCAGAGATAAGTGTAAATTTTTTGCTTTCTGTTTGTAGAAAGAGCACCTAGAATAAGTAAGTCCAGGTGTACGCTACAGATTTATATCTGTATAACTATCTAGCTCGGGTGTGACAAATGCACTCCCCTGAGTGACATAGTTATACTGACCTAACCCTCTGTTAGACAGTGCTTTGTCAATAGGAGAGCATCTCCTGTTGATAAAGCTACCACCTCTCAGGGAGGTGGATTAACTACGCTAACTTGAGAAGCTCTGCCATCTTCACTAAAGCACTACAGCAGTTCAACTGCATCTATGCTATGTATGTTTTGACAGCATTTTTTTTTAATAGTGGATCTCACTGTGTCTCTTGTACAATTAGATTTTCCATTTGTGAAGGTCACTGCAACAGAGGAGACAAAAACATTCTTAAAAAGTAGGAAAGTGCAACTGTAAAATCACAAAAATTGGCATGACATAGGACTGTGTAATCTGTGCAACTCCTTTTAACTCATTTAACTTCATTAGATTTCAAGTTAAAGTTTCCCTTTGACTAAAGTTCTCCCCTATTAGGTTTCTCCTCCAGTGGGTTGTTTACCTGTTGTCCAGTGAGCATTAGAATCTTGTAACTGGTTTTCAGTGCAGCTGAGGGTATCCACAGCATTAATACACTTGCATAGAGAATCTGTACTAGTTTTTGCAAATGCTCACTCTTCTAAATTTCAATGGAGTTTCCTTGAGGAAGGTTCAAAAGGGGTAGAAGATTATCAAGCTACTTGTTAGAGGCAGGTAAATACACTGTTACCATTTAACACTGATTTACAATTTTAATTTTCCTCTCCCATAGTGATACTAGAAATTATTATAGGGAAGTAAAAAAAGTTTTATAAATTTGTGTATATTTTAGTACCTTAGACAAAATAGATAAGAAATCAGTATTACAGTTTTACGATAGACTATACTTGTGTTTCCCTCTCTGTCTCCCAAGGGCACCTGCTTAAGGGTTTCTGATTCCCAGCCATCGCCTTTCTTGGGCAGAGACCTGCATCTTTCTCATTCCTGACTGGGGTTTTAAGGCTGCATAGCTCCCTGATTTTACACTGTGATATCCCCAGCAAGCCGAACTGCCTAAATGGGCTAGTTCCTACATTTTGCTTTCTCTCCGAAGGCTATATGACCAGTATATTGCCCGCAGTTATAAATTACCACACAGCTCCTTCTAAGCAAGCACATTTATTCTTAAGATAAAAGCATTACAGAGAAAACATAAAAGCTGTAAAATAACCTACACATATTTTAAAAGCTTACCGGAGGTCACCCATCAATTTTATGGGGTCCCAGTGGGTCAAGTCACTCCAACACTCAAGGATTTTCTCTATTCCCTCCCACCCCCTTTGGATGGAAGGTCCTGTCCATTTGCTGGATGAGAAAGAAAGCCCTGAGTCAGTTTAAACTTTGGCTATTTATTTATTTATTTATTTATTTAATTTGTCAGTATCTGGAGAATCCAATTTGAACTATTATATGCAAGCCCCCACAGGAGGTGGTAACTCTGTGGGACTTATAATCTTGCTGATTTGCCATAATCACCACCCACAGTTTTAGTTCCTGGAGGAGCTGTGGTATCACTCCCCCACAGAGTAGAATACAATCACATATAAGCCACTCTTTTAAAAGAAAGGGCTCCCCAAAAGTTGCGCTGGCTGTCACAATTAAGTTATATTTTCTGAACATTGAGAAGTTTAGAGTTTATATATAAAGCCCTACTTAATTTGTGATATTACGAATCCTGCAATATTAGGGTTCCTTCGCAGTTTTGATTTTAATTAGCTTACTTTTCACAGTCCACACTTTTGCATACATTTTGGGGTATGCAACACACACTTTTTTCCCCATTATTAAAGTAGATCCCCATTTATCTGAGCTGACAGTGGCTGAGGCTTAGGCTGTCAGCCCTGCACATTAATCACTGGAATATAGTTGCAGCAAAATGTCTGGTTATCAAAAAAAATTAGCAGGCATAATGTTTGAGTGCTTATATTGTTCAAGCAAAATTGTCTTAAACGAATAGTCTTCCCTGGCTTTTCCAAATTACTGCAATTAATAACAGGTTTCAGAGGAACAGCCGTGTTAGTCTGTATTCGCAAAAAGAAAAGGAGGACTTGTGGCACCTTAGAGACTAACCAATTTATTTGAGCATGAGCTTTCGTGAGCTACTGATGAAGTGAGCTGTAGCTCACGAAAGCTCATGCTCAAATAAATTGGTTAGTCTCTAAGGTGCCACAAGAACTCCTTTTCTTTTTGCAATTAATAAAAGTCCATTATAGCTTTTCTGCAATTTTCCATGTCTTGTCCGCAACTCAGCTGCAATTATTTGACAATCATCCCGTGATTCAAATAGAGCTTTAATTATATGACCGTGAGGAAGAATATTCAGTTGTGTCACACAGGGAAAACCAAATAACTTTCAGTGTGATACAGGGGGTCAGCAAGGTGTGAAAAACAATGAGTTAAACAGTCCGTCTGCCTGTTAACCTAAATCAGTAATATTAAGAAAAAATCAGCCAAATTGTAAAACATTTATAATTTCGTGTAGATTAATTCCTCCATGAGTAGCTTCTTCCATGCGTTGCATGAATAATTGCTAAAACTGGGACTAGAGAGGCTCCAATAGCATGCTGTAACAACCACTTTTATAGTCGTCGTGATTGACAGATCAACCTTTCACAGGAGCTGGATGGTGTTCATACCAATTTCCGTACATTTAAAAGTGCCAGCTGTTAAGTTACAATGCCAAAAGACATTTGTATTAGTGTTCTTTGTTTTAAGAAGTCTTTAAAAAGAATAAATTCTGCAAAACTTATCCCCATAGTGTGAGCTCTTCTGTTCAGGCTTAAATTACTATTAACTCATCCCAGTCATAGTTGTTGCTATTCTATTTTTTTGCTCCTACAGTTATGTGATTGGCTTGAAATCTAAAAATAGGGTTTAATAAATGAACCCTTTATTTAGGAGTGGCAGGAATTTTTGAATTGAATCCATGGCTTGTACTGTTTGAGGGAAAGTTTACCTTAGATATTTTAACACGTTTGTGTACATTGTTAACAGGATAGTTAAGCACCAAGTTTTGACAGCAGCACAAACATTGAAAAAGTATGTAAAAATAGTCTGTGAAACTTGTGCAGGAGACCATCACCCTGACTAGAAAACCTGTTTTAAAAGAGTGCCTCAGTCTCCCCATTTTGATGAAATTTTGACTCCTTTTTATGTTAGAAGACTATCTTCATTGAGCAGTCAGTTTTTGTTGGTTCTTTCAAATCATAGAATCATAGAATATCAGGGTTGGAAGGGACCCCAGAAAGTCATCTAGTCCAACCCCCTGCTCGAAGCAGGACCAATTCCCAGTTAAATCATCCCAGCCAGGGCTTTGTCAAGCCTGACCTTAAAAACCTCTAAGGAAGGAGATTCTACCACCTCCCTAGGTAATGCATTCCAGTGTTTCACCACCCTCTTAGTGAAAAAGTTTTTCCTAATATCCAATCTAAACCTCCCCCACTGCAACTTGAGACCATTACTCCTCGTTCTGTCATCTGCTACCATTGAGAACAGTCTAGAGCCATCCTCTTTGGAACCCCCTTTCAGGTAGTTGAAAGCAGCTATCAAATCCCCCCTCATTCTTCTCTTCTGCAGGCTAAACAATCCCAGCTCCCTCAGCCTCTCCTCATAAGTCATGTGTTCTAGACCCCTAATCATTTTTGTTGCCCTTCGCTGGACTCTCTCCAATTTATCCACATCCTTCTTGTAGTGTGGGGCCCAAAACTGGACACAGTACTCCAGATGAGGCCTCACCAATGTCGAATAGAGGGGAACGATCACGTCCCTCGATCTGCTCGCTATGCCCCTACTTATACATCCCAAAATGCCATTGGCCTTCTTGGCCACAAGGGCACATTGCTGACTCATATCCAGCTTCTCGTCCACTGTCACCCCTATGTCCTTTTCCGCAGAACTGCTGCCTAGCCATTCGGTCCCTAGTCTGTAGCGGTGCATTGGATTCTTCCGTCCTAAGTGCAGGACCCT
The DNA here is from genome assembly GCF_965140235.1 of Caretta caretta. Lineage (NCBI taxonomy): Eukaryota > Metazoa > Chordata > Testudines > Cheloniidae > Caretta > Caretta caretta. The sequence continues at coordinate 71,028,234 of NC_134207.1, forward strand.
GCACTTACCCTTATTGAACCTCATCAGATTTCTTTCGGCCCAATCCTCCAATTTGTCTAGGTCCTTCTGTATCCTATCAAAATGGCTTTTTTAAGACAGGTGTCGCTGTAGAATGGAAGTTAGATTTTTAAAAAGATACATTCTGTGATTGCAATGGGAAAGGCATGTATCTCTAAAGATACAATCCACCAGGATTCTCACTCCTGAATTGCAGTTTCTCAGAACTGCCCTAGCTTCTGAAGTTTTTTCACCCCTAAGGACAGCAGTAATCCTATGGAATGTAAACCAAACTGCTGACTGGCAGTTACCCACAATCCTCAAAGCTGAATTTCTGCCCTTGGGACCTTTAGTCAGTTTCTTTTGAGCACCATCAATGAAATGTGCTCAGGGGCTGTCTCTTTTATGTCCCAGTCTTCCAGCCAGTTTATGTTATTAATAAATACTCACTTCAGTACTTTAAGGACTTTCAGTGACTATCCTCAGTCTCTTGAGGCTTATTTCTCAATGCTTTGCTGTTTGTTTTGTCACCTAATTCCTATACTTCAAAGCTTGCTTTGCTATTTAGTGTTACTTTTCAGCAATATAATGCCTATTTTTAGTGCTTTCATGCTTACAGACTTAAACACTTAGCTTTGGTGTCCATGTTTCAGTGCTATTGCTTCATATTTCATGGTTTCAGGCCATGTCCATGTAGCCAAACAATTACTGTAATGGACAAGCATATCCACTGCTCTATCTTTGGAGTAAGGAAGGAGCAAGGACTCATCAGGTTTTTCTTTGCTTGTGTTTATCTGTTCTTGAACTGTATTTCTGTAATGCATATTTAAACTCTAAAAAATTTCTTTTAAAGTCCTTCCATTGAATTATCTGCTGCATCAAGCTTGGTTATTGAGCTTCAAGAAAAACTTGAGGAAGAGAAAATAAAATTTCTGGAGCAACTTGAAGAGCAAGAGAAAAGAAAGAATGAAGAAATGCAAAACTTTAGAATGTCTCTGACTGCAGAACAGCAGGTAAAGGAGTCATCAAATTGGTATGTTCTTTCTGGGATTTTTGATTTTTGCCATCTCTAGGTTGCCATCTGGTACTTCCTAAATTTACATTGTCATCTGACAACATATTATATAAAATTATATTAAATTTCACAGTTCAGGAATGTATTGAATTTTTATAAGCATGTTCTCTGCTACTTGGGAGAAAAGAGTCCAGTTTAGGGGAAGTCTTACTATGTCATTGTTTTTCTATAAGCTTGTGTTACCATAACTCTTCTACAGCCAAGAGGGCTAAATTTGAGCTCCAGGGTGAACCCCATTAAACATAACTTCTGATTAGTATCTCTGAGCAATATTAAACTCACTCTTTCCAATACCAAGCAGTTCATTGTCACATGACTGTTCCCAAACAGCCAGCTCAGGTAGAGACTGAGTTTTAGAATCAATTCGAACCCCCAACTTTGTATTTCACTGTAGATTTATAAAAATCTCTCTAGACACCCATCCTATGCTAATGAACGTCTAGTCAATAAATTAAAAATACAAAACCACCAAAAAAAGATTGTTCTCATAAAAATATCCTCCAACTCATACCATCCCCAAAAGTATTTTAAAACTATTGATTTTGCAGCATGGTTAGAAAGTGAACAAATGTGGGCTCTGGTGGACCAAGGGTGAAAGTGAGGGTTACAAAGTCAAGGACTCTTTGTGGAGCATGCCCTGCCTTGCAGCTCCATCTCATTAATAGACTGAAAAGGGAGCTCCACTTTAGTACCTCTTCTGGTTTCAGCAACATCAGTATGGGACAAGGACTGAGGCACAGCACTATTTCTAGTCATTTGAGCCATCCAACTTTTTGGACAAGAGTCATGAATTGCTAGGGGCAGAGAGAGAGAGAGAGAGAGAAGCGGGCAGAATCTTCATGGACAAATGAAAAATTTCTAAAAATATACTGAAACCAGAGCAGATCTTACACAGCAAATAATCTGAGCAATAACTGATATAGAAGTGTTTGATAATTACTTTCATTTTCAGGATTGTAGGCTGTGAATGGAGTGCAAAATGCAGCTGCCCATCCATGCATCCTATTTAGAGGATTTTAAGATTTCATGGCCACAGAACAGATAATAATTAATAATGTTTTGTACAATAAGTTGACTTTTGTAAGATTTCTCTCACCTTAATGTATCGATACATAGCATGCCATTTTCCCCATCAGCAGCAGAGTATTTGAGGAAAGATCTCCCTGATGGCATTCTATTAAAATCTCCACTCTTCATTTTTTTTCCGGGGAAGTTTGTTTTCACATACTGCAAATCCCACAAAATGTAACATCATTCCACCTGTTTAAAATGTATTGTAGCAGTAAAAAATGCTGAAAGTGTATCTGATTGATATAGCAATCACTGGACCTCTTAGGCAGTTTTCATTCTTCTGTGTTCAGTATTTTAGAAAATTACTTGTTGCTTTAGTTGTTAGTGAACTATATAAAGTTTGCTTTATTATATCTATAGTAGCACCCGAAATGTGCTATATACTGTGCGAACACAGGGAAGACACATTCATTGCCCCAAAGAGTTTACAGCTTTAAGGTATGCAAATAGATGGCTGTGAAGGAAGGGGATACAGCTTACTAAACAAGTCAAGGTGATGACTGGCACACATCTGTCTAGTTTCACTTCTTAATTTTTTTCATTGCGTAAATTACTACCTCCAATTGCCACTCTACTAGGTTATTAGTTGGTGATTTCTTCTGTGTATTCCAGCAGACGTAGATTTTTAAAAAGGTATTTGAATGGGAAGCTGTAAGGTGAAGACAAGAAGCTTGAACTAGGTACAGTGCAGAAAGGGAAAGCCAATGAAGTGGTTCATGGAGGAGGGTGATATAGGCAAATAATTGCATGGTACTGACTAGCAGCTGTTTTGTTAAAAGTTGTTAGTTTGTGCTAATTAGCCAGGACTCTTACAAATTTGTGCTAATTAGTCTGAACACCTGCTTGGCATTGGGAAATTCTGCCTTCTAAAACCTCATGCAGTGCCCTGAAATCTATTTCAAGTTCATTCAAAGTATTAATATTTTAATGTGGTAATATGAATACCACATTATGCTTATCTCTAATTGTAAATAACTTGGTTTACTACAAGATCCTACAACATCCACTCTAGTCTTAAAGAATAACTAGTTCTGAGAACAGTGTGTTACTGGATTTGTCAAGAATCAGAAATGTACAGATTCAGTGTTTTTAATTTAATTGTATTCGTGAATACAAAGGGCCTTATTCACAGCTAATATATTTCTTGTGGTGATTAGGACTACAAATGTACACCACACCTCACAAAACAAAATTAGAACCAGTCCTTACCCAAAAGCCCTCATAATTGAACTCTAATTAAAACAAGCAGGGAAACATTTCCAGTGTATGTATCCCTTTATCAAAAATGTACTTATTAAGTTGATTTCCTTGCCTTTCAGTTTAGTTTGGAAAACTGAAAATGGCAATACCACGGGTTCTTCCTTTTTTTCCTGTCTTACATGTGTTGCTTTCATTTACAGTGTACTACTTTTACCTAATGCTATTTCTGACTTTTCAGACCAATTTTAACACCGTGCTGACAAGAGAAAAAATGAAGAAAGAAAACATAATAAACGATCTTAGTGACAAATTAAAAACAATAACCCAACAGCAAGAAAGGGATAAGGGTAAGTAAATATTCTGTCAACACTGATCTATTTTGAAGTAGTAATATTTTCAGTTTAGTATTTTCAGTTTAAATCCAAATAATTGTTATAATATACTGAGCTGCTTTTTTTTTTTTTTAGATAAGTGTTTACATGTTTCTATTATCATCTAGATTTGATTGAAACACTTTCTGAAGATCGTGCTCGATTACTGGAAGAGAAGAAAAAACTTGAAGAAGACGTGAATAAGATGAGAAGCAGTAATTTTATTCCATCTGCACATTTACCTACATCTTCAGAGTCTTGTGGAGCCTGTGCACCTGATCTCCCAGCTGAAACAGAGAGAGTGGCTTCAGAGATTACAGATGAAGGAAGGCTGGATTCTGCAATGGAAACTAGCATGATGGCTGTGCAGTAAGTATATAAGAGGCATTATATTAAAATATGTAGACTATATTTAGATCATTACACCAGAGTATAGTTGAATATTTCAGTGTACCAATGAGCTGTTCAATGAACTCCTTTTATCTGATCTGAACTCATCTGATGTTCTTGCTCAAAATGCCTTTTTTGAGATGCATGTATAAAATGTTCAGATGTCACCAGCTATAGGAAATGTATGTTTTCTGGTGACTTAGAAGAGAAAGAAGTTAGAGCAGTGGTTCTCAACCCACAGCCCAGTCAGCACACAGCTGCAGCCCATGTGACATCCTCAGGGCTGTAACTACGGCAGGATGGGAGGGGCACTTGCCGCAGGCACAGAACCTGTTGGGAGCGGAGGGTGGGGGGAGTAAAAATCGGACCTAGCGTCAGCTCCCCAGTAGGATCAGGCCCAGCGATATCAGCTGTGTCCCTAAATCCTCATAGCTGGGCAGGATCAGGCCCCTCCACACAACCAGCAGCAGCACGGAAGTCAGAGTGGCAATACACCATGCCATGCCACTCTTACAGTAAATGATTAATTTTTTGACTGACTTTGCTAGTTTAAAATTCTCTTGGTAGATATTTGCCAGTGTTGAAATGAAAGGTCCTATATCGCGTCGAATTGTATTGCTGACATATAACAAATACTAATCTTTTTTTGTAGTTGTATGGGTAGTATATATATTGTGTGAATGCAGCCCACACAACACATAGAGAGCTGCATATGAAGCCCACCGTGGTAAATAGGTTGAGAACCACTGAGTTAGAGGCTAAAAAATGGTAAAGTGAAGATGAAATAGGCTTCAGTGAGTAATGAACGTTTTAAAACTGAGCAGTAGAAAACTAGTAATATATACTTTGTCCTTCACACTCACGAAGAAGACAGACAAGATGCAAGGGATGCGATTGAATTAGGCCGCAACTCTTACTATCTTCTGGGAACTATTTGGCAGTAACTTTTATGGGCAGGTCATCACTCCTTCCTTAATTATTTCCACCTAGTTGGAGGGCTGCTGTCATCCCCTCACCCCTACACACTTTGTCCCAGCCCATTCCTGGGACTCCACTGCCCTCTCCTCATACAAAGGTTAAGATGCTGGGGAAAGGGAGTTGTCTGGGAGTTGTCTCCTTGCTGTAGCAGATCTGAGGCACCCAAAACCTATTCTCCAGTTTCTTTATGGAGCACCTTCCCTAAGAGTACATCTATGCTGGAGCTGCAATCTCCAGCTCAGGTAGACATACCCACTCTAAGTCTGATTGAACTAGCACTCTACAATAGCAGTGTAGCATGGGCAGCAGAGACAGCTAGACATTTCCAGTACAGTTAGTCTGAAACCCTAGGTACATATATAGGGAGACTTGTACATCTCCTGCTCATACAAACTGCAGCTATGCTTGATGAAAGGTAGTGCAGGTATGTCTCCCCTAGCTAGAAATTACACCTCGAGCTCCCGTAAGACCTAGTCCAGTGTAGACATAGTCTTAAATCCACTTATAATTCTGGTTTATCAGGGAACTGGACCCTTATGGGGCAAGTATCTGCCACCTGTTAAGTTGCGATATCTTGATTCTTACATTCTGACTTAGCCTGTCAGGTCCCTGAACTGCTCTGAGGAAGGGAAAAAACATGCCCTGTACCAGTCAATCTGGCAGTGAAGGAAAAATTCCTTCCTGATTCCAAATAAAGCAATGCGCACAGCAAACCAAAAAACATGGTCCTACCTTAATCCCAGTAGTGGGAACTACTAAACTGCAAGAGGGGTCTCTGGCCAAAGGAACAGGGCTCATATACTCTTCTCCAGATGCACAGGGGCCACTGTCTTACTTGAGCCCCATCAGTTTAGGTGTTTCTCCCCCATCTCTTGTCCCCTGCTCAGGGCTAAGACCATGAAAGGAGCCATTACCCGTTTTTCCTGCCAGTCCAGACAAAAACCCCAGCGGGTGCATTCTGGTGATCTGTGGAGAACTGGCTGAGTATATGGTGCTGGCTCCTTGTTTGCAAGTGCTAAATAACATTAAAAGAATGTAAAACACGTATATGTTGCTTTTATTATTTTTCCATGGAAACAATTGCTGTAGTTGTCATAGGAAAGTTATTGAATCACCAGTGGTAGGTGAGATGGTCATACATGTTGGGTGTTTAGGAGAGATGATGAAGCCAAGCAATAGCAAATGGATGAAGGCACCTGTTCAAGACCCTCCTTCTTAAGATTTATCCCCATTATTGGAAAAAAATTCAGTAACCTGGAATTGTAGCAGTTTTCCCTTTTTAATCCTTTCAGTCCTGTCATTTTTCTATTTATAGTAGTCTTACAAACGTCAGATATTCAGAATTTGATAGTTCTTAACCATTCATAGGAAATGTTAGTTATGCAGAAGCCACATAAACTGGAGACCACAACCTTTCTGAAATAGTTTCTGCAATCTCTAAAATGTATTGTTTTTTACATTGTTATGAGCTTCTATGGTCTCTCTGGTTAAAATTTGCTTTGAAAGAAAAATCTCTTAAGTGCAGCTTATTTCACAGTTAACTGAAGAAATGCTAACTATAGAGGTGTTAGTCTATTTCAGTAAATGACAACAGTTCTCAGCTCTCATTCATTTCCATGACTAATTATTCTTTTTTTAATTTTGATGTTCTTTATTAAAAATTGCAGTTGTAGTGGTCCCCTCTAAGGCCCTAGCATCAGTGGGGCGATTCTTTCAGCAAAGAGTGAGTTAGGGTTACAGGTTCAGTCTTGAATCTGGATTTCCTGCATCTTCCTCACTTTGACAATTACTGTTTCTTCTGAATTTTACAATGATTTCTAATATTCTTTCCTGAACACTTTCTATATGGTTTATCAGTTTCCTTTATACTTCATTAAAATCAAAGTAATCTATTTTTATATGCAGCACTGGAAAAAGGACTAGTTTGTGTGTGTTAGTAATTAAAATAAGCAAGTGGTTTTTACAGGTAGAAAAAAAAGTGTTCATCACTAACAACTAGTTTTCCTCTGAATTATCTAAACATTACAATTAAATTACATTACAATTATCATTAAAATGGGAGAGTAGTAATTTAAAAAAAACTTAAAAACAACACCACAGTTTTTATTATGTAGATCTTTGACACTGTCAACGTACGGTTGCCTTAGTTATCTTTCACTGACAGAGGCTACAGATAATAAATTGTTATTGGAGAGCATGTTCCCATGTTAGATAAGAAATGAGTATAGTGTCCAAAAATTGGGTCCAAATTTAGTGAAAAATGTATCAGTGTTTCTCAGAAAAAGCACTCCTTTTAAGCAGTCAGTAGTTTTGTTTTTCTTTAAAGTCTAATGCAAAGTTAGGGGGAAAGGCATGCAGGGAGGGAAACTACTATGAAGTTGAAGAAAGGAAGTAATTGTGTTTCTATCCATATTTCTTCTCTTCTTCCTCTCCCACCCCTGCTAAAATTAATCTTTCTTAACCATTCTTCCGATTGTCCCCCCCCCTACTTTTTTAATGCTTTCTGTGGTTCTCCCTTTTCCATAATGTCTAATTCTTGTTCTCCCCCGTTAAGGTGCTTCACAACTCTACCTGTACCTGCTTATCTTTGCTTGTATTTTATCAAGTTGCCTATTCCTCCTCTCTCCACCAGTGATATCAGACTTGTCCACCTACTTGTTCACTCTTCCCATAAGCATCTTTGTACATTCTTCGTCTTCTCATAGATGGAATGTTTTCTTCAAACTAATCTATAAAGCCACTAGACTCTCCTATTCCTTTTAAGTACCTTTTTTACCACCAGGTTTACAGGAAATTGGAATCTAAACTCCCAAGAAATTTTGCGGTGACCTTGGTAGTAATTTTGAGTCTTACTTTCAGGTACTTTTGGTAGTCTGTTTTTTCCTCTTATTTATCTCTTAAAACAAATTCAAATTAATTATAAATAACACATTAAAGGGGGATTGTGAAATGACATTTCTTTCCTTTGGTTAGGTAAGTATTGTTTTATTAACCAGTATATTTCCTTTTCCAATGATTAGTGTTGGTAGTGTTACTAAGAATATGTTCCATGAATGGTTTCCATACGATTGCAAATGAATCTACAGTAAAACCTCACTAATGTGCATAACTTATCATTTTACCCCAAAAAACTTACTGGCTTTCTCAGTCTCCAACAAAACTGCACAGCAAAGTATTTTAGTAAAGTCTGCAGTTAAGTGACTTATATTTTGGAAAAAAAAAAATTAGTACCCACTAGTACACAGTGGGTACTGTTAAATAGTTGGAAAACCATTTAACTAAAAGTTCAGGACGCCGAGCTTCAGCCGCCAGGCATCCAGGCTCTGACCAGCCCTTCCTCCCTTTCAGGAACAGAAAGAACATAGACCCCAGGAGCCATATATTTACAAGGCAGAGCTCTCCCCTGCCCATTCAGGGCATAAATCACTCAAACACATATACACCACAGAAATGAGGATCTCTCAAAGTATCCTAGGTCTCATTTTTTCTCCCTCCTCACCTCCACCGGTCCCGTAGTGGCTTCTAGCCCCTCAAATTAATCTCAGGAGGGTTATTTTGTTTTTTGGGGGTAGGTAGAAAAAATTCCAGTAGGGCTTTGTGTCCCAAATGTTAAGGTGGAGAGAGAGAGAATCCACATGGCCCAAGCAAATTTCTCAGAACAGCGGAGGACACAAGAGATTCTCTTTTTCATGTGCAAATAATTCAGTCAAGAATCTGAGACCAACGGGCTGCAAAGGAAAATAGAATATCCAAGTCAACATTGGTCCTCTTTCCCTGATTCCAATCTAGCCATGAACGGTCATCAAAGAAAATTAGGAAACATTTTGTTCTTCTTGACAGTTTGAGACAGTATGTTACAATGTGATAGTCACAACTGACAGAGTTAAAAAAGCAGGAAACAAAAAAAGTACCCTACTGCTTAAATAATTCCTTTCAAAATGTAAATGAGACAGGGACCTTCATTCAAGGATTTTATTCAAGAGGAATGGAATAACCCTCCTAACAATGGGAAACCCTTAGCAAAAGGACCATAACATTTTACAAAGTTAGGGAACCCAACACTTTTACCCAAGGTTGGAGTGATGGTAGCTGCCTTTGCAAGAGAGATGGTGATCCCGATCAAGTGGGGCTTGCTTCCATCAACACAAAATTAGTGGGTGTTCATAAGACATCCCATCCTGAGTGAAGCTCTATATAAGAGAGCTACAGATATTTTTATTGAGCATCCAGAACCACTCACCAGGTATGGCATGATGTCAAGTTTCATCCCTCAAGTAATCCTCCATTAGAATGATGGACAGTGATGTAGAATGTATTGACAGGCTCCCCAGTTCAGCTACTGAATCCTCGAGTGCTGTGCTGGTACAAGCCTCTCTGAATGGAAAGCACACCCACATCATCTTATAGCCCAGAGTAATAAGACTTTTCAAAACAGCAAGATTGGTTTTTCAAAAATAGGATTAGCCTCTTGTTTTACACGCTGTCACAACAGCACCTTTTGAAGCATAATCTCTGTCTATAAAGACCTGTTAATTAGACTCTATCACCTCTTTTATAGTCTTAGTCTCAAACTGGTGATTCTCTAAATTCTGGGATGCTGTTGTGTTTGTTCGATGAAAAAATGATTATCAGGATGCCAGAATAATTCCTAACACAGTTGGATTTACTTTCTGTATTTCTCAGGAAATTCTTTTCTTCCACCTATTCAAACACTCAACATTCCACAGAGTACATACAGGCTTTAACATAAATTTAGATGTGCTTGCAGCATTCCGAAGTATATTCCAAGAATATGCAATCAATCTTGAAGTCAACATCTATAGTCATCTCTTTTTGCCAGATGCGTCCAGGCCTCTGAGCATCTAAAGCTACTCTGGACAGGTGGAGAAAAAAAAATTATATCGTCGAATCATGTAAACCATCTGACATGCTAGTTATTGAGGGATTTAGAGCTCATTCCACATCTTCTATTATACCATCTTGGGGGAAAAAATGTCTTTGCAGGTGTTTATTAAGATCTTTTTCAAAGACTGCAAAATGGACTACTTGGTACCTTTTGGTAGGAAGATGCTGCCAGAACCAGTTCCCAATGAATGTATAGATCAAGGTACTTCTAATCTGTATTAACTTTTTTCCCCCCCTCTTCTTGCTACTATGTTGTATTGCTCATTACTCTCCATACCTTGGGTTATGTTAGGATTCAGAATCTTAAAATTTAGTGTCTGATAATTCCAAAAAGAAAGTTAACATCTCACGCAATCTGACCTGCCCATATTGTCTTCATATTGAGAGCCAGGAAGCGATTTTATTTAGCAGTCCTCTCTCCTTATGGGTGAAAATGTTAGTTTTAATTATAATTGGTTTTATTTCTTACTAATTTGTCTTTCTACAGCTCTGGAAGAGTTATAGCATATAGAAATGAGTTCTAGCATGTAGAAATGAGGGGCTTTGCTTTGGGCTGGACTTCTCTAGAATCTCTTTAGAAGCCTTTGAGATCCACATAGACCAAGACACAACACTACCCATTAGTGACTGACAGAAGTTAAACCCAGAAAGGAAATTCCTGGGTACTAAATTTTCCATTTAACTTGAACACACCATAATAACTAAGAAATGGTAATGGAAAACTAAGAAATGGTAATGCTGGTGCATATACCAAGAAAAAACAGCAAGGTAGCTATATTGATTCTTGCATCATGAGAAGGACAGCAGCATGTGGTATTCGCCATTAAAATGGACAATTTTGCATTCAAGTATATTTGAGTATTTCAAACAATAACCTCAAATTTTATATGATTTTTGTTATATATTTCCTTTAAATAGCACAAATAAAACAGGAGATACAGCCGTAAAACAGTAACTTTCAGTAGATAAACATTTTGGAAAAGAGAAAACTGCATTATTTCATATTTTCTTAACCTCTCAAATGTTTTTCTTTTGTCCTTAGTGAAAACATCCATATGTTGTCTGAAGAAAAACAGAGGATAATGTTGTTAGAAAGAGTGAGTAGATTCTCTTCTATTATATTCATTCAGCAACTTAATGGTGTGTAAAGTGCTTTGAAGCTGACTAGTACATGCGTAAAGTTATGATGGAGTAAATGATTATTAAATTCTGGTGCACATGAGTATTTGCAAAGGAAAGTGCTTTATCCATTGTGACAAAGTTCCTGCTCTACCTTGGTGGGTCTTGCACTTATTGGCGAATTTGGTCACCTTGGAGCTTCACGGCAGCCCTCAGCTTGGCCGTTTTTCTGAACCCACAGTCCAGGTCGATGACTCCTGTGTCTAACCAGGAGTTGGGAGGATTTGGGGGGAACCCAGGCCCACCCTCTACTCCGGGTTCCAGCCCAGGGCCCTGTGGAATGCAGCTGTCTAGGGTGCCTCCTGGAACAGCTGTGCGACAGCTACAACTCCTTGGGCTACTTCCCCATGGCCTGCTCCCAACACCTTCTTTATCCTCATCACAGGACCTTCCTCCTGGTGTCTGATAATGCTTGTACACCTCAGTCCTCCAACAGTCCGCGTTCTCACTCTCAGCTCCTAGTGCCTCTTGCTCCCAGCTCCTCACACGCACCACAAACTGAAGTGAGATCCTTTTTAAAACCCAGGTGCCCTGATTAGCCTGCCTTAATTGATTCTAAGAGCTTCTTGATTAGAACACCTGCAGCCAATCAGCCTGTCTGTCTTAATTGTCTCCAGAAGGTTCCTGATTGTTCTGGAACCTTGCCTGTTACCTTACCCAGGGAAAAGGGATCTACTTAGCCTGGGGCTAATATATCTGCCTTCTATTACTCTCCTATAGCCATCTGGCCTGACCCTGTCACACCATGGAATAATGGGATTGATTTTCATTTACATTAAGACTAATTCACACCATTCTCTTAGTGTACAGGATCTGAAAGTGAGTCTATATATAATTTATTCCGTCTTTAAGGACCACTTACACTTTACGTAACATGTAAAGCAGGCTTTGTATGAATGTTCACTGTTTTGTTTGTTTTTATAGCAGAAAATTAACCAAGAAATTAACCAGTGGGAACATCTGGGTTTCCTAGAGAATAATGGATCTTTATAGTAGTAATAAAGGAAATAATTCAGAGATTAAATAAATTCCATGCAAGTTGTTGCAGACCAATTTTTCTTTTCACATATTAATCTAAGACGTATTTACTCTTTTCAAAAAAAGGCAATTAAAACACTGAGACATGAAGTATGAGAAATGCTTGAAACTAATTTCAGAAGAAACAAAGTAAAAGGATTTCATCCACTTCTCTAGCACTGTGTTAATTTATATCATCTTAATTAAAAGTCTAATGTACTATAATCTTGGTGTGACAGTTCTTTAAAAAACAAAAATAAAAAAACTGACAATAGAACAGTAAGTGTTTCTTATAATGCAGTCCAATTATTTTGTGTGTTTTTTTTAAATGCAGTGTTTTAGTCTAGAATTTCAGTTCACAGATCAGGAAATTAGATTATTTTCCCTTTGTAAGTCATTCTTCTGTGTGTTGTATTTTGTATTCGAGTACTGCTTTGAACTGATTTCTCACTGATTGGACTGTGTTGGTGAAGTCACAACTGTGTAGCTACTCCCACTTGTGAACTGGAACATCATCAAAAATATCTGCTGTTTTTAATTGATTAGATTTTTTTTCTTTAAAGTATAAGTCTGAAAGGTTTAACAACCCACTTCCTATTTCCTTTTTTTGTCTCCAGTCCCATTCCAGCTGCCTTCCTTTCTCTTCTTCAGGCTTCGTTTTTACTTCACTTAAAATTCTATTTTGAGCTTCACACCAGCTTCTAGTTCAGTAGAATCAATCAGATTATCTCTGTTTCATGGTTAAACTGTAGTAAGAGCACGGAGATGACACTTCCCCCAGTAGCTTGACAGTGGGCTCAGCAGCATCATGGTGGTTGCCAGGTTTTTTCTAACTTTAAATGTCTGTACCCTTTTGTTTATGAGGAGATTATAAACTAGGGGTGGCCAACCTGTGGCTCCTTGTATAGGCACCAACTCCGGGGCTGGAGCTACAGGCGCCAACTTTCCAATGTGCTGCGGGGTGCTTACTGCTCAACCCCTGGCTCTGCCAGAGGCCCTGCCCCCCACTCCACCCCTCCCCGCCCCCTCCCCTGAGCCTGCCATGCCCTCGCTCCTCCCCCTCCCTCCCCAGAGCCTCCTGCATGCCATGAAACAGCTGATCGGGAGGTGTGAGGAGGGAGGGAGAGGCGCTGATCGGCGGGGCTGCCAGTGGGCAGAAGGCACTGGGAGCGGGGAGCTGATGGGGGGCTGCTGATGTATTACTGTGGCTCTTTGGCAAGGTACACTGGTAAATTCTGGCTCCTTCTCAGGCTCAAGTTGGCCACCCCTGTTATAAACGTTTTCTTAAAATTCTGAAACCTACAACAAAAAGTTTGTTCATGGACAGTGCAGTGTTCAACTATTTGGTATTTATTACAGGTTTATGCTATATAATGAACATAAATATTAAACTGGTTATTCATTTTAGATTACTGTCTCCTACAGACACTACAACTTAAAGAAGAGGAAAATAAGCGATTAAATCAAAGATTGGTAAGTACATTAAATATTTGTGCACTTGTCCATAAAATACTTTTTTAAAAAATAAACAAGAATTTTAAAAATGTAAACTCTAGTAATTCTCTGCACACCTTAGAGTTTTACATGCAAAGTAGAACAAAGCAAGGAAAAGAAAAAAATGGCAATCAGGAGTAATCTAATTCCATATAAGATGTTATTTCATTGTTGGGGCAAGGGCAGTTTTTTCCATAGAAGAAAACTTGGAGGCAGTGGGGTGAGGGGAAAGCAAAGGGAGACTTTTACTCTCACAAAGCATACAAGCCAAACCAGTCTTTTGAAAAGACAGGCAAAAGCATTAACTCCACGAGTCACATTTTTAATAAGGTAAACTTGCAAAAATGCATGCACATGTGCACATCAGGCATTTGTACAACTAATAGTCATTTAATAGTTACCTTTTGAAAAAAATGATTCAGATGGCTTATGGACTATATTAGCTTTTTAAAAAATAAATAAATTTACTCGAAAGGGAGATTAGAGCCATGTGAGGGAATGGAAATGAGACAGGAAATGAAAGATGTAGGTATAGGCAGATCCTCATTCTGCTTTGGAAGGGGAAATCACACAGTGGACTCTGAATGCTTGATATGAAGCAGATTTAAATATATATTCTGAAATCTCCAAAATTATGAAGATTTGTCTCAATTTGCACTGCTTTATTTTGTTGCCAGGAAATTCAGAAAGACAATCTTCCTCCACAAGAAATCATGTACTTAAAATCTGTCTTGCTTCTCTAGGCCAATGTTCTCTAACCTTCCACTGATGGCATTAGCAAAGAGCAATGACTCCACTATTCAGCCACAGTTCTACCCTGTCCCCTATCTGGTGCACCTATGCAGGTCCAGCTGTAATCTGGCTCCAATGATACATATTTATTCAGACTTTATGACCTATTCATTTTTTGGCCTCACTGTTGAGATTACCAGTCTTTGTGACAATTTGGAAGCTTTTTATGTGGACAGTTGTTTTCTAGGAATTAATGAGACTACAGTAGAACCTCAGAGTGGAATAGAGAGAGTCTGTAACTCTGAACAAAACATTATTGTTGTTTTTTCAAAAGTTTACGACTGAACATTGGCTTAATACAGCTTTAAACCTTACTATGCAGATAAATATTCTGCTTTTAACCATCTTAATTTAAATGAAACAAGCACAGAAACCTTGTCAAATCTTTCCTTACCTTGTCAAATCTTTTTTTAAACTTTCCCTTTGGTTTTTTTAGTAGTTTACATTTAACACAGTTGTGACAGCATGGCTAGAAAGGGTTAAAGATCCTGCAAAATAAATAACCCTCAACAGACAGGTGGGGAGATAATGTTTGTGTTTTACATATGTATGAGTAGGGTGAACAATGTAATCAACAGTCCCTCTATGCTGTATTCTGATCATTCAGAGGTCAAAAGAACATCCTATCATTTAAATGAATTGTAAACACGGGATATCTCTGTATTCATCTCTCTTTGAAATGTATAGCAAATAATCTGTGAATGGTGGAGGAACAAGCAAATTGCCTTATGTTAAATCTGTAGCTAAGGTACCCGTGATGGACCTCCTTCATAGTCATGCTAATTTCCTTTTGAACTCCCAACTTGTCAAAAGACATGAAATTGTATAAAAGATCCTTGGGTCCTGATTCTGTCATCTTGGATCTGCTTAAGCTTCATCCGGGGAAGTTTGAGTCACAAGACTGAGGTCCCAGGTACGCTGGTACGACTTGAATATGTTATTTGGACATTGGACTGTAACCTGTGAACTATTTCTGAAAGAACTCTTTGCAACTACAAAGCCCACCATCTTTGCTATGAATCTGCACCTCAGTGAATTGAACTCATGTCTATATGTATATTGATCTTTTAACCATACTCTCTTTTGTTTTTTAATAAATTTTAGTTTAATAAGAATTGGCTGTAGCGTGTATTTGGGTAAGATCTGGAATATTCAGTAACCTGGGAGGTAATGACAGGTTTCAGAGTAGCAGCCGTGTTAGTCTGTATTTCCAAAAAGAAAAGGAGTACTTGTGGCACCTTAGAGACTAACAAATTTATTTGAGCATAAGCCTGAATGCCTCTGATGAAGTGAGCTGTAGCTCACGAAAGCTTATGCTCAAATAAATTTGTTAGTCTCTAAGGTGCCACAACTACTCCTTTTCTTTCTGGGAGGTAATGTGTCCAGTCCTTTGGGATTGGTAGAACCTTTTCTTTTATATGATGAAATAAGATTTTCAGAAATCATCATATTTGACTTAGGTACTGGATGGAGGCCTGAGGCTGGATCACTTTAAGGGAACTGTGTTGTTTGGATTTCTGAGTAACCAGTAAGGTAATAAATAAGCTGTTTTATGCTGTCTTGGTAAATCTAGGTATTGGAATATCCACCAGCTTTTTGGGGATTGTCTGCCCCATTCTTTGCAGTTCACCCTAATTGAGTGACCACAGCTGGCTCCCCACTAGGACCCCGGTCACAGAGGCGTACTCAGCAGGATACACATTGCCACAGGTTAATTGGGTTTTTGGATCAGAACCCCACGCTTGTCAAAAAATTAATTTTGATATTGGAGAGTTTAAGGGTTAAAAATCAGTTACAGTGAGTGGTCCATGATCAAAATCCTGGAAGAATTGTGCTCACAGGGGGGGTTGTCTTTTAAGAAAAAAGCTCCAGAGCAGGAAATGAAAAATCTGTTAATTGCCAGTGATAAGAAAGCAGACCCAGCAAAAATGCTTGCAGTGAGAAACCAGCAGTTTGAACATGAACAAAAAATAGCTGATATGGAAAGAGAAGCTGCTGAAAGAGAACGCCTGTGTTTTGAACATGAACAAAAAATGGCATATATTAGATTGCAGGAACTAGAAGCTAAGGCAAAAGTGGACAGACTTAAGCTCCAACTCGAATGAAGGAACCACAGGAACTGTATCATACTAAAAAGCCAGCTCCTCTCAACAACAAAGATGGGGATAGAATCTATCCAGTTTATAACAATGTTGGTATGTTGTATTTAGGGATTGTCAGTTAATCACAGTTAACTCACGCAATTAAAAAAAATTAATCGCGATAAAAAAATTAATCATGATTAATCACAGTTTTAATCACACTATTAAACAATAGAATACCAATTGAAATTTATGAAATATTTTGGATGTTTTCTACATTTTCATATATATTGTATTCTGTTACAATATCTATAATTGGAATCAAAGAGTATATTAATCTTTATTACAAATATTTGCACAATAAAAATGATAAACAAAATAATATTTTTCAATTCACCTCATAGAAGAACTATAGTACAATCTCTTTGTTGTGAAAGTGCAACTTACAAATGTAGATTTTTGTTTGTTTGTTACATAAGTGTGCTCAAAAACAAAACAATCTAAAACTTTAGAGCCTACAAGTCCACTCAGTCCTACTTCTTGTTCAGCCAGTCACTAAGACAAACAGGTTTGTTTACATTTATAGGAGATAATGCTGTTCTCTTCTTATTTACAATGTCACCAGAAAGAACAGGCATTTGCATGGCACTTTTGTAGCTGGCATTGCAAGGTATTTACATGTCAGATACGCTAAATATTCGTATTCCCATTTATGCTTCAGCCACCATTCCAGAGGACATGCTTCCATGCTGATGATGCTTGTTAAAAAAATAATGCATTAATTAAATTTATGACTGAACTCCTTGGGGGAGAATTGTGTCCCCTGCTCTGTTTTACCTGCATTCTGCCATGTATTTCATGTTATAGGAGTCTCAGATGATGACCCAGCACTATGGTGTTCATTTTAAGAACACTTTCGCTGCAGATTTGACAAAACACAAAGAAGGTACCAATTTGAGATTTCTAAAGATAGCTACAGCACTCGATCCAAGGTTTAAGAATCTGAAGTGCCTTCCAAAATCTGAGAGGGACGAGGTGTGGTGCATGCTTTCAGAGGTCTTAAAAGAACAACACTCCGATGCATAAACTACAGAACCCGAATCATCAAAAAAGAAACAATGAACCTTCTGCTGGTGCCGTCTGACTCAGATAATGAAGATGTACATGCCTCAGTCCGCACAGCTTTAGATTGTTATCGAGCAGAACCTGTCATCAGCATGGACTCATGTCCCCTGGAATGGTGGTTGAAGCAGGAATATCCACCAGCTTTTGGGGGATTGACTGCCCCATTCTTTGCAGTTCACCCTAATTGAGTGACCACAGCTGGCTCCCCACTAGAACCCCAGTCACAACAGTACTGTACTTGGTTGGGGTGGGGGTTTTTTGGGTGGGAGGGAAGAATCTCTGCTGCCACCTGATTGCGTACTTCTGGTTCCAAATGAGGTGTGCCGTTGACTGGTCAGTTCATAACTCCGGTGTTTGTAACTCTGAGGCTCTACTGTATGAGTTATATTTCACATGGGTCACTGAACAGCCATCAGAGGGTAATAATTTTTGGTAACTAGTAAGTTGAATCAGATTTGGAACCTACAGTCTCGTGAAAGGCCTCATATCTTATTACAAATCCCTTAAGACAATCCATACCCCATTGAATTTATTCCTATTACTTGTGACTTAGAACTCTAGAGCTAGTTAACAAGATGACTTTCAGTCCTATGTCCAATTTTGAGCACCATTTCAATGAAAAGTTATTACACATGGGCCTGAATCAGCACTGCATTATTACACAAGGGCCTGAATCAGCACTGCATTAATCTAATTTTACATCAGTGCATCAATAAAGTTAAAAATATCTGTCTGGGAATTGGGAAAGGTGACCAAACATTTGGAGCTAACAGAGTTTTATTGGGGGGGGTCGGGTGGGGGGGGGGGGGGAATCCACTTGGTTTAAGGAACCGGTAGCAGTAAAATAGTTGCAAGACAGGGGCTGGAAGAACTAAGGAGTGATATCTATTAGTTCCAAAAATAGGAATATTTTGTTGCATTTAGCTACTTTTCCAAATAAATAAAACTTGCATATTTACCTGGCCTTTCTAGCCAGAGTGTTGTAAGTATGAAGTATGCTTGTGAGGTGGAGAAGTCCAGAAGTTACTTGATGGTTTAGGTATATCTGTGGATATAAATACATTCAGATGAATAAAAGTATATGTTAGGAGAGCTTGTCATAAATTGACCCACAGTTTGCTGAGAAATCATGTCATTTATGGAAGTCTAAATTTCACATTATAACCTGTCCGTGATAGCCCTGCAAATGGTGAGGCTGAGATAGAAGGCTGGGCAAGCTGTGAAGTATGTTCTCTAACAAGGATTGAACAGCTGAGGAGACCGTTTCCTTTTCTAGGAAACAAACTAGTGGTCCAATCTAACAAATATGAAACAGGCTGACCAAAAAAGCAAAATATAAATATATAATTCTCTTTTACTGATTGCATGCTGCAAGGGGCTTGCCTGAACTAAATCCTGGTGCTCAGGAGAGATTAAAAATAGATTGACAAATACTTGCTGTTGTACAAGGTGTCTACAGACCTCCTATTCTCACTGCCAAAACCAGGGCTGGTTCATTCATGGGACATTTGCAACTCATTCCAGACCCAAGAGAAGGCATGTAATGGTTTACCATTTCACACTTAACTGCCTGGAAGAATTCTAAGATTTGGAAGGTTTGGGTGAGATTCTCACACCTGTTTCTGTCCATGTATGCCAGGTAAAAAAGCCCACCTGGCATTAGTTCTAGCCCCAAAGGAGAATTCCCCCAGTACAGGAACTGAGGGTATGTCTACACTATAGCAGCATAACTACGGTGCTGCAGCTGTGCCTCTGGAGCACTGTAGCTGTAGATGTTTCCTACATCGATGAAAGGGGTTTTTCCAATTATGTAGTTAATCCACTTCTCTGAGAAGTGGTAACTAGGTCAATGGAAGATTTCAGTTGCTCTAGCCACCTCTACACCAGAGGTTAGGTCTACCTAACTATTGTGCTCAGGGCACATTATTTTTCACAGCCAAAAGCAACATAACCTAGGTTAATCTAATTTTTAAGGGTAGACCAGGCTTGAGTAATACAGCCAGACTGTGTTCTCTGAAGGCCTCCTTGCAAGTCCTGGCATAGGGAGACTTACTGGAGTGGGTTTCTGGGAGTGGAAGGGCATGTCAGGACAGGGCTATAGCATGTAGAACTGCAGAGATTGTGGGCAGTGCTGCTGTTCATAGTAAATTATGCCACAGGCCACTCTAGCCCTGAAGCAGCACAGAATCAGGAAAGTGGACAGAGATGTCTTATAGATGCCCAGCACAGAATTTCACCCATGACTTGCAGTGCAGACATGTTTTTTAACCTGACAGGATCATCAATAGCCAACAATGTACTCTGATCAAAACTTCTGGAGGGCAAAGGAGCCAGAAATTTATCATTATGGTGAAATGGTAGCTTTTTCATGTTAAGTTTGCAATTGAGGCGGGAGGGAGAGGGGAGCAATCTCCTGTTTTGGTCGGGGCAGGGGAAAGAGCGAGCTAGCTCCTTTCAGGGCTGGGGCAGTGGGGAGCAGCGAGCTCTTCCTGAAACCAGGTGCAGAGGGGGGAGAGCAAGGTCCTGGAGTGGGGGACAACAGAATGTGTCCCTCCAAAAGGGGTCAAATTTTAATTTTTGCATACACCACTGGTTTGCAACCACCTTTCAATTATAAAACCCTGGTTTATCTCCCTATAACCTTATCTTGGAAAATTGGTTTGATTTGAAAATTGTAAGATTTATTGTGAGGACAAAGGAGAGTTACAAAGGTTTGTCATACTTTACAAACTTGTTTTTGTTACAGAATACTTTT
Source organism: Caretta caretta (assembly GCF_965140235.1). NCBI lineage: Eukaryota > Metazoa > Chordata > Testudines > Cheloniidae > Caretta > Caretta caretta. Next base: position 71,048,664 of record NC_134207.1, read on the forward strand.
TGAGTTAAAAAATTAGTCTGATCTGAAAATTATTACTTTGTCTTGCATTTTGTCTTCCTCTGCGGCACTACCCATGCATACTTGATGTATTTAAGTCTCCTTTAACTTGTTTGCCCAACGACATTTGGAAAAAAAAAAAAAAGATGGTGATTAAGAAAAGCTAATGACTATTTTTATTTATTTATTTATTTGAAATGCAATAGTAGTGAGATGCACCATGGCAGAGAGCCTGGAACCTCTGGCATGGTGGGGTTGTCCCAGAGCCATGAGTGCTGGAAGGGTACTCTGCAGGGGAGGAGTTTCTGGGGAGTCAGAGCACCTGGGAAAGCTTTTGTCAATTTTACTTTGCAGAAAGTGAAATTGATAAAAGTCTTCCAGGCAAGCAGCTGTTACATTGATTTTCCTGATGGAAAATCAACATTTTTCAGCAACACTGAATTTTTTTCACAGAAGATTTTAATTCTGTGAAAAAGATATTTTTGTCAGACAATCATTTAGATGGAATTTTTTTCAACTAGTTCTATTCCTGGTACACCACTTCAGAAATTTCTCTGTAGAAACTCTATAGCTCCCAACCTTTATCCCATCTGCCAAAAAATGAGCTCTGTGAATTAATGGTAACTCAGTAGTAAACCGAGGTTAATGCATGTAAGCACAAGTATCAATTTACAGATAAAAAATATAAAGGTATTGAAAAAGGACATGTTGATTTATTTGAGAGTTGTTATTTTAGGAAATCATGCTGGCTGTTATGTTATTACTCGGCTTCACACTGGTACAGAAACTGGAGAGCCTATATGATACTATGCCAGAGTTGATAGTTTGAAATGTAAGCATGTTCCCACCAAGTTTCTTACAAAATAATTACTTCAGTGTTTGCCTCCCATTGTTCTTCTCTGCCTGAATTGCAAGAGGCACAAACCTGGAAAGTATGTTTTTCTTGATCTGTTTGTAAAACCTGAGTTTGCAGTAATGTTTTAATGCTCCTCTTTGCTTGGATGCTGTTGCATTAAGATAGAGAATTCATACATTTAAGGTATTACGTATAATAGATAATGTACACACTAACTACTTCACTTTTCACTAAAGTTAATGTATGCGTCTACCCTAGCAGCAGCAAAATAAATACCTGAAGGTGCTCCTTTTAAGAAATGATACTATTGTAATTTTTAATTATTTTTCACATTTTACCAATAAAGGCAAAAGAGAATGGTAGTGTTATTTTAAATCTTTGGAAACACTGGGCAATAAGAAACGTTTATTTCTTTCTATTGAAAGGTTGTCAGACTGTTTGTCTAGATTATGAATCTCACAAGGATATATTAGAAGTGCTGTTGTAACCCATGACTGCTGGGTGTGGTGTTCTGTCCCTCTCTAGTGACACCTAGACCACTTAGAGATTAATGAGCTACAGCCTTAGCTAAACATGGAGTAGAGGCTCATGCACTAAGCTTCAGAGGTCCCAGATTCAATCCCACCTGCAGACAACTGGGGTCTGTCAGCATTAAGAAGTTTTAAAACAAACCAGGTGACTTTATTAAAGGTTCAGTGGAGTGTCTAGAGCAGTGGTGGTCAACCTGCTCTACGTTGAGCAGTTTTAAAACAAAAATTAAGTAATTATCTTAACAGGGTTAAAATTTTCTGAAAACTGTTAAAATATGAAAATGTTAAAACTAAAACAGGAATAAAATGTTACATATATAAAAGACCAAGAAATGTAAGGCTTTGGCTTTACAAATGTGAAGATAACTAGATAACTTTCTCAAGTACTGCAAATTCTGCAAGATATTTCAAGTTTGGCAAACTGGGAAGAACAATTTAAGCTACTTTTACACATTTGATAGGTTCCAAATTAGTTGTGAACTTTCAGGGGGAAAAAAGACTTATTTGTGCATTGTGGATGATTCATAGGTGACATTGTCTCCCATGTATAGCAGTGCTCAAAATTAATCTGATTTTAGACTGTATAAGAGAATGATGCCGGAAATGTCATTATTAAAAGTTCAGTGCTTGCGTATTTTCCACTGCTTTCAGCTTTGGTCTCTTCATCTTAAAGTAAGTGCAGAAATAGAAAGTTTGGAGAAGAGTGATGTGAGAAATTAGTCATGAAGGGGCTTCCGTACTTGCAAAGAGTACGGATACTGGGTTTTGTTCTTTTTTTTTTAAAGAGGAGGCTGTTGATAGGATACATCATACTTGTCTACTGACTAATGAGTTAGGTTCCTATCATGTGAATACTTACACAACATGTGAGTAGTACTGGTAAACACAGTGGGACTGCTTGCATACCTCCTTCCTTAGAGGTTTTTAAGGTCAGGCTTGACAAAGCCCTGGCTGGGATGATTTAACTGGGAATTGGTCCTGCTTTGAGCAGGGGGTTGGACTAGATGACCTTCTGGGGTCCCTTCCAACCCTTATATTCTATGATTCTATGATTCTATATGTAAATGTTTGCAGGATAGAGGCCATTTAGAGACCCTCTAGATCAGTGGTGGGCAGCCTGCGGCCCGCGGGCCACACGTGGCCCGTCAGGGTAATCCACTGGTGGGCTGCCAGACAGTTTGTTTACATTTGCACGGCTGCCGCATCTCCTAGTGGCCAAGGTTTGCCGTTCCCAGCCGATGGGAGCCTGCGCCACTTTCTGTAGCCCCCATTGGCCAGGAGCAGTGAACCATGACTACTGGGAGCTGCAGGCAGCTGTGCAAATGTAAACAGTCTGGCAGCCCGCCAGTGGATTACCCTGACAGGCCACGTATAGCCTGCAGCCCGCAGGCCACCACTGCTCTAGACACTCCCTTGTACCTTTAATAAGGTCACCTAGTTAAATTAAAAGGCAAATTTTAAATAATAAAAAATGTACATAACAGTATAAGCAATACCATGTTTATTCTGTGGCAAGCTGGACTCTAATTTTGTTGGAAGATGTCTAATTCTAGTTACTGCAGTAAACTGGGAATTATGTGACTACTTTGAATACATTAAAAAGGAAGGTATAAATTTAATTATGGAACTATCTAATGCAATAAGTACAGTGTTTTTTAATTTATTTTAGCTTATTGTATTGTGTCACCAAATTTTCAACATGCCATATATATTTGTATTAGAATATATAACTGCACTGTAGAAGTGGTTTTGGCAAATAAGGAGACAGTAGCTGTTTTAACACCTATGCAGGCATACGGAGCAATTCTGGTGCCAACCAGAAGATGGATGAACACTAGGGAAAGGAATCAGTTACTTAGGACAACCTTACTAGAACACAGCTATTTAATTTTTTTTAAAAAGGCAATCCGTTGTTATGGTTCCCCAGTATATATGGCACAGACCTCTAGTACCACTGCAATTAAAGAAATAACTGGTGGCAGTAATAGATAATGTCACAAACTTTGCCAGTGTCTTGAACAATTTTTCGAGATGGCATTGTGCTTTTGGGATTCAACATTCCTAAGTTCTGTTTCTGGCTCAGTAAAGGAAGTGTTCAGTAGTGGTTAAAGTGTTGCTTATAAGGCCAGAAGAGAACGCTGTGATCATCTGCTCTGCCTTCATGTATGACACAGGCCATAGGATTTCCCTGAATTAATTCCTATTTGAATTAGAGCATACGTTTTAGAAAAACATCCAATCTTAATTGAAAAGTTTCTAGTCAAGGAGAATCCACTTCAACTATTGATAAATCCTTCCAGTGGTTAATTACCTTCACAGTTAAAAATGTATACCTTGTTTCTAGCCTGAATTTGTCTAGCTTCAACCTCCAACCATTGGATCTTGTTATGCCTTCGTCTGCTAGATTGAAGAGTCCATTTTCAAATTTCTGCACCCTTCCTGACTATAACCAAGTAACTCCTTACCCTTCTTTTTGTTAAACAAAACAGATTGGGTCTTTCACTATGTAAGGAGTATTTTAATCATTCTCCTAGCTCTTCTTGAACTTGTCCAGTTTATCAACAACCTCTTGAATTGTGGACACCAGAACTGGACACACTATTCCAATAGTGGTCAGACCAGTGCCAAATACAGAAGTAAAGTAAACTCCCTACCCCTATTTGAGATTTCCTGGTTTATAAGAATTGCATTAGCAGTTTTGACCACAGTCTCACATTGGAAGCTCATGTTCAACTGATTATCTACCATGACCCCCTCTTCTCCCACAGGTTTTTTTTTCAGAGTCACTGCTTCCCATCATGTAAGCATGGCCTACATTCTTTGTCCCTAGATGTAGAAACTTACATTTGTCTGTATTAACATGCGTATTGTTCACTTGCACCCCACTTACCAAGTGTTTCAGATCACTATTATTACTACTCATCTGCAAACTTCATCAGTGATGATTTTAGGTAATACAAATATAACACAAAGGGAGTTTGGCTAAGTTGATTTGACATGGACATGCCCTATGAAAGATCTGGGTCCTAGTCCCACCTCTGCCAGAAAAGACGTAAGACTTTGTTACCTCGTGCAAAATGCAGACACTGATAGTATGTTGTGGCCTAGCATAGAGATATAAGGCTTTGTTCAGGAAGTGTTAAGAAGGGCACAGAAATACCACTCGGGGAAAGAAATTCACTATTAGCCAAGTTTAGTTCCTAGCCCAAAAGGCTGTTCTGCGGTGAGGGATTGGTAGTGTGACTGGAAAATTTAGGGGCAAGTGTAAAAGGTTCTTTTGCATATGTGCAAATGGCGATTTTCTGTAACGTTTAGAACTTGGCTAAATCTGGCTGACTTTTTTGAGAGGAACAAGAAAATACATCTCTTTGACCCTAGGGATTTCAGATTCCTCCTCCAAATTACAGAGCTTCTACGACTGTTCTAAAATAGTTGGAGACAAACTTTAACATTGGTAAAAGTACTTATTCTTCCCATACCTGCTTCCTTGAGATTGGTTGATATGTTTTTGCTGTGAATGTACTAATAAAATAATTGGGAGTTCCCTAGCCAATCTGTGTTTAAGAGCTATGATCCAAAGCATTAAGAATTTGGGGCAGTTTTTTGGCAATTTGGCAAACTGACTTATCTGTCATTTGACAAATGGCTTGACCCCTCCTCCCACATTCACCCCAGGCTGTCCGAAGAAAGTTTCTTCTGAGAAGGAAATTTCAGAAACTTACTGTGAATTCATTTAGTTTTGGTGAACTGTGAGTCAAAATCAGGCTTATAATGGAAAGTTATTCATGTAGCTTTAACTGTGAAGAGGTTATCACCTTTCTTCAGTAATGGGAACAGGTTAAATAATTTTATTTTCCTGGCCTTATATAATGTGTAGTACTATGAACTACAAACATTGTATCATATTTAGTGCAGCTATTGTAATATATATAAATATATATTTTGACGTATGAAAAACATAAAGTAGAGAGAGGGAACCTGGATTTCTTTGAAGGTCAATAAAACCTGGGTTGTGCAATCTAGAGAGAAGCTGAAAAGTGCTTCTTAGAGCTGATAGTTATGGTATTTATGAATTTTTCTAAGTGTGAAATAATAAAAATGTTTAAATATTTAGTATTTCAGTCTATTTTCTTGTTGGAAATGAAAAGTTGTATCTTGAAGCAAGTGAAAATCCAGTGCCCATAAGAGCTTTGTCATGGAATGTTAGTGGACTTCCCTGTGAAGAATAAGTTTGAGGCTTCCTTAAAAATCCTACCTCTGCTTTGTGCAGCTGGAGATCTTTTATGCAGCATTTACAGCCAAGCAGGCTTTGTGAAGCATCTGCCAATTGCAGAGAAATGACTCCCTTTTGTCATTGGCAGGTGTATGAGCAAAGCTTGTTGGGTTAGGTAGCTAACCAGAAATGGAAAATATAAATAGTATTAGTGTTGAACTGGGTCAGGACCCAGGTGCAAGAACGTAATTTGAGGTGGGTTATCACTGAGGAGGGTGAATTTGGAAAAAATAGACATAAAAGTCCTTAACTACAGACTGGTCTCAATGAGAGAGGCTTCCCCTGAGGGACCTGTGTGATTTTCCCCCATGAGAACTTCTGTAGAGTAAAAAGCCAGTTCCTCTCTTCCTTTGTTTTTCACTCAAGGTTCTTTTTCTGAGAGTCTTTCCCTTATCTTTCCCTTTGGATTCGCATCTCTGTTTTTGTCATTTCTGAGTTTCTGGAAGAGATTGAAATCACCAGTGAAGGAGGGGGACACCCTCGATGCCTGAAGAGATGGTATTATTAAAAATACTCTTAAGTCATCCTTGCTTGTATGCTTCACTAGAATCTGTAGAGGGTAATATCCACCAGAGGCAGGAAGATCACTCCATTCCTCATATATGCAGACAGACATTATTTACAATTTACTAAATGTCATTCAACTTTAAATATTTTAATACAACTTTTATATTGACTTTTTTCTTCCTCCCTATCCTTTTCCCTTCAATCACGCTTTCTTTTCATTTCAAGTATTCTGATGCATCTCTTTCTCTTTCTCTCTGCATTTGCTCCCAACTTCCAACCCCCCCCCCCCCGCCCCCATCATGTTCTTTGCTCTTATTCATTTGGTTATATTTCACATTCCCAAAGATGTGTGACTCTTCCCCATCCCTCAAATCACCTTTTTGTGGTCAATACTTCTAAGTCTTTCTAGTCCTCTATCACACAAGCATTCATCAATAAACCATGAAGGTAGGAGAAAGTTATGGGTTGATTGCTCGGTACCAGTACTCTTGATTGCAAGGGGAGCATACCTATAGGATTCTTCTCATACTAACGAATTCTTCTATCCTCAAGGATAGAAGAATCCTTCTATCCTTCTACCCTTTTCTTTCCCCTCTCTGCTTAAATTATTGGTGCACAGGAAAGCCTTAGAGCGTTGATTACCTCCATCTTTCCCCACATAGGTTCTAGGGGTGGAAAGTTCCATGGTTCAAGGTGAAGGCCAGGGGAAGAGCTACTTCTTGAAGTTTCTCCTTCCTACTCCCTATGCAGTTGAATAGGGGATGGTGAGGAAATGGCCCATCAGTTGACTCTAAAGGTGGAGTGAGAGGAAATTAGAAATGCTATTCTAGCAGAGGAAATGGGAAATATCTACTGTCTTCAAGAATGCAGAAGATTATGATGCTTACAAAAGTAGAGTTTTTATAGATCATGTTTTTTATGAAATATGTTGTTTTCTTTTAGACCAAAACCAGTCTAGAAAAAAGAAGTGTAAACTTGCTAGTTGAGTTCTATGTGCATCCTATAATAGACTTTTTCATCTCCTAATTATTATGAAATATCATGCAAAGTTACTTAATAAAAAAAACCAACCTAACATTAGCTTGTTACTGTCTTATTAAGGTTTTGCAGTATCTCATGTAATGATACTAGCAGGCTGATTCTACAATATATACTTGAGACTAAAGAAAGCATGTATCTGAGAATCTGTAGGGTATTTCCATTTGCTTTCATATTAAATATAAAATACACACCGCAAGAGAAATATATTAAAACTATTCAGCCATAATCAGTGCTTACTTTGGGTTGACTCTGAAAGGGACTATTATTAACCTGAGCAATATGGAACTTAAAGTATTGATTAAAATATTTCATTTCTCATAGTATTGAGTGTGGCTCAGCATTCAGAAGTCTGTTCTTCTTTAGTTTTCTAAAATAAACCTGCAACCAGTTACTTAGCTGTACAAGACAGTTTGTTTATTCGGTAGTACAGAAAAGTATTAGTAAGAATTAACTACTGTGGTTCTCAGGTGAACTGTGATAATGATTTGCAATTACGTTTCACCTTAATTAAACCTTAGAACACCTCTCTGTCATAGGGAACTATTACATCCAGTCTCAGTTCTCTGTGTCTAGCCATTTGACAACACTCCGCAAGGTGTTGAGGTTAGCTGTCATTTGAGGCTGGGCAAAAGGGAGGGATGCAAAGGAGTTAGGCAGCCAGCTCCCATTGGATATTAGTAGGAGCTGGGAGACTTAAACCTTTAGGCACCTTTGAAAATTGTATCTTAAATGTAGCGTGCGAGCGCCTGCATCGACAAGACAGTTACACATCTTTCTAAGACAAGTTGTTTTTAAAGTACATAGATCTGAGCTTTTCATTATGTACATTTGCGGAGTTGAAAATGGCTTCTTCTAAGGCTTCCTTTTTGTTTTTTCTCTGAAATTTACTTCTTTGGCAGAAAGGCTTTTCTTTATTTTGCGGGTGGGAATGAGGAAAGAGAATAAGTAGTTGGGAAAGAAATCATTCACAATGCAGGTTTCAGAGTGGTAGCCATGTTAGTCTGTATCAGCAAAAAGAGTGAGGAGGACTTGTGGCACCTTGGAGACTAACAAATTTATTTGAGCATAAGCTTTCGTGGGCTAAAACGCACTTCATCGGATGCATGCAGTGGAAAATACAGTAGGAAGATATATATATACACACACACACACACAGAGAACATGAAAAAATGTTCATAAAAAAAATGTTCATGAAGTGTTGCCATACCCACTATAATGAGTGATCAGTTAAGATGAGCTATTATCAGCAGGAGAAAAATGACAAAAACAAAAAAAACTTTTTGTAGTGATATCAGGATGGCCCATTTCCAACAGTTGACAAGAAGGTGTGAGTAACAGTAGGGGGAAAAATAAGCATGGGGAAATAGTTTTACTTTTTAATTTGCAAACTGGACGCCGTTAAATTAGGCTTGTATAAAGACTGGGAGTGGATGGGTCATTACACAAAGTAAAACTGTCCTAGAAGTTTTCCAAAATATAGGATGGGAAAAGAGGAAGCAACCTTTTTGTTTGGCACTTGTGCTAATGAATCAAGACACAAATCTGCAGCACAGAAGTAATTTCTCAGAGAATAAATACACTTATGAAAACCTGTTAATATTTGAGGAGATTAATCCTTTTTCCCCTCAATGGGGTATGTAGCTACTAAGGGTTCCTTCTCACAGTAACCTAGTCCTAGGATTGTTGTCAAAAGTAGGTGATTATTGGATTTGGCTTAAAATGTATATGCCGGTTGCATAAAGTTATAGATAGCCATATTTAAGTCTGGCCTTCACATTTCTTTTCTTTTTTTTCCTAAGTATTTTCATATGTTCAGTGTTTTTGTTAATCAGTTTGAACATGTGTGCAGCTCTATCTTATTGAAAAACGTTTTTATGCACTTGAATACTTTCAATACATTTAAAAGTACACCTACTGCACAGTTAAACAACGGAGCAAAAATACCTTTTGAGGTGTGGTCATTGAGGTGAAAAAGTACATTTTCAAATGAGGAGCTCAAATTCAGCGAGATTGAAGCTGATGTATTTATATTTATTTTTAAAAATATTGAAAAGCAGTGCAATGAATTGCCCTTAATTTCTTGTAGGTAAAATTGTGGTACTGTGAGGTACTTTTTGGTATACTCCTTTGGGCAAGAGGAGTTACCCTGAAAAACAAAACATCATAGAATTTCTCAAATGAGGTATTTCCCTCCACTGTCCACAGGACTGAGTATAAATTCTTGAACCTGAACTTTTTCATCTCCTTTGTTTGCTAATATGCCTTCCGCATCTTCTGCAACATTGCTGCATCACTTGCACCTCTGCTGAAACTTTCATCCTTGTCTTCAACTTCTTTCAGCCTGGTCTCCACAGTCTTATCCTACCTGCACCAGCATGTGTTAAATGCTTTCGCCCACTTTCTCACACATACAGGTAGTTTGATTTATGTTGTGCCCAATCATTAAACACTTCATTTGCTCACTAATTATTGCAGGTTCTACTCCAAAATTGTCCTGATTGTTTTTAAAACCTTCCATAAACTTTATCCTCTTCCTTGCTCCTTTCTCTTGTCTAGCTTTGTCAAGTTCTCTGACCCTTCACACAGTCCCACCACGGTTAGTATAAAAGTAACTGTCTGTTCAACTGCCTTCCATATGCAGTAGTTTTCTTATGCCTTAGTGATGCTCTGCTTATTTTTATCTCATCTAAAAATATCATCTTTTTCTACCACTTAAGTTTTCTTTCACTCTGATATTAACTCTTTAAAGTGTTTTGGGCTATTCGTTGAGAGGCCATACAAAATAAAAATTTCATTTATTGTAATTATTATTCTTACTATAATTTTTATATTATGGAAGTACCTGAAATGTGCTGTGTTTCAATCAATCCCTGTCCCAAAAAGCTTACATTTTAAAAGGACCAAAGCAAAATACAAGAAAAGGGAAAGTATACACACAAGCAAAATGGTCAAGATGGTAATAAGAACATGTGTTAGTTTTAATATTTTTGTCATGGTTCATATATAAATTAAATCAATCTTAATTGTCCTCTATCTACAATGTATGCTGCCAATATTTTATAGTTGTTTGCTCTTTCATCATTTTTCTAGATGTCCCAAAGCATGTCTTCAGTGTCTTCAAGACATTCTGAAAAAATAGCTATCCGAGAGTAAGTATAATTTTATTCTCACATTTTGTTCTTGATATGGCTCAATAAATTTTATGTCTTCAATAACAAGTGTACAGGTAAAGTATGTGGAGGTAATGTGTAGTAATTCTTTTCAGCATCTTAACCTCAAATTCATATCTGAGATTACAGTGAATTTCCTTAGTAATAAATCTTTATTAAATTTGATTCTTTATATTCTTTTACAATCAAGCTTTCAATACATGGTCCACAAGGCTACAAATGTATTTTTAAATGATTTGTATAACATCATCACCATAATTTGGATTCATTCTCATTTCATGGCTTTTCTATAATGATAAATCTAGTTGGGGATTTCAGCTATGATTTTATGTCCAAGAAATAATTACTCCATTCAGAATAACTCTGCTAAAAATATATCATGTGAATTCCTAAGATTACTTGTGAAGATGCCTTTTTTCAAAGAGATGTGTATCATGGGTAACTGGTTAGGTGCTATTAAAATTTGTTGGGGGCAAATCCTGGACCCAATGGGCTTTTTGCTATTGACTTCAGATTTCACTGTTGATGTTTACAGCAAGGTCGTCCTTTTCTTTAAGGTATCTTATTCTGTGCGTTAGTACCCACTTCTAATAATCCGAGTTCATATTGTTATTTATAATAATGTGAGGTAGAAAGGGGTGTTTCAAGTTGAGTGCCAAGTAATTCTATCATGATTAAGAACAAGCAAGATAATTGCAATTAACTATGACTATTATAATTATTAAGTAAAGGAAGGTCTGAGAGATGTTGGATCTGAACTGGAAAGTTGCTTCTTGATGTAGCTCTGTGGCTGTTTTATAGAGACAATGAGCAGAGATGAGAGGCTGCATTGAGAGGGTTTATGGAGTTGAAAGATAGGAGCAGGGAGTGCTGCTAGTTTGCTTCCTCAGTTCAGAGAAGCTTTATCCCACTCTTTCTTCTGATTCCTTGGAAGGAGGAAAATACCTCTTTCAGGCTTCATATCAGGATTCATATCTGCGGTTGTCCTTTCACTGGCTCATGGGTTGGTCTTAGTTATATCTTCAGCTCGTGACATGTAGTCTGTTAATTCATATGTAGTGTACATTTAATTGTCTTTGTTCCTGTGGCAGGAAATTTTCAGCTTCTGATAGAGTTTTAACTATTTCTTTTATTCCATCCATTTTCTTAAATATCGCTTGAGTACCATCAGAGCTTAATAGGAACTGAAATTTGGTTTCAGATGGGCTTATACATCCTTATGTTAGAGATAAGTTTTCCAGTTCTTAAAATAGTTCTTTTTAAACTTAATTGTTAAAGAGGGTCTTCAAAATTAAATAGCCATCCAAGAAGGCATTGACTGCTCTTCTTAAAAGTCCTTGTCTTTCTGAGTTTGGAAAGGAAATTGCTTAACTAAATAACTTAAGTCCCCAATTAATATAAATATCCTGTACTCATTGCTGTGCAGTTATAGCAGTGTCATTTAGTTCCATAATGGTCCATAAAGCATCTTGCATTTAACATAGCAACGACATTAGGAAGTTTTTACATTAGAAGATGCTTGCATTTGATTGCAAAACATTTGTAAATGTATGTCTCAAAAGAGGTCCATACAGTCTTTTATCATCTAAGGAAAAGCATGACACAGAGTTTTCAGTTTTAAGCAGGAACATGAATTAAAGTGCCTGGTATTAAATGAGGATGTTGATATAACAGGCATCACAGTAACTTGGTGAGAAGATGCTAAGCAAAGGGACACAGTAATACCAGGGTACAAAATACATAGGAATGATAGAGTAGGTCATGCTGTTGGAGGAATGGCATTATATGTGAAACAAAGCATAGAGTCAAATTTAGTAAAAATCTTAAATGACTCACAGTACCATTGAATCTCTATGGATAGAAATTCCATGCTTGAAGAATAAGAGTATAGCAGTAGGAATATACTAGTGACCACCTGACCAGGATCATGATGGTGATCGTGAAATGCTCAGGGAGATTAGCGAGACTATAAAAATAGAAACCCCAATAATAATGGGTGATATCAACTACCTCCAAATTGATTGGGTACATGTCATCTCAGGACCAAATGCAGAGATAAAATTTCTAGACACCATTAGAGACTAACAAATTCTCTAAGGTGCCACAAGTACTCCTGTTCTTTTTGCAGATACAGACTAACACAGCTGCTACTCTGAAACCTAGACGCCATTAAGGACTGCTTCTTGAACAAGCTTGTCCTGGATCCCACAAAGGGGGAGGCAGTTCTTGATTTAGTCCTAAGGTGTGCTCATGATCTGGTCCAAGAGGTGAATATAGCTGAACCACTTGGTAATAGCAACCATCATGTAATAAAATTTAACATGCTCGTAGGGGGAAAGATACCAGAGAAACCTACCACAGTAGCATTTAACTTCAAAAAGGGGAACTATATGCAAATGAGTAGATTAGTTAAATGGAAATTAAAAGCAAGCTGCATGGAAAGTTTTTAAAAACACCATAATAGAGGCTCAAACTACATGTATACCCAAATTTAAAAAAAACAACAGTGAAAGGACAAGGGTGATCCAGTGGATATAGTGTATTTGGGACTTGCAGAAAGCGTTGACAAGGTCCCTCACCAAAGGCTCTTAAGCAAAAGGAGTCATGACATAAGAGGGAAGATCCTCTCATGGATCAGTATCTCATTAAAAGATAGATAACAAAGACTTGGAATAAGTGGTCAGTTTTCTCAGTGGAAAGAAGTAAATATTAGGGTCCCCCAAGGATCTGTACTGGGACCAGTGCTGCTCAACATATGCATAAATCATCTGGAAATGGGAGTAAACAGTGAGGTTGCAAAGTTTGCAGACGATACAAAATTGCTTAAGATAGTTAAGTCCAAAGCAGACCACGAAGAGTTACGAAGGGATCTTCAAAAAAAAAAAAAAAAAAAAAGGGTGACTGGGCAACAAAATGGCAGATGTAATTCAGTGTTGATAAATGCAAAGTAATGCACACTGGAAAACATAATCCCAACTACACATACAAAACGATGAGGTCTAAATTAGCTGTTACAGCTCAGAGATATTTCCCACCCCCAACAATGTATTGCTGTGGCCCAAGGACCTCTTGTTGCCAACTGGCAGAGGGCACAGGGCTACATAGGGGTTCAAGGGGGAGAGATAGCTCAGTGGTTTGAGCATTGGCCTGCTAAACCTAGGGTTGTGAGTTCAATCCTTGAGGGGGCCATTTAGGGATCTGGGGCAAAAATTGGGGATTGGCCCTGCTTTGAGTAGGGGGTTGGACTAGATGATCTCGTGAGGTCCCTTCCAACCCTGATATTCTATGATTCTATGATAAGTATCCCCTCAGTTCCCCAAATCTTTGCATGACAATTATGTGTATGTGCTGAGAATTATGCTCTCTAAGTCTTGTAGTTAAAGGCAGGTCACTCAAATGTAGTGCACCTTGAGCCGAACTTCTCCAGACAAGAGGTAGAAGATACTTATCTTCCTGGTGGACTATTGTATACGGTGTGTCCTACAGCAGAAGTTTATTAACATACTGAGGCCTGATCAATACTAGGAAATTAGGTTGGTATAGCTGCGTCACATAGGGATGTGAAAAATCCACACCTCTGAGCGATGCAATTAAACTGACCCCCGCTGTAGAATTCTCCCGCTGACCTAGCTACCGCTTCTCAGGGAGGTGGAATACCTATATCAACAGGAGAACCCCTCCCATCAGTTTAGGTAGTGTCTTCAGTAAAGCGCTGAGTGGCACAGCTTCATTTTAGGTGTGGACAAGCGCTGAATCAACTGCTAATGAAGAGTTTTGGAGATTTCAGAAGTAATTCACAGGAAGAGGTAAACAGCAGAAAGGTGGAACACCCTGTTTTCAGGTGAAGATCAAAGGTCTGCTGTGATATATCTGAAGGGGCAGAGACACACCTTGGCATCCTTCAGTCTTTGAAGACAAGCTGCCAGCAGATTAGATTTTATGAAAGGGGGATCTCAGTCATCCTGGTTGAAAAAACTGGGAAAAGGGCTTGAGATAAGCTATCCTGTAGGTCTTGTGAGTTAAGTTTAAGCTCTAGAAAGCGTGTTATGATTTTGTTTTATATGTAATCATTTTTCCATTATTGTTTCTTACTATCATTTGATTATAAGCTTATTCTTGCCTTCACTATAATATATCTAAATGCTGTGTGTTAAGCAGAGTAGCGATCCTGAGTTGAATTGTGTAAGCTGGTTTGTGCTGTTCCTTTGTGAGTAGAGGATGACCTGAGAGTTCAGTGCATGGTCCATGTAACAGAGGCTGATCTCTCCAGAGGGATGGTCAAAGGTTGGTTTGTGCCTATTGCTAACCAGTATAGAAAGAAGGAGGCCTGCAGAAGCCCGGAAAGTAGTGCTTGTGTTGCCAGAGGCTGGTGGAGTTAAGGAGCTGATCCACAGCAGGAACAGACAAGACTACCTCATGCTTATAGCAGGTGGTGGCAAGGTGCCTCACAGCCCTGGGTAGCCCTGGGAAGCATCACAGTTACTTATGTGTAACTTCGTGCAGAAAAATTTGTTTGAAGCACATTGTTAGGAGAAAAAAGAGGCGCCAAAACATTTTTTTTAAAAAACCAAGAGGAATTAACACTGTCCTCATAGGAAACCTAATAATTATTGGGGCATTACATAATGTACAGATATGCATAAATTCTAAAGTGTGTTTCAGACAATGATAAGTAGGTCTGTGTAATGCTTGAAAAAAGTGCTTTAGTAATCAGTGTAAATATTCAATACTATATTTTTATATGTTGCTGTTAAGTATTCTTACTTTATCCAGTTTTCAGGTTGGCGATTTGGTTCTCATTATCTTGGATGAACGCCATGACAACTATGTATTATTTACTGTCAGTCCAACATTGTATTTCTTACATTCAGAGTCTCTTGCTGCGCTGGATCTGAAGCCAGGTGAGTGTGGTAAGTGTCAGATAACTCTGTGGCATAATGTTCTGAGGCACTTAACATGATCTTATATCCTTATTTTTCTAACAGCTCTTTAATAATTACATATATAGATGTATGTTTTAGCTATAGACATAATGTATATTTGTAGCAAAAGTTGTAGTTAATCTTACATTGAGTTTTTCATTTTAGCCTCATTCAGTAATTTTCTGAAAGGTTTTTTTTAGGCAGCACTTTTCCATATTACGTTTTGTCCCAGAAGTGAATACTTTGGACAGTTAGAGCAAAATGCATTCATCCTTTTTTGATTTATACTATAAAACAAATTCAAGACTATATTTATTCATACATACATGCACATTTCATACATGTACCATATGAAATTACCATTTGGCTTAGTCATGTTACTATTTATGGTTCTAAAATAACTACAAAGTATTGATGATGGCTGTGTAGGTCTGTTTTTGTGCTGCCATTTACAAATTTGAGGTGTGAGCCCATTGCAGAGGCTTGAACTTCCACCTGTGCTGTAGAAGGAATTGACTTTTTAAAAAAAAAACAAGGACTCAGTTTTATTTTAAAGGTATTTTCCCTCCAGGCAAAGAAATCCCTGTAGCATGGATGGAATTTTATGGATCTATATGTTCAGTGTGAGAGAACTGGAAACCATAACTTTTTATTTCCTGATTTTTAAATGCCTACTTTTGCTGCTGTTTCTCAACCCTACATAGATGAAGTTCAGCAGGGCTCAAATTTTCTTACAGGAAAATGTTTGCTTTAGAGCAAGGGTTCCCAAACTTTTTGCCAGCACGACCCATTTTAGTGAATTATTTCCTTGTGGGCCTCAGACAGCATGGAAGCCACCATTTTGAAGAGCACAGCATGCCTGGTACATATGGTAGATGAGGTCACGCTGTGCAGAGGATGCCATTTTGTAGAGCATTATGACCTCGCAGACACCGTGCATGTGAAGTCCAGTGGTGAGCTGGAGCCGGTTCACACCGGTTCGCTAGAACCAGTCGTTAAATTTAGAAGCCCTTTTAGAACCAGTTGTTCTGCAAGGGACAACCGGTTCTAAAAGGGCTTCTAAATTTAACAGGCCCAAAGTGGTGCCTTAGGCGCCGACTCCATGGGTGCTCCAGTCCTGGAGCACCCAAGGGGAAAATTTAGTGGATATAGAGCACCCACCAGCAGCTCCCCGCCCCACGCCTGGCCCCAGCTCACCTCCGCTCCGCCTCCTCTCCTGAACGCAATGCCCTGCTCTGCTTCTCTGCCCGCCCCCCTCTCCCACCCCCCGGCTTCCCGCGAATCAGCTGTTTGCGTGGGAAGCTGGGGCAGGCTGAGAAGCAGGCGGCAGCTTCACTCAGGCCCAGGGAGGCAGAGGCAGAGTGGAGGTGAGCTGGGGCGGGGAGGGAGGTGCGAGGAGGGCCACCCGCGCCACAGCAGGTAACCCGGTGGGGAGGGGGGGCGCAGGGGAACCGCTTCCCGCTCCAGCTCACCTCCACCACCCTCAGCCTGAGCGTGAAGCCACGGCCTGTTTCTCAGCCCTCCCAGGCTTCCTGCCGAACAGCTGATTCGCGAGAAGCTAGGGGCGGGGGCAGAGAAGCAGAGCGGGGCAACGCGTTCAATGTAGGAGGCGGAGCGGAGGTGAGCTGGGGCCAGGCACAGGGTGGGGTGCTCTGCACCCACCAAATTTTTTCCGTGGGTGCTCCAGCCCCGGAGCACCCAGGGAGTTGGCACCTAAGGCGTCACTTTTGATGTGTTCAGTGCAGGAGCGGCCGCTCCCCCACTCCCCCCTAGCTATGCTCCCCCGTCCCTAGGAGCCAGAGGGACCTGCCGGATGCTTCCCGGGAGCTGTCCCAGGTAAGCACCTCCAGGACTCCCCACCTCACCCCCTGGTAGGTCCCTCTGGTTCTTAGGGGTGGGGTGGGCACCCACTGCAGTGGCCCACGAGACCCTCCTGCCTGGTTCTGGGGGCAGTCAGGGGACAGGGGAGGGGGGTGGATGGGGCAGAGGTCCTGGGGGTTGGGTCAAGGAACGTGGGGGGGTTGGATGGGGCAGGAGTCCCAGGGGGGCGTGGGTAGGCAACGACCCCCTAGTGGGGTGAGGAGGGAACCCGTTGTTAAGGTTTTGGCAGCTCCTCACTGGTGAAGTCATACTGTGCAGAGCAATATTACATCTTCTGCGCGCTGGGAATCTCTGCAACCCCATCTGCTGATGGTGGAACCCCATTTGGGGACGCAGTCCACAGCCAGAGAACTGCTGCTTTAGATAGTGTTAATCCTTTGCACTCAAGTTTAGCACAGCAAGGTTTTTCTGTGGTTTTTCAGTGTTTCAAGGTTTTTGTGGGGTACTTATTTCAGTTTTCCCTCAATTAAGCTTAGGAAACTGCAGCTTCCTTTCTGTTTGCTATTTATGTTTATTCACTTCAATGTTCCTAGTGTTTTGTTTGCTGTTATGATATGCAATTCATGAAATAAGTATTTAAACTTTTAAAGTAGCGAGTTCATTGAAAATCTTCTCTGCAACACAAAGGCCATGGCCTCTTAAAATCTGTTCCCTGTGCCACCAGTTTTGGATGCAGTGAACATTAGTGAGGGCATGTATCAAAAGACAGTTTTGTATTCCTCTCCTAATCTGTTCATAAAGGCTTCCACAGGCATCAGAAGGAAAGTTCCCACCATAGAACATTTTCTCCATTAGCAAACCATTGAAGAGAATTATGATGAATAATGCCAGTAACTTCTTGTTAGTTAGCAAAATAATTACATAGTTCCCAATAGCCCACCAAACTCTTACAGAGTACAGAGACTGTGCTAAAAATTTGGGACTGATACACTATGCATTTCCTATAAAACAGGTTAAACTCCCACGTCAAATACAAAATGGAATGCAACCTTAACAATGGCATCGCAGTGTCACAGCCATAATTTTATGAAATTTAAAATAAGGCTAATGGTATCCAAACCAACATGTTTTTCCCTCCAATTCATTTTGATAGCCATTGATTTACACATGTGAGGTTACATGAACATCCTCAGCAAAGAGAATGTTAAGAAGTGTATAACTATAAGCACAAATTTATTGTTTAATTTTTTTCAAATTTGAAGATCCTTTATTTGTGTAATTATAGGGTATGTACAAGTTCCTGATTCCCAATAATGTTACGTGTTTAAATTGTGGAGAGATGGTACTCTCCCTTCATGATTAAGGTTGCTAGACACTTTGCATAAAAAGGACCCTATTGTGCACATTGAGCCAATCATACTTCTGCCATTTTTTTATAAACCTATAATTTAGTGTTTCCCAGCTTTGGCTGTGGTTCCCCTTGAGGCATATGTGAGTAGTCTAGTATGACTAGGGCAGGAGAAAGGAGCAGTGAGGCAAGGCAAGCTGCGTAACCCTGGATATGTGCGCACACACAAACACAGCCAATGGGAAGTGGCATGCAGCTCCTTTAGTCCTGCCTATCTTCCCCAACATTTCCCTCAACAGTCTCCAGTGCATGTGGGCAAAGTAGTATCTTACGTATATGGGACAATGAACTCAAGCTGTAGCCCACCAACCCTGACTTCACTAAAAGATTTTTTTCAGAAAAGCAAGCCAAAAAAAAAGTTGTTGAAAAGAAGAAGGAAACAGAAAAGGGAGGTGTGGGAGAGAATGGATGGAAAAAAGGAAAGGAGGGTAAACAGGCTATACTTGGACTTGGTGCAAGAGACACAGTGATGGGGAAAGGTGTGTCCAGCCTCAGCTAATTACAAGGAGGGCTCCAACAAAAAAACAAATTTGGTGCATACACAAATGTCCTTTAACTTCCCACATATAGCATCTCAATTTGAAATTTATTACGGGTTTTCTCAGGCCAGAGATAATTTTAAAGGTCTGGATGAAACACACGATGTACAGGATAATAAGACTTTATTAAAAGTGGTTTTGGGAAATTGATCTCTCCCTGTTTTCTGTGTGAATCTGGCAAATAAAGATGGCAAGATAAAAGTACTGTGACTTACAAAGTGGAGAGGAGGATGTGCATAGAACCACTTTTTTAGAGTTTGGTTTTAAGTTATTAGTCATAAATTTAATAACTGCTGGGAATGCTGGGAATATTGGTGACAGACATAATAATAGACATAAAGCATCTCACAAAGAAAATGAATGGAGTATGGTTCTTGCAGATATTACTGATCTAGAGAGGCACACTGCAACTGCTTCACACTTACAGTAATCTCTTAAAAACATTGCTATGTTCCTTGCACATGCTTTAACATCAACCAGTGAGGTCAACCCCTTATAATTTACATTCCCATTTCATTGCCCCCTTTCTACCTCCAAGCGACTTAGTTTTGTCCACCACTTACAGATCTTGCTACTTGGGCACCGGCAAAGCCTGTGTCTTGGGGGCCCAAAATTTGGAAGAACTAGAAATATAAAGTAGAATTTCATTTTCCTTTTCCTAAATGTTTCAGGCCCATTTCCTTACAAAAGGCATCTTTGGTAATGTAAACTGAGTGCTACCATTGTGTCCTTGAGTTGAAAGAAATATAAACTTGAGTGCTAGGGTTGAAAGAAACAAGCACTTGGGCTCCCCTTGTGCAGCAAAAGGCTAGGGAAAGGAGAGATCACTCATTCACCTCCTCATGAAACAAGTTAAGTTTGGGATAAATTCTAAAGAACCATATCACTATTCTTCTCCCATATTCCCAGATCAGCCATGAGCATAATGGTATGGCTGTGATGGACACTAATCAATATGTATTCAAGTACAGGAAGTTACCATTTTAGGACTCCCAAAAATGCTGTGTCTGTATCTGCCCTTTGACACTCAGGCATGCACATCTGCTTCTCACAGTAATATTAATCCCTCACATGTCCACCTATTATGCTGAATATTATTTATTCAGTCTTGCATTAATCTGCCTCTGCTTGTTTTGAGAGATGGGATTAGATAAACTCTGAAACTGGTTGCAGAGTTGCCCATTTCTGCAATATTTTTGCAAATCTCAGGTTTAAGATGTTTTAAGCTACTCGTGTCAGGGCTTTCTCACTATTTTTGTCTTTACTAATAAAGACCATCTCCAGTTTTTCCCAATGGAACCAAAGCCTGGCAAATGGTACGCCACTATTCATGTTTGGGCCAGATAAGTGATAATGAGGGGTCATGGGAACATGGAGGGGTAAGGAATGAGCGCCTTGGTGAGGACTTGGGATTATGAGCAGCAGGCAGTATGAAGAGATGGAAGGCTACTTCTTGCTAAAAAACACTTGTCAGGTGGTTAACAGTTAGGTCCAGGATATTTGTAGTGGAAGTTGAGGTTTTACAAACCTGTAATATTAACTACAAGTGTGTTTTGATTTTTATTTGAAATGTCAATGAAAACAGATTTTTGTTTTATTTAAGGTTTCAGAGTAACAGCCGTGTTAGTCTGTATTCGCAAAAAGAAAAGGAGTACTTGTGGCACCTTAGAGACTAACCAATTTATTTGAGCATAAGCTTTCGTGAGCTACAGCTCACTTCATCGGATGCATACTGTGGAAACTGCAGAAGATATTATATACATAGAGACCATGAAACAATACCTCCTCCCACCCCACTCTCCTGCTGGTAATAGCTTATCTAAAGTGATCACTCTCCTTCTGGGCCATTTCCAGCACAAATCCAGGTTTTCTCACCCTCCGCCCCCCCCCCCCCCCACACAAACTCACTCTCCTGCTGGTAATAGCTTATCCAAAGTGACCACTCTCCCTACAATGTGCATGATAATCAAGGTGGGCCATTTCCAGCTCAAATCCAGGTTTTCTCACCCCCCCCTCTCCCATACACACACAGACTCACTCTCCTGCTGGTAATAGCTCATCCAAAGTGACCACTTTCCCTACAATGTGCATGATAATCAAGGTGGGCCATTTCCATCATGCACATTGTAGGGAGAGTGGTCACTTTGGATAAGCTATTACCAGCAGGAGAGTGAGTTTGTGTGTGTGTGGGGGGGGGGGGGGGGGCGGAGGGTGAGAACCTGGATTTGTGCTGGAAATGGCCCAGAAGGAGAGTGATCACTTTAGATAAGCTATTACCAGCAGGAGAGTGGGGTGGGAGGAGGTATTGTTTCATGGTCTCTGTGTATATAATATCTTCTGCAGTTTCCACAGTATGCATCCGATGAAGTGAGCTGTAGCTCACGAAAGCTTATGCTCAAATAAATTGGTTAGTCTCTAAGGTGCCACAAATACTCCTTTTCTTTTTGTTTTATTTAAATATTCCTCTATAAAGTGCACAGCCCAGACATTGATGCACTGAGCTAGTTCATGAAAACTCAGAAGTGAGTGAGTCTGTTTTCATTAACTAAACAGAGAGAAATTAAAAAAATAAAACAGCATAAATGCTGAAAAATAAATGTGATTTTTAAACTCTTCCAGTTGTATTAGTCTCAGGTTGTGGTAATAATATACAGTAAATACTTTTAGTAATGATTTAGTATCTGTGTCTCATTGCACTACTTGGTTCCTTTGTTTTATATGTAAAGGAAAACTTCAATTTATATAAGTAATAACTGCATGTATAAAAATAAACGCTAAATCTAGTTTTAAGAGCTATAATATGCCATCTAATGTATTATTTAATATGAATTACTAAAGACCTACAAATTCACAGTCTTCTTTGTATGCTCTGTTTTGATTCTGTTTAGCTTCAGGTGCATCTAGAAGACCTTGGGTGCTAGGAAAAGTAATGGAAAAGGAATATTGCCAGGCAAAAAAGGTACGGGAATACTACTGAAAAATATGTAATTCTTAAAATCAGTATACAAGGAAAATGAGGCCAGATTCTGCTACTCTTAACCATGTACAGTACTATCTTCTCCTCAAGTAGCACCACTGAAATATATGAGACTGCTTGTGGAGTAAGTTCTACTCAGCTTGAGTAAATATGGCAGAATCTACCCAATAGTTCTAACTGGTGATTAGAAATATTCACACTGATAGATTCTTAACTGAGGGTGTTTATGCTTGCCTGGATGAATTAATTGGAAATGTCCTATGCAAATCCTAAAATGAATTTGGGGAAGTAGTTTATCTATAATTTTCCCATCCTACCTGGTACAGGGGCCACTGCTTTGTATGAGCTATTTTGGAGAGACTGCATAAATCAGGAGGAAAATACTCATTTCTAAAAGGCTTTGACCTCTGAGCCATCGCTGCATCACAGGGCCAGAGGACTAACCCCTGCAGCAGCATATAGCAGTCAATAGTTCTACTAGCCAGTTGGCACATCTCCCTGTTAATGGTAAGCTATCACTGGCTGGTCTCAGCTGTCAATTCAGACAAATAGGGTTGTCTAGTCTGCCTCCATGTACCAGTTTTAAGAGTGCTGGGGGTGCAAATAACTTCCTGCTCTAAAAAATCTTAGTGAAAGCAGAATAAAATAGAACAACATTTTTGCGATGTAATTTAAAGTATTTGTATTTGTTTTTTTCCTTAGGCACAAAACAGATTTAAAGTTCCTTTAGGTACAAAGTTCTACAGAGTGAAAGCAGTGCCGTGGAACAAAAAAGTATAACACAGTGGGAACTCTGTTCATTCTGTCTCATTCTTTTCTGGATTGTCCTTCAGTGCTCATTCATCGCTCCAAGTAGAAGGCCATCTTTTTATACTGAGGTCATGTGACAATATGCTTCACAGATATACTACTTTTAATTTTTAATGGGTTACATTTTAGAAACAAGAATTTCATTAAAATCCCTGGTCCTATAACTGTTCCAATTTTTTTACCCAGATAACTTTAGGAGTGTGGACCAAAGGAGTTCATTTTCTCAAAGGGCAAACCTTGTGCATCATGGCTTATTATTAGCCATGTTAAATGCCTGTTAAATAAATTAGCTTGTAATTAGATGTTAAATGTTAGTTACCATTATTACCAGCATATGTCCTTTTGTGAAATCATTTAAATACTTGCACTCTTTAACAGATTCTTTATAATATGTATAAATTCATCAACTATTTAAAGAGGAGTGTTCATTGCATGCCAATAATCATAATTTTTCTTCAACATGAGTTTGCCTCAGTAGATGAATAAAGATAACTGCTGCATCTTCTTTATTACATTAAAATGCCCTTTAATGTTTAATAAAACAACCTTGTAATTTGATGGGCTGATCTGAAAATCAGTCACAGGTAAATCTGCAATCTTCAAAAGCACTTTTGATGGATTGATCACATAGATTCTGAAGGGAAGAATCCCTGTGCTGTTAGATTTAAAGTGAAGCACTTGAACCTTCCCAACAACACAGAACTCTTTTATTAATCTATTTAGAAAAATCATATTGATGAAAATTGTATTTCATGGTTGAGTTTCAGGAAAAAACTCATTGTACATTAACCATACAAGAGTCATTTAAGTAACAAATTATTGTAATTGTAAAAGACATGTAGACTTTTAAAACAATAAAGATTTGAACCTGAAAATGTCTGAATAGTGTGTGCCTTTTTAAATGTCCACTTCATATAATACCATTCTGTAATTTTCAGTAGATAGATGGGGCTCCTCTTGACAAATAGGATTTAATTAAATGGCAATCCATGTTTTGTCAGCAAATCCGATGAGTGGACATATTATTCAAATGAATTATTGAGGTCAAGGAAGATAATTTGTATACTGTTCTAACTAAACCGTAATGAACAAATGACACTTTGTTTTCTAAAGGTACTTTCTTCTTAATGTTTTGTGGAAATAATTAGATGGGGCGCAAATGAAAACATTGGTTCCAAAACATTTGCTTTTGTGAACACTGGGGAATTTGAGGTCTGGATTTAGCAAGTAAGTTGGGCTTGGGGTTGCCCCTTAGAGTTCAACCTGGGGTTTCTACACAGAGGTGGGCTGTACGTAAGAAAGAAACACACACAAAGCTCAGAGACTCTGTCAACATAATCACAAAGAAATTTTTCAATCCAGCTGATCCATGTTACTTTTAAAAAGCTCCTTGGACATGCTCTTTTATTTATCTAAAATGTTCTGATATCAAACACCTATTGAGTATTAGAAGTAGTTTTTTAAATCACAGCTTTGAAGACTTTTGAAGGGCCTGCATAGAAATCTAGTTTGCTTCTCATCTTCCATCTGCCAAACTGCAATAGATATCAGTGAGTAAATTAAAACTGTGACAGCTTCAAGGCACACTTCTTGCTGGATGTCAAATTTGTGTAACTTGTGGAAAACTAATCCAGTTGATGAGTTAGATGACTTCTGAGTGGAAACATAATTTTTCCTTCAGCAAAAGTATTTCAGTAGTTTTGAATACTTGCAAAAGTGAGATAGGTGTTGATTGCCAGTTAAATGGGTGGTGTTTCTTTTTGAGTTTCTAAAATGGTACTTTTCTATTGACCAATGACTTTTGCCTCCAAATTAGTCAGATTCCAGGTCTGAAAGATTTACCCAATAGCATTTTTTAGTCTGCTTAGTTAGTTGGGTTATACATGGTGTTGGCACATACCTGGATACCACAATTCTTCCTTTTAGCATATGGAGTGGTAAAAAGGCCTGGCACCTACTAGTCTTTTTTCTCAACATATGCCATGTTTTAATAGCTTAACCATTACTTCTGCATGCCTGTTTATACAATTGTTACTTTAAGTGAAATTAAAGGGTTTTTTTAACTAATGAATTATTCTCATTTAATTTCTTGGCACATAGCAGGAAGTCACCTGACAAACCCTGAAAAGTCACTAGATATAGTTGTTTAAGCACTCAAAAGGAGTCAAAAACATGAACAAAATTTCCCAAGAATTCAACACAGAAATATACGCACACACACACACAGGCAAGTATAGTCACAAAATCATTCACAAGCAGCTCAATAGTGTTAATAAAATCCATTCCATGCTCTTCTTACGGCATTCTCTTGCACACGAGAAGCAACTACAACAGTACACTGTCATCATCAGAAGGGTGCCCTCTGCTCATTGGGAAGGAAACTGCAGCCCAGGTTGGCTGGGGTTGGTTAAGTTCAGCTGAGCCTCCCTTCCTTGCCGACAGGTTAGTGAAAGGGAGAGCCCAGAACCAGAGGGAAGAGGGCATTCACCTGACTTGAGCTCGGCGCTGCAGGCAGCTCAGTAGATTTAAAAACAAAAGTCTGCTAGGCAGACCCCTTCCCACCGCTTCCAGGGTTTCATTTCTGAAAACCCCTGGGCAGCTAACCCCAGGCCAAGCCAGAGGAAGGTGTAAAGAGGAACTGAAATCAAGATAGCTCCACTTTTGATCCTGTAATAAGGGCTTCATTCCTGGAGGCATAGTGCCTGCCGCCCCATTAGGGCACACGGCCCAGTCTCATCCCACCCCACGTTCCATCTGTGCAGCTCTCCTCATGCTGGCCAGCCTCCCCGGCCCAGCCCCCTTCATTAGCCATCTTTCCCTGCATCATAGGATGCGCTACCTCCTACGGAGCGGTGAGAAAACACATGGGTAAAAATAAGCCCTGGCTAATGTGCTGCTCTCTCCAAAGTGTGCCTGGCTTTAGCAAAACATTTAATTAGCCTCCACCAACTTCTTTTCCTCTCCTGCAGATTATAGCAATCTCAGCCCCAAAAACCCTGGAATGTGATTCCTTCTGAGGATATGCTCAATTGAGATGTAATGACAATGACTTGCTCTGCAACAGAGTGTAGTAAGAAGAGCATGGAATGGATTTTATTAACACTTGCTTGTGAATGATTTTGTGACTATGCATATTGGTGACTTTTTTCTCTGAATGAAGAAAAGGAGTATTTGTGGCACCTTAGAGACTAACCAATTTATTTGAGCATAAGCTTTCGTGAGCTACAGCTCACTTCATCGGATGCATACTGTGGAAAGTGTAGAAGATCTTTTATACACACAAAGCATGAAAAAATACCTCCCCCCACCCCACTCTCCTGCTGGTAATAACTTATCTAAAGTGACCACTCTCCTTACAATGTGTATGATAATCAAGGTGGGCCATTTCCAGCACAAATCCAGGGTTTAACAAGAACGTCTGGGGGGGGTGAGGAAAAAACAAGGGGAAATAGGTTACCTTGCTTAATGACTTAGCCACTCCCAGTCTCTATTCAAGCCTAAGTTAATTGTAT
Organism: Caretta caretta; assembly: GCF_965140235.1. Lineage (NCBI taxonomy): Eukaryota > Metazoa > Chordata > Testudines > Cheloniidae > Caretta > Caretta caretta. Next base: position 71,075,027 of record NC_134207.1, read on the forward strand.
CCAATTTGCAAATGAATTCCAATTCAACAGTTTGTCTCTGGAGTCTGGATTTGAAGTTTTTTTGTTGAAGAATTGCAATTTTCATGTCTGTAACCGCATGACCAGAGAGATTGAAGTGTTCTCCGACTGGTTTATGAATGTTAGAATTCTTGACATCTGATTTGTGTCCATTTTATTCTTCACTAAACTTTCTAAACTACTACATGCCACAAGGAGCCACAGCAATGGTTCCCTCAACCCTCCCAGCAATATTGTTAACCTATCCAACTATACTCTCAGCCCAGCAGAAGCAGCTGTCCTATTTCGGGGCCTCTCCTTCTGCCCCTCCACCCCCACCAACATGATACAGTTCTGTGGTGACCTAGAATCCTATTTTCGATGTCTCCGACTCAAGGAATATTTCCAACATACCTCTGAACAACATACTAATCCACAGAGACCTCCCTACCAACACTACAAAAAGAAGGATTCTAGGTGGACTTCTCCTGAAGGTCAAAACAGCAGACTGGACTTCTACATAGTTCAGTCCGCTGACGTGCATGGGCTGAAATTGTAGAAAAGCAGCATCACTTGCCCCATAACCTCAGCCGTGTGGAACACAATGCCATCCACAGCCTCAGAAACAACTCTGACATCATAATCAAAAAGGCTGACAAAGGAGGTGCTGTTGTCATCATGAATAGGTCGGAATATGAACAAGAGGCTGCTCGGCAGCTCTCCAACACCACTTTCTACAAGCCATTACCCTCTGATCCCACTGAGAGTTACCGAAAGAAACTACAGAATTTGCTCAAGAAACTCCCTGAAAAAGCACAAGATCAAATCCACACAGACACACCCCTGGAACCCCGACCTGGGATATTCTATCTACTACCCAAGATTCATAAACCTGGAAATCCTGGGCGCCCCATCATCTCAGGCATTGGCACCCTGACAGCAGGATTGTCTGGCTATGTAGACTCCCTCCTAAGGCCCTACGCTACCAGCACTCCCAGCTACCTTCGAGACACCACTGAATTCCTGAGGAAACTACAATCCATCGGTGATCTTCCTGATAACACCATCCTGGCCACTATGGATGTAGAAGCCCTCTACACCAACATTCCACACAAAGATGGACTACAAGCCGTCAAGAACACTATCCCCGATAATGTCACGGCTAACCTGGTGGTTGAACTTTGTGACTTTGTCCTTACCCATAACTATTTTACATTTGGGGCAAATGTATACCTTCAAATCAGCGGCACTGCTATGGGTACCCGCATGGCCCCACAGTATGCCAACATTTTTATGGCTGACTTAAAACAACGCTTGCTCAGCTCTCGTCCCCTAACGCCCCTACTCTATTTGCGCTATATTGATGACCTCTTCATCATCTGGACCCATGGAAAAGAAGCCCTTGAGGAATTCCACCATGATTTCAACAATTTCCATCCCACCATCAACCTCAGCCTGGTCCAGTCCACACAAGAGATCCACTTCCTGAACACTACAGTGCTAATAAACGATGGTCACATAAACACCACCCTATACCGGAAACCTACTGACCGCTATTCCTACCTACATGCCTCCAGCTTTCACCCTGACCACACCACATGATCCATCGTCTACAGCCAAGCTCTGCGATACAACCGCATTTGCTCCAACCCCTCAGACAGAGACAAACACCTACAAGATCTCTATCAAGCATTCTTACAACTACAATACCCACATGCGGAAGTGAAGAAACAGATTGATAGAGCCAGAAGAGTTCCCAGAAGTCACCCCTACTACAGGACAGGCCTAACAAAGAAAATAACAGAACGCCACTAGCGGTCACCTTCAGCCCCCAACTAAAACCCCTCCAACTCTTTATTAAGGATCTACAACCTATCCTGAAGGACGACCCAACACTCTCACAAATCCTGGGAGACAGGTCAGTCGTTGCCTACAGACAGCCCCCCAACCTGAAGCAAATACTCACCAGCAACCACATACCACACAACAGAACCACTAACCCAGGAATCTATCCTTGCAACAAAGCCCGTTGCCAACTGTGCCCACATATCTATTCAGGGGACACCATCACAGTGCCTAATAACATCAGCCACGCTATCAGAGGCTTGTTCACCTGCACATCCACCAATGTGATATATGCCATCATGTGCCAGCAATGCCCCTCTGCCATGTACATTGGTCAAACTGGACAGTCTCTACATAAAAGAATAAATGGACACAAATCAGATGTCAAGAATTATAACATTCATAAACCAGTCGGAGAACATTTCAATCTCTCTGGTTACGCGATTACAGACATGAAAGTTGCAATTCTTCAACAAAAAAAAACTTCAAATCCAGACTCCAGTGAGAAACTGTTGAATTGGAATTCATTTTCAAATTGGATACAATTAACTTAGGCTTGAATAGAGACTGGAAGCGGCTAAGTCATTATGCAAGGTAACCTATTTCCCCTTGTCTTTTCCTAACCCCCCCCCCCCCCCCCCCCCCAGACGTTCTTGTTAAACCCTGGATTTGTGCTGGAAATGGCCCAACTTGATTATCATACACATTGTAAGGAGAGTGATCACTTTAGATAAGCTATTGCCAGCAGGAGAGTGGGGTGTGGGGAGGTATTTTTTCATGCTTTGTATGTATAAAAGATCTTCTACACTTTCCACAGTATGCATCCGATGAAGTGAGCTGTAGCTCACGAAAGCTTATGCTCAAATAAATTGGTTAGTCTCTAAGGTGCCACAAGTACTCCTTTTCTTTTTGCGAATACAGACTAACACGGCTGTTACTCTGAAACTTTTCTCTGAATGTCACTGTAATTGGCAATGAAAGTTGCTAGATTTGTCACTAGTCACTTTAACACTTATTTTCTCACTCGGGAAACCAAAAAGTCACTAAATCTAGTGACAAAATATCTAAGTTGGCAACACCCTTATCCGCAGGCTCACTGGGCATGGAACCTGAGCAAGGTTCAATACCCACAGAGCTTTTGCATTTCTGGCAACGAAAGGGCCCCCAACAGCAGCAGGCCTGGAGCCTCGTCTCTTCCAGATGTGGAATCAGATTCCTCCACCTCCATTGCTTTATAACCCAGGTGGAATGCAGACAAGTAAAAGTTCCCCCAGTGATTCTTCTGGAAGAGGAAGGAACTCTCTGACTGGGGAACTCTTTCAGGAAAAGGACAGGACAACCAAGTGACTCCCAGCCCCTGAGACACAGGAGCACATTAACAGTTCTGAAACAAAGCTCTCATTGACTCAAAAACACCTGCTTTCCAGGCTAATCGGTGGTAGAGGGGGTAGCACCGCCCATGAGAACACCTCCTTATCCTAACTTGACCAAGCAACTTATCTTGGTGATCTAAGCCCCTTGAATACCTGGCCCCTCTATCACTTCCACACACTTCCACACTTCATGAGGGTTACTGCAGCCTCAACACTTCTCCTATGTGCGGGCTCACAAAACTCCAGATACCTAAAACCAGATACCATGCCAGACTCAGGATTAGCACTCCCCTGTGTAAGAACAAGAAGTCTGTCTGTTCCTTTTATCTTCTGTTATTAACTAAGCAGCTAGTCTCTTAACTGTAAATAGCCCCACAGGTCATTGACTCAACAGTTTGATAAAATCTGCTAAAACCAGGTCATCTTACATGTGGAAAGTGAGGGAGGAACTGAGAACATGTAATATTGTGGAAGTTGCATTTTGATTTCTTTGATTTAGCTTCTATTAATATTTACAGATATAAATCATGTCTCTTTTCTTCCTACTCAAGGCAAATGATAGTAGTTGAACAGTATAAGAGTAATAGCTATCACATCTGTGATAATTCTTCGAGCTTGGGACCAGAAGTCAGAGTGTGAAAAGTAAATATATAAATCACCTGAAGAAATAAAGCACTGGAATTATTAATCATAAATGCAGACTGTGAAAAGGAAAAGTCCTTCCTTGCTTATATTCACCATTAAAAAGAATGTCAGGATATGGACTATAATTGTTTCATGAAGTCATACTTCTAGACTATAAACAACCAGCAATAGCTTGAATATTTTAGGAATATTTGTCATGTGTTTCATTTTATAATCTTTATGTATATTTAAAATGGAAATTCTGTCAAACAAAACCGTAACATGTTTGGTAATGATTCTGAACAGTCATTTAAAAAATATTTAGTTTACATACTTTTTAGATGGTGCAGCCTTACTAATTCCTGGAACTATGAATGTTATGCACCACCTTTATGTTTCATCTTGCCCCATAACAATATAACCTGGTATATATCTTTATATTTTGCATGATGTGTTTGCCCAGGGTAGAGGAGGGACTAGATTTTCTAATAGGTACTTTCCATTGCTGATTTATGTGATTCTGTATACACTTGCATCATTGCAAGTCACTGTTTTTTGGGGGGTTTTCAGGGTTTGTTTTTTTTTTAAGGCAAAATGTCATGCTGCTGCTTGAACAAATTTTAATCAACTAGTCTCGCCTTTGAACAGTGGTGGATCTATTTTGAAATGAATGATAAACTAAAAAGGAATGAACAGTCTTGAGTTACAAAACACAAAAACAATTGAAATAAAGTTTTAATTCTATATACTTTACCACAAATGGGGGCTATTTTTAAGATCTTTTCTGTGTTCTGGAAGAGGCTACATCCAGAAGAAGACTTACATGCTATTAAACAAAGTTAAGTTGAAAGAGATGAAATACCTGCTCCAAGACTAAAAGAGTTTAACAAAATAGAATAACCTGAAGGATTTTGGGGTTAGTAGCACTTTGTTTTAAGCCACTTTTATGCCCTTCCTCCAATCAAAGGAGGTGATAGGAACCATTTCAAGGAGATTTACGGCAGCTTTAATGCTTTCCCTCTTGAGCCATTATGTCAAAGGTGAAACTCTTTACACCAGGTAGGCCAGAATAAGGTGATCACAAGAGCCATCTGTCTACTTTATGCCAGTAAAGGATTTTTCCATGCTGGGGGAATACTCAACTGCCCATTTAGAGCAGGTTTAAGGTTCTTTGCACCACTTTGGTTCAACCAGTGTAGCAGAAGGCAGGAAATGGCAGTGCTTACGGTTCAGTTATTGCTCCTATGGTTGTAGGATGGCATGGGGGTGGAACCACGTGAGCAGAAGTGTGTTTACTTATGAAAAGTGCAGTGATTTGTGTAGTGTAGTGATGGTCTCAAGTTGCAGTGGGGGAAGTCTTAGTTGGATATTAGGAAACACTATTTCACTAGGAGGGTGGTGAAGCACTGGAATGGGTTACCTAGGGAGGTGGTGGAATCTCCATCCTTAGAGGTTTTTAAGGCCCAGCTTGACAAAGCCCTGGCTGGGATGATTTAATTGGGGATCGGTCCTGCTTTGAGCAGGGGATTGGACTAGATGACCTCCTGAGGTCTCTTCCAACCCTAATATTCTATGATTTCTGAGGGCAGAGTAAGGGATACTTCATATGTGCGGCCAGTGTAGTTAGCTTTCCCTCAAACACAGCCATCCTTGTGCACATGGGTAGGAAGCAGGATCAAGGACCTGTCTTTGTTTCACCCAGCAATACCCCTTCTGTGGCTGCTAGCTGTGTTGGCAGCTGACTGCCCCTTGTCCCCTAATATTCTTCAGAATGTGTCTGTGCCATACGGAGTGGTAAGTGCTCCAGGTGTCCCTCTTCCCATGCAGGTGGAGGCATTGTTTAGTTGGAAGAGAGAGTGATTAAATATCAGAGTATTAGTTGTAATAGAATAATCATTCTGAGCCTGCATACACCATGTGACGCTCATTCATTTAAAATTAAGTGCTAAAAAGAGGCATTTTAATTATTCCCAGCTCTTACACTGAAATGTTTAATTTTGGTAATAAGGGAGTTTATCACATATCACCTGTTTGGATATTATACTTCAATGACATTTCTATATGCTATAATTAGCATTCATTGAAGCTCTTATATGCTTTTCCAAGCAGTCTGCAGTACCAGTGTAATAATGATAAATTACAGTAAGTGGCAAATGATTATGAATTATTTTAGCATCCATTGTAAAAAAATTATTAATGTCTTTTAATAGAGCTGGTGAGGATTTTTTTTGACAACATATTTTTTTGTCGGAAAATGCCAATTCATCCAAACTGAAACTTTTCATACAAATGTATTGGTTTTGACTAAACTTTGACAGGAAAGGTTTCTCAGGTCCTGGAAGGAATTTCTGGTTAGAGAGCGGGAAACCCACCCTAGTATAGCCAAAAGAACAGGGGCTAGAGCACACACCTGGAGTATGGGAGACTCGGACTCAAGTCCCTGCTCTGAATCAGGCAGATCAGGGATTCAAACCTTGGTTTCCCACATCCCAGGTGAATGCCCCAACTGCCAGGCTATTGACTAGTGTTGAGTCAGAGTTTAATTTTTTTTCCACAGAAAATTTGGAAAGGTCTTAGTTTCATTCTCTTGAGAAACAGAATTCTTGTTTTCCAGCCATATTAATAACGTCTATATGGAACCATTTATTAACTCTATTGTAATTTCGCATAAATGAATGTTCATTCTGAGTATTTTAATTCAGGTTGAACTTACTTGCTTAATAGTTCAACAATGCTAGCAAGTTTAACAATGTCATATTTGGGTATTGTAAAATTGAAGTAATTCTGTTGCAAATTTTGAATTTTGCAGCAATTTGACTTCTGATTATGTAAAACTACACGCTTCTTCCTTTGAACAGTAGGTTAAAAGTGGTGGGTACAGAAAATGTTTAGATTGTATATTTTTCCCAAATACACATCATTACCTTTGATTTATGTTAGGTATAAGCACATTTTTGTCATGAAATGGCTTTTGAACTTCAAACACAATGAATCATTATGATTAGCTGCCGGAGGAGATGGCATTACCATATTTATTCCCAGAAATCACAGTGAGTTTATTTTCATTATTTGCACACACTGACAAATTCCATTTCATAGTAGCACCAGAACCCTCTGGCATTGCATTTATGGAAGCTTATTATTCTACATTGTGGTTGGTCAATAATTTTGGTCTTGTGCCCTGTGAAACTAACCAAGACAGCCTTGCTGTAATGCCCCAGCAGCTGCTTGTCTCGTTGCTTAAATTGCCTTTTACCTATTTATCTCAAACTGCTTTTCTCAGTAGATGTCACTCCCTGTGATTCAAGTTTAATCTGGATTTGTCCCAAAATTCTTGCACAGGAAAGCCAAAATACATCTTCTCTTTTTAAATTCTTCTGCAAAATTCTCAGCTGTGTGTGCACACGCGTGCGCACAGTAATCGGTAGTTCCACACGCAAAGGATTGCAAGGCTTTTCATCTCCAGATCTTGTTTCCAAAGCAGACTGCCTTTTTTCTCTCTTAATCCTCTGATTCTCACCCCATTTCTAAGGGTGAGGATTTACTCCCCTTTATAATGTGTTCTGATAGCTGTGAATGCAAAGTGTTCCGTATGTTTGGAGCAGGCGCTGTCATTTACACTGTGCAGCATCTAGAACAAAAGGGGCCCTAACATGTTTGGCCTCTAGACACAACTGAAATACAAAAGTCCATAAGTATTATATTTCATTGATACAATTCTTTTAAATATTTGTTTATTTGATGAGCCCCTTTTGAGGAATTGCAGAAGTAAGGTTCATGCTGATTTTATAAACCCTTTCATTGCTTTTGAAGTTGTTGACTCATCTGTGGGATCTGGCGGGCCCACCTGGGATCAATTTATAGTCTTTGTTCATTTATTTTGGGGAAAATCTTTGTGTCAGCTGTTCCTCCACACTGAATGTTCAGATTCAGGTTGTTTAATCTGGCTTGTTGATTTGGGTCAGTCGTTGGATGGGCATTTATCAGTGAGGATAGAGTGGGAATGTTCTGTTTTGTAGATATTGGTCAAAAAAATAATATTAATTGCTTTAATTTTTCATATATACATCAAAATAGTGTCATGATTAAAGTTATATAAATTAAAATATGAAAAGAACACTGCCTATAGTAAACTGCTCTCTTTGAAACCCATCAATCAGTGGTGGGCAACCTGCAGCCTGCAGCTCACGCTGCTTCCCACAGCTCCCATTGGCCGGGAACAGCGAACCGCAGCTACTGGGAGCTCCGGGCGACCGTGCCTTCGGACAGCGAATGTAAACACTGTCTCATGGTCCGCCAGCAGATTACCCTGATGGGCCGCAGTTTTCCCACCACTGCCATAGATAACAAAGAGCCACCATAGGCAAATTTTTGTGTGCAAATGATTTATTCATCAAAAAAAAATACAGATTCAGGTTGACTGAAACAATTCATGAATTCAGGTTGACTTCAGTGACTTGTTCTGGTAAGGGGGGGAAGTTCTTAAATGTCTAGGTGGTTTGTTTTGGTATTTTTGAAATGAAATGTTTTGAATTTTCATTTTGGAAAGAGGTTTCATTTTGGAATTTATCTCAGTTTTATAGGAGGGGGAGGGGGGAAATACGGGTTTTTTAAGCCTTGGAAACTAAACGAAGTATTTAGTTTGACTCAAAAAAAATTTTTTTTTCATTTAGCCAAAATTAATTAGAAAAATTGAAGTGTGTTCTGTGGCTATTATTAGAAGGATTTAATATATTCAGAAGTGTGGCTGAACAGAATACAAGAATTTAATTTCACAAAAATATCTTGAGGTTTTGGAATTTGTTTCCATTCCACATTGGAAGGAGACCCTCTGGATTCTTTTGTGGAAAAAAAGACACACTCCAGAATAGCCAGTAATCCAGAGTTTGGAGCACTCATCTGAGATACGGGAAACCTAGGTTTCAAGTCCCTAGTCTATCAAATTCAAAGTAGGGACTTAAACCTGGATCTCCCTCATCCCATGTGAGTTCCCTAGCCCCTGAGCTATTCTGGACTTTCTGTGATTTTGACCAGTAATTCCATTCTAGATCTAAGAGAGCTTTCTGACAAACTGGCATTTTCTGTTTTAAAAACATTTTGTCAACAAAAATCCTGTTGAAACCGTAATTAGGAAATAATGTTTAGTTATGCCAAACACCGGTATGCAGATTAATGTGATATTCTTTATGAATGCCACATCTCTTGCACATGGATGGAATTCATGTTCAGAACATAAGTGGACTTTGTTCCCATTATAAGCTTATTTGCTTTCAAATTGCACAAGAAAAACTTCCTGATACTGTTTTAGAAAACTAATAATTTATCAAAGTTTTTTTCAAAAATTCAAGAAGAGGATTATCTTGTATAGACAGTATATGCATTCTACTCAAAACTCAACAGACAATAAAGTATTAGTGTAAATCAGAACAAACTTCACTGAAATACAGAATCAGTTCTATCTATTTTAATGAGATTCCAGGTTGACAGTCTATCCTTCAGAGCACACATCAGCCTTTTATATTTTGGATTCGGTTTAGCTAATTAGTTTTTGTCCAACATCCTTTATACAGAGTGAATTAGAGTTTGTGAATGAGAACAGTATGCAGCTGTAAAGGCACTCAATCAACATAATGCTTAAGCACTAAAATACTTTTGTTTAATGTCAGTTCTTTAAATTTTCATTGTATTACTAATTCTTACGTTTACTGTTATCTCTGAGTAACCTCTTGTACTCACACTTGAAGATTTACGAGAAATATGATGCATGCATTGAATATTTTTCCACTGAGCTTTGACAAATAATAGCCAGCAAGCTTCTAAAGCTTTCCAAATTAAGTAAAATGTATATTGTACATTTAAATAGTGACTTTAATGTAGAAGTCCCAGTCCCTTTACAAACTAGAAACAGTAGTTCAGTGGGTATATGTTAAATTCCAATTATGTTAAAAATTATATTTAAAATTAAATATGAATCATATTTAATTATATATTAAAAATACTAGAAATGCTGCAGTGTTAAAGAGAGAGCCTGAGTCTCACAAGCATAATGAAATTATCTTTGCTACACTTTTAAAAGAGGCTTGGAACAGAGGCTTGTCATCCAGAAACTGAGGGACAGCCTCTAGGTAGCAAGCTGTCCGTGAACGCTGGGTCCCTCACATAGCTGGCAAGTACACTGGGAAACTGTTCAAAGGCAATATGTAACTTGAATTAGAAAAGCAATTTTATCTAAGATAGAAGTGTAAAGGCTGAGGTTGTGTATTTATGTTTCTTTTCTGTGTAACTTGCATGTGTTTGCTCTCCCTTGCTATTTCATCTTTGGATCTGTGATTTTTCTATTAAATAATTTTTTTAGATTATTTTTATCCCAAGCAGGTGTCTGTTGGGCAAACTGTGTGGAGTGTGTGTGCCAAAGTAAGCTGGTGTCTGGGGCGCAGAGTTCATGCCTTCAGGGGGTGACAAACCAGAGCAGATTTGTCCGAGTGTCAGGTAGTTAAGAACTCGGGAAGGATGGATTTGGGAAGGCCTGGGACTGGAAATGTGTTGGTGTCACCCTGCAAGGAGTAAGTAGGCTGGTGAGAGCCAGGGTGAGACTTTATGCTTGTGGGCAGGCTACTCATGTCGGTCTGACCCACAGCTGCACAGCACCCGGGCATCCAAGTTTACAGGGGAGGCAGTGACAGAGCCCCTTTCTGGTCTGGATGGTTCCCAAAATGCCAGTTACTTAATCATGGCCTTTAAGTAACTACATGGGGAGAAGATTTCTGATAAATCTCTGATCTGGCAGACAAAAGATAAGAGTCAATGGCTGGAAGTTGAAGCTTGACAAATTCAAACTGGAAATAAGGTTCAAATGTTTAACAGTGAGGAAACTGATGTATTCAATAGTTTGAAACTTTTCCCCGTTTACTCATTTTGTATTTTTCCATCTAGCAAAAACTAACATTTTTTTTTTTTTTTACGTAGAGCTGAAACTAACATGGCTGTTATTGTTAAGCAACAAACTTACACAACATTTTATCCTGGAGAAACATCTTGGAGTGATGTCATCTAATGTCAGCGTAACTCTAGGAGATGCTGCTTGTCACTTCACTGCTGCTGCATAGCTAAATAGGCAGAGGGTAAGGGGAGCAGAAAATGCAGCTTTTATAATTGTGGATGTGTGTACGATGTTCCCTATTAAATCGCATTTTTAGAGCCCATTCTAGCAAATCTCTGAGTGCTCTCAACTCCTTTTGATGGTATAGGAGGTTAAATTTTAGATCTAAAACCTATAGACATAAATGTTCGCTTACAATTTTCCCTTTCCTACAGCCTTGAACTTTCAATAAAACAATAAGTATATGGATAATGAAAACATCCAGAGTTACATTAGATAAGATTATTTTTTAAAAAATTAAAGGTTTGTAAGAGAGAAAAACTATTATGGTTTAGGGCAAAAACGAATCTGTAATTCAGTGGGGTAGGGAAAAACTTCCACTGTGGCCAAACTATTCCACAAATGCCCATTTGGGGCTCTTGCATCTTCCTTGGAAGACATGCATTACTGGCCACTATCAGCAACAGGATAATAGATTGGTCCGATATGCTTTGTTAGCTGTGTTCCTATGAGTCTGATTATATCGACCAGCATAGTAGAAAGCCCTTTAATGTTCTGGGATCAGATGTGATGCTTGCCATTTTGGCCAACATGAGGGATTGAACTGAAGACCTCCAGAATTAAAAGCATGAATCTTTACACTTTATGCTAAAGAACTAGACTTGTTGCTTCAGAGCTAATAGAGCCTCATCCTTTAAGGAGCTGGCAGAGAGGGACACAATACATACTGACCAGTGGGTTAGAGTTGTAAAACAGAATTTTAAACACATTCTTATCATTGCACTACTGGGCAATTGAAAGGAGATAGGTATTAAAAAGGACATTATGTTCTTCTGTTTTTCACAGAAACTGTCTGTATTAGTATTAAATACTATAAAAGTTTTTTGTTTTTTATGCCCCAAAGTTGTCCAAATAAGAAAATAGCATTTGTGTGCAGCTTCCATTAGTTAGCTGGTTGCTGCAAAATGCAAATCAGACTATTATATTTGGGGGTGGCTATCCTGTTTCTGCTGATTTGAATGGCAAAGTTCACTAGACTTCAATGGCAAAGCCCCTTTAAAATACAGTTGATTCTTGCCAGCACATTGCTGAAATTACTTGTGTCAAAATCAGCTGGTAGCACTGTTCAGCTAGAGACCAAACACATTAGTTTGGGCCCAGAATTGTAACAGAAGTGTTAGCGTAATAATCACAACATTCTTTCTGCTCCAGACTGGGTTACAGAGTGTTCTGTGATTGTCCGTGTTTTGTCAGTGGCATACATTCCATAACAGCAATGCACACACACACATTTTATGGCCAGAGTTCTGCAGCTTTGGTGATTTGTTTGATATGTTTTGACTGCTGATCATTAGTAGCACATTGACGTTTTCGGTTACACACTAAAATAATTATCTACCCAATTGCATCATTCCCTATACGGTCCTTCACCAGTAAGAGCCCACTCCTAAAATGGGCAGGGCAGCTGCTGCTTCCTCACTTCCCCTGGCATTCAGTTGGTCTCTGTGTGTTATGAGCACTGGATATTGGATGATTTTTAGGGTTTCAATTACACAATGAAAAGGAGTGTGATGAAGTGCAGTAGGGCTGTGTCTGTGCTGAAGATCTGAATCTGTGGTGAAGCAACAGCTGGGACCGTAGTGATGTAAGTACTTTGGATGTCGTTTTGCTCCATGCCCATGTTTGCACTGAACTGCCCTGTTGCACTGATGTCTGGGTGTCTATCCCACAGTTCCTGGCACAGCTTCCAGAAGCAATGGCTTGTGGGATATGTAGAAAGTCCTTCTGGGAGTAGCCATAACTCTCTGGAACACTTAAGTCCGTAAGTCCCCAGAAACAGGTGCTATTTCCAAATCCTTTTTCAAAATGGAGGCCAGGCTGAATGCTCAGTTTTTGCTCCTTGCTCAGCATCATGAAAAAAAGCTTCTTCTGGAGCTTTTGAAAAGTGGCTCTGTACTGGGGTTGTGGATGGCGCTGTGCGGTACCTGAACAATGCTTGAGGCAGAGACCAACAGTGCACAGAGTAGTTGTTGCAAGAGTTGTGCACCCACCATTCCTGGAGAAATTAAAATCCAAGCATTACATGAGAACGGTGTCCTCTCCCACAGGGTGTGTTGCTGTCAAGGCTATAGTCCTTATGTTGCATAAGGAACACCCGGTAACAACTGACAGAGATTATTGAATGTAATGTGACATACTTATGTACACACACACACAAAGAGCTAAATCTAACCTATTACTCCATCACTTTCCACTGTCCCCTTTCCCAAGCAATTCAAACTTCACATGTATGTAAGCAGTGTCAGGATGAGCTCCACCCTGACATCTGGTGGTGAGGTGTGGCAAGTTGAGGAAAAGAACTTCAGGGGCCAATCTCATTTGCATAGGCACACCCACCCTGCCTAGAATGAGACCATAGCTGCCCAAATGGTCACTTTGGCTGCTGTGGGATCCCCAGTGTCTCTGTTATTGGGGCAGGAAGAATAAATTGTTATTACCCTGATTATGGGAACTGTACGTGGCCTTTTGTTATGATGGAGGGATTCACTATCAACTAAGTAGCACTCGCTAGGCAAGGGTCATGGGTTCCAAAACTCTGTGAATGGAGAGAGGCTGGGGACAAGTATTAATACTTGATGGCATGGGCCCCTTGGTGAGGGCCTTACATGCTAATTGCATTTCCTCCTCTCTCCACTATGGAATATCAGAGCTAATTTTGATTTCATTAGAAGTCTAGTTATAGGCTGCTGAGCTCACTTTGGGCTGACAGTGCACCAGCACTGGGGCTCCCCTACTACAAGCTGAATTCACCTAAGAGCTGAAATCACTGAGTGTTGTGTTAAGTAGTGGGGGAGCCTGAAGATATATTGTGGAGCAGTTTGCGGGACGGCTGGAGTGCCTTGTGGACAGGCTGGTGAAGCAGTTCGACGCGGAGCAGTTCGTGGATGGCAGGAGCTGCTTGTGGGCCGCGGAGCTGAGCGAAGGAGTTCGTGGGGCGGCTGGCGGAGCGGAGCGCAACTGAGCGAAGGAGTTTGTGGGGCGGCTGGCGGAGCGGAGTGCAGCTATGGAGCTATGGGGCGGTCAGCTTCAGATCATGTAAGGTGCCTCTTACCCCCGTCCCATCTCCACCCAGGTTGGGAGGTAAAGCTCCACAGATAAACTTTCGAACTCTGGGGCTGCCCTGACCAGGGACAGAGACTTTTGGGTCATTGGACTTTTGGGACTTTGGGTGATTTGAGGTTGCTGGACTCAAGAACCAAAGGGAAAAGGGCATGCCCCAATTTGCTTGGGGTGGGTTTTTTTTGCTCATGGGTTGTGTTATGAATCCTGTTGGTGGTGTTTCCCCAACATAATGCCACATTGTTTCTCTCTGTTATTAAAAGGCTTTTGCTACACTCAGACTATGTGCTTGCGAGAGGGGAAGTATTGCCTCTTGGAGGCGCCCAGCGGGGGTGGTATATATTTGTCCCAGGTCACTGGGTGGGGGCTCGAGCCGGTTTGCATTGTGTTATTGGAATGGATCCCCTAGATATTGAACCCGGCCCTTGTTGCTGCCAACTCTGACGGGCAGAAGGGTTACATGTATAACTCTTGTCTTTAATACAACCAGTATATTATGCCTCCCTCCCCCCCGCAAAAAAAATTAGTCTTCCATTTTATTGTTAGCCTTAAACTGTAAACACATGAATAGTATGAGCCAATCTCAGCCATCACCACCACATACTAACCTTTGGGTGCTAATGTGAAAACATTTTCCTAAATCCCCGACAACAGGTATCTGGCACATGGAAAAACAATAGCGGCACATTTGTTTTTGCTTGTTTAATTTGATATATTACAGAAACGTCATGTCAGTTTTATGTTTTTGTCTTGGGGGTTTTTTTAGTTGACACATTTGGCTGCATGTCCATATTTCCTATAAGACAACTCAAATATATGTGAAAATAATGTGCTGAAACTCTGATCCAAAGGAGGGTTATTACTCGAGTTGCAAAGGAACTATATAAATTATATGGCTGTTTATAAGCTTCTCCTTCAGTAGTTTAACAGCTAAAAAATGTAAAGCGCCTGGAAGGAATCTTTTATAACATCCCAAAGGAATTTCTTTGCTTATTTTACTGAAAAGAACAAAACTACAGTATTAATTACATAAACGTTTGTTTTTATATGCAACACCTTTCACTATGTTTAGTGGTTTTATTTTCTAAAGGACAGGGGCTTCCTTCTCCAATTGGGCTGCTGGGTTTTGATATGTATTATATAATTATAGAGTAAGTCCTATTAGAAGCCAATTGGTTTAGGTGTTTTTTTTCACAGCTGATGATAACTCTTG
Organism: Caretta caretta; assembly: GCF_965140235.1. Classification (NCBI taxonomy): domain Eukaryota; kingdom Metazoa; phylum Chordata; order Testudines; family Cheloniidae; genus Caretta; species Caretta caretta. Next base: position 71,090,298 of record NC_134207.1, read on the forward strand.
TGTAGGATTATTAGACTACATCTGAATTATGAAAATAGATACAGACATAAGTTTTAGAAAAGTGGACGAAGAACAAAATACTAGTCATTAAAATCTACAGTAAATCATCTGAATCTCTTGCCACATTATAATCTACAACTAAATGATCATAACTGAATGATGGTAAACCTGCGACAGCACTAGAAAATATATTTCAGAAGCATGGCACGGTGCAGCTATGTACATGCATTTGTTATATAGGTTATGGTAAGGGAGTCACTAGGCAAATCAGACAGTGAAACATTAATATGCAGATAACTATAGTAATGAATATGTGATGTTTTTGAGCATGCCTAATGTAAATTATATGGTTCCAGAAGCCTGAATAGACTCAGTCTGATCTAAGTACTCCTGCAGTTAATGAATTGCATGAGCCTTCTCCTTAGCCAAACTGCCCCCTGAGAGCTTATTAACCATTACATGGTGTTAGAAGTGACATCAAATCCAAGATGGTATAAGTACTTCCCACAATGGGAAGCAGATTAAGCAAATGCAGTGGCGTTGAAACAATTTTTAGAGTGGGGGTGCTGAAAGCCATTGAACCAAACTGTAAACCCTGTATATGATGGAAACCATTTCAAGCCAGGGGGTGCTGCAGCACCCCCCAACACCCCTAGTTCCAGCACCCCTGGAAAGATGTCCGTCACGGCCTCTCTTTCCACTGACATGAGTGGATCCAAAACTTAATCAATCCCCTGCAATAGGGTTAGTATTAGGATTTTTAGGATATTAGATTTATATTGATTAGCTCGTTTCCTAAGACCCTCCTTCTGCAAATGAATTAGTGTGTTTGGAATCTTTAGGTACGTCTACACTATGAAATTAGGTTGAATTTATAGAAGTCGGTTTTGTAGAAAGCGTTTTTATACAGTTGATTGTGTGTGTCCCCACACAAATGCTCTAAGTGCATGTAGTCGGCGGAGTGTGTCCACAGTACCGAGGCAACCGTCGACTTCCGGAGCGTTGCACTGTGGGTGGCTATCCCACAGTTCCCACAGTCTCCGCTGCCCATTTAAATTCTGGGTAGAAATCCCAGTGCCTGATGGGGCTAAAACATTGTTGCGGGTGGTTCTGGGTACATATCGTCAGGCCCCCGTTCCCTCCCTCCCTCCGTGAAAGCAATGGCAGACAATCGTTTTGCGCCCTTTTTCTTGAGTTACCTGTGCAGATGCCATACCACGGCAAGCATGGAGCCCGCCAAGCTAACCATTATCGTATGTCTCCTGGGTGCTGGCAGACGCGGTACTGCATTGCTACACAGCAGCAGTTTATTGCTTTTTGGCAGCAGACAGTGCAGTATGACTGGTAGCCGTCATCGACGTAGTCCTGGGTGCTCTTTTAACTGGGCTCCTGGGCAAACATGGGAGTGACTCAGCCAGGTCATTTCCCTTGTTTTGTCGCATGGCGATTGAGTCCTACTGGCAGTGCACTGTCTTTTAGCCTCCAGCTAGCAGAAGATGATGGCTAGTCGTCATACTGCACCGTCTTCTGCCGAGCACCCAGGAGATGATAATGGCTAGTGGTCGTACTGCACAGTCTGCTGCCAGCAAGATGTATAAAGATAGATGAAGTGGCTCAAAACAAGAAATAGACCAGATTTGTTTTGTATTCATTTTCTCCTCCCTCCCTCCCTCTGTGAAATCAACAGCCTGCTAAACCCAGTTTTGAGTTCTATCCTTGAGGGGGCCATTCAATTTCTCGCAAAGACACCCCCTTTGTTGATTTGAATTCCCTGTAAGCCAACCCTGTAAGCCATGTCGTCAGTCACCCCTCCCTCCGTCAGGGCAACGGCAAACAATTGTTCCGTGCCTCTTTTCTGTGCAGACGCCATACCACAGCAAGCATGGAGCCCGCTCAGATCACTTTGGCAATTAGGAGCACATTAAACACCACACGCATTATCCAGCAGTATATGCAGCACCAGAACCTGGCAAAGCGACACCGGGCGAGTAGACGACATCAGCACAGTGACATGAGTGATGAGGACATGGACACAGACTTCTCTCAAATCACGGGCCCTGGCAATGTGGTCATCATGGTACTAATGGGGCAGGTTCATGCGGTGGAATGCCGATTCTGGGCTCGGAAAACAAGCACAGACTGGTGGGACCGCATAGTGTAGCAGGTCTGGGACGATTCCCAGTGGCTGCGAAACTTTCACATGTGTAAGGGCACTTTCATGGAACTTTGTGACTTGCTTTTCCCTGCCCTGAGGCACAAGAATACCAAGATGAGAGCAGCCCTCACAGTTGAGAAGCAAGTGGCAATAGCACTGTGGAAGCTTGCAATGCCAGACAGCTACCGGTCAGCCGGGAATCAATTTGGAGTGGGCAAATCTACTGTGGGGGCTGCTGTGATGCAAGTGGCCAACACAATCAAAGATCTGCTGATATCAAGGGTAGTGACCCTGGGAAATATGCAGGTCATAGTGGATGGCTTTGCTGCAATGGGATTCCCTAACTGTGGTGGGGCCATAGACGGAACCCATATCCCTATCTTGGCACCGGAGCACCAAGCTGGCAAGTACATAAACTGCAAGGGGTACTTTTCAATGGTGCTGCAAGCACTGGTGGATGACAAAGGACGTTTCACCAACATCAATATCTTCATAAATGATCTGGAGGATGATGTGGATTGCACTCTCAGCAAATTTGCGGATGATACTAAACTGGGAGGAGTGGTAGATATGCTGGAGGGGAGGGATAGGATACAGAAGGACCTAGACAAATTGGAGGATTGGGCCAAAAGAAATCTGATGAGGTTCAATAAGGATAAGTGCAGGGTCCTGCACTTAGGATGGAAGAATCCAATGCACCGCTACAGACTAGGGACCGAATGGCTAGGCAGCAGTTCTGCGGAAAAGGACCTAGGGGTGACAGTGGACGAGAAGCTGGATATGAGTCAGCAGTGTGCCCTTGTGGCCAAGAAGGCCAATGGCATTTTGGGATGTATAAGTAGGGGCATAGCGAGCAGATCGAGGGACGTGATCGTTCCCCTCTATTCGACATTGGTGAGGCCTCATCTGGAGTACTGTGCCCAGTTTTGGGCCCCACACTACAAGAAGGATGTGGATAAATTGGAGAGAGTCCAGCGAAGGGCAACAAAAATGATTAGGGGACTGGAACACATGACTTATGAGGAGAGGCTGAGGGAGCTGGGATTGTTTAGCCTGCAGAAGAGAAGAATGAGGGGGGATTTGATAGCTGCTTTCAACTACCTGAAAGGGGGTTCCAAAGAGGATGGCTCTAGACTGTTCTCAATGGTAGCAGATGACAGAACGAGGAGTAATGGTCTCAAGTTGCAGTGGGGGAGGTTTAGATTGGATATTAGGAAAAACTTTTTCACTAAGAGGGTGGTGAAACACTGGAATGCGTTACCTAGGGAGGTGGTAGAATCTCCTTCCTTAGAGGTTTTTAAGGTCAGGCTTGACAAAGCCCTGGCTGGGATGATTTAACTGGGAATTGGTCCTGCTTTGAGCAGGGGGTTGGACTAGATGACCTTCAGGGGTCCCTTCCAACCCTGATATTCTATGATTCTATGATTCTATGATCAACGTGGGATGGCCGGGAAAGGTACATGATGCTTGCATCTTCAGGAACTCTGGTCTGTTTCAAAAGCTGCAGGAAGGGACTTTATTCCCAGACCAGAAAATAATCGTTGGGGCTGTTGAAATGCCTATAGTTATCCTTGGGGACCCAGCCTATCCCTTAATGCCATGGCTTATGAAGACATACACAGGCAGCCTGGACAGTAGTCAGGAGCTGTTCAACTACAGGCTGAGCAAGTGCTGAATGGTGGTAGAATGTGCATTTGGACATTTAAAAGTGCGCTGGCGCAGTTTACTGACTTGTTTAGACCTCAGCAAAACCAATATTCCCACTGTTATTACTGCTTGCTGTGCGCTCCACAATATCTGTGAGAGTAAGGGGGAGACGTTTATGGCGGGGTGGGAGGTTGAGGCAAATCTCCTGGCTGCTGGTTACGCACAGGCAGACACCAGGGCGGTTAGAAGAGCACAGGAGGGTGTGGTGTGCATCAGAGAAGCTTTGAAAACCAGTTTCAGGAATGGCCAGGCTACGGTGTGAAAGTTCTGTTTGTTTCTCCTTGATGAAATCCCTCGTCCCTTGGTTCACTCTACTTCCCTGTAAGCTAACCACCTTCCCCACCTCCCTTCGATCACCACATGCAGAGGCAATAAAGTCATTGTTACTTCACATTCATGCATTCTTTATTAATTCATCACAGAAATAGGGAGATAACTACCAAGGTAGCCCAGGAGGGGTGGTGGAGGAGGGAAGGACAAGGCCACACAGCACTTTAAAAGTTTAAAAATTTAAAACTTGTTGAATGCCAGCCTTCTGTTGCTTGGGCAATCCTCTGGGGTGGAGTGGCTGGGTGGCCGGAGGCCCCCCCACTGCGTTCTTGGTCATCTGGGTGAGGAGGCTATGGAACTTGGGGAGGAGGGCGGTTGGTTACACAGGGGCTGTAGCTGCGGTCTGTGCTCATGCTGCCTTTCTTGCAGCTCAACCATATGCTGGAGCATATTGGTTTGATCCTCCAGCAGCCTCAGCATTGAATCCTGCCTCCTCTCATCACGCTGCTGCCACCTTTCAGCTTCAGCCCTCTCTTCAGCCCGCCACTTACTCTCTTCAGCCCGCCACCTCTCCTCCCGGTCATTTTGTGCTTTTCTCCACTCTGACATTGTCTGCCTCCACGCATTCGTCTGTGCTCTGTCAGTGTGGGAGGACAGCATGAGCTCAGAGAACATTTCATCACGAGTGCATTTTCTTCGCCTCCTAATCTTCGCTAGCCTCTGGGAAGGAGAAGATCCTGTGATCCTTGAAACACATGCAGCAGGTGGAGAAAAAAAAATGGACAGTGGTATTTAAAAAGACACATTTTATAGAACAATGGGTACACTCTTTCACTGTAAACCTTGCTGTTAACATTACATACTTAGCACATATGCTTTCGTTACAAGGTCACATTTTGCCTCCACCCACCGCATGGCTAGCCCCTCCACCCTCCCCGTGGCTAACAGCGGAGAACATTTCTGTTCAGCCACAGGCAAACAACCCAGCAGGAAAGGGCACCTCTGAATGTCCCCTTAAGAAAAGCACCCTATTTCAACCAGGTGACCATGAATGATATCACTCTCCTGAGGATAACACAGAGAGATAAAGAACGGATATTGTTTGAATGCCAGCAAACATACACTACAATGCTTTGTTCTACAATGATTCCCGAGTACGTGCCACTGGCCTGGAGTGGTAAAGTGTCCTACCATGCCCAATCTTATCCAGGACAACCACGAATGCCAGGGCAAATTAATCATTAAACACGCTTGCTTTTAAACCGTGTATAGTATTTTAAAAGGTACACTCACCAGAGGTCCCTTCTCCGCCTGCCGGGTCCAGGAGGCAGCCTTGGGTGGGTTCGGGGAGTACTGGCTCCAAGTCCAGGGTGAGAAACAGTTCCTGGCTTTCGGGAAAACCGTTTTCTCCGCTTGCTTGCTGTGAGCTATCTACAACCTCATTATCATCATCTTCCTCATCCCCAAAACCTGCTTCCATGTTGCCTCTATCTCCATGGAAGGAGTCAAACAATATGGCTGGGGTAGTGGTGGCTGAACCCCCTAAAATGGCATGCAGCTCATCATAGAAGTGGCGTGTTTGGGGCTCGGACCTGGAGCAGCCGTTCGCCTCTCTGGTTTTCAGGTAGGCTTGCCTCAGCTCCTTAAGTTTCATGCAGCACTGCTTCGGGTCCCTGTTATGGCCTCTGTCCTTCATGCCCTGGGAGATTTTCAGAAAGGTTTTGGCATTTCAAAAACTGGAAAGGAGTTCTGATAGCATGGATTCCTCTCCCCATACAGCGATTAGATCCCATACCTCCCGTTCGGTTTATGCCGGAGCTCTTTTGCGATTCTGGGACTCCATCATGGTCACCTCAGCTAATGAGCTCTGCATGGTCACCTGCAGTGACTGGCCAAACAGGAAATTGAAATTCAAAAGTTCGCGGGCCTTTTCCTGTCTACCTGGCCAGTGCATCTGAGTTGAAAGTGCTGTCCAGAGCAGTCACAATGGAGCACTCTGGGATAGCTCCCGGAGGCCAATACCGTCTAATTGCATCCACAGTACCCCAAATTTGACCCAGCAAGGCCAATTTCAGCGCTAATCCCCTTGTCGGGAGTAAGGAAATCAATTTTAAGAGCCCTTTAAGTTGGAAAAAAAGGCTTCGTCGTGTGGACGGTCGCAGGGTTAAATTGATTTAACGCTGCTAAATTTGACTTCAACTCCTAGTGTAGACCAGGGCTTTGTGTCTATGTGGAATCCCATTGATTGCAGTGGGACTTTGTGCATGGCTAAGCGTTTGTCAGTGTGGACCTAGTTGCGGGATCAGGGGTTTAGTACACTTTTCTTGTTGTTTTTAGGCCTCACCATAGATCCTGTCTGTTGTTACAGTAGAGTTGTGAAAAAGTTGGTGTGTTGTGTTTTTTTAAGAGTAAAAGATGATAAAGCATTTTATTTTATGTTTTATTTGGGAGAAGGAATGGACAAAGCAATGGTAGGGGACCAGGTTTCTCCATGGTTTTGCTTTTTCAGGTTTTTGTTCTTCGATGTCATCCCCAAGTATTTCTGTGAACACAACATATATAGGATAGCTTTTTAAAACTAGCAGTGTAGAGTTCTAATTTCAGTCTGTGGATGGAAGCTTTCCCCTTTACTATAGTGGTGTGGCAGACCCACTGATAGTTATGAGTGCACCATGGCTTTTGTTTAAAGGTCAACCTTTCTAAGTCCCCTAAAGCAGTGGTTCTCAAAGCCGGTCCTCCACTTGTTCAGGGAAAGCCTGGAGCGGCGAACCGCGGCCAGTGGGAGCCGTGATCGGCTGAACCTGCGGACGCGGCACGTAAACAAACCAGTCCGGCCCACCAGGGGCTTCCTCTGAACAAGCAGCGGACTGGCTTTAAGAACCACTGCTCTAAAGTAGACATGCTTAGTCAGAACCTGTTGAAATTTGGTGCGATTCAGTAGGGTGCAGGGTAGGGATAGTGATCCAGATTTGGGATTACTTGAGCTTGGGGTTGCAGTGATAGAAGATGAGTTCAAACAGGCTAGAGATCAAACTATTGATGTGGTGTGGGTCAAAATGGTCTGTCTGTCACATTTTATCTAAAGCAGTGCATGTCACCCACTAAATCTTTGCAGAACCGAGACTGAGAATGATAGTTAAGGAAATGTACATTTTTAGATGGTTTACATTCTCACCATTTCATATGATTTAAAGCATGACTCTTGTAAATCTTCTACAATCCCATTACTTGTTGTGTTTTGAAATGTGGCGTGCCTCCTGGGGGCTGCAGGATAGATGTAGTGATCTGAATTCAGGGTCATTTGACCAAGGGGTTCCTGAGTTCCAGGCTCTCCTCCCCAACCCCTTTCCTTCCAGTGCTTTGTACTGTTAAACTGAAGATATGCCTGCACAGCAGCTAGACCCCCGCAGCTGACTCATGCCTCGGGCTGCAGGATGGTTTCATTGCTGTGTAGAATTCCTGGCTCAGGCTGGAGCCTTGACTCTAGGACTCTGTGGGGTGGGAGGGTCCCAGAGCTTGGGTTCCAGCCTAAGCCTGGAAGTCGACACAGCAATGAAACTGCCCCATAGCCTCAGTCCTGCAAGTCCCCGTCGATTGGCATGGGCCAGCCAAGGTTTTTTTTGTTTGTTTTCTTTGTGGTGTAGACCTACTTTGAGAGGTATTTATGACTGGATGAATCACAGAGCAAAATGAGATTTATGGTTGAGAGTTCACTCTTCAATTAATGTTACTAAGGATAAGTTAATCACAAATGCCCATCTAAGACAAAAGGAGATTTGGACTGAGTGGCTGGAGGTTTCTACAGTTTGAAGTCATGGGTGGCAGTTTTATATTGAGGTCAATGTAATGCAAGTGTCTGGTTGGGGGTGGGAAATTAAGCATGTGAATGCTTCCTGGGAGAGGAGGAGGTATTAGGGAGTGGAGGAGTTGGGGAATGGGGGGGAGAGGCTCTAGAAAGGGGAGGGGGATAAATGGAGATGGGTGGTAGGGGAGGGGAGAGAGTTTGGGTGCTCAGGTGTGGAAAGCCTGGCATCCACCTGCTCTGCCAATGCACCCCAACCTCTCTTCCCCTCACATGTCTGCCAATGCACCCCAATCTTCTAGCATCCCATAAGTCTGCCAGTACACCTCAATTTTATTGCACTCAACAGTTTTGTCAGTGCACAACAACCCCCTGCACTCCCTGTGCTGCCAAGGCCCCCCAATCTTCCCGCACCCCACAGCTCTGCCAATGCACCCCAACCCATGCGCACACCTTCCCGCAATTCACTTAGGCTGTGAGCTCTTTGAGGCAGGGACAGTCTCTGTTACAGTGTAGCACCACTATAGTTAAGGTTGCATTATGACTTCTGTTTAAACGTTGACTGTTCTAAGTCCTCTGAAATCAACATGCTTAGTCGGATTCCTTTGCAAGTAGCTATGTCAGCAATCGAAAACTCAATTATGGTTACCTGGAAAGCCACATGTGGAGAGACTTAATAAAATATGGCTGAAGATACGTTCTGTATAAACAAAGAGTTATAAAAACGGGCATATCCATGTTTACAGTTGGAATATTGGAATGACATAATAGGTGACAGCCAAAACCATCATCACCAATTACAGTGACCTCCACTGACTGATCTGTTCTATCTCTGTTTTCAACAGTCCATGATGTTGGAAAAATGTCAACTTTGTTAATTGTGGTGTACTTTATATCCACTTATTGCTTGATAATTTTCATTTATGGATGGCATTGGCTCTTGATTAAGATGTTTAGATCTCTGTGTGTCTAACCAATCTCAAACTAAACCTGAATACGTTTCTAAAGTAGCCAGTTTGAGTGATGAATAAGGCTATGATTTTGTCATGGATATTTTTAGTAAAAGTCATGGACAGGTCAAGGGCAATAAACAAAAAATCACGGAAGCCATGACCTGTCCCTGACTTTCACTAAAAACATCCCTGACAAAATGGGGAGGGAGGAGGGTCCAGCACCCTGCTCTTCCCTGCAGTGGCTGGAAGCTACAGGGACCCCATTGTCCAGGGGCTGGGAGGGGTCCCTCTGCCGCCCTGCAGGGCTAGAGCTAGGAGGGTCCCCCCACCGTCCTGAGGGGCTGGAAGCTGCAGGGGGTCCCCAGCCCGCATGGAGCAGTTCCAGGTTTCCTCTGCCACTGCTGGCTGGGAGCTGCAGAGGGGGTGGGGGGGCTGCTTGCGGTGGCTGGGCAGCTCAGGGGTTGCTGCTGGGCAAGTGCAGGAGGGTCCCCTGCCACCCGCGGAGGCTGGTCAGCTGCTGGGCCCTCACTGTCATGAAGGTCACTGGAAGTCACAGATTCCGTGACCTCCGTGACATAATCTTAGCCTTAGTGATGAACCTGTTACTTGTCACTAGTGTAATATTTCCCCCTCTCAAATCTATTCAAGGCTATGCAGACATTGTGGTGATTCACCTGGGTGGACATGATCTGGGCCTTATTCCTGGTGTATGCCTCATACAATGTATGAGAGCAGATTTGGCCTGCATCAGAGATTTGTGTCCAGGAGCTGTGATAGTTTTCCCTGATTTGGCTAAGCGTCTGAAAATTGCTACAATTGAGACAATATGGAAGCTATTAATAAGTGTTGGAAGAACATCAGTAGTAAATTGGAGGGTTTGTGGCTGACCAGAAAATGGGTACTGTATGGCATATATAGAAACATTACAAGATCTAACTCTCACCGTTTCTCAGAGAGGGGGTACATCTGTTGGACAAGGATCAGAGGATCTTTTTCTCAAAGAAAACTGTCAGTATTTAGGAACAGAGACACTGTCTGTGATTTCTCTCACTGGCCCTGCCAGAAACGCCTCCCTAGAACCATTCTGAAACATGATCAGGAACACAATTCCACTGTTACACAATTGTCCTACTCTCCAGGTACTGCATGTGAGTCAGATTATTCAGGGCAGAGTGTAGGGGAATTAATGGCAATAGAAACATTACAATGGCAGGGAGTGAAAAATTCAGGGAGACCTGTTCTGTGCTTGCAGCAGGGGGAAGGGAGGACATATTAAAGAGGGGAATGCAGTGAATGAGCCGTGGTGTGGCTGGGGAAGTGTACTGAAGCAGGGCTAATGGGGCCAAGCTGATAGGGATGGGGATGGGGACTGACTGGCTTGATATGCAAATTGCAGAACACATGTGCAACTGCCTAAATAACTTATCAACAACATATCATTTCCTGTTAAAAAAACTAGGAAATTCAAGGAGAAAAAAATGACATTAATGCAGAGTTCGGGTTGCTTGGAGGTATGTTGCAAAGCACTGAGTTGAGCAAAACTTACTTTTGAAAACCAAGCAATGCACAGTTAAGATTGCCCATACAACCTTAACTGTACCTTCTTTCAGCAATACCCCAATATGCCCTGTTAACGGACACACCTTTACTCTGCCAGCTTCATGGTTGCTGACATGTATAAGCTCTTCACCGACTTTTACAGCCCATTTCACCTCACCCACAGAATTCCATCTAACACTATTGAAGGAAAAAATGGGGAAAAAAAGTTGCCCATACCACCTTCTATCTGTTTTTTTTGTTTGTTTTTTTTTTTTTGAGCTGGCAGTAACCAATTATTTGCATGCACTTCAGGTGCAGTCAGTATGTGAGGTGAGGTGAACCTACACTAAAAGGTGGGCCTACTTGGTAAAGGTGTGTATGTGATATGAGACAGAGCTTATTGAGCACAGAGCTAGCAGGAATAGCAGACTAGGGGATTTCTAAGCAAGGAAACTTCCTGCTGTTGTTTATTTCCACTGTGTTCAGGGAAACAGGAGTCAGACTCTGTGCACATTTTTTGTGCATAAAAAAGACTATGCCAAAAATACAGCTGACTCCTCTCGCTGATTTCTCATCCAAACAGAAAGAACCCTGCAAGGCTCCACATTTTAGCTTTGTGCATAGGCTCAAGTGGCAACAATACCCTGGAAAGAGTGTTCTCAGCATGCCTCTTTCTTAAAGAGTGCTTGTTCATCTTCCTGCTAGAGAATACCCAATACCGTGCACAATGCTGAAACTCTGAACAATGAGAGAACGGAGATAGGTTACAGACAATGTTTTTGAAAGAAAAAGAAATCAACCAGTGGCTACTGCACCTACCAGAGTAAAGGTAAAGTGCTTCTTTCCTTTTCCAGTAGCTAGGATACTAGGAAAAAGCCTAAGGGATAGCCAGGCTAATCACAAACATTTCCGCGCCATAGTCTTGAAATAGCTCCCTTCCTTGAATTAGAAAATGACCTATGGCAGAGGGCACAAACCAAAAGAAGACAAGTAAATGAAATAACTTTTGACTCTTCCAGTCAAAATACAATGGTACATAGTGAGCAGTCTGTCTTCAGGTATTTTATTTTAGACATATAATTTTGATGGACAAGTATCCATTTATATGGAATGCAAATGGAATCCATGGAATTCCAAAGAGTCCAATGAAAATAAATTGAAGGATTGTTTTTCTTATCTATCTTTTATAAACAAAATCCTTCAATAACCAATCTCTACAACTGCGTGGCTTGCTTTCTAAAAGGAAAGGAAATCTAATCTAAACTCAATATAATTCTTTGGTGATTATATTCATGCCAAGTATCGTTAAAAATCGGCTGAAGTCTGTGATGTCTGTAGAAGGCTGCTTTTGTTCTAAAAAAAGCCAGTCAAATCTAAAAGAAATGTAAAAATTAAAAACACATCAGAAATTGGCTTTATTTTACACAGGGAGGGTTAATTATTTACCTTTAAGGCCTACAGTTATTGTACTCAGAGGCCAAGCACACACACGTTACTTTATTTAAAGGGGGCTAAATCCTGCAGATCTTCTTCAAGCACAATGAATACTGAAATCAGTAGGAGTTTTGAGTTCAAGTAAGGATGGCAGAATCTGGTCCTTTGCAAGAGTGTTCTCCTACAAAGTTAGCTCATCTACAGCACTTTGCAGAAATAGTCACTGACACTAATAGCTCTGAATTTAAAGGCCCAAGTGAATTATTACTGGAATTCATGTGATGGAAAACGGACTACTCTTAACCTCAATTGGGGAATGATTTGTTTCACATAATTCAGTGAGCAATCTATATTGAAACATATAATTATTTAGGTTTTGTTTAATCTTTGCCTGAGCTGCTATTTAGGATATAGGGTAACAGTTTTACAATAAGTGAAGCTGTTTTTCAATCTGCTACTCAAGCAGGGGTCTCATTTGCTCTGAGGCAAGGAAGGCAGGTCCCCACCCCTCACCCTCAACCTTGGTTTGCCTCACCCGCCCTTTCTGACTTTTTCATAGGTCTGTATTCCACTTTTTGTCTCCACCCCCAATTTATCAGGTTATAATATAATCACATATACTGTTCTGTATGCTGATACGAGTTTGCCTCCTCCTTCCTACCCTTGAATTTTTTTCTGAAAATGATACCCTTGTACCCAAGGGGACACTGACATTTTTCTCCATGCTTTTATTTCTTCATAGAATTTAAGACCAGAAGGGGCAATTAGATGATTCAGCCTGACCTCCTGTATTTCACAGGCAGTTAAATTTCACCCAGTTAGCCCTGTATTGGACCTGATAATTTGTGTTTGGCTAAAGCATAGCCTCCAGAAAGGCACTTGAAAACATCAGGAGATGGAGAATCAACCCCTTCCCTTGTCCACTTGTTCCAGTGGTTAATCACTCTCAATGTTAAAAGAAAAAGTGCCTAATTCCTCATTTAAATTTGTTTGGCTTCAGCTACTAGCCTTTGGTTCTTGTTGTACCTTTCTCCACTAGATTACAAAGCCCTTTAGTATCTAGAGTTTTCTCCCTCTGAAGTTAATTACACACTGTAATCACTTCAGCTCTCAGTCTTCTTTGGGATAAGCTGAACAGATAGATGTCTTTAAGGCATTTTCTTCAGTCCTCCATTGAATCATTTTTGTAGCTCTTCTCTCCATTTTCCCCCAATATCCTTTTAAAAATGTGAACATCAGACCTGGACATAGTATTCCAGTATTGGTATGTTGAAAAACTGATTGCCCATTCAAGAGTCAGTCAGTTATTGATATTACTAGAGTTGTTACAGACTAGAAACTGGTTGACCTATAAAGTTGGAATTATCACTACTCATTGAACCGGGATAATTAGCTCCTTTGCCCCTCTGCTGCCAGACTTTTTAATCTCAGCTGCAGATTTATCCCCCTTCTGGGTTTCTTCAGAAACAATCACATTATTAATTTATTTATTTATGGTAGTGCCCATGATCTGCTAGATGCCTCCTGAACACTCAAGAAAGGAAGGTCCCTACTTCAAAGGGCATCTGAGGACAGACAGCAGTTAAGAGAAATGTAATAATAATAGGCAATTCACATACAAGTCAGCTTGATTCACTGTAAGCAGCTCATCAGAAGTGAGTCTTAAAGAGGGACAGAAATGTGGACAGCTAGGGGCCTTACAGATGACCTAAGGGAGGCTGGACCATACATTGTGGGGGCTGAATAGAAGAAATCATGGAGGAGACTATACAAGAAACTCCCAGCACTCTACCTCCATTTTAAATTCATACAATTTCTTCATTAGCTACATCTGATCATGTGCCCTGACCTTACATCACACTCATCCCAAGAGCTCCACCCCTCAAAACACCTTTGCCATCCAGATACCTCCACAAGCAATGAATCAGTTGAAATGCACCAACACTTTCTTCTTAATTCTCTTATGTAGGCAATATCAATCCTCCATTTCCAATCCAGCTCATTACAATGTAATTACCTCTATTGCCTGTAAAATGCCAGGCACTCAGTATGAATAAATAATTGCTACAATATAACAGCCAAAAGCTCAATATTTAGGGCCTGACCTTGTAACCCTTACTGATGCAAACAACCCCAGTGTAGTTAATGGGGAACACTCATGAATAAGAGTTATTTATGTGAGTAAAGCTTGCAGAATCAGGCACTTTAAAGTCAAAATGGGTTAATTAGTTGTTTCATGTTGAGAATCTTCAGCAACAGATCACATGAAAGACACTGAAATTATTAGTGCCACTACCTGCGAAAGTGTGGATCTGAAGATCACTCCTGCTAATTCCTAAATCAAAGGTAAGCTGGGGAAAACCTATTAATAATGCTTAATAATACAGCCCTAATACTCATCTCTAGCTGAGTAGCACAGAGTACAACTCCAAGATGTATGTGCAATGTGGTATTGTAATTCTCCATTGACCCAGCTCTTCACCATGAGAAGGTCCCAGCTGTGTCACCCTAAGATAACTTTAGGTCAGCTTTACATTGGTTGAGTGATACCTTCTAACACAGGATAATCTGGTCCAAGATGTTTGTACGTATGGGTTTACACAGCATATGTTTAAAATTACTCCCCATCATATACAAAGTCCTGGAAAAACAAGGAGGTAGATAAGTCCCACTGAGTCAGTGGTTCTCGACCAGGGGTACATGTATCCCCAGGGGTGCACAGAGGTCTTCCAGGGGTACATCAACTTATCTAGATATTTGCCTAGTTTTACAGCAGGCTACATAAAAAGCACTAGCAAAGTCAGTACAAACTAAAATTGTATACAGGCAATGTCTTGTTTATACTGCTCTGTATACTACACACTGAAATGTAAGGATAATATATATATATATATATATATATATATATATATATATATATATATATATATATATATATATTCCAATTGATTTATTTTATAATTATATGGTAAAATGAGAAAGTAAGCAATTTTTCAGTAACAGTGTGCTGTGACACTTTGTATTTTTATGTCTGATTTTGTAAGCAAGTAGTTTTTAAGTGAGGTGAAACTTGGGGATACACAAGAGAAATCAGGCTCCTGAAAGGGGTACAGTAGTCTGGAAACGCTGAGGGCCACTGCACTAAGTAATATACTTGAGAGTTGATGATGAGAAGCACTCTGAGGCCGGATACATTTTTATTGTTATCTATTCATCTCATGTGTTTCTAAAACCTCCTTTCTTATTTTACCTTTAAAAGAAAAAAAAGAGAAAAATACTTTATATTCTTCCCACCCTTTCCCCCCCACCAAGAATCCTTATCCTCAACAGGGTATGCCTGGTTCAGAGGCCTTCAAGAAATGCCACACCTGTAAAGAGTCGATCCCAGCTGCGGTATACACTGTCAGTGCATTTGCTGCTTCGGTGAAGGTCACATCCAGCAGAAGTGTGGTCTTTGCCAACAACTCCAGCCAAAATCTCTAAAAAACAGAGAGCTCTGCCAGAAGATCATCTTCATGGAGGCAGCTCTCCGGCTCCAGTCGTCTAGTAGACATGAGTCTTCTACATATAAGGGATGTCGATTGAGGAAACAGGCTGAAGATCCTTCTCACAAATCATCTAAGAAGAGAGTGGAGAGTCCTCTTAGTGAGCCCTGAGATACCCATAAGCAATCACCATCTCGCTCAGTATCTCCAGCACTGCCAGCACTGAGATCACCTCAGTCTGGCACCCGTACCTCATGAAGACTAATGGCTATAGGTACCACTGACAGGCCCACAGATTCAATGGGCACCGGCACCAAGTCAGCTGTACTGAAGGACAAGAGTAAACACTCTGAAAAGATGCTCTCAGTACATGAGTCCACTTTGTTACCACCAGCGACACTCTGCCGGTACCTGAAAGACCAGTGTGAACAAAGTCTCTGTCCCCACTGGCACAGCTACCAATGCCAGGACGATTGGTACCAGCAGAATACCAACATTCCAGAGACCTCTGCATGCCAGATGCACCTGAGTCCCTGCCTCTTGGTACCAAGGCCTCTGTTCCAAGCTCGAGAAGTATCCCTGCTGCCATGCCATGCCCCTCCATTCTCTAGCAAGGATCCAGACAGTGAGCCAGAGGAGATAGTGTCATAGTACTCCTCCCAAGCTCCATATGGTTCTCACTACCAGCAGGACCCAAGGATATATCCACAGATGGCCCCTCCACTACCACCATCTTGGTATGGTTACCCATCGGTGCCACCAATGAGCTATATGTCACACCATTGGCCATATAGGGACCCTTGGGACGCACACCGACAACATACCTCTTGAGCTTAGAGCCTTGCTCGAGAATCCTCCAGACACATCCCCTTGGCAGCAGCATCCAGGGCTTTGGAACTGCCTCAAGACATAAAGGAACAACAAGATGGTACTGAGGAGGAAGTGACACCAAGAACCATATCCTCCTCGTCCTCCAGATGAAGCCATCATGCCTCCCCCCCATCTTTGGCAGAAACTTTTGTCTTTTCTTAGAGCTGGTGAAAAGGGTGGCAGACATCCTCCAGATACCATTGGAGGATGTCAAGGACACTCATTAGCAGCTCTTTGATATCCTCCACTCTTTGTTCTCAAAGATCGCTATCTCAATTAGTGAGTGTGTTTTAGACCCGGAAAAGACTGTGTGGCAAACCCCACTATCAGTGGTGCGAATCTGCAAGTGAGTGGACAAAAAATACTGTGTCCCTGCCAAGGAATCTGAATTCCTTTTTTCTCAGCTGCCACCCAGTTCCATCATGGTGGGTGCCGTCAACTCTCACAGCCGACAATACCAGTCAAGGGCTACTCCCTATGACAGGGATTGGAAGCGTCTTGATCTTTTCAGAAAAAAAAACATACTCCTTGGCCACTCTACAATTCTGTATCGCCAACCACCAGGTCCTCATGGCGAAATGCCACTATAAACTGAATGACTTTATTGAAAAATTGCCCGAGGCACATTGTGACTCCTTTAAGGCCATTATCCAGGAAAGCCAATTAGTGGCAAAGACATTGCTGCAATCTGCCCTTGATGTACCCGACATGGCAGCTACATCCATCTCCACAGCTGTGGTGATGTGACAAGCATCATGACTTCATTTGTCAGGATTCTCAAAAGAGATGCAGTCCACAGTTGAGGACCTTCTGTTTGAGGGCATGAAGCTCTTTGCCGAGAAGACTGATGCCTCCCTTCACACTCTGAAGGACTCCAGAGCTACCCTCCAGTCACTGGGTATCTTTACACCAGGAAAAAAGAGATGATTTAGTCCCCATTTCCAGCACAGAACACATATGGGCCGACCTCAACTCGCTACAGGCCAGAGCGCTCCTACCTCAACACAGGTTCCTATCCTTAGTCACACTCATAGACACCATTCAAAGCAGGCCACAAATACCTTCCGGGCTTTGCCTCCAGCTCTTGGGACATATGGCAGTGGGCACTGCTATGACACCGCATGCCAGACTTCACATACGATGCCTCCAAATGTAGTTGTGATCCATTTACAGACCAAACAAGGACAGGTTGTACAAACCTATCACTACCCACCAGGATCAAAAACTCCTTAGACTGGTGGAAGAACCCAACCAATGTTTGCAAACGGATATCCTTCTTGCAAACATCACTGTTGTTGCTCCTCACCACCGATGCCCCACTCATACGGTGAGGTGAGCATCTAAATGGCTTCACGATGTAAGGCAAATGGTTGTCCGTGGAGATATCCCTTTATATCAATCTCCTCAATCTGGGAGTTCTTAGGAAAACCTGCATCCTTTTCCTCCCTCTGATCACAGTATCACACACAAAGGTCCTAACAGACAACATAGCCTGTATGTACTACATCAATCAGCAGGGAGGAGGCAGGTCACCCTCCCTATGTGCAGAGGTGATGAGGTTATGGAATTGGTGCATCTCCCACGTTACACTGCCCACGGCTTATCTCCCGAGTAAACAAAACTCAATAGTGGACATCTTAGTCTCAAATTACCAGACCACCATGAGTGGGAGATACACCTGTCAGTACTTCACAACCTATTCATACAATAGGGAACACCATCCACAGACCTGTTCACTACTTACCTAAACAAGAAATGCTCCATAGCAGGGATTGGACAACACTCGATGAACGATGCTCTCCACCTCCCATGGTACAAGGACCTTCTCTACGCCTTCCCTCAGTTTCCCCTTTTGTTGAAGATCCTGCTGAAAATAAAGAGGGATGGAGCCCACATCTTTCTGAGTGCTCCTACCTCACTGACACAGATATGGTACCTTACTTGTCACAGCTCGCAATGATCTCATCCCCTGACCATTCCGCACCTCCTTTCACAGAACACAGGATGTATCCTACATCTCAACTTGGGGATTCTCCATTTCCAGGCATGGCTCTTGCTTACTTCCAACCTCTAGAAAGCTCCTTTTCAAGGGAGTTACAAGAGGTTCTATTACACATAGAAAGGCCACCACACTACGGACCTACTGCAGAAATGGTCCAGGTTTCAGATCTGGTGCACGTCCCAACAAATCTCCCCAACATCCGTGACTCTCCCACATAGACTATGCTTTGAACCTTAAAAAGTCAGGATTATCTTTAAGCTCTCTTAGGGTCCATCTAGGAGCTATAATAGCCTTTCACCAACCTGTAGAGAGGTACTCAGTGCTGTCACACCCAACCACAGAAAGGTTCCTCCTGTAGCCCATTTCTACTGTGACACCTACACAAATATAATCTGAAATGGATAGATGTGGGGGGGAATAATACCTCCATCAAAACACCTTTGAATGACTTGGAGACATGAAGTCATGCCCTTAGGACCTGATGCAAAAACCATTGAAGTCAATGGGAGTCTTTCAATTTCAGCTTCCCTATGTAACTTTATGAACTTGTCAATGATGCCCTGCTCCTCCCTAGCCATTCTTAGTCACAGTTACTTCTTACACTTTGTCTTTAATTAGACCATAAGATCCTCAAGGCAAGGACTATGTCTTCCAGTGGTTATGCAGTACATGCACACCAGGGCCTTTGGGTACCATGCCCATATGACTACTTTCCATATCTGTAAACAATGACATTTCACTTTTGTCTCCCCTCTTCCACTGTCTCCTTCTTTCCCCATCTCTTTTGGCTCCCAAGATAGGAAAGTGATGGTCCATGGGGGGCCTTCCCCCCGCCTTCCCCCCCAAAAAACAAAAAGTGTCTCTTTCTTTTCAGGGAAACAGGCAGGAGCTGAATCCTGGTAGTTTTTCCCAGTTTTCCCTCAGTTCCAAGAAAAAGAAAAAAGCAAAAATTTTGATTTGAACAAGCAAAAACATCCCACATTTCCATAACACTATGAAAGGGGGATTTTCTCCTGGTTCTGCCAATGACTGGCCTTTTTCTCAAAGTCCTCACAAGCAGCGACACTGGAAGCATGACATCTGAGCTAACACTGCATTGGCAAGCACCCCATACTAAGAAGATCAATGAAAAATAAACACAAAATAGGCTGCTTACATCAAGTAAACACGAAACAAAAATCATGTCATGTTTGGCATTGTAAAGTTCAAGTTATGTGGCAGCAACCATCATTTTTATGAAGATAAAGGGGGGAATTCTGGTCCCATTAACATCAGTAGGAATTTTACCTCTGAGGTCAAAGGAGTCAGGATTGCACCCAAATACTTTATGAAGGGCTGTGATGTGGGATTGGCATTCTCAGACATTACAAAACTCTTCAGAGTGACTCAACTAAGGAGAAATATTGCTTATGGTGACCAAGAACTTATAGAGCAGAATAGGTGACCGATGAGTATCTGAAATGTTTCAGTTCAGGACACCAGGAGTCAGCTGTTATAATTTGGATGTGATTCTCATGTTATACAGGCCACACAGAAAGAAAGGATCAATTGATTTCCAGAGAAGGGCAGTCCAGAGAGCAGAAGCAGCCAAGGCCCATCTGCATCTGGGTAGGAGGTTGCAATCTTTCCTCTCAGCTGCAGACCTTGCCACAGAAATGGCACAAGTTTCCAGGCTCATAGTTAGCTAAAAAATGGTGAGGAGGCTGTTGGTAATTTTGGAAAGGCAAAAAAAATGGTTCTTGAAATTTTCCCTCTGATAATTTGAAATACAAGGAGCCCTGTATGGCATTTTAAAAGATTTTGAATTATTTTTGAATTAAAAGGTTTACTCCCACCAGAGAAGGGATTCAAACCTGGATTTCTAACATCCCAGATGAGCGCCCTAATTATGGGAAAAAAAGGTGCCCCCCCTCCTTTCTGGTTTTGTGAAAGGTGCCTAAATTCCCTTGTGAATCTAGCTTGCAAAATCAAAATGTCTCATTTTGATAATGTCAAAACAAAGTGTCACAACACTTGTTTGTTTTTTCTTTTTTTGTTTTCACTGAAACAATTTGCAGAAATTGACACAAATTCATTCAGTGTTCTGGGTGACCTGAATCTGCATTTTTCTGTGGAAAATAGCTTAATCCAAAAAAAATTTCACCTAGCTCTAGTCTCAAGCTCTAAGATGGCCAGTAGGAATAGCCTAGCTATTTATTTTGGGTGATTAATTATGGCACCATTGTTCATGTACAGAAAACACAGTGCAGTAATTCTTATCACAACTTCATTTTGGTCCAAAGTACCCACCAGATGTTCACCAAAGAGCAGGCACACTTGCATGAACCGGACCTGAAAGTATAAATCTGTGCAAAAGTGCAATTGTGATCTGCACTTGAGGGGATTTTTATGCAAAAATGTGCACACACTTAAACTGCAAAATTGCTCGACAAATTCAGGCTTTTGTGTTTCAGTAAATAAATCATTTTTGTAACTTCTGCTTATTCTTTTTGAAAAGTGCTTAATGAGATATACAATGCACTACTTTACAGCACAATTCTGGCCCATCCCTGACTTACGTGGGCCAGAGAAATCTACGTAATAGGGTTGAGTGTCGTAGCAGCTTCTGTCAAGTAAGAATGCTGGGCATGGCCATGGATATCAATGGTCAGACTCCATTTTGGAAGATAGGGCTCTGTACGGCAGGGAGTTGCAGACTACAGTCAACTTTAAAATAAATAAGTTTTCGGTATCTTAATAAGGAGAATAATGTACCAGGAAACTACATTAAAATTAATGCAAGTTCTGCTCTTTGATTGGGATATTTGTTTGTGCTCATTTAAGTATATATGCTGCAATTTCTGGTGCTTTAATGCTTGTTAAAAGGCATCTACTAATGCTGGCTCAGCAAACCAAAATGTCTTTCATGACCTCCTTCCAGAATCTGTCAAATATTAGTTAGCCTTAACTCTCTTCAAGCTGACAATATTACATGTCTTCTTGAGCCGTGGTGGCCTGTGTGTTTCAAATGCATGTCAGCTCAACTGGGCAGGGGGAAATCACTTTTAATCTTTTTTCAGTGATTGTGAACAGTATGGTGAGGCAAGAGGTTTGATGGGAAACATGCACCGACTTATAGAGGTTATTTCAGGTACAAATGACATCCTCTGCTAACCAAAGGTGAAAGCCTGGCCCGAAGGAAGTCAATGGCAAAGCTCCCATTAACTTTAATGGGGTTAGGATTTCATCTTAAGCATTTTGCTAAAACAGGATGAAAGACCAACAACTGGGATGATGCCATTAAGTCTACTCTACTGTATTACTTTCATGTGTGCACTAGCACTAATTAATCAAATGCCAGATGTGATGAGACTTGCATGCAGTTTAGGTTTACATCCTCTTAGAAGCGAGCCCAGTGGTAGGTGTTACACTTCCAGTACGGTTCTGCTTTACAGGCTAATCTCCAAATGTTCCCCAAGGTGCATAAACGCTAATAAACGTGTGTTTAAAAAAAAACAGAGACATTATTTAGCAAAGTATAAACTTCCCTTTTTTCCTAAACGTCCCAGACGTTATGGAATTTGCCACAGAGACAGATGAGAGTGCTGTAGCTAATACAAACTGTTTGAAGAACTGCATTACAGACGTACGGGGTAATAACTAATAAAAAAAAGTCGGACAAAACCCACCCTTTACCAGACTGAATGGCTCACCGGTGAATCTAACAGCAAATTTCACTGGTATAAAAACACCTAGAAGAAAGAT
This sequence comes from Caretta caretta, assembly GCF_965140235.1. Taxonomy (NCBI): domain Eukaryota; kingdom Metazoa; phylum Chordata; order Testudines; family Cheloniidae; genus Caretta; species Caretta caretta. The sequence continues at coordinate 71,112,259 of NC_134207.1, forward strand.
CGTGCAGCTTAAATAAGCATTCTTTCCCCTCCCCCATTCAACTAATTCCAACCATACCATCTCAACGGAACAAACCTGAGATGAATTTTCTGAAATTCTACAATGTGAATAATACCAGGTTGAAAAGTGAACTCAGACATCATCAGCTTTAATGACAGCGTGAACACCTATTGTGATGTAATAGCGGAATGATGTAATACCTTCAATGGTAACTGAAAGGTTTATAGAGTGATATTTGAACGTGTCTTTCCAGGTAAGAATATCTGAATTGCCCTCACTGATATTGTCTGGCCATGCCATAAGAAAGACAGGAAGCAATGGATGTGATTTAATTAGGCTGAAACTTTATTCACTTAAAATATCTGAGAGTACCCAGCAACCAATAGTATAGTGCAGGTCGTCATCCATTCCTTAATCATTTCCAAATAATCCCCAATCAGGGCCCAGCTTGCATGAGGTGAAAGGGGACTATAAAAGGAGGAGGGCAGCTCCCCATTGTTCCTGATGTAGGATCCCTAAACCCCCTTCCTCAACTCCCTTGAAAATGGTTAGGAAAAGGCGAGCCCTGGGCTTCATGCTGTACAAGTCCTAGGAGCCCCCAACCCCCTCCCTCAGCTCCTTTAAGGATGCTTTCTTTCAAAGCCTTTTCCAATCTATTTTATCTGATAACTGTCACCTTTCCACACAGAGTGCCTGCACTTGATAGCCGCCAAAAGGAGCTCTTAAAGGGGCAATGCTGCTTTTCTTCTAGGTAGCTGGACAAAAGACCCTGTTGCATGAAGACTGTGGTGGGTACATTGTTTTTGTAATGCAGAGAAGGACAAAAACAAATGTGGAAACTTTAAAAGGGCTTCAGTGAGTGACAACAACCAATCATCTTGGAAAGCTACATATACCACCTCCAATTCTTGTTAACCAATAGATACTCTCCATAAAATTAATAAGATAGTTACTGTAATATACTGTAAAACTATGTAAGGTCTTATCTACACTACAGCGCAAGGTCGATTGAAGATACGCAACTTCAGCTACATGAATAGCGTAGCTGAAGTCAAGGTACTTAGATCTACTTACCACGGTGTCTTCACTGTGGTAAGTCGACAGCTGACACTCTCCTGTCGACTCCACTAACGCTTCTCATTCTGGTGGAGTACTGGAGTCAACAGGAGAGTGCTCAGCATTCGATTTATCGCGTCTACCTCTGGATCGATCACTGCCTGCCAATCCGGTGGGTACTGTAGACAAGCCCTAAATGTTAAACCATTCAGATTTAGTGCTTTGATATATATCATTGCTTTGTTTTATGTCACATAAAGGTGGTCTGAAAACCTTGAAGAACTAACGTACGTAAGTGATAAATATGTACAGTAGCAACCATTTATTGTCTTACAGGAAAAAAAGCATGCACATTGGTGATTTCAATGCATCAGATATATCATCTCCTTTAATTTTTCTCTGAGCAATATTTGGACTTCACTAATAACATTAATTGGAGGAAAATTAGACAATATCGGCACACAAAGCAATAAACATATTCATGCAGTAACTTTGTCAAGGTTCCTTCCCCACTCTGAACACTAGGGTACAGATGTGGGGACCTGCATGAAAAACCTCCTAAGCTTATCTTTACCAGCTTAGGTCAAAACTTCCCCAAGGTACAAAATATTCCACCCTTTGTCCTTGGATTGGCCGCTACCACCACCAAACAAATACTGGTTACTAGGGAAGAGCTGTTTGGAAACGTCTTTCCCCCCAAAATACTTCCCAAAACCTTGCACCCCACTTCCTGGACAAGGTTTGGTAAAAAGCCTCACCAATTTGCCAAGGTGACTACAGACCCAGACCCTTGGATCTTAAGAACAATGAACAATCCTCCCAACACTTGCACCCCCCCACCCTTTCCTGAGAAATGTTGGATAAAAAGCCTCACCAATTTGCATAGGTGACCACAGACCCAAACCCTTGGATCCGAGAACAATGCAAAAGCATTCAGTTTTCTTACAAGAAGACTTTTAATAGAAATAGAAGTAAATAGAAGTAAAGAAATCACCTCTGTAAAATCAGGATGGTAGATCCTTACAGGGTAATTAGATTCAAATTAGATTAGATTCAAAACATAGAGAATCCCTCTAGGCAAAACTTAAGTTACAAAAAAGATACACAGACAGAAATAGTTATTCTATTCAGCACAATTCTTTTCTCAGCCGTTTAAAGAAATCATAATCTAACACATACCTAGCTAGATTACTTACTAAAAGTTCTAAGACCCCATTCCTGGTCTATCCCCGGCAGAAACAGCATATAGACAGACGGAGACCCTTTGTTTCTCTCCCTCCTCCCAGCTTTTGAAAGTATCTTGTCTCCTCATTGGTCATTTTGGTCAGGTGCCAGCGAGGTTACCTTTAGCTTCTTAACCCTTTACAGGTGAGAGGAGTTTTCCCCTGGCCAGGGGGATTTCAAAGGGGTTTACCTTTCCCTTTATATTTATGACAAATTTAAACAATAATTAAAAATGGAAAGCCTAATTTTTATAGGTTTGTTTCTTAAAAGGATATCCAAACTGTGTATTTGTTATTGTGACAGTCTGTACTCCTACATTCATCCCTTTCATAATCACTTGATAATTACCTATTCTGTTCATTCCTTCTGAAGCACCTGCCAATGGCCATTGTCAGAAGATAGGATACTGGGCTAGATGGACCATTGGCCTGATCCAGGATGGCTGTTCTTATGTTCACAGAATTACAATAAATTTTGTACAAAATATGTATCATTTGAGTATTCATGATCATTACTTATGAATATTGCTTATCATTGTTGTACTGGTAAAATATGTGTGGCAACATTATATATAAAGTTATAAGATTCTATTGTATGGCATTACTGGGCTATGCTCCAACATGTTCTGGAGGGCAGTCACAAACTAGTTTCCCAAAGACAATGCCTCAGCCAGGTGTCAGTAAGATCAAATCACTCGATTAAGTGACCATTCTTCCTCGGGAAAGAGGATGTGAGCAAAAAAATCTACATTTTGACAAAGAAGTAGCTGAACGTTGCTGTCCACACAGGCTTTGTCTCCTGAACATCAACTGGAGACGATTCTTTGTAAGAGAAAAGGCTATAAAAGGACAGAACAAAGGCCCTACATCTTCTCTCCCTTTCTCTCTACCAACAGCATTAACAGCACTTGAAGAAGGAAGAAGCAGTATTGGAGTGGTGGGAGATCCTGACGGAAGGATTCAGCCAGTAAGACTGTTGGAACTTGTGGTGAGAGAGACCTTTGCTTTGAATTCACTTAGCTTGTTAAGTTAGGTATTAGTTGCATTTTGCCTTTTATTTCTGTGCAACCAATTCTGACTTCTATGCCTCATTCCTTGTAATCACTTAAAATCTTTCTGTAATTAATAAACTTGTTTTATTGTTTTATCTAAACCTGTGTGTTTGGATTGAAGTGCTTGGGAAACTTCATTTGAGATAAGAGGATTTGTGCATATCATTGTCTATTAATGAAATGATGGACTTTATATGAGCTTGTGTTGTCCAGGCGGGTGCTAGGCAGTACAAGACGCACATTTCTGGGGGAAAGTCTGGAACTGGGAGTTGCTGGTATTGCCCTGCAGTGTAATTCATGAGTGGCCAGCAATAGCACTCATACAGTATAGCTGGGAGTGATTTACATGCTGGAGGCTGTGTGTGATCAGGCCATGAGTGGTTGTTCTCACAGAAAAGCAGAGTAAAAGGCATCCCAGGTTGGAGAATTGAGAGAACACAGCTGTCCATCAGTCTAGATTGTACCCTGGATAATGTCACAGTTATGCTCAAGCTCACGAAAGCTCATGCTCAAATAAATTGGTTAGTCTCTAAGGTGCCACAAGTACTCCTTTTCTTTTTGCGAATACAGACTAACACGGCTGTTACTCTGACACCTAAAACAAGCTCTGATTAAAGTCATATTGTACATATGTAGTAAGCCTGAGAAATTTTAGTCCAATGGTTAAAAAGTTATAAGCACCTATGGTTGCTCCAGATAAATAGCATCTGATAAAGGTACAGTTGAACATTTACAGAGAATAGAATACATGTATGCCACTAGTTCTGTGAAAGGCATCAGGGAAAATGTGACTAACACACAAGACCAAAGATTATTTTACTTGTCAGTTCATGATCAAGATATAGATGGAATTTCCATCCATAAAAACAGCATGACAAAGAGCACATGAATATTTTTACCAGTAGCTAATGTTTCCATTCACAGAGGAGAGCTCTAAACCCACAAATAAAGAGCTGTTATGCTTAAGATTCAGGAAAATGTCAGCATGCATATGTCACAAAATATAAACTATGTCTACAGAAAACCTTTCACCTTTGATACTTTCGTCATGTTAGAGACAACTGCGTAACTGCTGTGTGTTCGTACCCATATTAAACAGGCTTAGTCTGAGCATTGCATACTATACTGCAACCTTTATACTGCACTCAAGTCAGGCTCATAACTTCCACTGATGTCAGTGGGAGTTAGCTGCGTGAATTGAGGACAATATTTTGCATTGAATCTATAACTGTGGTAAGAAGTGCAATATTGCATCCCTCTGACTTCATATACTTTGGGGCACATTTTCAAAGTACTGCCCAGCGAATTAGGCATGCATCTACTTTGAGCCCTTTGGGATTGGTAAATCTGGCATTTTATATGATTTAGGAAGCAAGCTCCATGTCTAATGAGGTATATCGATACAGGGAATGTGGAAACGACTTCTTCATTCTTCTTCATCTTCTTCTTCATCTTCTTCTTCATCGCCTTTTATGATGAGATTACTGGTTCTGTGGATGAAGGGAAAGCAGTGGATGTATTGTTTCTTGACTTTAGCAAAGCTTTTGACACGGTCTCCCACAGTATTCTTGTCAGCAAGTTAAGGCAGTATGGGCTGGAAGAATGCACTATTAGGTGGGTAGAAAGCTGGCTAGATTGTCGGGCTCAACGGGTAGTGATCAATGGCTCCATGTCTAGTTGGCAGCCAGTATCAAGTGGAGTGCCCCAAGGGTCGGTCCTGGGGCCGGTTTTGTTCAATATCTTCATAAATGATCTGGAGGATGGTGTGGATTGCACTCTCAGCAAATTTGTGGATGATACTAAACTGGGAGGAGTGGTAGATACGCTGGAGGGAAGGGGTAGGATACAGAAGGACCTAGACAAATTGGAGGATTGGGCCAAAAGAAATCTGATGAGGTTCAATAAGGATAAGTGCAGGGTCCTGCACTTAGGACGGAAGAACCCAATGCACAGCTACAGACTAGGGACTGAATGGCTAGGCAGCAGTTCTGCGGAAAAGGACTTAGGGGTGACAGTGGACGAGAAGCTGGATATGAGTCAGCAGTGTGCCCTTGTTGCCAAGAAGGCCAATGGCATTTTGGGATGTATAAGTAGGGGCATAGCGAGCAGATCGAGGGACGTGATCGTTCCCCTCTATTCGACATTGGTGAGGCCTAATCTGGAGTACTGTGTCCAGTTTTGGGCCCCACACTTCAAGAAGGATGTGGATAAATTGGAGAGAGTCCAGCGAAGGGCAACAAAAATGATTAGGGGTCTGGAACACATGAGTTATGAGGAGAGGCTAAGGGAGCTGGGATTGTTTAGCCTGCAGAAGAGAAGAATGAGGGGGGATTTGATAGCTGCTTTCAACTACCTGAAAGGGGGTTCCAAAGAGGATGGCTCTAGATTGTTCTCAATGGTAGCAGATGACAGAATGAGGAGTAATGGTCTCAAGTTGCAGTGGGGGAGGTTTAGATTGGATATTAGGAAAAACTTTTTCACTAAGAGGGTGGTGAAACACTGGAATGCGTTACCTAGGGAGGTGGTAGAATCTCCTTCCTTAGAGGTTTTTAAGGTCAGGCTGGACAAAGCCCTGGCTGGGATGATTTAACTGGGAATTGGTCCTGCTTCGAGCAGGGGGTTGGACTAGATGACCTTCTGGGGTCCCTCCCAACCCTTATATTCTATGATTCTATGATTTGAGGCCTGATCCTGCACCCAGTGGAGTCAAAGGCAAAACTCTCACTGATTTCAGTGAAACAAAATCAGATCTTATTCACACTTCCCCCAAACACTCCTTCTACTGCAATGCTCCCCATTCTGAAACACTTTCCTGGCCACTTGCCATTCCTTTCTTTCCTCCCTGCAATGAAGACGTGGGTCACAGACATGCTGGTAAACAACTGCTCTTTATTTCATGGCTCTGTGACTTGACAAGTTTATCTCCTGTCACATACCAGGGCTCACTCTCCAGTGGCTCCTGTTACTCACCTCAGTAACAGTAAGAAAGCTGTTCTGGCTTTATCTACCCCTTTGTCACTTTTTTTGTCTAAGGGTACCCTAATTCATGATTACAATTCTGCTGCTCCCAATGACTTCCCCTTCTGTCCACCTTTATTCTTTCCTTCTCCTCCTTTCTGGACTTTATTGAGATCATTCACTCTCTTAAGAAAAGCAAGTTTTCTTCTCTTAACCTGCTTTTCTCCCCTGCGATTTGATCCATTCTCCTCACCTGGTGCCCGTAAGGATAGGTATCAAGTTGTTACTATGGGAGTGACTAATGCCTATGTTAAACATCTGCATGGCCAATGCATTCTACCCTCCAAAATCTGTCCACTACTTTTCTTAACTTCCCCTCCCCTTTGGCCTTCTTCCTCGGCAAAGAACTGTGCCTGAGAAAAGAACCCATATTTTATTATAACCGATCAGCAAATGACGATGTATCTATCAGTAGATTTCCTTCTGAGAGGAAGGAAGGTCCAGTGCTTGGGAGACCTGATGCTGAAATCTCTGCTCTGCCACAGACTTTCTATGTGACCTTGAACAAGTCATTTAGCCTGTTTTTTATCTCTGTTCCCCATCTGTAAAATGGGGATGCCAGAACTTCCCTACTTTGTTGAGAGGCTAAATACGTGGAAGATTGTGAGGTGCTCAGATACTACAGTAGTGGGGCCATATACATAACTGAGAGAAATAGGTTTCCAACTTTTCCTCAAAGCTTGTTCCCTCAGCACTCCTTAAATCATAGACCTTCTGTTATTCTGGCAGAGTATTGCGGTAGTATAGCTGGCTGACCACTTCCAATAAATTTCCACAGCTATTCGCTTTTTTATGTAATGAATTCATTTGGACTATGGCCTCCTGGTGGTCATTTTTCATGCTTAACCTAACAAGTTTACAGTCAGGAATGTTTGCTGAAACAGCACATTTTAAGTGAATATTTGAAAAAAGTGAATTTTGTAATAAGCACGCACACAAATCCCCCAAATCCCCAGGAATAAGCAAACCCTGAGCCATATTGCTCTAGTAGGGGAAGAAAAACATACTTACTGCACATGCTTAATCCAAACTGCTCAAATTTCAAATATTTGCAATGAACCACTCATGATCATGCTGCAGCCTACATTATTCAGTATATAATTGTAAACAATGAATACAGTCTGTTCCTGGGCCATTTGCAAACAGACACGAGGAAACTATTAATTACATGACCAGCTCCACTAATTGTCCATATTATATTGTAGTATCAGTGTATGTATGTAATTTTAACATGGTTGTGCAGTGAAAGAGAAATTGAAATTATTTAACAGCTATTAAAACAAATTATGGTTTAAATTAATTTCTTTCATATAATATATATTTTTAGTTCTGATAAGTGAACATATGTAATTTTGTAAAATGCTGTATAACTTTATGGCATTATATAAACAATCCATATCCCAAACCTGCACTAAAAATATTAAAATTGCAAAATCAAGCAATCAAAACCAAGTTGAGTTATGCCAGAATTAAGGTTGACCATTTTTCTACTTCCCTCCTTGGTCACTATACTCACCGAACCTTGGCATCCACCTTACATGTCCTTTCGTGCATTGAGAACTATGTCTTTTTCTTCGAGTGCTTGCTCATGTCGATTCCATGTTAGGTGAGTTGCGTGCCCACATGCATGGCTCTCCAGAGATTTTTCCCTCAGTGGTATCCTTAGGGCCAGTTTTGGTGCCCCTGGAGCCCCTTGCTTATGTGCCGGTATATGGGGTGCCACCAGCCCTGCGCCTTCTCAGTTCCTTCTTATCGCCTGTGATGCTTGCAGGAATGGTCCTTGCGATTGCAAGTTCCCTAGTGGTTCACCTTTAGTTCTTCGACTGTTTTAGACTTTCCCTTGTAAATAGTTAAGAGTCCTATCTGGGACATTGTCCCAGGGACGGGGCATGCCCCTGTCCCTGAGTGTTAAGCCATGTGCTGCCTGTCACAACTTATGCCCATGAGTGACCAGCACACGAGCTGCCTAAGTGCCTTGGGGAGGCACATGTTAAAGAGAAGTGCAACATCTGCACGGGCTTCAGGACATGCCCTCTCAAGGACAGGGACTTTGGCTGAAAGCCCTGTTGATGGAAGCCGCCCTCAGCCCAGCTTAGGAACCGGTGCCACTCCAAGTTGTCACAGAGTATGTCTGCCTCAGTGAAGTGTGCTCCACCAAGCCCTTCCCAGCACCACTTCCCTTTACCTGTGCACAAGAAAAGGCACAAGATGCTATGGACTGACATGGGATGCTCTCTAGTACTGTGGACAGCCATGTGGGAGTCTCCAAACGAGCTGAGACCCATGCCAAGACACTCATCTGTCCCAGAACAGTGATTGGCAGTGGTGATGACACCTAGGGCACTGAACTTGGTTTGGGACCTGCCACTGACTCCCAGGAGTGGTCAGGGCCTGTTGTATCTACCAGCTGTCTTGACAGTGGAGGGCATTCAGGCGGCAAGGGACCTGATATCTCTCTCAGTGCAGCCCACGCCTCGAGACCTGGGCCTGGCGCTGGGGGGAGTCCTCAAAGGAAGGTCCCTCAAGGGGAAACCTATGAGGCCACCTTGTTGTCCTTTGATGTCGCATGGATTGCTGTTTTGACTTGCCCACTCGATGTTCCCCATTACCACTGCGTCATTTGCCTGGTACTGATCTCCAGCACCACCTTGCATGTCTCCAACATCGAGGAAATGGTCAGCAGTCCCACATCACCGCTTCCCAGTGTGGCACAACTGTCTTGCTCACCATGGCAGAGACAGCTCCCTCTTGGTTTCCGAGGGAGGTGTCCTCCTTGGAGTCCAAGAGTGAACCCAGTCCTCCTCCGAGACAGCACTGCCATGAATCTTATGGGCCAATTTTGCTGCAGGTCTGTCACCAGCTCAATGGCTGGCCCAATGGCCTTATTGGAATGCTTGGGGGTTCCCTCCCATCCTGGGAACATATTCCCAGCAGGCATCCTCAGTAATTTCTGAAGGATGAGCCCTGACTTTGACATGATCAGCACTGGAGACTGACTCAGAACCAGGCCCCAGTACCAAAATTCTGGCAGTTCTGGCACAATCAACATCAGCAGTGGAATAAGAGCGAGCCACACCAGCAGTGATAGCCTCCTCCTCGTCTTCCCCCAATGAGGTATTTGAGGGACCTTCCAACCTGCTGCCACCGGACGATTTTAGGGCCCACCAGGAACTCCTCAAGTGAGTTCTACCTAGCGGAGACCTGATTCCGAGCTATGTTGGAGCACATCGCACATGTCAGAGCTCATCTGCTCATCCTTGCCCCACCCCAGTCCGGGTATGCCTCAGGCTTCTAGGTCACTTACATAGTCTGGTATACGTGGCTGTGCCTCAGACCCCAGAAGATGTGGTCAGTGACGGTCTACGCTCCTGGCAGACACCAGTTGGACTTAGAGGTCAGAGTTCTGTTAAACGTGCTGTTCTCCCTGACTTGGTGGACAGATCTGTGATCGGTGTTGGCAGGTGTTCCCTTCGTGGCCCCGCTCCCATTGGTGACGTTGATCTCCAATACCTCAGAACTGGGGTTGGGAGCCCACCTTGGCAACCTCAGTATGCTGGGCCTCTGGTCCCAGGAGGATCACTCCCTCCATATAAATGTCAGGGAGCTCAGGGCGATACGTCTGACAGGCATTCCTTCCCTGCCTAAAGGTGTATTAAATTTTGTGCTTCAAATCGTGAACCAATCACTAGCTATTATAGAACAAGATGAGACCTAATGTAGGGGGCAGATCACCCCACTTCTGCCTGCTGTGGGGTTCTTACATTTTCCTCTGAAGCATCTGATAACGGCAGCTATCAGAGATGGGATATTAAGCTAGATGTATCTCATGTCTGATCCTGTATGGCAATTCCTATGTTCCTGTGTCAGATCCCATTTTAGCTCGGCCAATTAACTCGAACTTAAGAACTCTCCTTTTCAGCCCAATGCTATCTAAGCTATGTAAGAGGGGCGCAGGCTACTAAACGGGGTTAAATGAAGTAAAAAGAAAAGGGTTGAATTGTATTGGCTTCAGGGAAGAGAAACATGGCCATTTAACATACTGTGCTTACATGAAAGCAGCCAGCTAAATTAAATCTCCTGAAAGACAATAAAAGAAAGCACCAATTCTAATTAAAATTATACGGCATATCCACACATTCACGCGTGTGCGCATGCACACACACACACAATTACCTTTTGCTAATGGTTCTCCATTGCACCTACAGAGTTACCATTGTCCGTTAACATTCCTTTTCAATGAACGGAACGTTAGGCCGTATGTGTTACATTCCCATGTGGCAGCACAACATGTGTGTTCTCTCCAGATACGTCTGCTGGATACAGCACTGACTTGGTTAAATAACCCATCTCTGTGTTCTCCTTGAAATATGTTGTCACAAAGTTGTGGCACGTATTAGTGAGTAACAAGATGCAAATTAAAAACAGGACATAAAAGAGTGTACAAGTCTAGTTATGTGACTTGTATTAATGGCATGTCCCAAACCCAGGCAGGGAGGGATTCCTAAGTCTCAACCAGCCATCTGGGTAAAGGTAAATGATCACTGGGAATCCTAAATCACAGCTCCATTGCATGCACCACCCAAAAAGATGCCCTTTCTACCTTAGTCAGTGTTTACAATCCAGATCCACACAAATGCATCCTGCTTCATGAGCCGCAAGTATATACATTGCAAACACAGAAAGTAATACATATAGTTTAAACATCTGTTGACAAAAGGAATAACACTCTAGTTAATGATCTCCACCTTTTATCTTTTTTCTGTCCCAAACATAAACATGTTCTGGTTTGGAGCGCTGAGCCCACTGTTTTAGTTAAATGACAACAGCTGTTCCCCATGATGCCTCTAGAAAGGCAAAGGAGTGAGGTCCCCTAGTAATCAAGAAATCACAAAAATGCAGAGCGGCTTCAGCAGTGACCAAGATAGTAGGGGGAATGGAAGGAGCCAATGAAATGGATTATTCCTTTTCCTCTTGTCTTTTTGGAATGATCCTTGGGAGTTTGTCTCCAGTCTCTTTGAAGGCCATGTATCTAACCTTGCTGACTTCTCTCTCCAAGTACCAAGAATAGCGTAGACTAGTATTGACAAGTCTTTTACAGGCAAAGCAAAAAAGCCTGGGGGGAGGGATAGCTCAGTGGTTTGAGCATTGGCCTGCTAAACCCAGGGTTGTGAGCTCAATCCTTGAGGGGGCCATTTAGGGATCTGGGGCAAAAATTGGGGATTGGTCCTGCTTTGAGCAGGGGGTTGGACAAGATGACCTCCTGAGGTCCCTTCCAACCCTGATATTCTATGATTCAGGGCATGTGTGCTCATGAACGGTCTTTTAAAAATTGGTGTCACTTAATATTATCACCAGGGAGAGAGCAATGGGTAGCTTGTATTGAAGAGGCTGAGTAGGAGAATTGTGATTAGGCTGGGAAGATGATTAGACACTGAAGCTGGAACAAAATGCCAGTTTCAGTATAATCAATCTGAACACCCCAGAAAACTGGAACAGTCCAAACCCTCCCAGACTTTTACTTATCTTACCCATGCACTAGAGGTTGATACAATATGTGCTTCTAGGATAGGTCCAGGGAAAAAGGAGAGAAGACAGAGCATGCAAAATTTTTTATTCAGCAAAATCAAGTAATATCCCTGCAAGGGGAAATTGAAGTGTTCTGTGAATCTGTTCACGACTTGAAAAACTAGGATAGTTCAGCTTCTTTGCATTCATCCTTTATAATGGAGCTGGTGACCTTTTCATTTCCAAGGAGTCCTTTCAAACTTTTGCCTGCTTATCCAAATCGAGGCTCTTGAGCTTGTCATCAGGCAGGGTGCTGGTTTGGTTGAAGGTTGTATAGGTTTGGTGTGTAATTCTTGAGCATCTTATGACAACTCAGGATGAAAATCCTGATCCCATTGACGCCAATGAGAGTTTTGCCACTGACTTCAATGAGGCCAGGATTTTCCTCTGGGTCTTGATCTTTTTAGAGTTTGATCAGTAAAGAATAGAATGAGGAGAAAAATAGGCATTTCTGGGTGTTCAGATAGTGTCATCGATGGCCAGTGTTGCAAATTCTCATCATTCTGTGGCAAATCTCATGCTCTTTGGTATTTTGCTTAAACCCCAGTAACTAGAATTAAAATGTTCTCATAAAAACCTCAACTTTATTTATTTATATATTTATTTATATTTAAAGTGTCTAGCTCTCATGGTTGGGGCTGGGGGAAAGTTTGAAAAATGTGGCCTGAGTATACCCACATAAATCATAAGGGTCATGTACCATAAGACCCCCACCCCCAGCAAAAAAAAAAAACAACCTTAAAATGTATTATTTAAAAAAAAATACTCCCGTTTTTAAGTCATGATTTTGAGGGGCAAGTGGGGTGGGCTGATTCATGATGTTTGAATGCTTGGGTTTGCCAGTACTGGGTATCTCAGTAGTTCCTCACAGGCTGGTGAATTTCATAATATCAAAAATGATATGAAAAATCCAAGCTCTTGTGTTTGCAGAACTTGGCTAGAAATCTCACAAAAAGCAGCATTTCTAAAGTGTTTTTGCACTTTCACTCTGAGCCCAGCATAGAAATGGAAAAAGCAGAGTTGAGAAACAATGTCAAACAGGGAGACAAAACTGTTCATTTTTGAATTCCTAAAAAAGTTTGACTCAATTCTATATTTTTCCTGCACCAGCTTGTCCATTCCTTAGTTCTTGTCAGCATCATAGAAAATAGGGATCTTTGGCTAGTGTTTTTATACTTAAGGGGAAAAGCTCATTCCCTGACTCTTTTATGAAGAAGGATTATTTGTGTAACTTGTAACCATGGATGTAAATGATTTGCAAATTAAGACAGATGCAGGGAGAGAATGGAGAACATTTGTGTGCCAAAGATGCACAGCTGGTGGGCGTTCTGTTGAAAATGTGATGATGGCAGCACATGCCATTTGCTTTATTTATGGTGAGTTGGAAGTGGATCCTACAGGCTGCGGCTAGAACAGGACAGGAACATAGTCACTGTCATACTGGATGAGACCCAAAGTCCATCGAATCCATTATCTTGTCTCTGAGAGTGGCCAATATCAGATGATTCAGAGGAAAGAGCAAGTACCCCAAAATAGGTAGCTATGATATAATCTGCTTCAAATATTAGGTGTTGTTCTGATCTCTAGTTATTAGAAATTGGTTTAAACTAGGACTGTCAAATGATTAAAAAAATTAATCACAATTAATCACAGTTTTAATCGCACTGTTAATAATTGAATACCATTGATTTAAATATTTTTGAATGTTTTCTACATTTTAAAATATATTGATTTCAGTTGCAACACAAAATACAAAGTGCTCACTTTATATTATTTTTTATTACAAATGTTTGCCCTGTAAAAAAGAAAACGAAATAGTAGTTTTCAGTTCACCTCAGACAAGTACTGTAGTGCAATCTCTTGATTGAGAAAGTGCAATTTACAAATGTAGAATTGTATTTTTTTTTTACATAGCTTCACTCAAAAATAAAACAATGTCAAACTTCAGAGCTTACAAGTCCACTCAGTCTTCTTGTTCAGCCAGTCACTAAGGGTATGTCTACACTATGAAATTAGGTCGAATTTATAGAAGCCGATTTTTAGAAATCAATTTTATACAGTCAATTGTATATGTCCCCACTAAGCGCATTAAGTAGGTGGAGTGTTTCCTCAGTACCGTAGCTAGCATTGACTTACAGAGCAATGCACTGTGGGTAGCTATCCCACAGTTCCTGCAGTCTCTGCTGCCTATTGGAATTCTGGGTTAAGCTCCCAATGCCTGATGAGGCAAAAACATTGTCAAGGGTAGTTTTGGGTACCCGTCGTCAGTTGCCCCTCCCTCCCTCCATGTAAACAATGGCAGATAATCATTTCACGCCTTTTTTCCTGGGTTACCCTTGCATACACCATAGCTCGGCAAGCATGGAGCCCACTCAGCTCACCACTGCTGTTGTGAGCATTGTAAACACCTCATGCATTATCCTGGAGTATGTGCAGAACCAGGCTAAGAGATGCCAGCACGAGGATGATTGTGATGAGGACATGGACACAGACATTCCTGAAAGTACGGGCTGTGGCAATTGGGACATCATGGTGGCAGTGGGGCTGGTTGATACAGTGGAATGCCAATTCTGGGCCCGGCAAACAAGCACAGATTGGTGGGACCACATAGTGTTGCAGATATGGGATGATTCACAGTGGCTGCGAAACTTTTGCATGCATAAGGCCACTTTCCTTGAACTTTGTGAGTTGCTTTCCCCCACCCTGAAGTGCAGGAGTACCAAGATGAGAGCTGCCCTGACAGCTGAGAAGCGAGTGGCGATAGCCCTGTGGAAGCTTGCATCACCTAACTGCTACCGGTAAGTCAGGAATCAATTTGGAGTGGACAAGCCGACTGTGGGGACTGCTGTGATGGAAGTAGCCAATGCAATCACTGATGTTCTGCTGTCAAGGGTAGTGACTGGGAAATGTGCAGGTCATACTGGATGGCTTTGATGCAATGGGGTTCCCTAACTGAGGCAGGGCGATAGATGGAACACATATCCCTATCTTGGCACCGGACCACCTTGCCAACCAGTATATAAACCACAAAGGGTACTTCTCAGTGGTCCTGCAAGCGCTGATGGATCACAAGGGACGTCTCACCGACATCAACATGGGATGGCCGGGAAAGGTGCATGACGCTCACATCTTTAGGAACTCAGCTGTTTGAGCAGTTGCAAGAAGGGACTTATTTCCCAGACCAGAAAATTACCGTTGGGGCTGTTGAAATGCCAATAGTTATCCTTGGGGACCCAGCCTACCCCTTAATGCCATGGTTTATGAAGCCATACACAGGCAGCCTGGACAGTAGTAAGGAGCAGTTCAACTATAGGCTGAGCAAGTGCAGAATGGTGGTAGAATGTGCCTTTGGACGTTGAAAAGCTCGCTGATGCTGTTTGCTGACTAGGTCAGACCTCAGAGCAACCAACATTCCCATTGTTATTGCTGCTTGCTGTGTGCTCCATAATATCTGTGAGAGTAAGGGGGAGACGTTTATGGCGGGGTGGGAGGTTGAGGCAAATCACCTGGTGGCCGATTTTGAGCAGCCAGACACCAGGGTGATTAGAAGAGCACAGCTAGGCATGCTGCGCATCAGAGAGGCTTTGAAAACCAGTTTCATGACTGGCCAGGCTACGGTGTGACAGTTGTGTGTGTTTCTCCTTGCTGCAAACCTGCCCCCTTTGTTGATTTTAATTCCCTGTAAACCAACCACCCTCCACCCTTCGATCACAGCTGGCAAAGGAAATAAAATAACTATTGTTTTGAAACCATGCATTCTTTCTTTATTAAATAAAAAAAAAAGTGAGATAACTGACAAGGTAGCTCGGGTGGGATGGGGTGTGGGAGGAGGGAAGGACAAGGCCAAATTGCTTATTGTAGCCACACTACAAATCAAAACTGTTTGAATGACAGCCTTCTGTTGCTTTGGCTATCCTCTGGAGTGGAGTGGCTGGGTGCCCAGAGTCTCCCCCCAACTGCATTCTTGGGCGTCTGGGTGAGGAGGATATGGAACTTGGAGAGGAGGGCATGTGGTTATACAATGGATGCAGCGGGGGTCTGTGCTCTTGTTGGCTTTCCTGGAGCTCCACCAGATGATTCATCATGTCCGTTTGCTCCCCCATGAGCCTCAGCATCGCCTCCTGCCTCTGCTCTTTGTGCTCACTTAATGCTTTCCTGGCCTCTGCCACTGAATGACTCCATGCATTAAGTTGTGCCCTATCAGTGTGGGACAACTGCATGAGCTCGGAAGACATGTCATCACGAGTGTGTTTTTTTGGCCTTCTAATCTGTGATAACCTCAGGGATGGAGATGATATGGGGAGCATAGAAACATTTGCACCTGGGTGGAAATAAAAAGAGAGAATAAAAATTAAAATGATACATTTCTGAAAACAAAAGGGAGACTCTTTCACAGCGAATCAAGCAATTCACAGCAGACAGCACATGCTTTAAGTACAAGGTTGCATTTTGCCTTTTATATTGAGCACCTGCTGGTATGGTGACACATCACACACGGCGGGGCAATTAGAATTTGGTTTCCAGGAAGCCATGGTAAGCCTTTTGGTACACAGGGTTGGCTTCTGTCGCCTTCATAACATGTGGGAATGGTTTCAAACTGCAGCGCCATCCTTTCCCAGAGCAAGCAATGCTGGTTGGATTTCATATTTAAAAGGAGGGACTCTGGTTTTCAGGTGGATGTGCAGCACATACCTCCTCCCACCCCACCACATGGCTATTCTCTGGCATGATCCCTTCACCCCTCCACCCGCCACATGGCTATTCTCTGGGATGATCCCTTTTAGCCAAGAGCAAACAACCCAGCATGAACAGGGTCCTTTTATTGTTCCCTAACAAAAATTCCCCTATTTCAATCAGGTGACCATGAATGATATCACTTTCCTGAAGCTAACACAGAAAGATAGAGACCAAATGTTGCTTGAATGTGACCAAAACCCAGGACCATTCACTGCCATGCTTTGTGCTGCAATGATTCCAGACTACTTGCAACTGGCTTGGCATGGTAAAGTGTCCTACCGTGGAGGACAAAATAAGGCAGCCCTCCCCAGAAACCTGCAAAGGTTTTCAGAGTACCTCCAGGAGAGCTTCATGGAGATGTCCCTGGAGGATTCCCGTTTCATCCCCAGACACCTTAACAGACTTTTACAGTAGCTGTACTGGCCGCAAATGCAGCCCAATTCTTCAGGGCAAATCAAACATTTAACTCTATTGCTTTTAAACCCTGTACTGTAGTTACAAATGTGCACTCACCAGAACTGCCTTCTCCGGCTTCAGGGTCGGGGATCCCGTCTTGGCAGGGTATTGGCTCCTGGATGATGAAAAGGTCCTGGTTGCCAGGGAGAACGGATTCACCGCTTGCATGCTACACATTCTCCTCCTCCTCTTCCACATCCACAAAATCCTCCTCCCTGTTGCGTGAGACTCCCCCCCCCTTGCAGGTGTCCACGGACAGTGGCGGGGTAGTGGTAGGTCCCCCCCCTAGAATGCCATGCAGCTGATCATAGAAGCGGCATGTATGGGGCTGTGACCTGGAGTGACCATTAGCCTCCTTTGTCTTTTGGAAGGCTTCCCTGAACTCCTTAACTTTCATGCGACACTGCAGTGTGTCCCTGTTGTAGCCTCTCTCCACCATGCCCTGTGTGATTTTGGCATATATATTAGCATGTCTTCTTTTTGATTGGAGTTCAGCCTGCACAGATTCTTCTCCCATACAGCAATCAGATCCAGTGTCTCCCTTTCGGTCCATGCTGGAGCTCCCACTTCCTACTTACAGTGTCACCTGAAAGTGAGAACATGTGTTCGCGTGGTACTGTTGTAGCCATTGTTGAAAAGTATTTATGTGCCAGATATGACAGACATCTGTATGCCTTTTCATGCTTCCGCCACCATTCCAGAGGACATACTTCAATGTTGATCACAGGTTCTGCTCAGTAACAATCCAAAGCAGTGTTGACCAATGCACACTGATTTTCAACATTTGAGTCAGATGCCACCAACAAAAGGTTGATTTTCTTTTTTGGAAGTTTGGGTTCTATAGTTTCCAAATTGGAGGGTTGCTCTTTTAAGACTTCTGAAAGCATGTTCCACACCTCGTCCCTCTCAGATTTTGGAAGGCACTTCAGATTCTTAAACGGATGGGGTGTTGTAGCTATCTTTAGAAATCTCATTTGCATTTTGTCAAATCTGTAATGAAAGTGTTCTTAAATCGATCAACATATGCTGAGTCGTCTTCAGAGACTGCCTAAACATGAAATATATGGTGTAATGTGGGTAAAACCACGGAGCAGGAGACATAGCATTCTCCTCCAGGGAGTTAATCAAACTTAATGAGTGCATTATATTTTTAATGAGTGTCATCAGCTTGGAAGCATGTCCTCTGGAATGGTGGCTGAAGTATGAAGGGGCATACAAATATTTAGGATATTTGGCATGTAAATAACTTGCAGTGCTGGCTACAAAAGTGCTGTGTGAATGCCTTTTCTCACTTTCAGGTCACACTGTAAATAAGAAGCCGGCAGCATTAGCTCCCATAAATGTAAACAAACTTGTTTGTCTTAGCAATTGGCTGAATAAGAAGTAGGAGTGAGTGGATATGTAGGTTCTAAAGTTTTACATTGTTTTATTTTTGAGGCAGTTATGTAAAAAAATATATATAATTCTACATTTTTAAGTTGCACTTTCACGATTAAGAGATTTTGCACTATATACTCGTCTGAGGTGAATTGAAAACTACTGTTTCTTTTATCTTTTTACAGTGCAAATATTTGTAATAAAAATAATATAAAGTGAGCACTGACACTTTGTATTCTGTTCTTTAATTTAAATCAATAGTTTGAAAATGTAGAAAAACATCCAAAATATTTATAATACAGTTAAATTGATATTCTATTATTGTTTAACTGTGTTTATAAAACTGCGATTAATCACAACTAATTTTTTTAAATCAAGTTAATTTGTTTTGCGTCAATTGATTGAGTTAACTGCAATTAATTGACAGCCCTAGTATATTATTTAATTATTTTTTTGTCAAGATCCAAATTTCTTGGTCAAGGTATGCTCAAGGTCCAGACTTTAGAGCAAAAAAATCAAATAATAACAATAATTAACAATAATTAAAAGTAAATAAAAAGATTTCAGGGTCTGAGCAAAAGCATCTAGAAGTCCATATTTGGTCCATGTTCTGCTTATTGACTACCTCTGCCCTACAGCATGAGTGTTAATATCCCTTATGCTAAATTTACAGTTCATTATGACAAATCTGGATATTCTTGATATCCATCTAAATGTCCAATCCCTTTTAGAATCTTGTTAATATCTTGTCCTTAGTGACTTCCTGTGGCAATGAGTTTTCGGCATTTAATCACATGTTGTATGAAAGCATATTCCGTTTTATCAGTTTTGAATTCCCACCTTTTAATTTCATGGAATTGCTTCCATGTGCTGGTATTATCAGACTGCAAGAAAAGAAGTTACTGATTTTTTTGGCATGTCCCCTCTTATTCATCTCCTTTCTAATAAAAACAATCCCAATCTTTTCAATCTCTCTTCCTATGAGAATTTTTCTATGCCCTTAGTAATTTTCACTGCACTTCAGACCCCCCACCTTCTAATTCTGCAGTGTACTTTTTGAGAGGGGGTGACCAGGACTGCACACAGTATTACAGTGTGTATGATGATGATGTGTGTATGATGATGCCACACCATTGATCTGTATAAAGATATTATAATACTTTTGCGTTATTCACCATCCTGTTCCTTATGCATCCTAAGATCTTGTTAGCTTTTTTGACTATAGATACACATTCAATCAGTAAGGAGAAGTTAAGAAGTGTTCTTATTAATGATTTATTTTTGATCTAGAGATTATTCTGAATCTAATTTCCATCTGGGCCTTAACTGTAAATGTCTTTGCACGGATCCCACCAGCAAAGGTTCTTGTATCCCTTTGCAAGTGAGAGAAGAAGCAGCTGACATCTTTATAAATTTTGCTGCTTTCCATCCAGATTCCAAGGAATTTCAAAGTGGGAAACAGAACGTCATTTCTGAAAATGTCCATGAGATGTACAGTGTTAGATAACAACTGAACCACTAGATTAACATCAGTTGCAGGAAAATTATTAGTAAAGCACAGTATGGGCTTCACAAATCTGAACATTAGAAAAGCATAACTTGATTAGAAACAGTCAGCATGGTGATATGAGTGGGAGATCATACTTCCTTAACTTGCTGTTAATGAAACCATAAATAGACAAAATACATTTGGAGTATCAGTAAGCAATTTTCAAAGTTTCACATCAGATACTATCGTCATTGACTAGGGTACTGAGTGGTATATGGAAGAGCTTGTTGGATGAAAAACTGCCTCAAACAGTAAACAGTAATTAAATGGAAGCATCAAGAGGTCAAGGGTGTCTGGAACATCACAAGGAACAGTCCTGGGGTTGTTTGGGTTCATCAGAACATGATGTCTTAGATTTCAGTTGCAAATGTAGAAATCTAAATTGTTGACAAGAGATATAAGCCTGAGAAGCACAAGGTCATTGGGGGGTATGCATCAGAGCAAGCTTTTTCAGCTGTAAAACAAAGTGATGTGTATATCCACACACTTCAGTTTGAGTTTGGTTTACCATCAAACAATAAAGCCAATATGCTCTGGTCACTTTTACAAAATTGAAGCTCCACAAGGTCATCAGTACTAAAATTCTATAATCTGCCCAACACCACCAGCACTTTCTGGCAACAAAATAATCACTGTCACCACACTCTCCTTCTTTGTTTCATCTACCACCATTGACAGTTTTAGGGATGCCACAAAAACAAGTGTAGACATATTAGACCTCTCATCAGGGATCTGAATTAATGTCCCATCCTCATTGCCTATTTGCTTTTATGTATCGGCCCGACGAGAGTGCATAAATGTTTGTCTTGAAGTCCTGGATTATATCTACCACTGTTTTCTGTTAAATGGCTGGCCTCATTGAATCTTGCTTGTGGGCTAAAATCAGGATGGCTGGCCTGCTTGCTTTTGGGTAAATGAGGTCCTTCTGCATTGTTTTCCTAAATTGCCAACTCTGCTGGTGACTTTGTATGGGTGGTGAATGTAGCTATAGTATTAGGTTTTTTTGTATGAAGGTGTGAAGGTAGGTGGCATTGGAAAGTCTATGACAATTGTGACAGGGTCGGGCCAGATGACTATAGGAGAGTGATAGAAGGCAGATATATTAGCCCCAGTCTAAGTAGGTCCCTTTTCCCTGGGTAAGGTAACAGGGAAGGTTCCAGAACAATCAGGAACCGTCTGGAGACAATTAAGACAGGCTGATTAGAACACCTGCAGCCAATCAAGAAGCTGCTAGAATTAATTAAGGCAGGCTAATCAGGGCACCTGGGTTTTAAAAAGGAGCTCACTTCAGTTTGTGGTGCGTGTAAGGAGCTGGGAGCAAGATGCACTAGGAGCTGAGAGTGAGAATGCGGACTGTTGGAGGACTGAGGTGTACAAGCATTATCAGACACCAGGAGGAAGGTCCTGTGATGAGGATAAAGAAGGTGTTGGGAGGAGGCCATGGGGAAGTAGCCCAGGGAGTTGTAGCTGTCACACAGCTGTTCCAGGAGGCACCCTAGACAGCTGCATTCCACAGGGCCCTGGGCTGGAACCCGGAGTAGAGGGTGGGCCTGGGTTCCCCCCAAATCCTCCCAACTCCTGGTCAGACACAGGAGTCGTCGACCTGGACTGTGGGTTCAGAAAAACGGACAAGCTGAGGGCTGCCGTGAAGCTCCAAGGCGAGCAAATCCACCAATAAGCACAAGACCCACCAAGGTAGAGCAGGAACTTTGTCACACAATGCATAATGTTCATGACATATCCAAGCATCTAAACAGCCTTTGTTCATGGTGTATAGATTTTTAACTTGCACTTCCTGAGATTTTGTGAATTTAAATGTGCAGCAGGGTAATCAGGCAATAAGACAACTTACCGAGGAATGTGGTGGACTCACTCACCATCACTTGCGATCTTTAAGGTATGTCATAGCTCAGACATATTTTGGGCTTGATGCAGAAATGGCTGGGTGGGGGTCTTTGGCTTCTGATTATGCAGGAAGTGAGACTTAATTATCATGATTGTCTCATGTGGCCTTAAAACATATGAATTTAGGTTTTGTGTGTGGATAATAGAAAGTTTCCATTGCTAGTCCTTCTTTACTGCCTTAAATAGAAGATTTAAGATTAGCTATTCCTACTGTTTTAAACTGTTCTTTTAATGCAAACAGCCTTCTTTAAATATCCTGGTCCAAATGGGTCCCTGGGGCAGATTTTCCAACTGCAGGAAGTAAAAGAACAAAAAAACAAAATAGACACCCTGCAATTTCTCTTTGAAAACTGTGGTGGAATTATCATGTGCATCAAGACCTAAATCCCTGTAAGAATACAGCACTTTACTTCTTGTTGTGCTACTATTGAGACCCTCCTCAAGGCTACTGGAAGAGAAACCTAGCCCTTTAATGAGAAAGCAGCACCTTTAATAAATCTCTGGGGTCTGAAATGGCTTTCAAGTCTGAGCATTTTAAAATGACAGAGACAGCAGTTGGCAAGTAAAAGGAATAGCTATTCTTTATTATTTCTCAGGTACCCAGTCACGCGTTAGGAAACTCTGAGGAACAAATACCATCTAGGGCACATCAAAGATTAAAATGATTTTTTTCTTTGATGTCCCTTTAAAAAAAACAACAAACTAATTTGCTTTAAACTAAATCTACTCCAAACATTTAACCTATTCTGAGCGGCTGCTATTCATGAGGTTTTCAAATTATCTTAGTGTGAGATCTACTGTTTCCATGGGATAAGTTGCATGTATCGCTGCCACATATTACACTTTATGGGCAGTCTTGGGGCAGTCTGAGCAGCAGTATAACATACAGCACAATGTTGAAGGTTTTCTTTAAAAGGAACACTGGGTTTGTGAGCCTGCAAGGCACTGGATGCTTCTGTGCAGGGCTGAGCTCCCCACCACTCCCACTGAGGTTGGTGGAAGTTGGGGGTTCTCTCAGAACCTTGATGGATGGAACCATGAATTCCTGTTGCACTGACAATTCTGCCAGAATCTTCAAAGAGAGCTGACAGTTCTTGACTTCCTGTAATTGGAGAAACTGCCCTGAAGGCTCAGGTGTGCAAGGAAATGTAATGATATATTAAAAGAACTGCACGTATCAAGCAGAACATCTTATTGAGGTAAGGCTTTTAGTTCTAACATGAAAACTCTTTGAAATCACTTTCATATATCCCAACCAAGACTCTGATCCTTGTTATACAAAGGTGCCTTTTAAATACCTTAGAAAGACCTATACATTATAAATATACTACATTGCGGTGTTATTCTTTACAAATAAATCATCTAACAAAGGTAGCACTTTTTCTCTCTGTGAATCATTTGAAAATGTTATTCTGATGTCTGTGAATGTATTTCCCGAATGATAGATTATATGAACAGAATTTAGACTCTGGGATGTTTGCAAACTGTTTGCTTTGGCTATTCACTATACACTATTAGTAATTCACCACTCACTTGTGGCTTCCTGATTCAGAGTGATACATAGGAGGAAATTTATTTGGCCATGAAGGCATGGAGCTAAGGAGCAGCTACTCCACATGGTATTCTCCCTTCAAACATAGGGGGTATCTTTGCCTGAAAAGCCAATAAGAGTTAATGTTGTTGAGAGAATCATTAAGTTGGGCTCAGTGACAGCAGTGCAGGAGAAGTTAAGGCATAGGTGTCACTGAAGGACCTGACTGCAGCCTGGCAGCTGAAGGAAGCATGATGCTGGGAGGAGGGGCAGAGTAGGTATCAGCTTCAAAGGGTAAATCCATCTGAGAGGTTTCAGAGGAACAGCCGTGTTAGTCTGTATTCGCAAAAAGAAAAGGAGTACTTGTGGCACCTTAGAGACTAACCAATTTATTTGAGCATGAGCTTTCGTGAGCTACAGCTCACTTCATCAGATGTTTACCGTGGAAACTGCAGCAGACTTTATATACACACAGAAATCATGAAACAATACCTCCTCCCACCCCACTGTCCTGCTGGTAATAGCTTATCTAAAGTGATCAACAGGTGGGCCATTTCCAGCACAAATCCAGGTTTTCTCACCCTCCACCCCCCCACACAAATTCACTCTCCTGCTGGTGCTAGCCCATCCAAAGTGACAACTCTTTACATAATCAAGTCGGGCTATTTCCTGCATAGATCAAGGTTTTCTCACATCCCCCCCACCCCCATACACACACAAACTCACTCTCCTGCTGGTAATAGCTCATCTAAACTGACCACTCTCCAGGTTTAAATCCAAGTTAAACCAGAACATCTGGGGGGGGTGTAGGAAAAAACAAGAGGAAACAGGCTACCTTGCATAATGACTTAGCCACTCCCAGTCTCTATTTAAGCCTAAATTAATAGTATCCAATTTGCAAATGAATTCCAATTCAGCAGTTTCTCGCTGGAGTCTGGATTTGAAGTTTTTTTGTTTTAAGATAGCGACCTTCATGTCTGTGATTGCGTGACCAGAGAGATTGAAGTGTTCTCCGACTGGTTTATGAATGTTATAATTCTTGACATCTGATTTGTGTCCATTTATTCTTTTACGTAGAGACTGTCCAGTTTGACCAATATACATGGCAGAGGGGCATTGCTGGCACATGATGGCATATATCACATTGGTGGATGTGCAGGTGAACGAGCCTCTGATAGTGTGGCTGATGTTATTAGGTCCTGTGATGGTGTCCCCTGAATAGATATGTGGGCACAATTGGCAACGGGCTTTGTTGCAAGGATAAGTTCCTGGGTTAGTGGTTCTGTTGTGTGGTATGTGGTTGTTGGTGAGTATTTGCTTCAGGTTGCGGGGCTGTCTGTAGGCAAGGACTGGCCTGTCTCCCAAGACTTGTGAGAGTGTTGGGTCATCCTTCAGGATAGGTTGTAGATCCTTAATAATGCGTTGGAGGGGTTTTAGTTGGGGGCTGAAGGTGACGGCTAGTGGCGTTCTGTTATTTTCTTTGTTAGGCCTGTCCTGTAGTAGGTAACTTCTGGGAACTCTTCTGGCTCTATCAATCTGTTTCTTTACTTCTGCAGGTGGGTATTGTAGTTGTAAGAAAGCTTGACAGAGATCTTGTAGGTGTTTGTCTCTGTCTGAGGGGTTGGAGCAAATGCGGTTGTATCGCAGAGCTTGGCTGTAGACGATGGATCGTGTGGTGTGGTCAGGGTGAAAGCTGGAGGCATGCAGGTAGGAATAGCGGTCAGTAGGTTTCCGGTATAGGGTGGTGTTTATGTGGCCATTGTTTATTAGCACTGTAGTGTCCAGGAAGTGGATCTCTTGTGTGGACTGGACCAGGCTGAGGTTGGTGGTGGGATGGAAATTGTTGAAATCATGGTGGAATTCCTCAAGGGCTTCTTTTCCATGGGTCCAGATGATGAAGATGTCATCAATATAGCGCATCACTTGCCCCATAACCTCAGCCATGCGGAACGCAATGCCATCCACAGCCTCAGAAACAACTCTGACATCATAATCAAAAAGGCTGACAAAGGAGGTGCTGTTGTCATCATGAATAGGTCGGAATATGAACAAGAGGCTGCTCGGCAGCTCTCCAACACGAGTTTCTACAAGCCATTACCCTATGATCCCACTGAGAGTTACCAAAAGCAACTACAGCATTTGCTCAAGAAACTTCCTGAAAAAGCACAAGATCAAATCCGCACAGACACACCCCTGGAACCCCGACCTGGGATATTCTATCTACTACCCAAGATCCATAAACCTGGAAATCCTGGGCGCCCCATCATCTCAGGCATTGGCACCCTGACAGCAGGATTGTCTGGCTATGTAGACTCCCTCCTCAGGCCCTACGCTACCAGCACTCCCAGCTACCTTCGAGACACCACTGACTTCCTGAGGAAACTTCAATCCATCGGTGATCTTCCTGATAACACCATCCTGGCTACTATGGATGTAGAAGCCCTCTACACCAACATTCCACACAAAGATGGACTACAAGCCGTCAAGAACACTATCCCCGATAATGTCACGGCTAACCTGGTGGCTGAACTTTGTGACTTTGTCCTTACCCATAACTATTTCACATTTGGGGACAATGTATACCTTCAGATCAGCGGCACTGCTATGGGTACCCGCATGGCCCCACAGTATGCCAACATTTTTATGGCTGATTTAGAACAACGCTTCCTCAGCTCTCGTCCCCTAAAGCCCCTACTCTACTTGCGCTATATTGATGACATCTTCATCATCTGGACCCATGGAAAAGAAGCCCTTGAGGAATTCCACCATGATTTCAACAATTTCCATCCCACCACCAACCTCAGCCTGGTCCAGTCCACACAAGAGATCCACTTCCTGGACACTACAGTGCTAATAAACAATGGCCACATAAACACCACCCTATACCGGAAACCTACTGACCGCTATTCCTACCTGCATGCCTCCAGCTTTCACCCTGACCACACCACACGATCCATCGTCTACAGCCAAGCTCTGCGATACAACCGCATTTGCTCCAACCCCTCAGACAGAGACAAACACCTACAAGATCTCTGTCAAGCTTTCTTACAACTACAATACCCACCTGCAGAAGTAAAGAAACAGATTGATAGAGCCAGAAGAGTTCCCAGAAGTTACCTACTACAGGACAGGCCTAACAAAGAAAATAACAGAACGCCACTAGCCGTCACCTTCAGCCCCCAACTAAAACCCCTCCAACGCATTATTAAGGATCTACAACCTATCCTGAAGGATGACCCAACACTCTCACAAGTCTTGGGAGACAGGCCAGTCCTTGCCTACAGACAGCCCCGCAACCTGAAGCAAATACTCACCAACAACCACATACCACACAACAGAACCACTAACCCAGGAACTTATCCTTGCAACAAAGCCCGTTGCCAATTGTGCCCACATATCTATTCAGGGGACACCATCACAGGACCTAATAACATCAGCCACACTATCAGAGGCTCGTTCACCTGCACATCCACCAATGTGATATATGCCATCATGTGCCAGCAATGCCCCTCTGCCATGTATATTGGTCAAACTGGACAGTCTCTACGTAAAAGAATAAATGGACACAAATCAGATGTCAAGAATTATAACATTCATAAACCAGTCGGAGAACACTTCAATCTCTCTGGTCACGCAATCACAGACATGAAGGTCGCTATCTTAAAACAAAAAAACTTCAAATCCAGACTCCAGCGAGAAACTGCTGAATTGGAATTCATTTGCAAATTGGATACTATTAATTTAGGCTTAAATAGAGACTGGGAGTGGCTAAGTCATTATGCAAGGTAGCCTGTTTCCTCTTGTTTTTTCCTACCCCCCCCCCAGATGTTCTGGTTTAACTTGGATTTAAACCTGGAGAGTGGTCAGTTTAGATGAGCTATTACCAGCAGGAGAGTGAGTTTGTGTGTGTATGGGGGTGGGGGGGATGTGAGAAAACCTTGATCTATGCAGGAAATAGCCCGACTTGATTATGTAAAGAGTTGTCACTTTGGATGGGCTAGCACCAGCAGGAGAGTGAATTTGTGTGGGGGGGTGGAGGGTGAGAAAACCTGGATTTGTGCTGGAAATGGCCCACCTGTTGATCACTTTAGATAAGCTATTACCAGCAGGACAGTGGGGTGGGAGGAGGTATTGTTTCATGATTTCTGTGTGTATATAAAGTCTGCTGCAGTTTCCACGGTAAACATCTGATGAAGTGAGCTGTAGCTCACGAAAGCTCATGCTCAAATAAATTGGTTAGTCTCTAAGGTGCCACAAGTACTCCTTTTCCATCTGAGAGGAGGCCCTAGGGGTTTGCAGGGTTGCAATTCACTTTTACTCCAGAAACTTGAGTTCTGAAGGACCCTTGTCCACCATGTGAGACTAACATGGGTGGAACTTGTGGAAGGGGAAAAATAAAAACCTGCAAGAAATCCTAACAAAGTTTTATGAGTTCTATCTTTCTCTCCTGCAGGCTTTATTTGGCTTATAGAATTTTAAAACAGGATCTGCCACTAAAACATGAATCTTTGTGCAGAAATTCCTCTTCTTTGTGTCAAAACTAAGTGTCCTCTTTAAATCATGGAACAAATTTAATTAACCTCAACTAAACCAATCTGAACTTAGTTATTTTGCCTGCCTGCTAATATTCATGTTCGTATTTGGTTTAACATGGGCCATTTTAGGAGTAAGGTTGCCAATTTTGGTTGGATGTATTCCTGGAGATTTAATCACATGACATCTTTAATTAAAAATTAATCTTTAATTCCTGGAGACTCCAGGCCAATCCTGGAGGGTTGTCAACCCTATTTAGGAGCCTGGGGCAAACAGGAATAATCTAGTCCTTAACTATTACATGGAAATGTTCCTCAAACCTGTGGGTTAACATTTAAACTATAATATTGCTCACCCTATTCAGTATTCCTGCAGGTCTGTAAACTGCAAAATGACTTGGGGGCTGGTTAGTTAAATAATACTGTAATTTGGGTTTCAAGCATTTAGGTGGTCAATTGATATAATTTTAAGCTTTAGGCAAATGTTTGGTAAGTTAGTTTTGGTTTTGTGAAATTCTACAGAGACTCCATCTGGACCTGGGGATTAATTAGAGAGATGCATTTCAAATCCTGTCTAGATTTTGTAGGCTCATTTACACACAGTATAAAAGCTCCACATTTGTTAAGGGATTGTTTGTGGATTGGAGGTCATCAATGCCTTGGAAGCTGTATAGATTTTTATAGAAACTCTCAGTCTCTTGTACTATGGTCACAGTATCAGAAACCTATTGCCTGGAGTCAATTTTAGAAAAGAATTAATAGGCTCCAACAACCTTGTCTGCTTTGCTGTCTGCTTTCTCACAAAAAATGTGTCTAATTATTCTTAGCCCATGATGCATTCTATTAATTAGGTGTTTAATTTCCATCTATCATTTATTGGTTACCTATGTGCACCTGGTGATGTTGTGTTTTGCCGGAGTCTGTTTAAGCTGTTTCATTGATCTAGTAGGTTCTGTTTGTTGGGTCTCATGTTTTACAAGTGTACTGAAGAAAGAGTAATTAGTAATTTAATTACTATTTTAAGAGCTTCCCAACTGGTATTTAGGAACCTTTCCTGTGTATCATTTAACTTTGTATAGAAAATGATTTAAAATATACATACATACATGTGGTAAATTATATTGCTAGACAAGATTGAGATACTCTTCAGTTTTAATAGTGGTAGAGTGATCAAGTTAAAATTCACTTGTGCTTCTCTCATCGTTGCCAATAAAAGTTTGGAAGTCAATAAAAATTATTGCTAGTATAAAATTTCCAAGGGAATAAGCGAAATTGTATGCAATCTCAGGCATTAGATTTAAAAGATATCCAGATATACAAATATTCTTTATTTGCTTATATATTTTGTTTGTTTGTTTCACTAATATATTCTGATCTGAGATTAATTTTTACTGATAATAAACTTGATCTGTCCTTTCCCACATTTTGAAATAATGCTAGCATTTCCGCTATTGTGTTGTGATATATTAGGTATTTAAACACATTTTGAGAACAGATTAATTGATTGGCATTAGGGTTATATGGATATTTTAGTGTAATTTGAGTTTCCTTCATGAGACTACTTACTATTACAGATTTCTGGGTTTCTTTTTTAATCTCTGTCACTTTTAGAGATGTGTGTTTTCTTATCAGCTTTATTTTAAAGTTTCATAACACTGATCAATTACATGGCATTCTTGTAAGACATAAGTATCTGCTCTACTTTTATTTCAAAGCAACCAGCAGAAAGGAGTTTATAAACAGCAAATCATCCCATACACACATGATTTTTTTTAAGAGAATGAGTGGATAAAGAGAATTAGTAGGAGTGACTCTAGCAGATTTCTGTACACCACATTTATATCCTAATCAGGAGGTCTTCTTTTTTCAGGAGAAACTTCAACATTTCAATTCCCTTATTTCCTTTGTAGGTCATAACAAGCTAAGTAGGACTTATTTCATTTCATGCTTCTGCCTGGGATCAGACTCTTGTAAAGAACTTGTAATTACCATGAGTGTACAATGCTCTGTTAATTGCAACAATTGTGGTTTGTTGATGAATTGATTAAATCCACATGTAGAAAGTAATTAACCTCAGGTCCCTGAACAGGAGATATTAAATCATTTATTATCAGAGTATCTCACAATTAGATCCTTCTGATACCTTTATTTGGAGTGCTGGAATAAGTGAAGTGGTAAGAGGTGTGGAAAGTAAACCATGTATTTCTGTTACAGAGTCAATTTCTGCCGTATCAATTTAAAAAGAAAGAGGTGGAATCTTTAATTGTATTTTTATGCTTTTAATGCAATTAGACTGGAAACTGCTGAAGTCTGTTTTTGGTATACATCTGTCCTAAATATAAAGGGAAGGGTAAACACCTTTAAAATCCCTCCTGGCCAGAGGAAAAACCCTTTCACCTCTAAAGGGTTAAGAAGCTAGGATAACCTCGCTGACACCTGACCAAAATGACCAATGAGGAGACAAGATACTTTCAAAAGCTGGGAGGAGGGAGAAAAACAAAGGGTCTGTGTCCGTCTGTGTGATGCTTTTGCCAGGAACAGAAAGGAATGGAGTCTTAGAACTTAGTTAGTTATCTAGCTAGATATGCGTTAGATTCTGTTTGTTTAAATGGCTGAGAAAATAAGCTGTGCTGAATGGAATGGATATTCCTGTTTTTGTGTCTTTTTGTAACTTAAGGTTTTACCTAGAGGGATTCTCTATGTTTTGAATCTAATTACTCTGTAAGGTATTTACCATCCTGATTTTACAGAGGTGATTCTTTTACTTTTTCTTCTGTTAAAAAATTCTTCTTTTAAGAACCTGATTGCTTCTTCATTGTTCTTAAGATCCAAGGGGTCTGTGTTCACCTATGCAAATTGGTGAGGATTTTTATCAAACTTTTCCCAGAAAAGGGGGTGTAGGGTTTGGGAGGATTTTGCGGGGAAAGACGTTTTCAAGCAGGCTCTTTCCCGTTTATATATGTGTTAGACATTTGGTGGTGGCAGCGATAAAGTCCAAGGGAAAAAGGAAAATAGTTTGTACCTTGGGGAAGTTTTAACCTAAGCTGGTAAAAATAAGCTTAGGAGGTTTTCATGCAGGTCCCCACGTCTGTACCCTAGCGTTCAGAATGGGGAAGGAACCTTGACAACATCTGAGTCATGACATAACATTGTTAGAAAACACTGAATTTCCTGTCAAATTTCTGTATTTGCCACTTTATCAAGGAATTATTTTGGCTGGGGAAATAACAGTAACCCCTTTATTTTACTTTTAAAAAGTCAATTGTTATTTTTTAAAGAATATCCACGATGATGTAATTGGCTTGGGAATGACTGTGTTTAGAGCTTGAAATTCAGAGGGAGACACATAGAGTTCAAAGAATGTGTGCAGTGGGAAAATGAGAAGTATTCATAGTCAAACTCTCATGTTAAGTTCTTCCAGAGTTGATTTGGGCAGATACTCCCAATACCTGACCTGACTGCCAGCAGACCGACGAGTAGGATCCCTTAACTGACGTGTGCTGAGAAACTCTTTAGAAGTATCTGATCTTTTCTTAACAGCTGTAGCTAGGGCAGAAGGTGACAAAATGCCTGACCTACTCACATGCCTCCAAATCAGTCCTATGTCCACCTGTATCTAAATACTTCCAAAATGGGTCAGCTGATTACTATTTTGTTTTTTAAAATGAATTTTTAGAGCTAATGGAAGATAACAACTTGGCAGCCCTGAAGACTAGAATCTTCTGTTTATCCACAGAACAAGTATAACACGGGCAGAAATACTGCACAACTCTCTCACACAACCAGTGATATGCCTCAAGCCTATCCTAGAGCTATGAGCTCTAGGGAAGAGACCCATGTGGAGTCTACATGTCCTGTTGAGCCTCTCTGAGACTACAGTTAGTGCCAATTGTTGTCCCATTTTCTCGGATGTGTCTCTTGGAATGGTGTGAGACCACCAAGTCATTTGACATTCCATTAAGTTACCAAACAGGCATCATCATTTCTCAGATCATAATGGGTTTTTATCAATACTGATCTGGCTGAATTTGAACCCCTGGTCTGGAACTCATTTCTTATTTTTTAAGCTTATACTAACTCAGTGCTGAACTGTGTACAGTTGATGTCACTTAAAAAATCAAAAAACTCTCTTGATTAAAAAAGTGTAGTCTAATCTCAGAACGTTTTTTGACTAAACAAATATTTTGTTTTTGAAGAACCGCTGTGGTAAAAGACTTTAAAATGTGCTTAACTGTAAGCCTGGGAATAGTTCATTAAAGTCAATGAGACCGCTCATGTGCTTCAAGTTAAGCATGAGCTTAAGTGCTTTGCAGATCAGGGCCTAAATGTTGTGCTGGCACAAACCCATAAGGTAAATGTACCTAACCTTAAAAAATGTTATGGGTTGAATGGACAAACTTTTTCAGTCAAGTAGCACATTCACTGAAAAATGCAGTTTTGGCCAAATAAAAAAAATAAGGATTTTTTTTTTTAAAGTTTAAACCCCCCCCCCCCCCGCCGCCTTTTGGAGATATACCATTTCTGCATTTTGTTTAGCAATGAATCATTTCATTTTGACAT
This sequence comes from Caretta caretta, assembly GCF_965140235.1. Lineage (NCBI taxonomy): Eukaryota > Metazoa > Chordata > Testudines > Cheloniidae > Caretta > Caretta caretta. The sequence continues at coordinate 71,144,820 of NC_134207.1, forward strand.
GGTGCTTTGAATCAACATTTCATTTTGTTTTGAAATGTCATTTCAAAGTGACATTCAAAACATTGTGTTTGACCTGAACACATTGGGTGGGGGGTTGGGTTGTTTTGGTGAGAAAAAACACAAAAAAATAGTTTTGGTTCAAAATGACCAATTTTTATTTGGTTCAAAGCCACCAAACCAAAAAAAAAAAATCTGCTCTAGGTACAGGTCTAAGGAAGAAATTGGCTACCAAAGTGACAAAAATGTAGTTTTTTTGAGTCTTTATTCTTCTTTCCCTATTTTGACACTGCATGTACATCCCTTCCACCCAACCCCCACCTTGTTTCCAAAATGTTGCCTGATAGCAGAGTAGTTAGCATATCTGGGTCATTCAGGCATCATCAATTGTTCCCTGGCAGGCAGATAATGATTAACTGGTCTCCATTCTCTGGAATTTCATGGATTTCCTTTTTAAATGAATCTAGTTGGCAAGCAATGTATTGATGCAGATGGAAACATAACATCACATTACATGACAGTGATTTTTGATGACAAAGGCAAAGTAGCTAAAATGTTCAAGTTCATTATATATTGCCCACAGTACACCAATGATGGCTAAAACTGTGAACATTAAATGACACCATTCAGAACGCCAACCCAATAATTTTATTTTAAACAAAAGGAAACACACAGAGTCTGTCAAAAAGCTGAAAAGTTGGGGGTCATCTGAACTTCCACAGTAAAGATCATGGTCTGAACGTCTGCTGAGATAGATAGCTAGTAGCCAGGAACTTACACAGTTCTTTATTTTTAAAGTCTTTACTATCATTTATATGAGGGCATTTATATTAAAACTACCCAGTTGCTATTTGAGGGTATTTAAACATACAAAGACATACAAAGTCCAAGAATATACCATTCTTCATTAAAAAATACTCCTAGTGATCTTTCACATCCAGCAAAATGAGTCCCCAAACTGATATCATGTTTTAATGTGATAGTAGTAGGATCACCCAGTGGAGTACTTTGAGTTTCATGTTGCAAAATTTGGTTGAGTAGGTTGTTGTTGCCTGTTCTGCCTCCTAAAGGTTTTTCTGTGAATGTAGATTGCCAATCAGCCTGAAGAGAAGTGGAGCACTCCAGATGGGGAACTCTGAAGAAGCTCAACCAGCCTGTGATTAGCTGGGCACATCTTTTGGTGCCTCTTACTGAAAGGTTACAGACCTTTTGGTGCATTGCCTGGTTTGGTATAGCCTGCTCTTTAAGACACCACTAGATTAGGGTGTCTTAGGGCTTTGGGGTGCTGTGTGTATTGGTGCAACAAATTACTTACTAGGAATTGTGATGAGTGTGATGTGGTGATGAGTTGACACAAAAACTATAGAGGAAAAGTTGTCTGAGCTTTCATACATGGTGACATCATGTAGATTTTTCTAATGTGTGATGACAACAAATGACTTTGTATTTAGACGTCATTAAACGTCACATGTATATAATGATGCAACTGATAATCTATGGCAGTGGTTCCCAAACTTGTTCTGCCGCTTGTGCAGGGAAAGCCCCTCCCGGGCCGGGCCAGTTTGTTTACCTGCCGCATCTGCAGATTTGGCCGATCGCGGCTCCCACTGTCCGCGGTTTGCTGCTCCAGGCCAATGGGAGTTGCTGGAAGTGGCGCGGGACGAGGGATGTGCTGGCTGCCCCTTCCAGCAGCTCCCATTGGCCTGGAGCAGCAAACCGCAGCAACTGGGAGCTGCGATCGGCTGAACCTGCGGACGCGGCAGGTAAACAAACCAGCCCTGCCTGCCACAGGCTTTCCCTGCACAAGCGGCGGAACAAGTTTGGGGACCACTGATCTGTGGGTATCTCAGAATAGGCCAGTATAGCCACAGTTGCATTTTATCATGGAAGGTTAATATGGGCAAGTAACACCCAGAGCCTCCAGTTTGTCAGTAAATTGCCTGGTAAGAGAGACTAGTGGTAATCTGTTTTAAGATCAATCATGAAAATACTTTTGCAGAGATTCACTTGGTTCCTAGAAGTCCTTGACTCACAGCAAGAGTATAATCAAATTTTAGTCACTTTGTGATTCATACCTGAAAAAGGCAATCTGCATGGCCAGTGTTCCTAATGAATTTATAGCAGTTAAGTAATCCTTGTGTGATGACTGCAAGCTTTTATTTTCTGTCCACACCTATTAAAATAACTCAGTGAGAGGATTGTTAATTCAATACAGAGTCTTTCATCTTTGGGTTTCTCATTTAAATTCAGCCCAGGTAGGTAGTAATGAAAACCACTGTCACAAACGGGACAAGGCAAGTCAGACTTAGCGGCCAGAGCTGGAGTTGGGAGCCAGGCCAAGTCAGGTATCAGGAGGTCACAGTCTCAGACAGGTACCAAGGTTCAGGCATCAAGAGATAGGCAAGGTCAGGTTACCAGGAGATCAGGGTCAGGCACCAGGTTACAGACAGCAATTGAAGAGCAAAGCCAAGGACAAATCAGGGTCAGAAGCCAGATTCTAGGGATTTTCACAAGCAGGGTATGGAGCAGACACAGGCAGGCAAACAACCTGCATTGTTGCTCAGACAGCTTCTCATCACGGCTTCCTGGTTTAAGCACTGGTACCAGCCAATGAGTGGTCTGCAAGAAGCCACCACATTCAGGCCCTGCTGGGTAGTACTTCCTGCCAGGCCCAGCCTCACAGGGTCCTCCCATGGGAGCTAAGCCTAAGTGGTGATGTGGTAGCATCAGGACCACAGACATCTCCCCCCGCCAGGTTCTAGCCACCTAATCAGTGATTTTAGTATAGTTCTCCGTGGACAGGCTCTATACTATAAAAATCATCTCCACAACTACCATCAATTGGCAAACAAAAACTCTCAACACAGAGGCCAAGAAATGAATGGAGAATAAATATTACTGTGTGGCTTCCAAAGGTGGTCCCTCCAGTGGTGAGACAGTGTGAGGAATAGTGTACTGCTGCAACTCATTCTTTATTCATTGGTTTAAAAGGAGGGCATTTTGTCCAGTTCCTTTTCTCCTTATTTGTACACGGACAACAAATGTCAATGCCCAGGTTCCATAAGCAGAGGATGGCCTCTGTGTCAAGGGACGCTATGAGTTGTGTCATGTTGGTCACTGTTCACTGCAAGTTATTGTCTGCAATGCTTTTCTACGATCACAACATGGGAAAGAAACCAGGCTAAGATAGTGCAAAGTTGAGGCAAATCTGGATGAGCCATAGAGTAGCTCTGTCCACACTGATCATCAGTGTATGGTAAAGGGTCAGTCATGCTCTTGTCCAAGAGTGTGTGAGTGGTTATAGTGGTCAAAAGGTCACACCTTGGTCTGCAGAAGTGGGTTTCCTCTCTGCATATGACCAGACCTTTGAGTTAGCACTACATGTTGTTTCCTGTCTGAGAATGGGGCTTCAGTCAACCAATGATATAATAGGTTGGTTTAATTTGGCACAGCTCTCCAGGCGGACTTATCAGTAATGACATCTCATTGAAGGTCTGGTGGAGCTGTGTGCAATAGCACATATGGACTGGAGACTGGTGTATAACTCGACCAGCCACTAATAATATGAGTGGCCAAATTCATATTCATGTTGACAAGCTGAGTATGGGGTCTGTCCCGCAGTCTTCAGAGCAGTAATGCTGTCAGTATGGCACTCTTCACAGGAACTAAAATTTACCCTGTTGGAAAATGTCATGCCCTAATACAATAGCCACAAGGGTTCCAAAAACAACGCCTGTAGTGCACAAATGCACAGATCTGTTAGTTAATAGTAAGCCTTTCAGAAAGCCTTTAATAAAATCCCCCAAAAAGGCTCTTAAGCGAAGTAAGCCATCATGGAATAAGAGGGAAGGTCCTCTCATGGATCACTAAACTGGTGAAAAGATTGAAAACCAAGGATAGGAATAAATGGTCAGTTTTCTCAGTGGAGAGACATAAATAGTGGGTCCCCGAAGGATCTGTACTGGGACAAGTGCTGTTCAACATATTCATAAATGATCTGGAAAAGAGGATAAACAATGAGGTGGCAAATTTTTCAGATACAAAATTACTCAAGAAGTTAAGACCAAAGCTGACTGCAAAAGAGTTATGAAGGGATTTCTCAAAACTGGGAGAACTGGGCAACAAAATGGCAGATGAAATTCAATGTTGATAAAGCAAAGTAATGCATGTTGGAAACCATAATCACAACTATATGTACAAAATTATGGGGTCTAATTAGCGGTTACCACTCAAGATAGGTGGGGTAATATCTTTTATTGAATCAATTTCTGTTGGTAAGAGAGGCTTGAAAGCTTGTCTCTCTCACCAACAGAGGTTGGTCAAATAAAAGATGTTACCTCACCCGCCTTGTCTTTCCAGTATCTTGGGACCGACACAGCTACAACTATACTGTTACTACTCAAGAAAGAGATCTTGGAGCCATTGTGGATAGTTCTCTGAAAATGTCTGCTTAATATACTGTGGCAGTCAAAAAAGCTAACTGTGTTAGGAACCATTATAACCATATTAAGCATAGAGAAGGGATAGATAATAAGAGAATAAATATCATAATGGCAGTATATAAATCCATGGTATGCCCACACCTTGACTACTGCATGCAGTTCTGGTTATCCCATCTCAGAAAAAGATGTACTGGAATTGGAAAAGGTATAGAGAAGGGCAACAAAATTTATTAGGGGTATGGGAACAACTACCATATGAGGAGAGGTTTAAAAGCCTAGGACTATTCATCTGAGAAAAGAGATGACTAAGTGGAATATGATAGAGGTCTATAAAATCAGGAATGGTGTGGAGAAAGTGAATAAGGAAGTGTTATTTATATTTTCCAATAAAAGAGGAACCCGGGGTCACCCTGTGAAATTATTAGGCAGTAGGTTTAAAACAACATAAGAAAGTACTTCTTCACACAGTCAACCTGTGGAAATCATTGCCAGGGAATGTTGTGAAGGCCAAAAGTATAACTGTGTTCAAAAAATAATTAGGTAAGTTCATGCAAGATAGGTTTGTCAATGGCTATTGGCAAAGATGATCAGGATGCAACCACTTACTATGGGTTTTCCTAAACTTTGGACTGCCAGAAGCTGGGACTGGGTGACAGGATGGATGTCTCAAAATTGCTCTATTCTGTTCATTCCTTCTGAAGCATCTGGCACGGCCATGGTTGGAATACAGGATACTGGGCTAGATGGACCATTGGTCGGAGTGAATGTGGTCATTCTTATGTTTTTATGTCTGTCAAAAAGTAGAATGTTGATAGCTCTTTTTCTTTTCTCTAGTGTAGCACAGCTAAGGATACAAAACAACTAAATTCAGGTGTCTATTTTGTCTCATTTTGTGGAAAAGTGTCTAGTTCAATGTGGCACCTGTGAGCCAGGCATTGGAAGTGGAACACTTAAACCCACTGGACTCATAGACCCATGTTTTCAAATGTGAGTGAGGTAAAATTTGGCAAAGACACCTGGGCATCTTGAGAGATAGAAAGGCTTATTATTATTATTATTTATACCAGAGGTCTCATCTACCTTAGGACCCATTTCGTTTGGCACCGTAGAGATCTGCAGCTCCTGCTGACTTCGAGAGCAATTCTGGTTTGTTTTGTTTTGTTTTTATTTTCTATCTTCTGTTATTTCCCCAAATCAGACCTGGAATTAATTTCATATCAAAGTGATTCCTCCTCCATTGAAAATCTAGCATTTCTTTTGATCTAATGTGTCCTATATTTCTTTGTGATAAGCCATTTTGCACGGCAGTTAGTCTGAGAATGTTTCTGGTATATTCTCTGAAGAGCTTTTCCTTCAGTTCTTACGCTGCTCTTCCAACTCTTGTCTTTGAGATGGGAAGGCAGATAGAAATCTAAGGAGAAGAAGTTAGCCCCAAATGTGCAGTTAAAACACACTGTAAAAATATTCAGCATGAAGGAAACAGGAAGATTTAAATGGTCAATTATTTTACCAGAAACCTGCTTTGGTATGAACAATTTCCTCATCAGATAATGGGGGATAAAATAATATGACAGGAGAATATAAAGATGTGTCTTTATTAGAATTAGAATAGGCTGCTTATTTAATTTAATGGATCTTAACAATGAGAACATTTCACACTATACAAATTTATGAACTCTACGGCTGATCACAATGTCATGTAAAATCTTCTGATGATAGCCATCAGTAAACACTTTTATCTCTCTGTTCTGTTATATCCACTTTTTTATAGTAAGTGTTTTTAATCTGGATAATAAATGTTTTATATTTTATTTGCTTAAAACCTCACAGTAACATAGAAACTAGATAAGAATCATAAGTTATAATAGTTATATTTCTCTGTGAGAACAGAAAAATATATGGACATTTTCCCTTGATTATTTAACACTCCTTTTAGAGTGTACCAACAAAGATGTTGCTTACTATAGAGGACCTGTGCTACTAAATTTGGGTCTTGTTGCAATTCTGAACACCCTGAAATTTGAAGCCATTCAGATCTAGGACTTTGTTTTGGGAGCATTTCCATCCTTTCTGGTTTAGTGATGATGACCTAAATGATGTACATCTGTGACTGGGAATGGTGGTTGTATTTGTGAAGCATAAAAATGATCATTAGTTATGGATGTACCTATACACAGACAGCAAAATTGCCAAGTAACTACATATACGTGGAGTAGGGAATAATTCTGAAGACCTTATGCACCAGAAACCAGGACTTTTCTCCTTGAGTGGAGAGAGAATCTCTGCTAGATGTAATTACTATGATAAAAGGGTGTATGTTCTCTTTTCAGGTCAGTCAGCTACAAACCAATACACTAGTATAGAACTGAAATATTCTACCCAGTAAGATAGTAGTTCACACATACATGCCCAGATATTATAACATGTACTGGGCTTGGGTTTTTGGTCCCTGAGGAGACTGGGATACCATAGCTCTATCCATTCCAGGAAGACTAAGTATGAGTATGTCTACACTCCAGTAAAGGACTTGTGGCAGAGCCGCAGTAAGTTCAGATCAGCTGACTCATGCTTGTGTGGCTTGGGCTCTGAGGCTAAAAATTGCTGGGTAGACATTCAGGTTCAGGCTGGAGTTTCGGCTCTGAAACCCCGTGAGATGGGTGGGTCTAAGAGCCTGGCTCCAGCCTGAATCTTGTAGCCCAAGCCCTATGAACCTGAGTCAATTGACCCAGGCTTGGAGACTCGGTACTGCGAGTCTTTTTTATTGCAGCATAGACATACGCTTTAAGGACAACAGCTTCAAAAGGTAATTATGAGCTGGGAATGGAGTGGTACCCAATCAGATGAGGATTCCTCCTGCTCCTATCCAAATGGAGACGAGGAGGAGGACATAGTTAAACCCTTCACTCAGCTATTCACTATTTCAATCAAGGTCATGTTGGCTTGATCACCTTAGCTGTTCTGGACTGTTGTGAAACCACATGCAGAGTGATGCAGTAGCTAAGCTGCTGTGACCTAAATCTTTTAGCACAATAAACTACATCCAGGAATCAACAGATAGGTAGCAAAGCAAGAGTGTGATGAGCTCACTGTGTGAAGCGCCACCTAACATGTGAACAGCCAGTCTGTCCTGGACAATATACCAAGAGAAAGGAGGAACATCATAAATGAGACTGCTTTTATGTAATTGACGTCAATGTTAATACTTTCAATTTTTTAAAATATATTTTTAATATAATTTGGTTTACATTATTTGATTCTATGTATAACTTTGACACCGTATCCGCATGTTGCTGACAGAACCAAGTGAGTTTATCTTTGATGGAATTATTAAAATGAGTCACCGCCAATCAAATCTGCTCTTAGGCAATACAACTGAATTTTCAATAACTGGGTTACACCCTTTTGGCTGTCATATTTAAGTGTTCCATTACAAATCATGCTGCAATCTTAGTTGTAATGTCAAGCGCTGCTGAGTAAGTCTCTTTAATTGAATATACTAGTTAGAAACAGAAGGCAGAATCTCTAGCAGTAAAATGAAACAGCCCCCTGCATGAAAAGGAGTAAAAATTTATGCTTTGACCAAAATCTTATAATGTGCTGAATCTTTGGGCAGAAATTTTGGTAATATCAGTTTTGCCTGTAAAACCAATAAATATTAAGGGATCCATTCCAGATTTGACATTTATATATTTACATCTTGCTTCATGCACTGAAGTTAAAGAAGTACGGGCTGGATGAATGGACTATAAGGTGGATAGAAAGCTGGCTAGATCATAAGGCTCAACAGGTAGTGATCAATGGCTCCATGTCTAGTTGGCAGCCGGTATCAAGCGGAGTGCCCCAAGGGTCAGTCCTGGGGCCGGTTTTGTTCAATATCTTCATTAATGATCTCGGGGATGGCGTGGACTGCACCCTCAGCAAGTTTGCAGATGACACTAAACTGGGAGGAGTGGTAGATATGCTGGAGAGTAGGGATAGGATACAGAGGGACCTAGACAAATTAGAGGATTGGGCCAAAAGAAATCTGATGAGGTTCAACAAGGACAAGTGCAGAGTCCTGCACTTAGGACAGAAGAATCCCATACACTGCTACAGACTAGGGACTGAGTGGCTAGGCAGCAGTTCTGCAGAAAAGAACCTAGGGGCTACAGTGGACGAGAAGCTGGATATGAGTCAACATTGTGCCCTTGTTGCCCTTGTTGCCAAGAAGGCTAATGGCATTTTGGGCTGTATAAGTAGGAGCATTGCCAGCAGATCGAAGGACATTCAGCATTGGTGAGGCCTCATCTGGAGTACTGTGTCCAGTTTTGGGCCCCATGCTACAAGAAGGATGTAGAAAAATTGGAAAGAATCCAGCGGCAGACAACAAAAATGATTAGGGGGCTGGAGCACATGACTTGTGAGGAGAGGCTGAGAGAACTGGGATTATTTAGTCTGCAGAAGAGAAGAATGAGGGGGGATTTGATAGCTGCTTTCAACTACCTGAAAGGGGTTCCAAAGAGGATGGATTTAGACTGTTCTCAGTGGTAGCAGATGACAGAACAAGGAGTAATGGTCTCAAGTTGCAGTGGGGGAGGTTTAGGTTGGATATTAGGAAAAACATTTTTACTAGGAGGGTGGTGGATCATGGGATTGGGTTACCCAGGGAGGGGTGGTCCTTCCTAAGGGGTTTTTAAGGTCAGGCTTGACAAAGCCCTGGCCAGGATGATTTAGTTGGGGATTAGTCCTGCTTTGAGCAGGGGGGTTGGACTAGATGACCTCCTGAGATCCCTTCCAACCTTGATATTCTATGAACATATTAAAATGAAATTTTTTATTCACATCAAATATAGATATTTGATTAATTTTTGTAAGAAAATATTATTGTGATTACAGTAGTACTTAGTACAGGAACTCCTCACTTAACGTTGTTATGTTCCTGAAAAATGCGACTTTAAGTGAAATGATATTAAGCGAATCCAATTTCCCCATAAGAATTAATGTAAATGGGGGGGGTTAGGTTCCAGGGAATTTTTTTTTTGCCAGACAAAAGGCATTATACACATTTTAAACAATTTTAAACAAGCAATGTAATACTGCAATCATTGCTGAGTATGAAGCTTGGTTGAGGTGGTGGAGTCAGAGAGTGGAAGAGGGTGGATTGTTTGGCTGCTTCTCTTGCTGAACTTTCTGAACTCAAAAAAACACATCCAGAGATAGTTGTTTAGCTTTCCTTTTTTTTTTCTTGGTAAAGTTCTTTATAGCAAATCATTAGATGACCAACTTCCCTAATCATTTTGGAACTGCATTCCCTGTCAGGATCATCATCACTCAGGATTTGCAAGCCAGCTTCAATCATTTGGAAAGCTTCAGAAAGAGGTTTGGCAGTCAAATTTCAAACTTCTTGGTCCTCTTCTTCCATTGCTCCTATCACCTCTAGTTGCATCAGATCTTCATTGGTTAGCTCTTCTCCGTGTGATTGCAGAAGTTGTGTAAAATCGGCTTCTTCCACCTCATCAAAACCTGCTTTCTTGGCCAAGCCGAGGACATCTTTCTTCATGGTGGGGACAACATCTTTAAATCCTATTAAGTCTCTGGAGACAATGAGGCAGGCAAGGAGGCTGACGGTGCTGTAGGCTAGGAGAAGCACGTTGTGCAGCAGCAGCGGCAGCTTCCCCTACTCTGCAAGCACTAGGGGTGGGGGGCTCAACCCTCAGCCCGCCCACTCCACCCCTTCCCTCAAGCCCCCACCGTTTACCCGCCTCTTCTCCCCGGCCTCACCTCATCCCCCTTTACTTCACAGGCTGCTTCCTCGCTCCTACCCCCTCCCTCCTGCCTCCTAAACACAGCAAGCCAGCTGATTGCCACAGGCAGGAGGCCGGGGGAGGAGGGGAAAGGCACTGATCTGCGGTGTCTGCCAGGGGGATGAAGCTGTGGGGAGGGGGAGAGCGTAGGGAGGCTGCCTGCTGTGGAAAAAGCAGGCAGCCAAACAACCTAAGAGTGGAGCATTGCTCAACTTTAAATGAGCATGTTCCTTCCCTAATTGATCAGCAACGTAACAACGAAACAACGTTAACTGGGACGACTTTAAGCAAGGAGTTCCTGTAGTAACTAGAGGCACCTACAGAAACTGGGACCCCATTGTGCTAGGCACTGTATGAACACCTAGTGAGACAGTCACTGCTCAGAAGGTCTTGAAATCTAAATAGATTAGACAGACAAAGGGTAGCTTACTATTGATTTTACACTGGATTTTTATATGTTAAAGAGAATAATGTTCAGAAAATGTTCCAGAACTATGTGTAAATGAGGATACTTTACTCACCTTGAGGAAAATGGTGAGTTTATTTCTACAGCCAACAAAAGTGAGCTCATGAGTAGACATGAGTACTCTTACAGGTAGACATTTTCATATTTGGGCATCGGAATAAGTGTTCTGACATTTTCAGTTGTGCTGAGCACACACAACTTCTATTGACTTTCACTTCTGATGCCTAAATGTGCTTTTAGCTAACTTTAGGCACCTAACTTTGAAAACTTTGGCCTAAATATTTCAATTTCAACTAAAAAATTGCAAGGTGATGTTTTAGAAATATCCTGTAAAGACATTGGGACATGGAACTACTCCCATGCTTAAAGTTAAATACATGAGTACGCCTTTCCAAGATCAGGCTTTAGGCAGATGAGATAGAAAGGAACATTTGATATGATTACTCATCCTTTTTGTTTGCTTTGTAGTTGTACCCTTCCAATCATTGGGGCACTTAAATGGCCAGATAAGTTTTGTCATAGGATTTGAAAAGAATGACTCAGACTCAGACACTGCGTTGAAAGCCTTCAAAGAGATAATCAACCTTTATGATGATACTAATTTTCAGTTCTTAATCAACTGAATCCAGTTATCCATGAGATCCAGAATATTTTGCAAAAGGGGTTGCATAATCCAATTAATACAGATATGGAACTTGTTTTGAGATCTGGAAACACTTGAATAGTTTAAGAAATTTCTAAGAGGCTGTGGAACAGAAATTCCCAGTGCTTGAGTTGTATGCTCATTTTTGCCTCTCTGAATCCAGAAAACTGTACAAATGAATTCTTTAAACAAACTGAATTTGGGAGGAAGTTTACTGGATTTGTTAAAAATATAATCCTGTTTCCGGAATATTGGTTTATATTATGCTCTTTGTCATTTATTTATAATACTTCTGTACTTTGATTTTCTTCAGTTGCTTGTGTGAAAGTTTCCATTGATATGGGCAAATCGACAAGGTGAATTTTCTAATTCTTCAGTTTAAGGTATATCAGTTCACCGCAGAAAGGACACTGGGTGGTAATACATCATTTTAATCCAATTCACAGAGCTAATAACAAAACCAATTCTTGTTAAAAGGATAGATAAATATTTCCACTGCACCAGGCTGAAATCCTTTTTACATCTAACAATGGAATTATTAGTGGGGTTTCCATAAAGGAGCAAAATGAAACACATTCTTTACTCTTTTTTTATTGATACAGATTATCTCTTTTTCCAGAAATCCCACTTTATCCAATTCAGTATTTCATGTAGCGGGGTGTCAATTCTAGTTACCAAAGGGTTTGGCAGAAGCTTTCAGTTTTGGTTTTCAAAACAAAAATTGATTGACCCAGGTTATGTTAAAAATGAAATCTATGCCACTGGCTTATTTCTAACTCATATTTTGCCTTCACCATGTTGCAGTTACCCCTGTCAGAATGTTGTTCTGTTCCTGAAGCATCTGTAAACTTTGGTTAAAACTTGTACCTCCTCAGTGATGATGTTATTGGGTCCCTCTGTCTTGAATGGTGCCTTAGAATATATGCTAGCTACTTATGCTAAACGATCTGTTCCATCTTGCATTTAGCTGTGATGCTCGGAGTGTACCTTTCCCAGATCTTAGGAAGAGCTCTGTGTGGCTCGAAAGCTTGTCTTTCTCTCAGCAACAGAAGTTGGTCTAATAAAAGATATTACTTCACCCACCTTATCTCTCTAACCTCCTTGGTGATTCACTCAAGAGGAAGGAGAAGGGATGTACTGCAGGATCAATTCACATACTGGTTATTGTTCAAAGAAGGTACCACACGTTGAATAATTAGCATCACAAAGCTCTACAACATTCCCTAGAGAGGCTTAGTATTAAATAATCATGTTAATCAGCCTCAGAAAAGAGAGGAGTAAGAAGCTTAGTGGATCAATATATTATTGTTAAACCTTTAAGGGTCTGAATTCATTCATATACCCTTTAAAGGGATGCAGGAGAAAAGTTACTGTCATTTTTTTCCTGAATGGGCTTAAGAAGTTCAGTGAGGCATGAAAGGTCTTGTAGGCTTTCCTACAAGTTATCCAGCTCAAATTTATATGATGCACCAAAAAGCCGTTTCTACAGAGGTTACAAGAGTTCATTCAGTAACGCCACTTCATTATTTGTCCGTTCACAGCAAATGTACCAATGAGGAGCTAACTTTTCTTATGTGGCAAGCTACTATTTTTAAAGTGAGCTTTACTTCCCAGATACAAAATCTGAGCCAAATGGACATAATATTTATTATTGTGATCATGCATTTATTCTCTGTCGATTTCTAACAATTCAGACAGAGAAAAAGATAGAAAATCCATTTCACATACATCACAGACATTTGCCCTGCCCTAGGTTAGTGTTCAGTCTGTATGCAGAATTTTTGGGGGAGCGAGGATTTGGGAATTCCTTTCTTAGAAAAACGAGCTCAATTCTCACAGTGCACCAGGTTTGTCAGCCTAGAATGAGATTGCTTTAAATCATCCATGAACAAACTCCTTGAAAATACTGGTTCTACTTTCACAGTCAACTAAAGTGCCCCTCTTTTTTTCTTACTTTTGCGACCAGACTATTGCAATCAAATATGTCACTGACAAATAACACTTTAAAGTGCTGTTTTGCAGCTCAAGACATTGCCCAACCTTATCTTTCTCTTGAAGATTTAAAATAAAAATAAACATCAGGTGCAGCCTCTGTCATAAGAACATAAGAATGGCCCGACTGGGTCAGACCAAAGGTCCATCCAGCCCAGTGTCCTGTCTTCTGATGGAGGCCAGTGCCAAGTGTTTCAGAGGGAGTGAACAAAACAGTGAATCATCAAGTGATCCATCCCCTGTTGCCCATTCCCATCTTCTGGCAAACAGAGATTAGGGACACCATCCCTGCCCAAGTTCAGGTTTGCCACTCTTCAGTATTTCCCGAGCGCCTTAAAAAAATTGGCTTGTGATCCTAAAGTGTTCTGAATGTTTCAGCAGATCTATGGGGTGATTGAATGTACTAAAGAATGTAATGGGTGATTTCAGGCTTATGATGAAGATCTAAACCAGCAAGTCTTTTTTCATACAGGGGATTGCAATTTAAGGGCAAGGTCTTTTTTGCTGACTATGTCTTTTCCCAATTCTGATCCCTCTTGTTCCTTATGAAAGCTATAGGGCTTAATTATATCCAAGACAAAGACTAGTGTTAAGGAGATAAAATGTGATTGTGTGCATCTTTTAGGGTATGCCTCCCTGTTTTTTAATTGTGATGTTTATTTCCTTTTCCCAGAGTGTGGGAATTTACTTTTATTACTACTGAATTTACCCGCATTGCTTTAGCTTCCACTGACCTGAATCCTCCAGGATTTAATATGTAGCTTGGTTCTGTGTTTCTGAGTGTTGGCTATTCCTCCAATTTTGATGTTATCCACAAATGTGATTGTAATTTAATTTGCAAAAAGATACCCATGTCAAGATTGGAACAGCCATGCAGAGTACACAAGTGAATCTGTATGTTTGTTGGTCTTTGCCTCTGGCATCCCAAAGATCCCAGGACAGAGCAGCAACTAGCAATAGACTGTTACAGCAGACTAGTAAATGCTTCATCACTGTGTTATGGAGCACCTGGAACTGAAAGTGCTCTGTATGCCATCAATACTTCACACATTGAGAACTACTTATCTAAACTGACAGCTCCATGCCAAACCTTGAAAGGCTTGTGTGACACATAGGCATCTTGGCCCAAGGGTCCCCGTTCTTTGCAAACCACTTTTATCTCACACCTGACAAACTCACTACATTAAATACTTTACTTACAGGGTATTTGTCCATAAAGTAATAGGTAAGGTCCATTGAAAGTTTGCAACTGATTGATTCTCATAATCATAGTAGGTGCACAGGTAATATTTAAGGAATAATGTAACTATATTGATGTTTATGTTCTTATGGTCTTAAGGTTAAAAGGAGTCACCAGGGAGTAATATTACTCGGTGATGGCCTATTCATGGAGGAGGGAGTTGCCACCCTCCCTGGTTAGATGGTGATGTAATGCGAGACTCATTGGCTACCATTGCCCATCACAGAACACTCCATGAAAAACCATCAAAGACAACTGCAAACAACCAAAGCCATTTGGAAGTTAAAAAAAAAAAAAGGGGGGGGGAACATGATAGCAGGCAGGGGATCATTCTGTCTATGAATAAAGACAAAAGACTGTTGTGGAGCAGGGGGTGTTTTTAATGAAAGTTTGGATCCTGGTTTCTGTGAAGCCATCCAGCTCTGCAATATACTGAACTTTGAGAGGAAACCCAACTTTATTAGATAGAAATGATCACTATTAATAAGGGTAGAGTCTAGTTCGCACTTTATGATTTTGTTCATAGTGAAATTATTTGTTTCCATCACGTTCTCTTGTTCATAGTGGAATTGCTATGTTTTCTTAAATAATCCTTCTTTTGTTTCATTAGAAGCTCTGTGTGTTATACAGGAGTGGTGGTTTAAGGTAAAATTGATAAACCGGGGTACACTGCTCCTTTGGAGGCAGAAGACCTGGGATTGCGGTGAGTGGCCTGTGTCAAGGGCTGGATATCACAAGGGAATGATTGAAGTGGGTCTCGGGTGTACCTCTTGTTAACCTGAAAGGCATAAATGGGGCTAGGATAGCCTGGAGGAGAGTGCTCAAATGGTTAAAAGGCTGGTGGTGTTAGGGAGCTAACACTCAGGTACCACAAGCAAGACTCCCTCATGCTGGAGGCAAGGGGTGAAAAGGTGACTCTCAGTCCTGGGTACCCCGAGAACTGTCAGAGCTTGTTTACCAGGCCATGAATCTTGGACAAGTTGTAACAGCACAAATTGGCTTAACAATGAAAAACCATCCAATAAATGGATGGTGACAAAGAATCAAAGAGATATAGCATCCACATTGCTACACTAAGGCTCATATGTAGTCAGCCTAGACAGTGCTCTCATTTATGTCTGGCTAGATAATGCTCTGATTTATGCCTGACATAAAGTAAAATATTTTTTTTATCAAGAGGAAAATTATTATTTTAGAAGCTTTCACATTCAAAGGAAATCATATTTGTCCCACTGGCTCTGAAAAACATTTTTTCTATATATCTTTGGCATGATATAAGGAGGGAAGTATCTACATTCAGTACATTGCAGCAGACCACCTCATTGTTCAAATCATGAGGTCCCCATTACGGAGCTGGACTCTGGTCCTGCCTTCCTAGATAGAGGGTTATTTGGTTATTTCTGACATTGATGGCTTCTATGAATCACAGGTAGAAAACTGGGTCAAATAGTAAGACTGAGTAACAAGTCCTTCCCAAACACATAATCTAGAGCAAATTTAATAAGGTAAACTGTTTAAATACAAACACTTTAAACATATATAGAAACGTTGCTGCTAAAAGAAACAGGAATAATTTCAATGCCATATAGAGACAAATCAGCAAATTAGTGGTGAGTGACACACCATGACGTACCAGAAGAGTGCTAGCTGAATGGGTAAAAATAATTACAGTCTCTAGCTTGCTTTCAATTATTATAATAATGTCAAAATTGGTAAATCAGTAAGTGGAAGAATACATAGTTACCATTGTGTATCTAATATTGTAAGTTGATGTAGCAAAGCTTCTTTTCACCTAATTAATGTTCTTAAAGAGCATTTTAACAGTCTCCTGAGTATATTTATGGTATCAGTAATTGTAATATTTGGGAGGATAGCGTTGAGTTAATAGATTTAGGAATATTCTGTCAGCAGAAATACAAGAAATGCATCCAATGAGGTGAGCTGTAGCTCATGAAAGCTTATGCTCAAATAAATTTGTTAGTCTCTAAGGTGCCACAAGTACTCCTTTTCTTTTTGTGGATACAGACTAACACGGCTGTTAGTCTGAAACAAGAAATGCATTTACACAGTAAACAAACTATTACACCCAAAGATACATATAATTACAACTAGTCACACATCTGTTAGACATTAAAAGGTTGTAGGGAAAGGCAATCTTTAAACTATATTTTTTTATGGCTGGTTATCCCAAATTTTCTGTTATGGGAGTTTAGTCAGTCATGGAGGGTAAGCAGTGTCTATTAGGTGACAGGACTAAATTTACTTTTTTCTTTCCTAATATCTATCTTACACCCTAGATGTTTTCTAATTTTTTTTATTTGCTCACTGTCTTTTCCCATTCCTTCTCTTTCACTCTGACTCATTTTTCCTGTTCCCTTTTGGCCTTCTTCCATGTGATGGCAGATTTCTCTTATATGTATCAATCTGAATCCTCAGCTCTGGCAAAGTCACTCCTGGCACAGCTGGGGGGTTAGGGGAAGTGAAGATAGCTGTGCACCACCTTTAACATCCTATTAATCTGGAGACTAACAGCAAGTTGGTTTGATAGCTGGCTCAATTTATGCCAACTTTCTCTAATTTGTGCTATTTGGCAGTGGCTCTGAGGGCCACAGGCACTGATTATTATTTTTCCCAGTGGGTGCTTCCCCCCATTTCTGCCCTTCCCCCAAAACCCAGCCCTTGCTCTATCTCTTCCTGCCCCTTCATCCCTTCCCCCGAGGCGCCCCACCTGCTGCTCGCTGCTCTCCGCCCTTCCCCGAGCAACTCCAGCCAGTCACCGAACAGCTGATCATGGCCCTGTCGAACAGCTGTGGCTGGTGAGTGCTGAGCAACCCTGTTTTTTTTTCCCCATGGATGCTTGAGCCCCAGAGCACCCATGAAGTCAGTGCCTATGCTGAAGTCACTTGTTGTGTCAAGTGGGACTGACAGAGCATAGCTATATTCCAGCCACAGATCCTTTTCCTGGTTACCCCCTCAAACATCACTATGGCAGGGCCAGGAATGAAGGTGGCTAGCTAGCTCTGTGCCACTTTGGTATCTGTTACAGTGGGAGTTCAGTGCTTGTGTGTCCTCACTGAAGTTCATCTTCTGTGATCTCTGTTTCAGATTCTCCTCCAGCTAGAGTCAGGCCATGTGGACAAACCCTATTCATGTAAATGGTTTCAGGTGGCCAGTGTGTGTGTTAGTTTTTATGGTGAGTAATTCATTTTATTTTATTTTGCAGATGAGTCCCCATAGAGATGCTATTTGTCTTCTAAATATTTCTACAAATATTTTTAAATAGTTATTGTTCTCTATTGTACGGTTAGTTGCTTCAGAGATGGGGATGTGGGGGGAGAAAGAAATTAGACCTTGCAATCTGCCTCATGTTTTCAAGACCACCATAAATAGGGGAATTGGCATGGGATGGCCAGGAGGTCTCAACTTGCCTCTGCTGAGTTAGGCATGCCTCTGGCATGACTATCTGAGAGGAACCTTGCTGCATCTTTGCTGTCACACTGGGTGCCAGATATCTACAAGTCAGTTTCCAGGTTCCATGAAAATATGTTCACCTCTCATGACACATTGAGGATCAGGTTTTTGATTGAAATGGTCTGGAGGTTAAACTGGGAAGAAAGTCTCACCAAGCATAGTCATGTTACTAAACAAAAATACTTGAGTAAGTAGGATTTTTTCTAGTCATCTTTAAACTAGTAAATAAAGCAGGATAATACACTCATGGCAAAATTGGTGTTCCCACAACTATGTAAAATTAATGATAATGTTGTGGTTTTGAGCAGTTTATATTCATGTGTCAGTATTTCAAAAACCACAGTTTAAAGGCATCTCACCTACACTTCAGTGAAATTCACTGATCCCTCAGGTCCCAGTCTGTTGTTCATTGGTGTCAATGGAGGTCTTTCCATTGATTCCAGTGGGCATATGATTGGGTCTTCAGCCAGTAAAGATCTATAAATTAGGGTCAGTGTCATATGTAAACTAGAGCAGCAGTGAAATCCAAAGCTCCAGTGAAAAGTTCATTGAGGTGTGTGAACCCACTGTGAGTCTCAAGTTTTATTTCATGTGAATCTCACCTTCCCCTTGGGTTCCATGCCTGAGGTCTTCATTCAGTATCTAGGGTTACACCTTGGTTTTCTTAGATACCAGCTGCTTATGGTGTCTGAATCCCAGTCAGCAGTGCAGCAGTTTATTAATTGGATCGGAAGCCTTTCCTACTATTGAATTTTGGGAGCATGCGTTGAACCATGCTAGAGATCTCCCTAAAGATAATTGCTGGGAAGTGTAACCATACAGCCCTCCTGGGAGAGCCACGGAAGAGGGAAATGAGCCAGCAGAATTCAGAGAGGATTGGAGGCCACCAGCCCATCTCCTCCCCTGCTGAAAACACAGATCAGATAGAGGGGCAATCTTGCTGGTTGGAGGGCATGTATGGTTCTAAGGAAAGGGATTCTGTAGAGCAGAAGTGGTGTCTCTGGAAGGAGATGTACCTATTGACAACTCAGAGCCTTCCCTTCCCCTCCAACATTTGGATTCATGAGTTTACATTGGTATGTGGCCATTCAATGTATGTTTGTTTGTTTGTTTGTTTGTTTGTTTGTTTGTTTTGGGGGGGGGGTTGTAATTGGGTTGCCTGTCTTAGTAGTGTTGGTGCCTTGATCACCTCTTCATAGCTTTGCCTCGGGTCAGATGCTCATACTCTCTTAGTAACTTTTCCTTCATTAACTTCTGGCAATTGCTTTTTGTCTTAAAATTATCAGAGATGGTGACCAATACCTTTTGTTCATTTAGAGCCTGACCCCTCCATAGTATTTATACTCTTTGCTCAGTCCCTTGCAAATGTTTTCTTTTTCGCTTATATTCCATACATTTAGCTCTTTCATCCTCGCCTATTGACTGCAAATCCTTGCATCATTTGGGTTGCCTTTCTTTATATTTTCTCTAGTTTTACAGACCTTTCTAAACTTCGAAGACCAGAACTGCCCACCAGGCTCTAGCTTCAGTCATACTAATGCTGTATAGACTGGCACTGTTTCCTCATTTTACAGTTCATCTCCTATTTTTTAATCTGAGAATGGGGGGTTGTTTGTTTGTTTGGGAATGGCTTCTCACTGTGAAATCATATGACATTTTCGTAGTTATATATATTTTCTCCTTCAATGTAAAATGTTCTGATGTCACAAATGAGATTTTTCAGACTAACAACACAGTAAGCCATACTAAGAATAAGAATTGAAAAGCAAAACGGATCTCTTTCCAATTTGTATATTATCACTAAGATGATGTTCCTGGAGTGGAACTTATACAACAGTTTTGCTGATATGTGAAACATTGAAAGGCACCTTTCTGTCCTATAGCTGTATTGGCTTTGCATTGATGCATATATTAAAGATTTCTTATCAGTAAATTAAACAGGTTTACTCCCAGCCCTCAAATCCTTGCTAACTTTGGCAGCCCAAGTCAGCACTCAGAACAAACTGCTCAGAAAATTGGTCGGTTCAACCTGGGGTGTGAGTGCCCGGACACTTAGAATATCAGCCTTTGCCCTCTGCTATTCAACAGCAGAGTATGGTGCTCTTGTCTGGTGTTGCTCGTCTCAAATGAGGCTGGTTGATGTAGAGCTTAACAAAGCTACACATAGTGTGACCAGATGTCCTGATTTTATAGGGACAGTCCCGATTTTTGCGCCTTTTTCTTATATAGGATCCCATTACCCCCACTCCTGTCCCGATTTTTAACACTTGCTGTCTGGTCACCCTAGCTACACATGTTGTTACCGGGACTTTACAGGCAACTTTGTTGCCCTGGTTACCAATATTTAGTAAGTTAGCACTGCTCTATTTTTGCTCTGAGAAGGCCTCTGTTATGCTGCTGGCCAAGATCCGTGAGAATAGCAACCTGCCTTTGCACGCAGACCTCTTCAACCACCCGCTAGCTCGCCTGTTTTCTAGGCACCCTTTATGGTCATTTATGCTACCACAGGACATGACGGTGAAATCTACTCGGCACATACAAATGGTCCACGACAACAGTCATTAACCACTTGCTCGTCACTGACCCAACCATCTGTCCACTAGGTTTTGATCTGCCAAGGCACCTGTGGTCATCTCTGAACCGGTTTTGAACAGGAAAGGGCAACTGTGTGGCCAATCTCTTTAAATGGGGTTTTTCTAATGATCCACGATGCAGCTGCAGTTAACTTCAGACTATGTGGCATATCCTTGATGAGTGCCCACTGACTTATTTAGTCAGTGGGCTACCAGCTCTCCACCTGGCTGATGATGACGCCATCAAATGGCTGGGCACATTGTGCATACACTGATATAATCCTTGTTCAATCCAGTGTCAGTATAAGCTTGTCCAGAAAGAAGGCCCCAGATTAAGTCTTGGAAGGTTAAGTTAGTTAGTTTTTCATGCTGTCACTTGGACAGCAGAGAAGTCACTAATGCTTCATGCACCTCCATAATGTAATGTCCTGAGCTGAATCTGATGCATTGCAGGATAGGATGACTATGACGGAGAGGTGTCTATTGATGCAATATGTTTTAGTCTTCTGGGGGGGTCTTTTCCATCCTGCTTTCAATGGATCAAAGTCAAAAATGATTCTTGCAGAGAAGTTGGGAGGCATTTGGAATAGATGATTATACCATATCGGAGAGCATTGGGTGACTGAGAAAGTGGGACTTTGTTTAGTTAGAAAACAAAACTCTTCATTCCACTTGAATTTGTCCCATTTGATGTTTTTGATCATTTGGAGGTTCATCTGAGTGGTGTCCAACTCCTTTTCAATCTTGACAGTCCTATAGGCCAGAATAGAGTCCTAGATTCTAATCCAGAAGGGAACACTGTGATGTTTTAGTTTGACCTCCTGTATAACACAGGCCATGGAACTTTCCCAAAATAATTCTTAGAGCATATTTTTTCAGAAAACATCCTTGATTTAAAAATTGTCAGTGATGGAGATTCTGCCATACCCCTTGGTAAATTGCTCTAGTGATTAATTTCCCTCTCTGTTAAAAAATTATGCCATATTTCCAGGGTGAATTTATCTAGCTTCAACTTCCAGCCATTGGATCATGTTATACCTTTGTCTGCTACACTGAGGAGCCCATTATTAAACATTTATTCTCCATGTAGATACTTATAGACTGTAATCAAGTCACCCCTTAACCTTCTTGTTGTTAAGCTAAAGAAACTGAGCTCCTTGAGTCTACCACTATAAGGCATGTTTTCTAGTTCTTTATTCATTCTTTTCTAGTTCTTTATTCATTCTTGTGGCTCCTCTCTGAACCCTCTCCAATTTATCAACATCTTTCTTGAATTGGGGGCACCAGAACTGGACACAATGTTCCAGCAAGGGTCACACCAATGCCAAATACAGAGTTAAAATAACCTTTCTAATCTGACTCGAGATTCCCCTGCTTATGTATCCCAGGATCGCATTAGATCTTTTGGTCACAGCATCAAATTGGGAGTTCATGTTCAGCTGATCATCCGCAATGATCCCCAACTTTTTTTCACAGTCAGTTTTCCAGGACAGAGTCCCTCATCTTGTAAATATGGCCTACATTCTTTGTTTCTAAAACTTTCCCTGGGATGGATAAAAGAGTTATCCTGTGATAGTCTTGTTTGCTGTCTTTGTTTCCAGAGAGGTAAAATAATACTTTTTTGCTGATCGGATGGAACCAACTCTGATCTGAAGGTGGTATTGAACAGAGTCTGCAGCCACAAAAGAATAGCTGGTCCAGTGCTTTTTACCAGTTCCACAGGAAATCCACAGATTCCTGACACCTTATTTACCTAAATCTTCTTTACATCTCTGGATTTCATCAATATTAAATTGCCAGAATCATTTTGTGCAGAATGTGTCAACTCAGCAGTCATCTTAATGTTTGGGTCCAAAGAAATTAAGGGTTCAGTTAACAGCTGATAGAAATGATCACTACAGCGTGGCATACGCTCCACTTCTGTATTGATTAGCTGACCAGAACTGGCACAGATCACATCAAGTGAGTGACCTTTCTCATCAGTGAGATCAAACAAGTATATACAAGGAGGTGACATCGTTCCTGGCAGAAACTTTCTTGCATGTGATGGCTTTGGCTTACATACTAGCTCTGCAATCAATGTGTATTGCTTTATTACAAGCACCATTTAGCTTATGACTCATGACCATATCAACTGTCAGTTGAGATGAGTGACACCGTTCAATTCTGGTTAAGATATTAATGGAGATCTAGGACTTCTTGGCTCTTTTTTTGGAACCAATAATGGTTTTGGTGGTGTCAATCATATGGGATTTGAAGTCCATCCATATGGATTCCACATCAATATACTCAGGCAGGGTCTCAAACCTGTTTAAGATTTCAACTACATAGTAGTTTTCAAATGCTGTCAATATTTAGGTTGGACTTTTCAAATTTTGGAGACCCAAACATCTCTTTTCCTGTGCATTTTAGTCTCAGATGGAAATATGCAAAGACAAACTTGTGGTCAGAGTTACTGAGCTTGGGAGACGAATATGTTCTGCAGTTGCTGATGGATGATTTTCAATAATGATTTTATTCACTGTATCTGAATATATAGCTGTTTTGTGAGGCATCATCTGCCTTATCACTTTAGCTATGGAGTGGAATGGTCAATATCTAGAAAAGGCATCTGTAACAGGGTTCTGACCTTTAAGGCCAGAGGAGGTAGGTTGGGAAGCCAGTTGCCATATTCCTCCTTATGTCCAGGTAAAGTGGATGAAACCTAGAAAAATAACTTAAGCTGCTGTTGGAAGAGAAGATGGTCCCTGGGAGCAGTTAATATCTGGGGAAGTGAAGGTATAAGGCCATCCCAGACCACTGTTCCTCTAAGAGCCCAGAACCAGGGCAAGACTCCTCTCTCTCATCCAGGACAGACAGAGGTTTGGGTTTATTAGATCCACCAGGGGAGTATCAAAAGAGTAAATAGTTGACTGGGAAGAAGCTGGAACTGAGAAGAACTCAGCCAGGATACAACCCCAAGAAGGAGGGCTGAGAAACCCTGTAACCTAAAGGGATAGTCTACAAACCAGGGAAACCAAGATTGGAAACACACAGCCCCAGGAAGGAGATCTGTGAAACCCTGAATCTGAAAGAGGAGCTCTTTGAGTGGGAGAGCTGGTTAATTTCAATAAATGTTAAAAGTTTTGGATGAAAAAATTCACCCAGAAGTTGTCATTTGTGAAGGCCACAGAGCAAACAGTGGAATTGCTGCTTCTCTTGTCTGCTTCTCTGATCACTCTACCTTTCGTGAGTTAAGTTATAAGGTACACTGGTATACCGTACTATATCCCATGTATCAGTAATTCTGACTTGACTTCCTCTTCAATAGTTCTGTAGAGTATACACAGGGCCTAGCTGCAAGAGTGTGCATAGCTAGCTCTAACACATCAGGTTTTTTGTTGGATTATTAAATTGTAGTTAGGTTTTCCTGTTGACTTTGTTCACTGAATCAAAGAATGGTAATACCAGGGAGAAGGACTGCTTAAAATATTTAGAAATAAACGGCTTGATTATATATGATATTTGAAGTGCTGTTGTAGCCATGTTGGTCCCAGGATATTAGAGAGAGAAGGTGGGTGAGGTAAGATCCTTTATTCAGAAGTTGGCCCCAAAAGAGATATTACCTCACACATGTTGTCTTTTTGATTCAGATATATTATTTATTTGATTTATACAATGCACTCAGTCATGTCTCATGGCACAGACCAAAATCCAATAACAATTTTTATTTTCCCAGGAATTGAAAAGGAAGAAAAAGGACATTATCAGATTATCAACACACTTTCCTTCTCTTCCCCTTTACCTCATATCCTCTCAAGGAGGTGTGCTAGACATCTGCAGACCCAGCTCAGTGTGGGGAACAAATCCCAGAACTGAGGGCCTTCTGCTGAGAACAATCAGCTTCCAGCCCCCAAACATTTAAATCTAGGGCCTATTTGCTCAAATATCCTAACTGATACCAACAGCTACTGCCACTTATGGGGAAAGAGGTGATTTATCAAAGAGCTGTAACTTAAAGTCCACATAAGGCTTTAAAGATCAGTATCAGTGTCTTTAGCTGAATCCAGAAGTGAATGAGAAGCCAATAACTTTCCTCGAGAAATAGCAGTGTGTTTGTTCAGGCTAATATCACCTTCTCCACTAATTGTAGCTTCAAGAAATCTTCAAGTTAGCCCAAGAATAGCACATTGAAATTGCTGCAATCCAGAAGTCAAAGGGCCTGGGTTATTACGGGGGGGGGGGGTGTCAACATCTGAGGGGGGGGAAGTAGTTGTAAACACCTAGCCAGATGTAGATTTTAAAAAAGCAGGCTGGATTCTACGCTGTGAAAACAGCCCTCCTTCCCATCCCACTGTTTTAAAATGATATATGCTGAGCTATGTTCCCTGAGGAGACCATCCACTGAATCAGACAGAGGAAGTGGGAGCCAAAAGCAAACTGAGGCAGATGAGACAGCCTTGTAAGTGAAATCTTGTGAAATGCATGCCAAAAAATGATGCTTTTAGACTCTAAGCCAATTCTTTAGTATCAATCCAGAAAACTAATCCAAATGAAGAGGTTAAACACAGAGAAATATGTGCAGAGAAATAAAGTCATACAAGCACATTCATTGTTAAAAGATTTTCTTTCACTTTGTTTGATAGTGGAAGCAAAGGTGGGGGGGGGCAGAGAAAATTAAATGCTTTCTTTGCCTCTTCTGTTTTCTCTTCAACACTTTCCTTGTCACTCTTTTCTCTTCTCCCTTCTAATAATAAAACGAAAAAGATGTTGGAACAGATGCTTATCCTACCAGTTGCAATAGAGGTGTGGAGGGGTGGAGAGGGACTTCATGGTGGTTGGTTTTGACCTCTGGATTCTGGGACTAGTTCTAACTGACTGGCCATTGCATAAGCAAAGAATAACCTGAGTTCAGTAGTGCTGCAGTCATGCCCACTCCACTAGTGGATACAAATGAGAATGTGTGCTGACTTCATACCAGCTGGGGTTTCCTCCACACTGGAGGAATCGCTAACTGAAGAGCTCCACCAGATTGTCAGCCTGTTTGCACACTGGCCCTTGGGAGGCTGGTGTACTCTGTCACAGTGATATCTCTGTGGGGCATATTGTGAAGGGTAGCTTCACACACAGAAGACCATGTCTAAGATTTTCTCCTGTTCCCCTTCCACATTGAACAGCAAGTGCAGTCATGGAAGAGCTTATGGACTGAAGCAGGAATGGGACCATTTTCTGAAGTTTTGAGCAGATATCTCTTTCCCAAGGTGTGAAGATTGGCACTTATTACTTGGTTATTGTTTGGCTTTATACATGGTGGTTTTATTTCATGATTTCTTTGCTATATAACAAAATTAGGACATTCCATCCAAGAAAATCTGCATTAATGCAACTTTGACACAGTTTAGCACTCAGACAATGGGAAATACAATTGTTAAGATTATGTGCATATATTTAACCTTGCTTCATTCCATATCCATTTGTATTAAGGCAGGTGGGAAAACAATCAGAATGTTGTCATTTACTAGACATATGTTTTGAATCCTCTACATAATTTTTGGTCTATTTTGAGGTCCCCAAAACTTGGGAAGATCACTTTCCACCATTCACTTTTGGTTCAAAATTTCATAATTATGCATGTCCATCTCAAATGTTCACATGAAATTATCATGGCAGATATTTTTGGCAATTTTGCTTTGGAGAGCAAATAGAGAGATGGTGGAACAATAATAATACAGACTAAAGCACAAAAAATCATGCCTGTTCTTATAATACGTATGCAAAGACTAATATGAGGTCAGATACTTAAAGAAATGGCCAGGGAAGTATCCATCCTAATTCCTCCTCTAGCGACATGGGGAACTGTATCTCATCCTCTATGTGACAATAAGGGAGATGACAACTTCAAATGGGATTCTGGGCATCTTCATGCTAAGAAAGAAAGGCTTTTTTAGGATGAAAGAATAATGATAAAAATTATGATCACCATCCTCGGCTCTTAAGGGGGTGTAAAAGCATCTCCCATTTTCAAAGCCTCATTCCTGCCACAAGGCAATTACAAACTAAATTAGTTATGGTGTATAGAGAAGATAAGACAACAGTAGAGAAGGCTGGGGGTGGAAAGATGGGGGTCATATCAGAAAAATTATACAGATATTCAGTGAAAGCTAGTACTAATAAATACAGAATGAGGTTGGTAAGGATTTTCTTAGAGTAAATTAATAGTTTAGGTGACTAATTTTGTGTAGCCATCATAGCAGAAATGGGTCTTAAGGAAGGACTTCAAAGAGAAGAGGATGGGTGACTTATATAATGTTGTCCCTTTATGTACACTTTCCAGGTACCTGAGATCCATAATGGAAATTAGCCTAATGTATGACTTGTTAGAATGAGGACAAATTGCTGAATCTCTGCTAATATGAACATTTTTCCTATACCTGTGTGTGTGCATGCACTTACTTTCACAAGACACTACAAATCGGAAGTCAGATACATGGAAGCGGTGCTGGTATTCATTTTGTAGCAGAAGATAAAACCAGTCTGTTGACCACCGGGGTCTGCACAGAATGCTTAGAGCATTTCTGAGTTTTATGACCTATACTCTGTAATTACAACAGGAATAATATAAAGAGCATGTGGCTCTATCATTAAAACCTAGTCAAACTACTGTGCAACTAAAAACACAATACATCACTGCAGTCAAACCACATGTGAAAGTTTGTGTTCTGAATGAACTTTGACATGGAATAAGCCAACCTCAACATAATCAACTGACTTACAGAATTGGTGGTGAGGGAATCACAAAATATTACCACACTGGATGCTAATTGGAATTATCCTGCACTTACGCAATTGCTTACCTTCACTCCCAGAAGTGAATTTAAGCATGTACGTATGTTTTTGCAGGCTCCTGGGCTAAGCTCACACACTGTTCAATTTGGGTAACCTCTTCAGAGCCACACTGACTTCAGCAGGACTCTACAGAGGGTTGGAGTCTGTCTGCAGGATTGAGCCTGCAGGTTCAAGTCCTTATTTTGAGACTTGCTGCACTGCAAATGCACAAGGATGATTTAAGCATTATGGCTGCTACCTTAATTTTGGGACTTAATTCCTTAATTTTCTTAATTTGCTCATCACTGAGGGAAAGAGTGAATGTTCGGCAATAACTGAGCATTCTGTGATGTTATTTAATTACTACAGTGGGAAAAGAACCACTGCCTGAATGTTTAGACAAGTGTCTTTTGTACAGACCTTTCCAGTACAAAAAAGAAACATTCTTTAAATCTGAAATGCATCTCATTGTACATACCTGGGGCTCCTTGAATCTCTGCATTTCCCTCACCCCTGCCCCGCAACTCCCTGTGCGTCACCCTCCCATCCGCTTCTATTGCAGGGACATGTGTAGGTAGTTAAACTTGTATAATTTGTGATTTATTCAAATATTTCTTTTTTTTTCTGTCTGAGAGATAAGTTATTCAGGGTGTCAATATTTGGGGTGGTGGGCAGAGCTGAGATGATGTTGGGTGTGGGGTGCTATGCTGGAATGTATTAATGGCTGCCATCAACTGGTTCTTTGATCTATAGACAATCACAGACCTGGTTAATACTTGTGGGTGTGATGCCAGCAAGACTATGTGTTCCCTATTACCCCTTTCCAGTTTTCTAATTTTTCTCAAATCTATAGTGTTCTGCCCATTTATAGCTAGAAGGTTCCATGAAATTTTGGAATTGATTGGACGTGGCATTCAAAAGTTATCACAATACATCCAGACAGACATGGCAATGCCATCAAGTTGAGGGGAGGGCCTTGTTTCACTTGGCCAATAACAAATATGTTGCCATCTGGCTACCTTTTCTGTAATATGCTGATGTGGATTCCATTGCCAGGACATAAGCACAGGACTCCAAAGAGTAGATTACATATTTAACTAGTTAACAGAAAAGAACCTAAAATATAGTAGAAGACACTATTTAATACAAGTAGCTTCTGAAGCTGGATTCCTAGAATTTATCAGCTTTGCCAAATTATTATTCTGTTTAATTAAAAGGCTATGAAGGAGGCTATAAACTGAAGAACTAAGACCAGGCTCATGCCCCACTAGCTATTTCACTACCACATGTGCTACTGAATTTGTTGAATGCCCAGGCCATGTAATCTAACACATTTCTCAATGCTTAGTTACTCCTGGTTGGCTGGTTGAGCATTGTTAGCCCAGGGTCAGCCCTGTTAAGTGTGTCCTATGCACTGTTTTCAATTGCGGCCTCTCAAGGCTGATTTTTTGGACAGTGTCAGGCAGCTGATAGACTGTGCATCAACTCACATTCACCAATCAACCCCGCCCCCCCTTTCCAGTAATGTGCTAGTGGACACTGATACAGGGACTTGGGGAAGGAATGCCCTCTCCCTTTTCAACACTAGTTCAACTACTTCCACCACAATTGACTGAGTGTGAAAATCCTTTATTTTGGCACTCCTGCAAAAAGGAACAGCAGCTGAAATCACATCAACACCACAGACCAGTCCTACCCACTGTGGGACATGATTATGAGCTACCTGGCTGTTGTGCATCTTCTAAAGCCACTCTGCCTCAAAGTGGTGGCCACCTTAGACAGCCATCTAAGGAAGGCAGGCTCTGCAAAAAGTGCAAATCCCCAATAATACCCACACGGTTTACACCTAGGAATACCCAGTCCCATCTCATCTTCATATCCTAATGAGCACATTGCTGTCCCACTCTCAGGTGGTCTGCTGATTGTGTTTGATGCACAGCCCACATAATCAAATACAATTCACATTACTCACACTATTTCTCCTATCTGCATAACTGTCTCTACTCGCTTTTCACTCACAATTTGCATGCAAATTTGTTGGCTATCAGACTCTGTCTGATTATCCAGGTGCTTGGCCCTGCTGACTGTTGGACTTGTCCCCGCGCTTCACCACCAGTGCATCATCCTTTCCTGCTTCTAATCTACATCAGCCCACTTTCCTCCCTCAGCATTCTTCCTAGTGGCAAGAAATCATTTTGGTCGGCTCCTATAGGCAAGGGCTTTTCAGGCCTGATGGCTATGTTATGCAGTCTCAACACACGAGGAAAATCCTGTTTACCGTTTGGTGTCAATGTAGTAATGTTCCCCCACTTCGATGCAGACACCTAAATCTCAGTATTGTTGGTGCTCCCCGAGACCTCTTCCATTTGGTTCTCCAGGAATTCGCTCTGACTCCAGTCTTATTACCCAGGTTCTTTTATTTAGCATACAGCACAGCATAAGGGGTGGGCATAGGCCATACCATATACCCAACTTTAAACAGCACATATATGCGCACACATTACTTTCTGTTTACTATACATTGCATCACACATTTTGAGATTGGTTTGGTTACTTTGTAGGAAACATCCCTGTACAGTATGCTTTGTTCATGCACTGTCCATATACATCTTAATCTTTACTTCAATTTATGTTCCAGGCTTATGTTGTCCATTGTAAATGGTTCCCTGGATACTTCCCCATATCTCAGCTAGTACAGACATTCTGTTTCCAGCCTGCTGATCTATTTATCTCCCTAATCCTGTTTCCTATGAAATGAGGCCTCACCTATGTCCAGTTACTCATGTTAAGCCAGGCCCACATTCCATTACTTTTGTTTTTCTTTTTTATATTAGCATTCATTTTATTTGCACTATATTCCAGTCTTTCTGTGGTTTCTTTTTAAGTTCATTACCCAGCAACACATTCCCAAGACTATAGTAGTTGTAATTATTTGAACCACCATTAATACTAGACTCAAAGTACGAACCAGGGGCTGCAAGCTCACATCTTATGATATAAACCATCAGGGTGTAATTCCACATTATATGGTTGCTTTGCCTTTGGAGTAGCCTTCTCATTTTAACTTTGCTTTTATTTTAGGTATATTATAAAAACTGGTTCAAAATATAAAATCTTTCCATTTATTACCACAGGAAATTTACAAGTGTAACAGAACATAGGCCAATTGAAATAACATTCTCTGGATCCATATCAGAAGTGGACCTTGTTAGCCACCACCCAATACTTGTTATTACCAGCATAGTCAGTTTTTAGTTTACCAACATCCCAGCATCTCAGCTGTACTGTGCAATTTGGAGACTGTTCCCCCAGAATGAACCCACATGCTGTCAACTTTGTCTGTAAGACATTACACAGCACATGTAAGTGTCCCCCAGGCGGAAACAGCACTACAAGTCTGGGGCTTTCCAGACCTTCTATTGTCTTGCAACAATACTTGAGGAGGGAAAACATCAGGTGTAATGCACAGCTGCAAATTCTTGATAGTTCTGGCATTAATTTCTAAGTCTCCAGTTTAAATGCAGTTTAAATGGTGGTGAGTAAAATTCATTACCACCTGAAGGCTGGGTGGCCTATACAAAATGTTTTGGAGGTTTTGGTTCTGTTCCTAGTGTAGAAATTACCTGAGTGTCCACTAACAACACACACACAGAAAACCCTACTGCCATCACCACCATTGCCATAAGTGGTAACCTGGTTTGGAAGTCTCATTAGAAAGGCAAAAGGATTAAGGATGAAATCCCCCCTGTGCAGAGGGCCAGCAGAAAAATGAACAATATTCCAGTCTTAATAATGCAATGTTAGCAGTTACCTTAGTAAAAGAAGCCTCTATCTGGATAATATCATCTCCTCACCCAGTTTTCAACTACTGTTATGTCAGTATCTCCCAGATCTGTCTTTCCACTTCTGACCTGTCTCCCTCCATTTAATGCCACATTTTAGCCTCTTTCGCTGACAGATCCTAGTTATCTTGTTAACTTAAACTTAACATTAGCTCCTTGTCTTACCTCAGAAATGGTCTCCACACCTCTCATTCTCTGTCACTATTGACAATACCCACACCCTTCCTGTTTCTAAGCCCATAACCTAGATTCAACTCCTTTAACTTTTTTGCCTCTCACATCCAGGGTGAGTTCAAATCATGTTGCTTCTTCCCCCATAACATTTCTAAGATCCATCCTTTTTATTCTGTCTAGATAGCCAAAAATTTTGTCTAAGCTTTCATCATCTTGCATACTGAGTACCATGACCTCTTCCTTTATAGGCTCCCTGACAGACACATTACCTTCTTCAGGCTATACAAAACATAGCTATTAATGTCATCTTCATTACCCATTATTCTGAATACATCACGCCCTCCACACCCTCGCTGAAACACACACACACACACTCCCTCCCTCTCTCCTCTCCATTCCATCAATAAATGCCAGTGGGTTTGTCAGAT
Source organism: Caretta caretta (assembly GCF_965140235.1). Lineage (NCBI taxonomy): Eukaryota > Metazoa > Chordata > Testudines > Cheloniidae > Caretta > Caretta caretta. Next base: position 71,176,675 of record NC_134207.1, read on the forward strand.
TCTCACACAAATGTGTGTCTGCCTTCTACCCTCTCTTCCTTTAAATCCCAATTCAAGCTCCACTTCTGCAGAGGTGCTACAAGAAATCTGCTAATTAATTATGGCTTTTTATGAGGGGCAAATGAAAAAACTTTCTCTATTCATAAAAATAATGTAATAGAATTGAAATCAGAGCCAGGAATTGAACCCAGGTCTCCTGAGTCCCAATCCAGTGCCTTAAACACAAGGTAATTCTTCCTTTTTCAGCTGGTACTAGCATAATATAAGGAACCTATTTAAGAGAAACATGTTTCTGGAAGAGGCCAGAATCTTCTCTAAAGCTGTAACAAATGCAGAAACTAAAAACATACATAACTAGTCATGGGCCAAGCCACACAAGTCATATAAAGTTAGAACCTAAAACCTTCATCTCCAAAAACCTAGTCCTCTATCTCTTGAGCTAAAAGAAAATCTCCATTAGCTGGAAGTAATGTGATTTGTATCCCTACCTTTCCTCCATCTTGTGTAGGTCACTTGTCCTCTTACATTGTTAGCTTTCTGGAGAGGTACTGTGTCTTTATATGTATTTATATAACACAACAAATGTTATACCAATAAAATGAAAACCAGCAGGATCTTATTAAAGGGGAAAAGGCAAAATGCCACATTGATTGTGAATACAGAAAGAATCATAGTAAGCAGTTAGTTATAGCTATAACATTCCATTCATTTTCATATTTATTCACACATTCATTCATACAAACACACACACACACAGGTTCTGCAAGGTTGTTATAATAGTTACCAGCCTTAGAGTTGCTCATGCCAAGCCACTGGCCAGGTGGCCTGGACATGAGCAGGGAGCAGGGCCTCATCAGATGCTCATCTGATGCTCCTGGAAGTTGATTTGCAGAATCAGACCACAAAGTTCTCACTTTTGAGAGCCCATTTTTAGAGGAATTCCTTCCTATGCCAGTCTATGGGAATTGCTTCATCATGCTGTTGCTGAATCAATCAGCAGATGGCACATTCCTGACGGCTCCATGCTGCCAGATGTTATCTTGTTCTTTGGTTCTCCCATTCTTGAGGCTGTTGGGTGGATTCCAGTCTGCCCTCCGGGGGGTCTTCTGGTTATTTCCACTTGACGCCTTCTTCAGCCGATGGACACTGGATTCTTAGGCTGGCACCCCTGATCATTCGGTTATTATCCACACCAAGCATCCATCCACATACATCCTCTATTTCTATTTTAATCACAATTGTTAACAAAGCGAGATGAATACAACAAAAGGGCGGGGAGTCTCTGGGTGCTGTTTCTGTTGTTACAGAGTATTGCTTTGAGTCTCTCTCTCTCTCTGAGTAGTTGTTACAAAGAATTGCTTTGAGAATAGACTCTTATCTTAGAATGTACTAACACAATTAGCAGCTTGCAAGTTTCACACATAGAGGGAGAGAAACAGTACCAAAACCCAAGAGACCTCTTAATTAGTAATACCCTGGAATTTAAACTATGGGGAATCAAACTCATTTGTGATTTTAATATAGAACTTCTTTAATATGATCCAACATTACATTGTTAGCTTTTTAGGGAGGTACTATGTCTTTACATGTATTTATATAACACAACTCAGGAGGTATCAAACTTGATGTACTACATCATAAATAACAACTGCCAACAGGTTTAACGTGTTTCAGATTGCCTCACATATATTTCCTTCTTCTGTTTTAAGCAAAAGTATTGCACTTTACACAGGTTTTTTGTTGACTGGTTGCTTGGTTTGATTGATGTTTTGTTTAACTGGAAATTATGCTTTGGGTGCAAAATGTTTGTGCTCTGAGAGCTGAAGATTGGGACTGCCAAATTTGAAATGTCACTTGCTACCAGATGCAGAACATGAAATACATATTATCATAAACTTTTTATGGAGGCTTCACTAGTAAAAGTAGCAGTGCATACAAAATGTTCCATGAGGAACAGCATGGTCCAAATTCTTAACTCATTATACAGGTAAAAGATTCCCCAGTGTAATGACTGCAAAGTTTTGCCTTATATATATGTGCTGAATACATAAAGAATCAAACCCAGATTCTTCAGTCTCTGTTGCATGTTGACTTATTTATTTATTTTTAACATTGTATGATACTGAACAACTGGATTTGCTTATCTTTGAAGTTTGTTTAGATTAGCAGCCATACTGAAATAGTGGTGAGAGGATGTGAGAGAATTTTAGATTCTTTAGGAAGTTCGCAATGTATTGGCTGAAATGTGTGTTGTTATGACACACCATAGTAGCTGGGGCCCACAGAGAAAATAATAGACTTATTACTATGGAGATTTCCCGTTAGCCCAAAATATAGAGGATTGGGTTTTTGGAGATGAAGGTGATAGGTTCTAACTTTATATGACTTATATGGTCTGGCCAATGACTAGCTATGTATGTTTACAGTTCCTGCATTTGTTACAGCTCTAGAGAGGATTCTGGCCTCTTCCAGAAACATTTTTCTCTTAAGTAGGTTCCTTATATTATACTGTCACCCCCTTCAAGAGGAAGAATTATCTTGTGGTTAAGGCAGCACTAGATTTGGACTCAAGAAACCTGGGTTCAATTCCTGGCTCTGCCTCAGGTTTAAGTGAACCTTAAATGATAATATTTATTTTCTCCCACCCTTTGTCTGTCTTCCCTATTTAGATTATAAACCCTTTGGAACAAGGATTTGACTTTACAGAATGCCTAGCATACAGGGGCTCCAATCTCATTTGGAGCCTCTAGGTGTTAGTATAATACTGTGACAATCAGGGTCCAGATGCCTCAATGGGAGAACAAGAGGTCTAACCCTCCAAAAGTAAGCAATTGAATCAATTGTTTGGATACAACGTTATAGTGTATAAAAATATGTTAAGCAAAAGTCCTTTATGAGGTTGCAAAGTTCTGAACTTGATGGCCATTAGGAGATGAGCATACAGGCTGTAGATATGAATTTATGCATTAGTGTAGATATAAAACTGTGCTCATAATTTATGCTTCAACATCCAGCTTCACCTCACAACAGGGCAGTGGACAGTCAGGCTGGGATGGCCAGCCTCCCCCCACCAGATGAGACTAGCTCCAAGAACCTAGCATTGTGCAACACAGAAAAAGACAAACGATGGGCCACTAGGGTTAATGGGAAAACATTAAGACATCCCAGCTAGCATTTTTCCACTTTAAATATACATGAGTCACCATGTCAGGAGAAAAGGGGAAAAAACGGGAGGAGGGGACACTATATAGGAGGCTTGAAACTGAAGTTTATATCTAGAATCTAAGAGTCTGTCTACACTGCAGAATTCTTTTGGTGGGGGTACGGTCCATACACACATAGTGCCCCCTCCCACCCCGCATGGTGAGGCAAGGATTAATCCAGTAAAGACAGACTTGAAGGGTGCAGGTAAGTACTGGGAATATACCCTACACACACTCTGGTGGACCAAGCCATGCCTCCCATCTACACTGCTAAAACAGTGTAGAGTCCTGCTTCCCCTCTACAGGAAAAGACTTCAGCAGTGTGTTGGGGGGTGGGGGGGGGAGAGGGGGCAGTGTGGAAAGGCTGTCAGGTCCCTGCTGCTGGAGCCCTTCCCCTCTGCAGGGAAATACTCTGGCAGGTGTGGCGGCAGCAGGGAAAAGGCTCATTCTTTCTCCACTGCCTCCCCCTGCCAGAGCCTTTCACTTACATGTGTAGCTACACACCTCAGTGTGGACCCAGTGTGCTACGTGTCTACAAGCCACTGAAAGTGGTGTGTAGTGAAGGCGTAGCCTAAGCGGCAGGCTGTCTGTGAAATGCTGGATCCCCTGTATGACAGAAGGTAGTCTGGGAAACTGTTCAGAGGCCACAGGTAACATATTAGCAAAGGAAATATGTCTAATACAGAAGTGGAAAGCCTGAAGCATCTTTGTTTATTTTCTGTGTAACATGTACGGGTTTGCTTTTTTTTACTATTCCATCTCTGAATCTGTGATATTTTAAAATAATTTTTTTTGTTTATTTTTACCCCAAAGCAGGCGTGCAAACTGTGTGGAATATGTGTGCCAAACTGAACTGACAACTGGGGTCTGTTTTCACACCTTTGGGCTGATGAACCAAAGGCGAAAAAGTCTGCGTGTCTGGTAGGTAAGCACTTGGGATAGATGGTTTTGTAGAGACTCAGGACCAGAAGGGCTGTTGGGGTCACCCTGGAAGGAGTAACTAGGTTGGTGGAAGCCAGGGTAACAGCTTTATGCTCGTGGGCTACTGTTGTCAGGGTTCTGATCCATAGTGGCTTAGTGTTAAGGCACCCAAATATACATGACAGGCAGTGACAGAATCTCTTGCTGGTCTAGGTGGTCTTCAAAACAACACAAATACAAATAATAGAAAATAAAAATCTTTGCTAGAGAATTCATTCATATGTTACATATGGACAGGCATATTGGTTTGGGGAAAATAGAAATGATTCAAACCTTTCAAAACTCAAACTTAACTGGTTTCAGAGTAACAGCCGTGTTAGTCTGTATTCGCAAAAAGAAAAGGAGTACTTGTGGCACCTTAGAGACTAACCAATTTATTTGAGCATAAGCTTTCGTGAGCTACAGCTCACTTCATCGGATGTATACCGTGGAAAGTTCAGAAGATCTTATATACACACAAAGCATGAAAAAATACCTCCTCCCACCCCACTCTCCTGCTGGTAATAGCTTATCTAAAGTGATCACTCTCCTTACAATGTGTATGATAATCAAGTTGGGCCATTTCCCCTGGATTTGTGCTGGAAATGGCCCAACTTGATTATCATACACATTGTAAGGAGAGTGATCACTTTAGATAAGCTATTACCAGCAGGAGAGTGGGGTGGGAGGAGGTATTTTTTCATGCTTTGTGTGTAAATAAGATCTTCTAAACTTTCCACGGTATGCATCCGATGAAGTGAGCTGTAGCTCACGAAAGCTTATGCTCAAATAAATTGGTTAGTCTCTAAGGTGCCACAAGTACTCCTTTTCTTTTTTCAAACTTAACTGAATCTAATTTTTGTTTATTTTTGCTTACGTTTTCAGGTGTTAGCTGGGACCAGAAATGGAAATGCTGAAATATCATGACAAACTGTTCTTGTGGTATTTCTGATCCAGCTGAAACACTCATTCTACTAGCTGGCTTTTTATTGAGGCAGCTTGGGGAGGTATCATGTAATTTTCTGGAGTTGTCTAATAATTGTTTGCCAGATAAGGGAAGCCCTTTAAGTCCTAGAGTACACTAACTCAGAAACCTTGGCTGTGCCCCACATAATATAAGCCATGCTAGAGAAGATGGGGATTAACACAAGAATTGTAAGCTGAATAAGGAGCTGACTAAAGAGGAGAAGGCATCTGGTTAAGCTGAAAGGTCAACTATCAGACTCAGGGACATTACTAGTGGAGTTCGTCAAGGATCAGACTTGGGACTAATCTTATCCAATATCTTTTATTAATGACCTAGTCACAAGAAGTATGCGCGCGCTAATGAAATTTGCTGATGGTACAAAATCGGAAGACACCATCAATACAGAAGAGGATCAGCATATACCATAAGATCTAGATGATCTTGAAGGCTGGAGTGACAGAAATGGGATGAATTTCAATTGTACAAAGTGCAAGATCATGTGCTTAGAGACAATAAAAAGAATTGCTGCTACAAGCTGAGGTTTCATCAGTTGGAAGCAACAAAGAAGGAGTGATACGTGGGTGTGTGGGGTGATCAGAGGATCTATGAGCCATCGGTGTGAGGTGGCTATGAGAAAGGCCAATGCAATCCTGGGATTTATCAGGCAAGGTATTTCCAGAGAAGTATTACCATCATACAAGCCGTTGGTAAGACGTCATTTGGAATACTGTTTAGAATTCTGGTCACTCATGTTCAAGAAGATTAATTCAAACTGGAACAGGTGCAGCAAGTAGCTACTAGGAGGATTAGGGGACGGAGGGCCTATCTTATGAGACAAGACTGGAAGAGCTTCGCTTGTTTAGCCTAACAAAAAGAAGGCTAAGAGGGGATATGATTGCTCTCTATAACTACACTGTGGGGTGTAGGGATAAACACCAGGGAATGTGAAGAGCTATTTGAACTAAAAGACCATGTTGACACAAGAGCAAATGGGTATAAACTGGCCATTGAACAAATTCAAGGCTGAAAATTAGAAGAAGGACTCTAACCATCTGAAGAATAAGGTTCTAGAACAGCCTCCAAATGGGAGTTGTGGGGGTAAAGCAACTTAATTAGTGTTAACAGAGAAAGCTGGCCAAATTTATGAGAATGATTGTATGGTTGGGTTGCTTGTGATGGTGGGGATAGGGCTCAGCAGCTCTGGGGCTTACTTCCAGGCCCAGGTAGGGACAGTCAAATTGTGGAGGCGAATGCGTGGTTATGCAGGTGGTGTCGGAGAGCGGGCTTTGGATTCTTCAACCACGGGATGTTGTTCTGGGAAGAAGGATTTCTAGGAAGAGATGGGATCCACCTAATGAAGAGAGGGAAGAGCGTCTTCGCAGGCAAGCTTGCTAACCTAGTGAGGAGGGCTTTAAACAAGGTTCACCGGGAGATGGTGACCTAAACCCAGAGGTAAGTGAGGAAGTGGGTTACTGGGAGGAAACACAAGGAGGAGAGTACAAAGCAGGAAGCCTCCTGATTCATACTGAGAAAGTAGGGCAATCGGCTAGGTGCATGTACACGAATGCAAGAAGTCTGGGAAACAAGCAGGAAGAATTGGAAGTCCTGGCACAATCAAGGAACTATGATGTGATTGGAATAACAGAAACTTGGTGGGACAATTCACATGACTGGAGCACTGTCATGGATGGGTATAAACTGTTCAGGAAGGACAGGTATGGAAGGAAAGGTGGAGGAGTTGCGTTGTATGTAAGAGAGCAGTATGATTGCTCAGCGCTCCAGTTTGAAACTGGAGAAAAGCCTGTTGAGAGTCTTTGGGTTAAGTTTAGAGGCGAGAGCAACAAGGGTGATGTTGTGGTGGGCCTGTGCTATAGACTACCAGATCAGAAGGATGAGGTAGATGAGGCTTTCTTTCGGCAACTAACTGAAGTTTCCAGATCACAGGCCCTGGTACTAATGGGGGACTTCAATCACCCTGACATCTGCTGAGAGAGCAATACAGCAATGCACAGACAATCCAGGAAGTTTTTGGAGAGTGTTGCGGACAACTTCCTGGTACAAGTGCTGGAGCAACCGACTAGGGGCCATGCTCCTCTTGAGCTGCTGCTTACAAACAGGGAAGAATTGTTAGGGGAAGTAGAAGTGGGTGGCAATCTAGGCAGCATTGACCATGAGATAGTTGCGTTCAGGATCCTCACAAAAGGAAGGAAGGAGAGTAGCAAAATATGGACCCTGGACTTCAGAAAAGCAGACTTGGACTCCCTTAGGGAACTGATGGGCAGGATCCCCTGGGAAGCTAATATGAGGTTAAGGAGTACAGGAAAGCTGGCTGTATTTTAAAGAAGACTTATTGAGGGCGCAGGAACAAACCATCCTGAAGTGCAGAAAGAATAGCAAATATGGCAGGCGACCAGCTTGGCTTAACAGTGAAATCTTTGGTGAGCTTAAACTCAAAAAGGAAGCTTACAAGAAGTGGAAATTTGGACAGATGACTAGGGAGGAGTATAAAAATATTGCTAGAGCATGCAGGGGTGTAATCAGGAAGGCCAATGCACAATTGCTGTTGCAGCTAGCAAGGGATGTGAAGAGTAACAAGAAGAGTTTCTACAGGTATGTTAGCAACAAGAAGAAGGTCAGTGAAAGTGTGGGACCCTTACTGGATGTGGGAGGCAACATAGTGACAGATGATGTGGAAAAAGCTGAAGTACTCCATGCTTTTTTTGCCTCGGTCTTCACAGACAAGGTCAGCTTCCAGACTGCTGCACTGGGCAACACACTATGAGGAGGAGGTGAGCAGCACTCAGTGGTGAAAGAACAGGTTAAGGACTATTTAGAAAAGCTGGCCATGCACAGGTCCATGGGTCCAGATCTAATGCATCCAAGGGTGCTGAGGGAGCTGGCTGATGTGATTGCAGAGCCATTGTCCATTATCTTTGAATATTCGTGGCGATCGGGGGAGGTCCCGGATGATTAGAAAAAGGCAAATATAGTGCCCATATTTAAAAAAGAGAATCTGGGGAACTACAGACTGGTCAGCCTCACTTCAGTCCCCAGAAAAATCATGAAGCAGGTCCTCAAGGAATCCATTTTGAAGCACTTGGAGGAGAGGAAGGTGATCAGGAACTGTCAACATGAATTCACCAAGGGCAAGTCATGCCTGACCACTTGATTGCCTTCTATGATGAGATAATTGGCTCTGGCTCTGTGGATATGGGGACAGTGGTGGATATGATATATCTTGACTTCAGCAAAGCTTTTGATACGGTCTCCCACAGTATTCTTGCCAGAAAGTTAAAAAAGTATGGATTGGATGAATGGACTATAAGTGGATAGAAAGCTGGCTAGATTGTCAGGCTCAACAGTAGTGATCAATGGCTCGATGTCTAGTTGGCAGCCAATATCAAGCGGAGTGCCCCAAGGGTCAGTCCTGGGGCCGGTTTTGTTCAACATCTTTATCAATGATCTGGAGGATGGGATTAATTGCACCCTCAGCAAGTTCGCAGATGACATTAAGCTGGGGGGAGAGATAGATGCATTGGCCTGCTAAACCCAGGGTTGTGAGTTCAATCCTTGAGGAGGCCATTTAGGGATCTGGGGAAAAATTGGGGATTGGTCCTGCTTCAAGCAGGGGGGTGGACTAGATGACCTCCTGAGGTCCCTTCCAACCCTAACCTTCTATGATTTGAGAGTAGTTATGCTATAGTCACAAAATACAGCATTCTATGATTTGAGATGCGCTGGAGGGTAGGGATAGGGTCCAGAGTAACCTAGACAAATTGGAGGATTGGGCCAAAAGAAATCTGATGAGATTCAACGAGGATAAGTTCAAAGTCCTGCACTTAGGAAGGAAGAATCCCATGCACTGCTACAGGCTGGGGACTGACTGGCTAAGTAGCAGTTCTGCCAAAAAGGACCTGGGGATTACAGTGGACAAGAAGCTGGATATGAGTCAGCAGTGTGCCCTTGTTGCCAAGAAGGCCAATGGCATACTGGGGTGTTTATTAGTAGAAGCATTGCCAGCAGATTGAGGGAAGTGATTATTCCCCTCTATTCGGCACTGGTGAGGCCACACCTGGAGTATTTCGTCCAGTTTTGGTCCCCCCCACTACACAATGGATGTGAAAAAATTGGAGAGAGTCCAGTGGAGAGCAACAAAAATTATTAGGGGGCTGGGGCACATGACTTATGAAGAGAGGCTGAGGGAACTGGAGTTATTTAGTCTGCAGAAGAGAAGAGTGAGGGGGGATTTGATAGCAGCCTTCAACTACCTGAAGGGGGGTTCCAAAGAGGATGGAGCTAGGCTGTTCTCAGTGGTGGCAGATGACAGAACAGAAAGCAATGGTCTCAAGTTGCAGTGCGGGAGATCGAGGTAGGATATTAGGAAACACTATTTCACTAGGAGGGTAGTGAAGCACTGGGATTGGTTCCCTTGGGAGGTGGTGGAATCTCCATCCTTAGAGGTTTTTAAGGCCCGGCTTGACAAAGCCTTGGCTGGGATGATTTAGTTGGTCCTGCTTTGAGCAGGGGATTGGATTAGATGACCTCCTGAGGTCTCTTCCAACCCTATGATTCTATGATTCCCATTTTTGCCTTATGTTCCTAAAATCTTCAGGGCTTCAGCTGGACAACTGCAGGTGTCAGGAAGGTATTCCCCTCCCCCCCCCTCCAAAATCTATTCTGTGGGTTTTGTTGTTGTTTTTATCTCCTTCCTCTGAAGCTCTAGGGATGGCCATAGCTGTAGATGAGATGGGATGGACCAGTGCTCTGAGGAGGCAGTGACTATTCTTTTTCTCAGGTGCTTGGCTCACTGGTTCTTGCTCACATGCTTGCAGTCTAGTGGATTGCCATATGTGGGGTTGGGAAGGGATTTTTTCTCAGGTAAGATTGGCAATGACCTTGGGTTTTTTTTCTCACCTTCCTTTTTTTTTCTCACCTTTTTTTCTCACCTTTCTCACCTTTTTTTCTCAAATGCAGCATGTGGATTTGGGTCACTTGTCCAGATTAGCTGAGTATATCTCACTTAATCATCTCCCTGCCATTGTGGGGGCCCTGGGCACCGGTGCACCTCCGTCCTGCCTATTCTTTCGCTGTGGCACATAAAATTCTAGTCTTTTATGGACTGTAATATTTTGGTATAATTTTGGTTGTTGGCTTGCGTGTGCTGGTGCTGGGTGGTGCTGGTGGCCTGTGAGATATAGGAGATCAGAGTAGATGATCTAGTGGTCCTTTCTGGCCTTAAATTCTATGACTCAGTGACTCTAGATGTGAGTTTCAACCCCCCTCTTGGCTAGAACAGGTTAACCATTAAAGGAGGTTCATGCTTCTAGTGCAAGAGGCCCCAGGTTCAAACTCTGCTGATGACCTGAACAGGGGCAATTGCACTAGAAATTATAGGGTGTCTCCATAACTGGCTAAGCAGAGATTCAGCTGGCAGTGAGTACAGACACGTTTCCCCATTCCCAGTGCTCCAGTTTTGGGGGCAGGCATTTCTTGTAACTCTAGAATATCCTTGTATGGAACTGGGGAAAGTGGCTCCTTCTTCGCTGCTTCTTAGGCTGTGTCTACACTTACTGGTAGATAGGCACTGCTACAATCAATATAGCGGTGCTGATTTAGTGGGTCTGGTGAAGACCTGCTAAGTCAATGGCAGAGCACTCTCCGGTCGACTCTGGTAATCTAGCTCCCCAAAAAGAGTAAGGTAAGTCAGTGGGAGAGCATCTCCCATTGACATAGCACAGTGTAAATAAACACTGTGGTAAGTCAACCTAAGCTATGTCGACTTCAGTTACATTATTCACATAACTGAAGTACCAAAACTTAGATCAGCTTACTGCGGTAGGGTAGACCAGTCCTTAGTTTCTGGGTGACTAGCCATTCAATGACTCCTGAAGACTTGGGGTGTGTTTGTGGGAACTGAAGGTACAGAGGAGGAAAAAAAACCAGCGTCCACACTGTAGGTGGTATGCTCGAGTCCACCAAGCACCATCTGGTTCTGAGAGAGAGACTGTCTGGAACCCAGCCAGGGCAGACTTGCTGTTTGTCTCTCTTTTCCTGATCTGACATCAGGAGTTGGGAATGGGTGACAAGGGAGGGATCACTTGATGATTACCTGTTCTGTTCATTCCCTCTGGGACATCTGGCATTGGCCACTGTCGGAAGACAGGACACTGGGCTAGATGGACCTTTGGTCTGACCCAGTATGGTAGTTCTTTTGTTCTTATGACATTGGTAGCATAGTAAGCCTAGCCTACTTCTATTCTGCTTGATCCTCTTATCAAAGAATGAAAGGGAAAAACAAAACAAGAAAATGCTGAATCTGTCATAGACATAGGTGAGAATAATTCACCAGGCTAACAACAGCACAGAGCAGTTCCTCCAGGGAATTCTCCATTCTTGTCCCCCAAATTTTATCTGGCCATCAGCCCAGAACAAGACTCTCCAAATAGAATCTGTGATTGACCTCAAAATAAGTCACTGTCAGCCGTACTCCAGTCTTCTTCCCAACTTCTTCATCTCCCGGGGCTGATCATTGAACCTAAGGTAGCCACAAAGGGAAGGAAGAAGGGAACAATGAAAAGGGAAGAGATGCATCGGAGCCACTTATTCAATGGCAATGGACAGGAAGAAATTATACTGATCAACTAAGGCAGTGGTTCTCAAAGCTGGTCCGTTGCTTGTTCAGGGAAAGCCCTTGGTGGGACGGACCAGTTTGTTTACCTGCTGCATCTGCAGATTCAGCCGATCGCGGCTCCAGGCCAATGGGGGCTGCGGGAAGCGGCATGGGCCAAGGGATGTGCTGGCTGCCCTTCCCGCAGCCCCCATTGGCCCGGAGCAGCAAACCGCGGCCAGTGGGAGCTGCGATCGGCCGAACCTGCGGACGCGGCAGGTAAACGAACCTGTCCGGCCCGCCAGGGGCTTTCCCTGAACAAGTAGTGGACCAGCTTTGAGAACCACTGAACTAAGATACTGAAGGAATAAATAGTCCAGTGATGAAAACTCCAAGCCATCAAAAACCAAACTGGAGAGAACCACGCTGTAGGGCATAGCATCAAAATAGGCTCTAGTTGCCTGAGAGGGTTAGATGGCCTGACACCTGCACACATGAAACCATGGAAATGTTCTGTCAAAATACATATTGAAAAACTTAGGGAGTAGAAAAATGTGTATGTGCAGTGGTCCATTTGCATGTACCTGACTATTGTTCAGTGCAACAATATTATGTCTTCAAGAAAGTGAGGGATCGCTGCCATCTATTGGTAGATGAGATACACAGAAGAACATTACCTTCTCACCAGTGTACTAGAAGCTACTGCATTTACCTAAGAATTGTCATGTTACATTGTTATAACAAGTATGATTATATGTACTGTCACTCCACTTGGTATCACAATGATTTATTTTTCTTTATAAAAGAAAACTATAACACAGAATAAAACTTCTTTCCTTTATATAATCTCAATGTTTCGTCTGTTCTAATAGTTAATATTTTTATGGCACATGTTGTATAAAATGTCCCACTCATTTTCTCAAAAGCAGGACATCTCTTCTAAGGGCATGTCTACACTACAAAGTTAAGTTCTCTTAATTTAAGTTGACAGTCAGATGCCACAGTAATTAAGTCAGTTGGGCATGTCCACACCACACTCATTGCATCCTCACTAGCAGCGCTTGCATCAATGCACAGAGCAGTACACCAGAGTGCAACTAGTCACAAGGGGTTTTGGGATGGGCTTGCAATGCATTATGGGACAACTAATGACCTGCCAAAAACATTGTCACAAAGAGGAATGGGAACAGGGCTTCACCTTTCCATGATGCAGTTTCCTTCCTCCCTTCCCTGATATCAATGGCAAACAACTCACGTTTTTTGGTGCCTTTTTTCAAAAGCCTGGCTTAGTCGTGCATATGCCATAGCCTGAGAAGCATGGACCCCACTCAGCTGTGAACTCTTGTTGAGAGCATTACAAACACCTTGAGCCTTATCCCACAGTATTTCCAGAGTCGAGACAGGAGCTGCCACACAGAACATTGCGATGTCATTCAAGCAGCCCTGCTGCAAGCCATAGACTGAAAAAATTCCCGGTTGTTGATGGCCGTCATTCAGCAGCTGAACATGGTTGAGTGCCGTTTCTGATCCCGGGAAACAAGCACTGACGGGTGGGATTGCGTTGTTATGCAGCTATGGGATGATGAGCAGTGGCTGTAGAACTTTCGAATGTGGAAGGCCACTTTCCAGGAACTGTGTGCAGAGCTTTCCCCAGCCTTGAAGTACAGCAACACTAAAATGAGACCTGCTCTGACAGAGGAGAAGCAATTGGTGATGGCTCCGTAGAAGTTTGGAATGCCAGACTGCTACCAGTCAGTGGGCAATTCGGAGTTGGTAAATCCACTGTGGGAGCTGTTGTGATCCAAATGTGAAGGGCCATTAATTGACTTCTGCTAAGAGGGGTAGTGAAGCTGGGCAACGTGCAGGACATAGTGGATGGTTTTGCAGCAATGGAGTTCCCTAACTATGGTGGGGTGATAGACAGAACACATATCTCTATCTTGGCACAAGACCACCTTGCCAAAGAATACATAAACTGAAAGAGGTACTTTTCAATGGTGTTGCAAGCGCTGCTGGATCATAGAGGGCATTTCATTGACATCAATTTGGGATGATCAGGAAAGGTGCATGACTTGTGTATCTTTAGGAATACAGGTCTGTTCAGAAAGCTGCAATCATGGACTTTCTTTCCAGATCACAAACTAACCATTCATGATGTTGAAATGCCAATTGTGATCCTGGGACACTCAGCCTACCCCTTCTCCCACATGGACAGCAGTAAGGAGTGGTTCAACAATAGGCTAAGCAAGTTCAGAATGGTAGTAGAATGTGCCTTTGGATGTTTAAATGGTCACTGGCACAGTTAGCTTACTAGGTTAGACCTCAGTGAAAGCAATATCCCCATTGTTATTGCTGCCTGCTGCGTGTTCCAAAATATCTGTGAAACAAAGGAAGAAAAGTTTCTGACAGGGGATGGGGTTGCGGCAGATCACCTGGCAGCTAATTTTGAGGGCCAAACACCAGGGCAATAAGAAGACCAAATATCCCAAAAGCAGATCTTAAAAACTATATAATGCTCATCTGATGTTACCATTTCCACATATTTTGGGCATATAAGGTATTATTTTTTGTTTTTTATACCTTTTACTTTTTTTCAAGACTCAATGACTGTTAATGTACACCGGCTGTGGAACATAGCTAGGTATTTATGACCCTGTCACACAGAAATCAAGACCTTGGATGAAAACCTGGCCCCACTGAAATCAAGCTAGTTTTGCCATTGACTTCAATAGGGCCAGGATTTTACCTCTAAGCTTCCAGCACTGCAGCATGCTGATGCAGTGGTTAAATAAGGGTTCTGGGACAATAGATCCACTGAAATCAAAGGGATTATTTGTGTTGTTAAGGACTACTTGCTTGAATAAGGTTTGCAGGCTGGGATCCACACTATGTCCACTGAGATGTTACCCTAGGAAAATGAATGGATCATTGTGTGCATATGAGCACGTAGGAGGCTGAAGGTGGTGTAGAGTCATTTGGTTTTGTACAGCACCTGGTTTGGTGTTCTTATTATGGGCTAGATAGTGAACTCCTTACTCCCATTGGTGAGCAATTATTTGCATAATGTCTGTCAAGTTTAAAATGTTTCTGTTGTTTTAAAATAATATTTTAATGAATTTGTAGCCTTTTTATCCAAAAGGGTTATTATTTTATTTATTATTAGAAAAACTTCTAGAATGGTAGGTTTTGTGTCCTGCTAATGCTAAGTAGATAATTTTGGCATTAATAACTGTATTTATTCTGAAGGTCTCAGTCTCTATTATATTATTCTATGCTTGAAACATTAGATTTGTTGTTGTTAAAAGAGAATAAGGTTTCACTAACACTATAAGAAGAAATGTGATATTTGCATAGTTTAGTTTGGGCTCATTCCTTGTTTCAGAAAGTGTTCTTTAATCCAGTGAGATATAATTAATAATGTTTGAGAAATTATTCCAAACAAGTCAACAAACTGTCATATTTTCTCATGATTCCCTTTCTTTTACTTGAAAAAATCTTAATAATGCACTTTTCAAGTTCTTTAGTAACCGAACACATAAAACAATCAGCTGAAATGTTGCTAATGTCAGCATGAAATATGTCTTCATAGGAAATCATAAGGCATAAGTTCATTGCCCATCAGATTGCTGGAAAGCCTGCCCTCTTACAGGCCCTGATTCAGCAAATTACTTAAGCACATGCTTATCTTTGAGACATAAATACATGTTTAAGTGCAATCAGAAGAGGACCTAGGAGAGAGTCCTGAGGGACTAGCATAGAAGGGCAGATGGAAGAGGCTGTGAAGTCTCTGAAAGAGACAATGAAGGTGCAGTCAGAAAGGTAAGACGATAACTACGAGAGTAGTGAATTTTGGAAGCCCAAGGCAAGGAGAGTGAAGGAGAAAGGTCTAACTAACTTCTCAAAGGTCACATAAGAACATAAGAAAGGCCATACTGGGTCAGACCTAAGGTCCATCCAGCCCAGTATCCTGTCTACCGACAGTGGCCAATGCCAGGTGCCCCAGAGGGAGTGAACCTAACAGGTAATGATCAAGTGATCTGTCTCCTGCCATCCATCTCCACCCTCTGACAAACAGAGGCTAGGGACAACATTCCTTACCCATCCTGGCTAATAGCCATTAATGGACTTAACCTCCATGAATTAATCCAGTTCTCTTTTAAACCCTGTTATAGTTCTAGCCTTCATAAACTCCTCAGGCAAGGAGTTCCACAGGTTGACTGTGCGCTGAATGAAGAACGTCCTTTTATTTGTTTTAAACCTGCTACCCATTAATTTCATTTGGTGACCCCTAGTTCTTATATTATGGGAACAACTAAATAACTTTTCCTTATTCACTTTCTCCACACCACTCATGATTTTATATACCTTTATCATATCCCCCCTTAGTCTCCTCTTTTCCAAGCAGTAAAGTCCTAGCCTCTTTAATCTCTCCTCAAAGGGGACCCGTTCCAAACCCATAATCATTTTAGTTGCCCTTTTCTGAACCTTTTCTAATGCCAATATATTTTTTTTGAGATGAGGAGACCACATCTGTATGCAGTATTCAAGATGTGGGCATACCATAGATTTATATAAGGGCAATAAGATATTCTCTGTCTTATTCTCTATCCCTTTTTTAATTATTCCTAACATCTCGTTTGCTTTTTTACTGCTGCTGCACACTGCATGGATGTCTTCAGAGAACTATCCACAACGACTCCAAGATCTTTCTCCTGATTAGCTGTAGCTAAATTAGCCCCCATCATATTGTATATATAGTTGGGGTTATTTTTTCCAATATGCATTACTTTACATTTATCCACATTAAATTTCATTTGCCATTTTGTTGCCCCATCATTTAGTTTTGTGAGATCTTTTTGAAGTTCTTCACAGACTGCTTTGGTCTTAACTATCTTGAGCAGTTTAGTATCATCTGCAAACTTTGCCACCTCACTGTTTACCCCTTCCTCCAGATCATTTATGAATAAGTTGAATAGGATTGGTCCTAGGACTGACCCTTGGGGAACATCTCTAGTTTCTCCTCTTCATTCTGAAAATTTACCATTTATTCCTACCCTTTGTTCCTTTTCTTTTAACCAGTTCTCAATCCATGAAAGGATCTTCCCTTTTATCCCATGAAAACTTAATTTACATAAGAGCCTTTGGTGAGGGACCTTGTCAAAGGCTTTCTGAAAATCTAAGTACACTATGTCCACTGGATCCCCCTTGTTCACATGTTTGTTGACCCCCCCCAAAGAACTCTAATAGATTAGTAAGACATGATCTCCCTTTACAGAAACCATGTTGACTTTTGTGCAACAATTTATGTTCTTCTATGTGTCTGACAATTTTATTCTTTACTTTTGTTTCAACTAATTTGCCCAGTACTGACGTTAGACTTACCAGTCTGTAATTGCCAGGATCACCTCTACAGCCCTTCTTAAATATTGGTGTTACAGTAACTATTATTATTATTATTTATTAATAATAATAAGAACAGAAAGGGGAGAAGAGTTAAGACAGAGAAGAAGTTGTTGAAATTAGCTAGGAGGTGGGCATTAGTGATGTTTGTTAGTAAGAGTGGGTTTTTTGTAATGAAGGGGACAAGCATCAGATTGGAGGCTATGACAGGACTCAGGATGGCTATCTTGTCCCTTGTGACAGATGGGTAACTTGAGCTCAGCTCCTCCCTTCCCTTGCACAGGTAAGGGTGCTTGGGAAACAAGTGGAAAGAATGTTTTCAGATTCCACAGCAAGGAGTCATTGACAAGAACTGAACCTTAAACTGTGGAGATTTTCTACTCTCTGAGTATGTTCTTTATTTTGCTTTCTTGTCATGAATGGAAGACACTTGGCTGACTGCAGTAGGGGAGTTTTCTCATGAGTCATTCTACCATGTTTCAGAGCTGAAGAGTAGGGCTGGCCAGAAAAGAGGAAAAATTTTGAGGTTTCAAAATTTGTTTTTATCCAACTGAGATCTTTTGAATTTGTGTGTGTGTAAAAATCACACAAGAGAAAGACACCACTCCCCTAGAATAGCCAATAGCCCAGTGTTAGGATGCTCAGCTGAGCTACTGGAAACGGAGGTTTATCTCCCTGCTCTGCCTGGTTCAAAGCAGGGACCTGAACCTAGATCGCTCACATCCCAGCTGAATGTCCTAACTACTAGCCTTTGTTGGTGGGGAGGAGTTAAACTTTCTTTCTCCATTTTGGCCAGAAATTCTATCCTGGACTTCAGAAGCTTTCCCGGTGAACACTGTGTTAAAAATTATACTTTTCTGCAAAAAGTTCTGGTTCTGACAAATTGCATTTTCTGACCAAAAATAAAATAAAATAAAATAATTAACAAATTCCCAAACAACTCTACTGAAGAGAGGAAATCAAAGAGTGAAAACAGAATCTAACAAAGTAAGGAGTCTGGATAATGGAGGTAATGGAACAGTAATTAGAGAGACAGCAGGCTGCAGAGATTTTTAGTTTGCTTGTTTGTTTAAGATAAGGGAGGTGGCATGGCCAAGTGGATGGGGCACTGGAGTGGGGATCAGGAGACCTTACTTTTCTGTGTAACCTTGGGCAAGTCATATAATCTTTCTGTGCCTCTGTTCACCTTCCCACTTTTTGGCTGTATTTCCTGCTTATATTGAAAGCTCTTCAGAGCAGAAAACAATGTGTGTTTGTTAGAATTTTCCCTCCTGTGAATTTTTTTTGAGTTTTTGAGAAATGTTTTGTCTCAAATCAGGACGTCAAAAACTTGTAATTTTTTGTGGGAACGAAATTCCAAAAAAATCTGTTTTGGCAGAATTTAGATGGAACTTTTCAGTTTGCTGGGCAGCCTGGTTTCCCAGTCAACTCCACAGTTCCCCAGCTGCTCAGCTGGCTTAAAAGCCAGTTAATAAGCCAGACAGCAGGCAATCAAGGGCACAAGGTTTAAAGGTCTCTTGAAGTACATTTTGAGGAGACAATTTAAAAATGAGGGGTGGAGCTATTGTGTTGGTGGTACCAGTGACTTCTGTACTCTTCTTTCTCTTCCCACCTTTTACAGAAATAATTCAGTTTGTGTTCCATCAATTGATTATCAACGCTCAAAATTTTAGCACACTGAATAATCAAACATTTTTTTTCTGTCTAAAATAAAACCCTCATGAACGTTTTGGTGGAATCCTTGAGGTTGGCCATCTGGCACTTAGGGAATGCCTACACTTCAAACCAGGAGTATAAATTCCACTGGTTGAGATAGCACACTAAAATTAGAATGTAGTCACAGTGGTGCGAGGAGCTAACTTCCCCTAGCACGTACATAGGGTTCCAGGCTGTATTCTGGGCAGCTAACCCTTCCTGTTTTTCATGCTGCTGCAGCTACAATCTATTTTTAGCATGCTAGTTCCATCAGAGCTAGCATAGGTATGTCTCCTCAAGCTGGGAATGAAATGCCCAGCTTGAAGTGTAGACATATCCACATGATGCAATTATTACTTTTGTGCTTTATAGAAAGACTGAAGAGGGCACTACGATAATCCATCTCACTTGGTTGATTTTTTTTAAGTAAAATTACTCTCCAACTGTCTAGAAAGGCTTAGGCTCAAATTAGTTAAACCTGATCAAGTTAGATTTAATAAAGGGCCATATGGTGCAGGCAATCTGGGGCTCTTAATGAATGTTCTTTGCTTGACCCTGTCAAAGGCTAGCCCTACTCTTATTTTTTTCTCTTGAAATAGATAAATTCCTTTGTCTGGGATGAGAACATCTAGTTATCCCAGACCCATGAGCTTTGGTAATGGATTTTTCAATGGGTCTTATAGCACTTCTAAAGCATCCTTAGTGGCTCATGGAATCTCCCTCCTTTTAGTTGGGGTGGGGGGCCCTGTCTCAGTTTCCCCCCCGTTTCTTAAATCTCTGAGTAAAGCTGATGGTCTATACAATTATCAATAGTCAGTAATCAACCACTGTAATCAAAGAATGCATGTTAGTCAAACTAAGAGAGTAACAAATGCAGGGTCACAATGTGTGTGCACATTACTTTCTGATCTATGACCAACCCTTCTATCTTTTAGAGTTCTCCTACTGTGACTCCGGAGCTGTGGCTCCGATCTGGGTTTAAGATCGATGTGACATTGCTGTGTGCTCGGTATTAGAATGGGTGCAGAGTGTTTCCAAATAGTCCACAGAAATGTACCCTTTGCTCAGCAACGTGAGCAAATTTCCTTCTCCATGATGAAAAGAGCATAGTTGAGGAGGATACCTGGTCATGATGCAGGAGAGCCATAGAAAGGGCATTGGTGTCTTAAATGCAGTCTGTGAGTGCAATAATGGGCCCAGTCCTCCTTCCATCCAGTCAGTGGGAATTTTACCATTGATTTCAGCAAGAGGAGGATGGGGTCTGACAGGCAAAGCAGCCATTTTTAGAGATATCCAGTTACTCCTCTTGCCAGCCAGGCTTACTCAGGTGTGCTTAGGAACCGCATTTTAAGGAAGAAAGGAAAAGCAAAGGGCAGTCATGAGCCATAGGCGCTGCCTCTGTGGGTGCTCTGGGGCTGGAGCAGCCATGGAAAAAAAAATAGTGGGTGCTCAGCACCTACCAACCACCTGCCGATCAGTTGTTCGGTGGGCCCTGCCCATCAGCTCCTCCGCCTCCCCCCCAGCGCCTCCTGCCCGCTGTTGATCAGCTGTTTGGTGGTGGGCAGGAGGCGAGTGGGGGGCCCAATGAGGCAGGGTGAGGGTGAGTTTGGGGGAAGGGGAGGGGCCTCGGGACAGAGCAGGGGTGGAGGACCCCTTGGGAAAACTGAAAGTCAGTGCCTGTGGTCATGAGTCCCAGTTGTGATTAGAAATGCTTCTGAAGGTTCACACGATACATTGTCTCACAGCCAAGCACTTCAAACACATACTCAGCAAAAGTAAAAGTACACAGCTAAGCCTGGAACAGTCTCTCCAATGGAAATACCCCTGGGAAGTAATCTGTAGGGAGGAAAATCCTGCAAAGATGCCCTTGAGCAGCAGTTATTGACCCTCTGGATCACAGAATCATAGGACTGGAAGGGACCTCGAGAGGTCATCTTGTCCAGTTTCCTGCACTCATGGCACGACTAAGTATTATCTAGACCATCCCTGACAGGTGTCTGTCCAACCTACTCTTAAAAATCTCCAATGACGGAGATTCCATAATCTCCCTGGGCAATTTATTCCAGTGCTTAACC
This sequence comes from Caretta caretta, assembly GCF_965140235.1. Taxonomy (NCBI): domain Eukaryota; kingdom Metazoa; phylum Chordata; order Testudines; family Cheloniidae; genus Caretta; species Caretta caretta. The sequence continues at coordinate 71,197,582 of NC_134207.1, forward strand.
ACTCTGACAGCTAGGAAGTTTTTCCTAATGTCCAACTCAAACCGCCCTTGCTGCAATTTAAGCCCATTGCTTCTTGTCCTATCCTCAGAGGCTAAGAAAAACAAATTTTCTCCCTCCTCCTTATAACAACCTTTTACGTACTTGAAAACTGTTATCATGTCCCCCCTCAGTCTTCTCTTTTCCAGACTAAACAAACCCAGTTTTTTCAATCTTCCCTCATAGGTCATGTTTTCTAGACCTTTAATCATTTTTATTGATCTTCTCTGGATTCTCTCCAATTTGTCCACATCCTTCCTGAAATGTGGTGCTCAGAACAGGACACAATACTCCAGTTGAGGCCTAATCAGCGAGGAGTAGAGCGGAAGAATTACTTCTTGTGTCTTGCTTACAATACTCCTGCTAATACATCCCAGAATGACATTTGCTTTTTTTGCAACATGGTTCCACTGTTGACTCATATTTAGCTTGTGGTCCACGATGACTCCCAGATCCCTTTCCGCAGTACTCCTTCCTAGGCAGTCATTTCCCATTTTGTATGTGTGCAACTGATTGTTCTGTCTTAAGTGGAGTACTTTGCATTTGTCCTTATGGAATTTCATCCTATTTACTTCAGACCATTTCTTCAGTTTGTCCAGATCATTTTGCATTTTAAACCTATCCTCCAAAACACTTGCAACCCCTCCCAGCTTGGTATCACCCGCAAACTTTATAAGTGTACTCTCTATGCCATTATCTAAATCATTCATGAAGACATTGACAGAACCGGCCCCAGAATTGATCCCTGTTGGACCCCACTGGTTATGTCCTTCCAGCATGACTGTGAACAACTGATAATTATGCTCTGGGAACGGTTTTCCAACCAGATTTGCACCCACCCTATAGTAGCTCCAACTAGGTTGCATTTCCCCAGTTTGTTTATCAGAAGATCATGCAAGACAGTATCAGAAGCTTTACTAAAGTCAAGATATACCACGTCTACTGCTTCCCCCCATCCACAAGGCTTGTTATCCTGTCAGAGAAACTACCAGGTTGGTTTGACATGATTTGTTTTTGACAAATGCATGCTAACTGTCACTTATCACCTTATTATCTTCTAGATGTTTGCAGACTGATTGCTTAATTATTTGCTCAATTATCTTTCTGAGTACAGAAGTTAAGCTGACTGGTCAGTAATTCCCTGGGTTGTCCTTATTTCCCTTTACATAAATTGGCACTATATTTGCCCTTTTCCAGTCTTCTGGGATCTCTCCAGTCTTCCATGATTTTTCAAAGATAATCGCTAATAGCTCAGATATCTCCTCAGTCAGCTCCTTGAATATTCTAGGATGCATTTCATCAGGCCCTGGTGACTTGAAGATATCTAATTTGTCTACATAATTTTTAACTTGTTCTTTCCCTAATTTAGCCTCTTATGATCCTACCTCATTTTCACTGATATTCACTATGTTAGATGACCAATCACCACCAACCTTCTTGGTGAAAACCGAAACAAAGAAGTCATTAAATACTTCTGCCATTGCCACATTTTCTGTTATTATTTCCCCCCACACATTGAGTAACAGGCCTACCCTGTCCTCGGTCTTCCTCTTGCTTCTCATGTATTTGTAGAATGTTTTCTTGTTAGCCTTTATGTCTCTAGCTAGTTTGATCTTGTTTGGTGCCTTGGCCTTTCTAATTTTGTCCCTACATACATGTGTTGTTTATATTCATCCTTTGTAATTTGACCTAGTTTCCACTTTTAGTAGGACTCTTTTTTGATTTTTAGATCATTGAAGATCTCCTGGTTAAGCCAAGGTGGTCTCTTCCCATACTTCCTATCTTCCTACGCAGTGAGATAGTTTGCTCTTGTGCCCTTAATAATGTCTCTTTGAAGAACTGCCAACTATCTTCAATTGTTTTTCCCCTTAGACTTGCTTCCCATTGGATTTTACCTATCAACTCCCTGAGTTTGCTAAAGTCTGCCTTCTTGAAATCCATTGTCTTTATTTTGCTGTTCTCCCTCCTACCATTCCTTAGAATCATGAACTCTATCATTTCATGATCACTTTCACCCAAGCTGCCTTCCACTTTCAAATTCTCAACCAGCTCCCTATTTGTCAAAATCAAATCTAGAACAGCCTCCCCTCTAGTAGCTTTCTTCACCTTCTGAAATAAAAAATGGTCTTCAATACATTCCAAGCACTTGTTGGATAATCTGTGTTATTTTCCCAACAGATGTCTGAGTAGCTGACAACTATCATCACCAAGTCCTGTGCTTTGGATGATTTTGTTAGTTGTTTAAAAAAAGCCTTATTCACCTCTTCTTCCTGATTAGATGGCCTGTAGTAGACCCCTACCATGACATCACCTTGTTTTTTACCCCCTTTATCCTTACCCAGAGACTTTCAACAAGTCTGTCTCCTATTTCTATCTCAACCTCAGTCCAAATGTATACATTTTTAATATATAAGGCAAAACCTCCTTCTTTTTTTCCCTGCCTGAGCAAGCTGTACCCTTCTATACCAATATTCCAGTCATGTGTATTATCCCACCAGGTCTCTGTGATGCCAACTATGTCATAGTTGTGTTTATTTACTAGCATTTAGCGTTCTTCCTGCTTATTTCCCATACTTCTTGCATTATTATATGGACATCTAAGATACTGATTTGATCTTGGGGAACCAAGAGAAGGCTGGGACTATCTATGGGGAAGGCCTTGTGTGTGTCTATGCTGGGTTTGGGGTCTCTCTCACTCCGGGTCCATGTAGCTCCTTTGGAGACCTTAGCTGCCCAAAGAATCCTCTTAAAAAGGAATTCACAACCAGACTCCGCCCAAATGCAGTACAGTCTGGCTTCATGTTCTATTGTGTACTGATTCTCTCAGGCTTGAGGGGGGATGACATACATTCTTTTCAGTTCCACTCTGCCCCTTATGCACCGGGCCAGTTTTCTCCTCATGTGCAGGTCTATATTTTCAGTGTAGAGTTCTCTATGAGGTACCAGAAAAAGGAAGATGTTGATGAGGAGATAGTTGCGTGACCCATTATTCCATTTGGATGGTACTCTTCAAGTGTGCATCCCAATGGTTTTATTGGGCCCCAATTAGATATGCACTTGTTAATTCTTGTACCTGGCAAATACCTGTGGTGAAAGGAGATGAACAGGTGTGGAATGAGAACTGTACAGCTCAGCATAAATTAACCTCCATTTCAGTTAAACTGAGAAAAAGCCTACAATAGAAGAGCTTATAAGTCATTCACATTGATCACTTCCTGATTTTCTCTTATATTTTTTCTTCTTTTCTCCCCTTAAAGATTTCCATGGAACTAACAAAAATGTTAATGTAACATTACAGTTGCAGGGCCATTAAAAGTTAGGGAATTAAAAGTGTTAAGGTTGCCTCAACAATAACTAGGGCACAACTCAAATGCCACAGTGAAGAGCATGATATGACTGATAGATTGCACATATTCAGCATTTTCTCATGTTAAATGTACATCTTAAAATATTGCTGTCTATTATTAAAATATATGGGATGTACAACATTGAAGCCTTAATTCTTGGAATTTCTCGGTGTTTGATCTTGCAACTGCAGTGTGTGTGTGTGTGTGCGTGTGTGCGTGTGTTTCTAAATTAAAAGGAAATATAAGGGATGAGAGATTTCTCTGTGTGTGGGTGGATACATGGATGGATGGAAGGGATGACTGAGCAACAGAAGGAAAGATTTAAAGGCACCTGTAGGAAGAGGCAGAGAGACTGTTGCAGAGGATACCACGACAGAAATTAGGGAAAAGATGAAAAAGGGCCAGAAAGGTAACAAGACTAGGAAGAATTAGTGTTTTCATTATATTTAAGCTTTTGAGGATAGGTGCGTCAATGCATCCAGTATCATAATACACAAAAAGGGGAAATTAACTGAAAGTGAAATACAAAAAATTTTAAATTCATAGGAAAAACCCACACTACTAAATAATGCATAATTTGCCTGTGAAATTTTTTACAATAAAATACACTTGGGGCCAAGAGATTATGTGATTCCAAAGAGGATATGAAAATTTATATGGATAATAATGTCATGGATTATAAAACTAAAAGGGACCATTGTGATCATCTAATCTGACCTCCAGTATAACACAGGCCACAGAACTTCCTTGAATTAATTCCTGTTTGAACTGAATCACATCTTTAGAAGAATGGTTTCAGAGTAGCAGCCGGGTTAGTCTGTATTCGCAAAAAGAAAAGGAGTACTTGTGGCACCTTAGAGACTAACAAATGTATTTGAGCATAAGCTTTTGTGAGCTACAGCTCACTTCATCGGATGCATTCAGTGGACATTCAGTCTTGATTTATAGATTTCCAGTGCTGGAGAAACCACAACAGACTTGGTAAATTGTTCCAATGGTTAATTATCCTCCCTGTTAAAAATTTGCATTGTATTTCTAGTCTACATTTTTCTAGCTTCAACTTCAGTGATTGGGTCTTGTTATACTTTGTCTGCTGGACTAAAGAGCGCTCTATTATCAAATTTGTGTTCCTTGTGTAGATACTTATAGATTGTGATCAGGTCACCTCATAACCTTCTCTTTGATAAACTAAATAGATTGACCTCCTTGACTCTTTCACTATAAGACATGTTTTCTAATCCTTTAAACATTCTTGTGTGTCTTTTCTGACCCCTCTCCAATTTATTAAAATCCTTCTTGAATTGTGGACATCAGAACTGGACACAGTATTCCAGTGGTGGTCAAACTGGTGTCAAACAAAGAGATACTATTACCTTTGTACTCTGACTTGTATTGTTTATACTTCCAAAGATAACTTCAGCCCTTTTGGCCACAGCCAGTTATGTTATTCTTCAAGTATGTGTCAGTGTGTAGCCCACTGCAGATGAGCATGTGCCTCATGTGTGAGACTGTAGTTTTTTGGGGAGGTTGTTAATAGCAGTGTCTGTCATGACTGTCCATAGGACCTGTGGCTCCTCATGCTCCTGTACAAAGGCCAAAGGGTGGGGTGGCCACAACCTTCTCTCAGTTCCCTTTTACCACCCATGGCCATGAGACAGAATCTGGTGACTGTCTGATCCACTAGTTCTTAGCTCAGGTTAATATCCAAAATCTCCAGAACCACTTCTGATCTCCTGTTTCCCTCACCATGATCTGATTCCAACTATCTGGACCAAACTTTGTTAGTCGGACCATTTCCCCCACCTCCCAACCCATACAGGGCTCTTCAGAATGGCAGACTCAAACGTGAAGGCTTCCAATTCTGTCCATTCTGTGATAAACTAATTCTACTAAAGGGCAGGCAGAGTAGATTTCGCTTTTGCCTGGGGTAATCACCTTCTGAGCCGATGCTTGGTATTCTTATCCAGTCTTGATATGAGAGGCAGAGACTCCACTCTCTGGAACAGTCCAGGCAGATCTCATCAGTCCCTGTGGAAACAAGCTCCAGAATCCTACTGGTGGACAAGCCAGCATCTTCAAGCATACTATCAAGAAAGGGGGAGGGTGACATCTAAGATCACCATGGAGAAGACAGCACTGAGGAAAGATCTGGAATAGATATTGGTACTGGCACTAAAGTCAGCTTAAACGTTGAAGCCTGCAGCAACACCTCCAGCAATGAAGTAGAGCACCAAAAGGAGTTGCTCCAAGCACCAAGGCAGAAATTCAAGAAAAGAGCTCAGCGTCCTCCCATGAGGACAGTCACAGCAAAGCCTCTGGAGAGAAATCCTACAAACTCTGCATGATATTAATGCAACAGACTTAATGGTGTGTTCCTCTCTGTATCGATCCCATTGGGGCATGAGACTCAGACAGAACAAGGTCCTTCACTGGTGCTGAAAAATCTACCAACATCAGTACTGACTCTGATACTGACTCTGACACTTTAAACATGGGTGATGTCTGTAAAGAAATACGTTCTCCCCATCACTGAACAAAGAACCTTCTCCTCTAAGGTCTGCAATCAGCAACACCAAGAGACATACAGAATTCTCCTATAGGACCCAGCTGCCACTGGTTAGTCAAGACTCGCATTTGTCTAGCCAAGAACCAGTGAACCTTCCATATGCACAAGGTATGCTACCGTGGCACTACTGAGAGTCTCTCCAAGCTCAAGACTGGTGTGTAGCTTTTAATTCGTAGGATGTTTACTTCCATATCACCATCCACTCAGGCCACAAGAAGTATCTAAGATTCACGGTGGGGCCTATTATTAATACAGGGTTCTGCCCTTCTGATTCTCCATGGCACCAAGAGTGTTTACCAAGTGCCTGGAAGTAGTGGCAACACATTAATGAAAACAGGAAACCCACATTTACCCCTACTGGCTGATTAGTAGCAGGTCCCAGCAGGAGCTTGAGACAACCTTAAATTGTGTCCTTTCTCTGTTCTCTCAACCAGGATTGCTTGTGAACTACAGTAAATTGTCTCTCATACCATCACACACAATAGAGTTAATAGGAGCTTTAGTCAGCTTCAGAGCAGCAAGTGGTTACCTGCCAGCAGACACGTTCTGGTCTCTTCAGTCTGTCATAAACAATTCACAGATGAAATAGACTATGACAGTCCCTATGTGTCTGGAGCTCTTAGGCTACATGTCAGTGTGCACCTTGCCAAACTTCACCTGTGGTCCTTACAACTTTGGCCTCCTCATCCAGATGGCTCATGAACATGGTCCTGCCTCAGGTCCGGTGAGCGCTCATTTGGTGGATAGACCCCTTGAATGTGTGGAAAAGGGTAACGTTTTCAGTCACTTCCCTGATGATAGCTTTTATCATGGATGATTCTGGAACAGGCTGGGGCATCCACCTCAACCACCTGCAAATGTACTGAGTAACATAAAATTGATGATTATAAGTTAAAACTCCCATTGACTTCAATAGGAGCAGGATTTCACCTTCTGGGTTTTCTTGTGTAGTCGGGTTGACATGAAAGACATGCTAACAGATTCACTTTGACTCAGTCAGGCACCTATCCTTTGAATCTTCACTTTATCTGCTTTCAGTTATATGGATAATTTTGGGGTAAATTTAGGTAATTTGTGTATTTTAGTACCTAAGAATCTGTGGTAAAACCTCATCACTAAAGCAACACTTGCAAGCAGGTCACCCACTTGCAACTGAGCTGTGTTGACTGAGTGACAGAGGATGTGGAAAAAACTAATGTACTCAATAATTTTTTGCCTCTGTCTTCACTAACAAGGTCAGCTCCCAGACTGCTGCACTGGGCATCACAGCATGGGGAGTAGATGGCCAGCCCTCTGTGGAGAAAGAGGTGGTTAGGGACTATTTAGAAAAGCTGGACGTGCACAAGTCCATGGGGCCGGATGCGTTGTATCCGAGAGTGCTAAAGGAATTGGTGGCTGTGATTGCAGAGCCATTGGCCATTATCTTTGAAAACTTGTGGCGAACGGGGGAAGTACCAGATAACTGGAAAAAGGCTAATGTAGTGCCAATCTTTAAAAAAGGGAAGAAGGAGGATCCTGGGAACTACAGCTCAGTCAGCCTCACCTCAGTCCCCGGAAAAATCATGGAGCAGGTCCTCAAGGAATCAATCCTGAAGCACTTACATGGGAGGAAAGTGATCAGGAACAGTCAGCATGGATTCACCAAGGGAAGGTCATGCCTGACTAATCTAATCGCCTTCTATGATGAGATTACTGGTTCTGTGGATGAAGGGAAAGCAGTGGATGTGTTGTTTCTTGACGTTAGCAAAGCTTTTGACACGGTCTCCCACAGTATTCTTGTCAGCAAGTTAAAGAAGTATGGGCTGGATGAATGCACTAGAAGGTGGGTAGAAAGTTGGCTAGATTGTCGGGCTCAACGGGTAGTGATCAATGGCTCCATGTCTAGTTGGCAGCCGGTGTCAAGTGGAGTGCCCCAGGGGTTGGTCCTGGGGCTGGTTTTGTTCAATATCTTCATAAATGATCTGGAGGATGGTGTGGATTGCACTCTCAGCAAATTTGCGGATGATACTAAACTAGGAGGAGTGGTAGATACGCTGGAGGGCAGAGATAGGATACAGAGGGACCTAGACAAATTGGAGGATTGGGCCAAAAGAAATCTGATGAGTTTCAATAAGGATAAGTGCAGGGTCCTGCACTTAGGACGGAAGAACCTAATGCACCGCTACAGACCAGGGACCGAATGGCTAGGCAGCAGTTCTGCGGAAAAGGACCTAGGGGTGACAGTGGACGAGAAGCTGGATATGAGTCAGCAGTGTGCCCTTGTTGCCAAGAAGGCCAATGGCATTTTGGGATGTATAAGTAGGGGCATAGCGAGTAGATCGAGGGACGTGATCGTCCCCCTCTATTCGACATTGGTGAGGCCTCATCTGGAGTACTGTGTCCAGTTTTGGGCCCCACACTACAAGAAGGATGTGGATAAATTGGAGAGAGTCCAGCGAAGGGGAACAAAAATGATTAGGGGTCTGGAACACATGACTTATGAGGAAAGGCTGAGGGAACTGGGATTGTTTAGTCTGCAGAACAGAAGAATGAGGGGGGATTTGATAGCTGCTTTCAACTACCTGAGAGGTGGTTCCAGAGAGGATGGTTCTAGACTATTCTCAGTGGTAGAAGAGGACAGGACAAGGAGTAATGGTCTCAAGTTGCAGTGGGGGAGGTTAAGGTTGGATATTAGGAAATTTTTTTTCACTCGGAGGGTGGTGAAACATTGGAATGCGTTACCTAGGGAGGTGGTAGAATCTCCTTCCTTAGAAGTTTTTAAGGTCAGGCTTGACAAAGCCCTGGCTGGGATGATTTAATTGGGGATTGGTCCTGCTTTGAGCAGGGGGTTGGACTAGATGACCTCCTGAGGTCCCTTCCAACCCTGATATTCTATGATTCTATGATAAGGTGAAAATTCAAGAGTGTCTCACTGAAATGATTTTGTCAGTATGACAAAGTAAGATTTATATCACCTCCAAAACTCTTGCTTAAAAAAACCCCTTACTCTTACAACTTTTGTTACTCCATATAAATGTCCAATTCTTTTTTGAATCCTGTTAAACTTTGGCCTCAGGTAACTTGTGGCAAAGGGCTCCATTGGCTAATTCTGTGCTGCTGTGAAGAAGTATTTTCTCCTATCATTTTTAAATGTGCTGCTTTTCAATTTACTGCAGTACCTTCTGTGCCTGACTGTTCTTCCAGTGCAGAGGTCCAATTCCCAATGATTTCAAAGCTTCCTTTCCATCTTTATGAATCTTCAAGGCATATTTACATACATTTTGGAATTAATGATTTTGCTAAGGGAGTGGTAACTATTTTGCCATTTTATTTTTTGTCTCCCATGTTTGGAAATTATTTTTTAAAGAAAAGTATTAACTTTTAATGTGCTTTAGTTTATCGGTTCCTTAGAAATTCTCTCTCCCTATCTGCCCTCAAAATATAACCACTTTCAACCATGACAAACCTGGGTGTGTGCAATTTATACACACTGTTCTTTTCTGATGGCTTCTTTTTCCTCTCCATTCAACAATATGAGTTCAATTAATTTTACTTTCTCCCGATGAATTAATAGTTGTACAAGGGAATTCCACTACGTTCAAAAGTGTTCTCCTCTCTTATACGTGTAGGTTTATGAGCAAGCATTTCCTAATCCACAGAAAAAATCTAGTTTCACAAATAGATCCGAGCCACTTCAACTGATGGCTTTCAATTTCTATCCACTGGGGGACGAAAAGGGAGGAGGAAGTTTGTCAGAAACACTTTCGCTGAGCAGAAGAATGATTAGCAAAGAGGTCTTCATTGACTGCCACCCACCTACAGTCGATAGTACTCAAATGAATACGCCGACAGTGAACTATATAAGACAGGTGAATGGCTGCTAAATGCGCATCCTGCTGTTTTGGGTTTCGAACCGATCGCTCCCCATTCACTCCCTTACCAAAGAAGTAAGTCTGCACTTGGAGGAAGAAGAAGGAAAGTCTCTTAGCAACTTAGAGATACCAGAATTGAGCAAAATTTGATTCTACTTCAAGGTAAGCGCTCCCCCTTGTTCTCTGTTTAGAGAGAGACACATTTTGCCAGGCTGCTGCAATTCTCTTTGTAATCAAGATGTGGTGGCTGGGGTTTAGCGATTTCTTTAATTATTCCACGGGTATTGTCACCACTTAGAATAATCAGGATCCGCTCGCCGCATCAATGAATGAAAGGCTAAATCTGTTCCTAATTCATTCCCAGAGCTAGTCATATGCAATAGCTGCCGGGGGAGGGCTGGAAACCTGAACCATTTTGGAGGCAGTTCGCTTGCTGTGAGATCTTTTTAACTCTTTTGACAAAAGGGAGTTGGAAGCGATGCAAACATAAATCGGTTTGTAAATAACCGAATTATCCCCCCCTTTCATAATCCTAATTGTTTGCTATATTTAGAGTAGCTTACTTAAATGTATTAAGCTCTCTGCTAGGAGTCTCAGCCCGTCGTTATTGTGTTTGCCTTTTAAACAGCCTTTCATATTTGTCTCCGGTCCAAAATAATGAAACACCCCAGCATCCGTTTTCCTAAAATACTTATGGAAGTATCTTGGCTGTAGTATCCACACGTGTGTAATGTGCTCGCGTGGAGGGCGTTGAGCTCTCACCCTGATATAGTAAAGCAAATTAGAGGTTTGGACTTTTAAAATGTATTCGTATCAGAACACGGGCTACATGGAACAATAAAGCGCCTAAATTCTCTTACCAGTCACCTAGCCAAGTCCCTTACCCCCCCCTCCTCCCCGAATGCCAGGAGTTTGGTCAATGAAAGTGCCTAGTAGATTCCCAGAGATGAAAGGAAAGGAGGACTTGTGACACCTTAGAGACTAACAAATTTATTAGAGCATAAGCTTTGGTGAGCTACAGCTCACTTCATTGGATGCATCTCACGAAAGCTTATGCTCTAATAAATTGGTTAGTCTCTAAGGTGCCACAAGTACTCCTTTTCTTTGTACGGATACAGACTAAGACGGCTGCTACTCTGAAACCAGAGATGAAAGGCAAGCCCTTAACCAGAACGGGGGGAAACTGTCATTCTAAGGGGAGAGACCGAGAAAGGGTATTTTATATAATGAATATCAGTATGAGACTCCACGGCAATGCCAGAGTAGTGTGGGGATTTCTAGTTCTATGGTTTACAAGTCCTGGGAAGATTTCTCCCTCCTTCCCCATTAAAAGAAACGCCTCTGTCTCGGTTATTTGTGTCCAGCTGAAAGTTAAAACTGGCTGTGATTCCGCTGAATGACTAAAGCCTCAAGAGTGATCACACTGGGAGAAGAAAGCCAGGCAAATCCCCCAATAAAGCCCTGGATTGTAATATGTGCTGCTTGGTTAATACCCTTGTCCTAATCCGTGTCTATAAATGTGTCCTAAAGGGATCCGGGGTCTGAGATGAAACTGCAGCGCTTGGCGCGGTGGGCGGGGAAGTGTGGCGGGGCCAGGCAATCCCGAGACCCCTCCTCCTCCCCCGCCGCCCCCCACCGCCCCGAGCGCAGCGGGACTGGCACTAGCAAGGTCCCCAGCCCGGCAGCGCGCACTTGGAGATAGGGGCGCGAGAGGAGAGGGGGTGCGCTGAGCCCAGCGCCCTTGCGCCCAGCCGGCTCCCCTGCGCGCCCAGTGACACGCGCCTCCGCGGCGCTCCAGCCAGCCTGGTCCCAGCAGCGCTCTTCTTCCCCCGCGCCCTGCAGCCGGCTCAGTCAGCCCCATTGGATTCGCTCGCTTTCCCCACCCAGTGGGACAGGAGCCGGCCCCAGCATGAGGAGAGGGCTGGGTGCGGGCATGGCCAGGAGCTAACCGTGCTCTGCTCTCTCTTCTCCCAGGAGCCAGAGAGATGCGAGGGGCAAAGAGATGTCACGCTCTGCCTGCCATCTTCTTCCTGCTGCTCACTTCAGCCCCTGCGCCGCCGGGGGTCGAGGGCAGCAGCAGGGACCTGGAGGCGCCAGGAGGGGACAGGAGGACTCTGCTCAATCTCCTCTTGCAAGCTATCGGGGACAGCGAGAGCCACCCGCTCCACCCCTCTCCAAGGGGGGACAGGGTGATCTCCCGGCGCTACAGCGGCAGCGCCCTCTACTCCGCAGCTGTGGACCAAGACCCCCGGGTGACCTCCTCCTCCTCCGCCTCCAGGGAGCGAGCAGGGGGGCAGGTGCCCCGGCTCTTCACCAGCTCCAGGCACGTAGGTAAGAGCAGCGTCCCTTTCCCCCCTCCTTTCCCCTCCGCACCCCGGAGCCCAGCAGGCGGGGGACGGGTTTCAGTCACTAACCGCTCAGCCTCTCTCCCCATCCCTGGCCTGGCGGAGGGAACTTGTCCTCAGCAGCTGCGGTACTTGTCAGACCTAGGCTGGGAGGAAGGGCGCGTCTCCCCTGCTCCCCCGAGGGTAATCACGCGCGTTGTCTTGTGCTCCGTGGGGATCTGTATTTCGACCCTGCCCTTCTATCTGCGGGAGCGGGACGTGCTGATGGCTTTAGAGCCAGCAGGAGCCAAGCTGACCGTCATCCTGGCTGGTCTGAGATCTGCCGCTTTCACGGGGATCCCTGCCTGAGCCTTGTAGAAATACAAAAGCAGAAATCTGCTTCTCTTCTTCCTTCCCCCTTTGCCCCAGTGTCCTTGTCGCTGCTGCTCGGCTCCCGTTGCAGCCACCGCGGCGCGAAAGCTGCAAACTTTCGGTGCAGGCAGGAGCAGGAGCAGCGCGCGGATGTTTTGACTGGAGCCGAGCGCGTGGCCCGATGCCGCGGGATTGGATGCTGCTGCCCGTATGAACTGCAGAACTTTCCCCACCCTGTCCTTAAAAGTTTCTACCTAGGCGATTCCCACTCGCTTTCAGGTCCTCGGGTGCCTTGTTAGCCTTTAAGTGCTGCAGGTCTCCCGAGGCTAAGAGCCTGCGTTTACCCGTGAGCCGCTGTCCCTCTCCCTTACACACCGCAGGAAGTCAGATGACGGGCTGCAGCGGCGGAAAGCGCCGGGGTAGGGAGAGCCGCTGGGGGCGGGGGTGAGCCGCGGCAGCACGAGAGGCTCTTGCAGAACAGGGGCTTCTTTATCAATCGCCCTCGTTTCCAGGCGGCTCTACTCTCGGCAGCCCCTGGATTTGTTTCTGCCTTTGCGTCCCTCCCGGGGCAGACGCAAAGACAACTAGCAAACAAATATAGGAAGCGATTTGTTATCCTGCCGCCTCCGCTTTGGCTCCATTCCCCAAACTAGCAGTTCAGCTTGTCTCGGTGTGTGTGTGTGTGTGTGTAGGGGGGAGGATAAAGTTACACCAAACTTACCAAATCATGTGGTCCTTATCCGGAGGTGTGAGAGGGGCAATCGAGTTTACTGGTGCCATGTGATTGTCACTTTGGCTGCAAAAATCGAGCTTCATACTTTTTTGCAAAAACAAAACTACTGAGTAGTTGTTTTAAATTAAGCCCTTCGCTTTTCACATTTACATTGACTACATTGACTTGTTCTCTCCTTGGGTCAGCACAGAAACAATTCGCAGGAAAACGAATTCCTACCCACATTCTGCGCTGGCAGTTGTATTCTTCCTAGAATTAAGCACAGAGAAAATAACTGGTGTTACATTTAGCTCTGGATTTATTAATTCAAGATGTCTTCAGTTTTATTGACACTGACAGCACCATTTGGTCCAGATATTAATTAAATGTTAGCCACTTTCATGAGTCTGCGTGGGGGATATGCAGTTTAAGTTTCCTTCTTTTTGTGTGAAGAAGCTCAGAGTAGGTCAGAAACGTTGGTACCATTAAACAATGAAGTATGGCAGGGGAATGAATTGTGGGTTTGGGCACAAAAGTCAATTGTGTTGATCAACACAGATCAGGTACTGAGGTCTTATTGTGATGATAACATCTTGTATCCACTGATGATGCCAATACACTGAGTTACAGTGAATAGTTAGCAGAATTCTTTAATAGATAAGTGTACCACACAGTCTTTTGTCTATGTATGGTTAGGCTATGTACATTCTACAATAGTGGTATTTTTGTATGAAGGTAGCATTATAAGATTTACAAAAAGTAGATTAAAGCGTGAATGTATCCCAGCTGTAGCCCACTGGCGTTTTCCATCAGGCTCACTGCTGTTTCCTCCTGATGATGTTGAGGAAAAGACACATTAGAAAAGTTGACATGGCAAAAACAAATAAAGTTTGGCCCTTCAGTATTGTACTTATGCCTCTTCTATACATAGTTCTCGACTTCTACTTTTCAAAGGGGCAGGAAGATGTAATTAGTGAATACAGTCCCAGAAAGGAGAGTATCCTTAATGAACCTGCCAGAGTTTCCTCCAGTGCTTAGACCACCAGTTTCCTGAAAAGAGAGGTGCCCAGGATGCATGATCTATCACTATCCTGGCTTGGACTACATGTGAGACAACTGCAAATATGTCTGATTTTTCACTGGTCCCCTTTCCAAGGCAACATGCAGGATGCTTGACCAAGTTCCACCATAAGTAATTTATGCTCATGACTGGATGGTAGAAGGACAGAATAATTTCACCCCCTCGTCTATGGATAGAAATCCTCAGGCTGGGGAGTGCTATTTAAAAAAATATTTTTTTTTTTAAAAAAAAGCATGATAGATGCAAAAGAAGGATAAACCTTTTAGCGCTGAGAGCAGCCAGACTAACCCTGGTAGTTATGAAAAAGTCTACTAGAAAACATGTTCAGACAATATCCCCACAGATTCATGTGCTGACAAGAAGGGTGATAGCAGGGAACATAGGTATTGACATACTGGAAAAGACTAGTGGGCCATCAAATTCTGTATCCTGTCACTAACAGTTGCTAATATCAGATGCTTTAAAGGAAGACATAATTATACAATACCTATCATAGAGGAAGTTTCTTATGCATTAAAATATAAAAGTTATAAGCATATACAATATTTATATCATATCTAATGTAACGGTGACTCTTCATTACCCATATAAATCTCTATTTTTTAGAATCTTTTCTGATAGACAGAGAAATACTTTTGAGTGCAGTTCACACAGCATGGTTTCTTTCTCTTTAAAGACTTAGTTTTAGAGAATGTGGTGCTTGTGAAGAATGCAGAACTGATAACCTTGGAAACTACAGACCTCCAGTTATCCATAGAACAGGTACAACATGGTTAACCACCAAGTAAGCTTCCTCCCTGATCTAGAGAGAGCTTCTCTAGAGTTTAGAAATTTTCATGCTTATTCAGCTTCTGATTTACTGACACAATAGACAGCAAGGGTGCCAATTAGCACCTGTTTTTATGGCTGAGGTTTTTGAGGTGGTCACCCATCTACTTGGAACTGGACTTAGTTCATCAACTCTTTTCATTTATGTCAATGGCATGGTGACAACTTTTGTTTCAGATGGTCATAAAGTGTCTATTGAACTGGATTGATAAAGGGATTTCTCAGTCAGAAGGCTGGTTCAATCAGCTCAGGACTCAGGCAGAACTCCTTATTTGGATCATCACTCTTATGTTCATTTTTGAAAATGATCATTTTGTGTCAAATGACAATTCAGTACCCCTTTTTGTTTCTTCTTTCAAAAACAAAAGGTACATGGAGCTATGGAACAGTAGGAGAAACACCTATTTTATATGTCCTTCCTTTCCCTTTTCTGCTAGGAGCCATTTAATAAATTTGGAAAAAGAGGTCTTAGATTATACTAAATCATCTCATATTGTGCATGGAGACCATTATTTCCAGATCCAGTGAAGATGTCAGCTTCATCATCACTTTCTCTCTCTCTACTCAGAACCCAAGTCACAGGAACATCCATCGCCCAGATCCTTCCAAGTTACACTTGTAATTTTGATTAAGGAAAGTGAGAATCTATTCCCAGAGGGGTATTCAGACAAAGTAATATCTAGCAAACAAAAGACAATCTTCTGCTAGGATTTCTTCTAGAATATGACTAAAAAGACACGTTGTTCCTTTGAAGAGTGTTATCCCTAATGGAGTTAAATTTGCTACTGCAACATAGAATCATAGAATATCAGGGTTGGAAGGGACCTCAGGAGGTCATCTAGTCCAACCCCCTGCTCAAAGCAGGACCAATCCCCAATTAAATCATCCATATTTTGAGCCTCTATAAGGCTGACAACTCGTCATATTAAGAAGCGTATTTTTTGCTTTGAAAAGTTTTTATGGGTCCCTCCTTTTTGAACCATGATTGAAATTTTCTCCCTTCCCTATATGTAACTGTGGCTTCCTAATCATCATTACTCTGAGTACATGAGTTTTCAATTCAGCCTTTTCATCTGAAAATTAAAGCAGTATTTTCCACAAAGATAAGGTGGTCCTCAGGTTATCTTCTAATTGAATGTTGGGGTAAACATAAACATTTCATTAATTTCATGAGAATTTCTTAGCTGCCTTTTATCCAAATACTTTCTTCAAAACAGGACAGCTTTGGTGTATCCTACATGCTAAAGTAGTCCTAAAAATTAAAAGACTGTATGTATTCACTATTCTTGCTTTTTGTAGAAGAAAGAGTCATCTAAATTCACAACAGCTAGATAGGTCAAATTTTGCCTTTGTTATGACAGGACATTATTTTAAAAGATATTAGTTGATTTTTTTCCAGGATATTAGGCCACAAAGCCAGGTTCTGTTCTCAGTTACACCAGTGTAAATTCAACAGACAACTTCAGATTTTAAATGATGTAATGGAGAACAGAACTGAGGCTGATGAAGAATAGAAACTTGCTAATTATTATAAAAATAATAGGAAATTAAAAAGTATGTTCTGTCATGATGCACATGGGATATTCCAGGCAGTGCCTATGCCTTCTATTAATTATTATTATTTATTATTATTTTCAATTTTGAAATAACCTTTTCCTACTTATAGTGTGAAAGTAAAGATTTCTGGATATTGGGAGAAAAGGAAATAACAGTTAATCGAAATTTTCCATTCTCCAGAATAACATGTTCACCAGACAGAACCACCCCTAAAGATCAGCTAAAGTAACAGATGGAGCCACTTTATAAGTAATTCTACTTTATTAAGTTAAGAAGTCAAATATTTTTATTTGACTTCCTTAGTTAATCTTAGGTTTCAGAGTAGCAGCCGTGTTAGTCTGTATTCGCAAAAAGAAAAGGAGTACTTGTGGCACCTTAGAGACGAACAAATTTATTTGAGCATAAGCTTTCGTGAGCTACAGCTCACTTCATCGGATGCATCCGATGAAGTGAGCTGTAGCTCACAAAAGCTTATGCTCAAATAAATTTGTTCGTCTCTAAGGTGCCACAAGTACTCCTTTTCTTTTAGTTAATCTTGTGGTTCCAAATCTACAATTTGTGAGTCAATCATTTTTATTGGAAGGTTGGTGAGCAAGTCCTTCTGTGAGCTGCTTCCAGCCACTTAATCCATGATTAAGGATTAGTAGTTTTGCTGTTTTGAAGGAAATAAATTGATAGGTAAGCAAAATTATAATTGTGTGTGTATTCAAAATCTAGTAGCTAATAGACAACAAATTAATTCTTATGGAGTAAAGAAACCATAGCATGTTTAGCTCTTCTGATTATCTTCTTGTTGAAGTAATTATCAAGAGCTATTTCAGCAGAATTTCTGGACAGTGTTTGTAGGATTATCAGGTTTCAGTTAGTTCACAGTTCGCTATTATTTTATAATGGCTAATGTGTATTTTGTATAGTTATTTTGGAAGGAAGATTATATTTAGCACAGGGTTATACCATGTGCTTTGCAATTCAACTAGCTCTTTGTGTTTTCTTCTGTTTTGAGGGGAATCTAATAATATCGTGTTTATTATGGTAGTGCCTAAGAGCCAACCAAGAATGGCGCTCCATTGTGCTAGGTACTGTACAAACAATGGATAGAGGGTGGTTCTTGCCCTGAAGAGCTTACAAATGAAATAGGCAAGACAGACAAAGGGTAGGGGAAGGGGTAGAACATCCAAGCCATGAACAATGTGATGGCAGACCAAATTCAACCTGTATCAGTGCTATTATTATTGTTTTATTTCATTTTGTTCCTTTATCTGACACCCTGTTTCTCTGTCTCAACTCCCCTCCCTGGAACGAACCTCTGTGATCTCAGTCTGTCCCCTCCACCTGTTCAGGAGCCATTTTAGACCCACCCTTTCCTACCAGATGAAATGTTACTTTGTATTATTACTGACATCAAATCATAGAAATGTAGGGCTAGAAGGGACCTTGAGAAGTCATCAAGTCCAGCCCCCTGTGCTGAGGCAGGATCAAGTAAACATAGACCATCTATGATAGGTTTTTGTCCAATCTGTTCTTAAAATCCTCAACTGATGGGGATTCTACAACCTCCTTTGGAAGCCTATTCTAGAGTTTAACTACCCTTTTATAGCTAGAAGGTTTTTCCTAATATCTAACCTAAATCTCCCTTGATGCATATTAAGCCCATTATAGCTTGTCCTACCTTCAGTGGATGTGGAGAACAACTGATCCCAGTCCTCTTTATAACAACCTTAACATATTTGAAGACTGTTATCAGGTCCACCTCAAACATGCCCAGTTTTTTAAATTTTTCATCATAGTTCAAGTTTTCTAAAGCTCTTATCAATTTTTCCTCTGGACTCTTTTTTTCAATTTGTCCACATCTTTCCTAAAGTGTGGCACTCAGAATTGGACACAGTACTCCAGATGAGGCCTCACCAGAACCAAGTAGAGTGGGACAATTACCTCCTGTGTGTTACATAAAACAGTCCTGTTAATACAGCCCAAAATGATATTACCCTTTCTCACAATTGCATCATCTTGTTGACTCACATTCAGTTTGTGGTCCACCAAAACCCCTGATCCTTTTCAGTGATATTACAACCAGTTATTCCTCATTTTGTAGTAGTGCATCAGATTTTTTCCTTCCTAAGTAAGTTCTTTGCACTTGCCTGCATTGACTTCTGACTAATTCTCCAAAATTTGTCAAGATTTTTTGATTTCTAATCCTGTCCTCCAAAATCGCTGCAATCCTGTCTAGTTTGGTATCATCTGCAAATTTTTTAAGCATTCTCTACACTTCATTATTTAAGTAAGGGATCAGCAACCTTTGGCAAGAGGCCCATCAGAGAAATCCGCTGGTGGGCCGGGATGGTTTGTTTACCTGCAGAGTCCGCAGGTTCGGCCAATTGCAGCTCCCACTGGCCGCGGTTCGCCATTCCAGGCCAATGGGGACTGCGGGAAGTGGCGGCCAGCACATCCCTCGGCCCGCGCTGCTTCCCACAGCCCCCATTGGCCTGGAACGGCAAACCGTGGCCAGTGGGAGCTGCGATCGGTTGAACCTGCGGACGCTGCAATTAAACCGTGCCAGCCCACCAGCAGATTTCCCTGATGGGCCACGTGCCAAAGGTTGCCGATCCCCAATCTAAGTCATTAATGAACATATTGAATAGCACTGATCCTGGCAGGACCCCACTAGATACACCCTCCCAGTCTGACAGAACACCATTGATAACTACTATTTGAGTTTGGTTTTTCAACTAGTTATGCACCTACCTTAAAGTAATTCATCCTAGACCACATTTCCCTAGTTTATAAGAATGTCATCTTTATCTTGGCTCTTAATTTAAATAATCTCCACACAGAATAGGAATATGTGTTCCCTGAGCCCCAAGCACAGGGCAAGTGTTAAAGGGTTAGTTAGGGTTGTCATTGAATTTACTGAGGTCTCAGTGGATTACAATTGTGCTGCTACAGTTTCTCACCTGATGGTTCTGCCCTCAGGATTATTGTGCACAGTATCACACTTACATTTTGAAATCACTATGTGTGTGCCTGCCAAACAGGGTTTGACATGCTGTAAAGGGATATGGACTCACATGTGGACAGCTATTACAACCTATGATTTGCCAGCAGTTCTCAAACCCATACTGGATGGGGTCAAGCCTACAGGCCACTGTCCCAGCTACTGTGTGAACAATTAAAAGTACAAATATATTGAGTTTTAAAATATAATGAAATCCATCAAATAAAAATTATTAGATAAGTTCCAGTGACTCTTGCATATTTTTTTTACAAATGAAAGCCAGACAGGACATATTTCACAGGATGTTGAAAAACACCTAAGTGATTTAGGAATACAAGTCCCATTGAAATTCAGTAAGAATTGTGCTTCTAATCCACTTAGGTGTTTTCAAAACCCCACCTTGTGTGACCTTTAAGGCCAGTGGTCCGCAAACTGTGGGGCAATCCCCATCCTAGGGGTGCACAGAGGAATGTTCAGGGGTGTGTGGAAGGATCCAGGCCAACTCCCGGGGGGCGGGAGGGTGGGGAAGTGCCACCCAGCTCCGCTCTTCCCCCAGCTCCCCTTCGGTCCTGCCCCCAGCCTAAGCTCCTGGCCCTGGCTCTAGTCCTGGCCTCAGCCCCCAGCCCCGCTCCTGGCCATGGCTCCCAACCACAGCTGCTGGAGGAGTGCACAGACAGATTATATTAGGGGCAAGGGTGGGTGTGGCTTAAAAAGTTTGGGGACCACTGGTTTAGGCCAAGATTTTAAAAAATAGGGGCCTAAGGTTAGGTTCCTAATCCATATCTAGGGATCTAATGAAGTGATATGATCAAAAATCCTGAGCACTTCAATGAAAACAGCTGGGTGCTCAGCACTTTTGAAAATCAGGTCACTTACTTAGGAATCTAGATAAAGACTTAGAAGCCTAACTTTTACCGTCTGGGCTGAGATATTCAGTGCTGCATGAAGGATTAAAATTATTAAAAACTATGCACCCAGGCCTCCATAGATGGCTTTGCAAACTTCTCCCCAATCTGTAACCTGGATGGGTGCTCACATATTTTGCACGAGGCAGTGTTTTTGCTGAGTTCATGTCTCTTTCCCTTTTGTGACTCGCTTTATATACCACTCTAGCAGCTCTTCTTCTGTTACCCTGATTAAAGATGGTTTGCCCCATCCTATAAGTAAATGCTGACAGATATTGGGCTCACCCCTTTTAATGGTTATGAAGGCATTATGGGTGTGATTACAGACTGTGTTACGAATACCCATTTGTGCATTAGCTACTCCCCGCTAGGTGTAGTGGTTTTGTAGCTCAGGCCCAGTTTTCTTGAAATCCTATTTTGCTCTTAGTACAATACAGCTGACATTTCAAATTCTTCTGGCTCACCATGTACTGGGATTTCATGGGATTTGGTCCGATGCAAGGTGATAGCTGTCAGTATGGGATTTCCTCTTTTCCGTGCTTTCTCATGGACTTCTTATTTACTGTATTCCAGTAACATCCAAAGGGCCCAATCAGGGTCAAGGGCCTGTGCTAGGTATTGTACAACCATATAAATTGACAGTGGGCTGGTTTCACTGGTCTGCTAGGTCCACAAATTGACTTAACATGGCCAAACAGGGCCAGTGGAGGACCCCCTCGTGCAGGGGAACTCACCCACTGATGGAAACCTGGCAGATGCAGATCAGCCACCTCCTGTAACAGCTGTCCTACCCACTCCCACTGTAGAAAAGGATGAAGGGGGTGGCTGAGTGGAGAGGGAGTGTGGTAGAATAGCACTCTACTAAGCCTGATACCTCTTGGGCATAAGGACCCCAAATGTGTAAGTTAGAGCTATACCCCACAGCTGAAACTTGAGCTGGGTCTGTGTAGGTGAGGCTCAAAGAGCTGTAAATGGCGCTGTATCGGCAATCCCCCACACTGCATCTGTGCAGAGTTTGGATACAGTCAAGAATCTTTCCACTATCCATGCCCTGAAGAACCTACAGAATAATTCAATGTAAGACCTAAGTAAAGGGAGACAAATAAAAACACCTTACTAGCATGATTTGTTTAACCATAAACATGTGATCAGTAATAAATTCACAGTGAACTGGAATCATGAGTTCACACAATATGCTCTAAGGATCCACCATAAAATATGTTACTTTTAACTGTAAATTAATCAACCATGTTGTCTTCTGATCAGATTATATTTTAAATTTGTAAAAATATTTTTAAAAAATTGCTCATTACAGTATTTTTACCTTATGCAAATTTAGAATCAGCATAATAAATATATAATATTCATGTAGTTGTTTAAAGCAATTTGTATACAGTTTAATGCTTTAGATGTTCAAGTTTTGAGAGGTGAGTAACTTAAAAAAAATCTTATTAATATTAGTAGGGGCCTGACCCAGTAAGGTGCTCAGCACCAGTGCCCAGGGGGGGCCCTAAGCAGGAATATTTTTGGAGGCCCTCACATACAACACATACTAATAATTAATTGGGGACCCCCTTGAGCTGCTCAGGGCTCTAAGGAATTGTTTAGTCTTCTTATGCCCAGTGCAGGCTCTGCTCAGCACTTCAGGCCTGGATACACGAAAGAAGTTAGGCATTGTGACTCAGAGTCACAGCACCTAATGTTTAGGTGCCTAGAAAATCACAGGAGCATATTATGATTCACCAAGCTGAATTAGGTGCCTAGGCTCCCTGTAGAATGAAGGAGAAGAGAGAGATGCCAGACTGTGATTCACAAAAGTCAGCGTGCTTGTCAGGAAGCTGCCAAAGCTAGCCAATGGGAGTTGCCAACCAGAGGGGTATATGCTAAGCTCCATCCCTCTCTGAGAGATAAACACTTAAATCTGGGCTGCAGAGAGGCCCCTGCCTTTGAGCAATTTACAGCCAGGAGCCCTCTTTGGATGCTGGGTATTAGGAAAGGCTTAAAAACAACAACAAAAAACAGTGATGTCTCCATTACTAAACAAGGGAAAATCTTCTGATGCTTTCTGGAATCCTGTTTGTATTGTATAAGTATATTTAGCATGACAAATGAGCCCCAATGAATAATGGGTTAAATTTTGGCTCCATTGAAATCAATGGCAAAATTCCCATGGACTTTAATAGGGCCAAGATTTTACCCAAAATAGAAGTAAGCAAATAACAGGTAACATAAATTAGCTTCAGAATAATCTGTGACGAGGACTGGATGGTCCACAGGATCAATAATGGGATGTGCATTTTTACCTCTATGCCAGCAATGTGACTCAGCCTAGCTTGGTAGTGAGACTGTGACCAAACTATTGACTGACATGAATCAATAAGCTATTTATTTTATTCTGTATTATTATCCAATTACTTGTTAACCCAGCAGGGGCACAGCAATGAGTCAAAGGTGGTGGGTGATGGTATGGATGAACAAGGGTTACAATAGGGTAAGACTATGGGATATGTTTATTGTTATATAGGCATCTATACAGTGGCATGTAGAGTACATGTAGCTACAGACAGCAGTGTGGACGCTGTGAAAGGCTCTGGCAGAGGCAAGGCAGTGGGAAAAGGCTTCTGCAGCTCCCTGTTGCTGGAGCTATTCACTGGGATGAGAAAAGGTGCTGGTGGGGGAGAGATAGCAGGGAAAGGCTGAGCCTTTTCCCCCTGCTCAAGTATTCCCCTGAAGTGAAGGAAAGGCTCCTGCAGTGGAATCTTTCCCTGCCGCAGTGGAGAGCTGCTGGAGTTTTGCCTTGAGACGGGGGAAGGCTTCAGCTGTTGGCAAAGCCTTTCCCATTGCTGGAGTCTGTTACTGTGGCAGGGAAGGACTCCAGCAGCGGGGAGCAGCCCCCCGCCCCGCCAGAGCCTTTCGCCACTTCCTGAGTCTTTTCCAGGGAAAGGCTCCAGCCGTGGGGATCCAGCTGGACACTACACTGCTAAAACATCATTGTAGGTGGGGAGGAACAGTTTGGGTGAGTAGAACATCATTTAGGGGATGTACTTCAATACACATCCACTTTCTTCAGGCATGTCTTTACTTGTCTAAGCCACGCCTCACTGTTTACACTGCTATTTATACCCATGCTAGAGGGGCAGTATGAGTATGTACAGTACACACCACCAAACAAAGTGGTACACACCCCCATAGATTTTTAAGGCGAGAAGGGACTACTGTGAGCATCTAGTCTGACCTTCTGTATAACACAGGCCACAAGACTTGTCTCTGTTAATTCTGGCTTCAAGTCTAACAGCTGTGCTTGGACTAGAACATATAATTTAGAGAAACATCCAATCTTGATTTAAAATTTTCCTTTGATGGAGAATTCAACACAACCTTTGATAAATTGTTCCTAGTGCCAGATTAAAGGATATTTGGGCTATGCACTCTGGAAATTGTGGGCTGCCCACCTTCATTCAAATTAGGCCTGGCTTCCCCCTCGTCATGACTGAGGGGCAGCTAGGTCAAACCTGAGCGGCTCTGAGTCCCTGTGTTCCAGGTCACAGCACCACCCACCCAAATCCTGTGCAAGTGCACTAAACAGACATTGGTTAATCCAGGCATGGTTGTTCCAATGGTTAAGTATCTTCACTGTTAAAAATTTGCACCTTTATTTCTAGTCTGAATTTGTCTAGCTTCAGTTTCCTTCCTTGGATTGTGTTATATCTTTTTCTGCTACACTGAAGAGTGCATTATCAAATATTTGTTCCTTGTGTTGGTACTTATAGACTAGGATCAAATCAACCCTTAACCTTCTCTTTGATAAAATGAATAGATTGAGCTCTTTGAATCTTTCACTATAAGGCATGTTTTCCAACCCTTTAATCATCCTTGTGACTCATCTCTGAACCCTCTCTAATTTATCAGCATCCTTGTTGAATTGTGGATACCAGAATGGACACAGATTTCCAGCAGTGGTTGTACCAGTGGAAGATACAGAGGAAACCTACTCTTTCTATGCCTAGTTGATATTCCCCTGCTTATATATCCAAGGATCACATTCGTTCTTTTGGCCACAGAATCACACTTGGAGCTCATTTTCAGCTGATTATCTACCATGACCTTCACATTTTTTTCAGGGTCCCTGCTTCCCAGGATAGAGTCTCCTCCATCCTGTACTTATGGCCAGCATTCTTTGTATGAAAAAATATAACTTTACATTGGCCATACTGAAACACATACTGTTTTCTTGCAGTCAGCTTATCCAAGATATCCAGATTGCTGTGTATCAGTGACCTGTCCTTTTCAGTATTTACCAGGTCCCCCTGAATCTATGCATTATCTGAAAATTTTATCCGTGATTATTTTATGTTTTTTTCCTCCAAGTCATTGATAAAGATGTTAAATAGGGCCAGGCACCTATCATCCTGAGACCCCCTCTAAAAACACAGCCCATCGACAATGAATCCCTCTTTATAATTACATTTTGAGACCTATCATTTCACTAGTTTTTAATTCATTTAATGTATGCCATGTTAAATTTGTATCATTCTAGTTTATTAATCAAGATGTCAGGTGGTACTAAGTCAAATGCCTTTACAAAAGTCTAAGTATATTATATCAGCACTATAACCTTTATCAACCAAACTTGTAATCTCATCATCAAAAAATGATATGAAATTAGTTTGACAAGATCTGTTTTCCATAAAATGATGTTGATTGGCATTATTATTTACTCTCCTTTAATTCTTTATTAATCAAGTCACTTATTAGCCATTACATGATTTTTCCTGGAATCGATGTCAGGCTACCAGGGTTGTATTTACCTGGGTCATCCCATTTACCTTTTAAAACATTGGAACATCATTAACTTTCTTTCAGTTCTCTGGAACTTCCCCTTTATTACAACTTACTGAAAATCAGTATTAACAGTCCAGAGAGATCCTTGGTTAGATTTTATAAAACTCTTGGATGCAAGTTATCTGGACCTGCTAATTAAAAATGTTTAAATTTAGTAGCTGCTGTTTAATATCATCCTTACTTTCCATTCCAACAGAAACTATTTCATCATCATCATATGATATGAATACAGTTTTCTCTCCAAATATAGAATTCTACATGTCCATCTAGTAATGGACTCTGCCATTGTTAGGATTCCTTTAATTCTTGATATACATAAAAAAATCTATCTATGGACATAAATTTATTATTCTTTGGATTTAGTTTTAAATTAATTTTAAATGTTTGGGACTATGTCTGGAATGAGGGTCAACAGGGCTGGCCCACAACATTTTGGCCCCTGAGCGGAGAGCTCAAATGACGCCCGCATTCCCCCTTGCTTGGGCCAAAACTTTGGAAGGTCTCAATTCTGCCTTCTTCCTGTTCTACTCCTCTCATGGTACTGCTCTGCTACCTACCCCAATAAAGGAGAACTAACAACTTAAAATGCCTTGTTCAAAAATTTTAAGTAACACTTAACTTTCACAAAAAAAAAAAGAGTACTTGTGGCACCTTAGAGACTAACAAATTTATTTGAGCATAAGCTTTCATGAGCTACAGCTTTGAGTCTCTTGCTTACAACATTTATTTCAACAGTATGTCATGCCACAACACTAAGCCACACAGAAATTTGAAGTTATCTATGTTTCTGGTGATTCCATTTCCCTCTGGCACTGTTCTCCCACAAACAGTTCCTGTCATAGCATTATCCCAAATAATGGCAACTATGGCATCATCTATCTTCCCAATTTGGTGTTTGATAGGCTTTATCTCCTCCACTTGACTTTCCCATCGTGTGGCACTCAGTGGTTTCAGTGTCAGAGAGGATGTTCCTAGATGTTGCTTCAAAATTTGCCATTGATGAGTTGATGCAGAAAAAAAAACATAGATGCTTTGACTTACATTAAAAAATTCAGCAGCCTCACTAGAAGCTGATGCTGCATCATTGACCACCAAGTTCAATGAATGAGAACTGCATGGGACAAAAAAAGCTCGAGGGTTTAATTCTGGGATCCGTGTCTGCACTCCTCTGTTCTTTCCTCTCATGTTGTCACCATTATCGTAACCCTGACCTCTCATGTCAGCTATCGCAATTGCCGTATCTTCCAGCTTTTTAAGGAGCACATTTGTCATACCAGCTCCTGTAGTATCATCAATGTCAAGAAATTCTAGAAAATGCTTTCTGACAGTCACCATTGCAGGGACATTTTCACTAGGTTCTGTTGTTGTTGTTACAAAACGCACCATTAAAGTCATTTGCTCCGTATGGCTGATGTCAAGTGTGCAGTCCAGAATAACAGAGTAATATCTTGCTGACTTCCGATCTGCCACAATCTTCTGTTTGACTTTTGTTGCCAGTAACTGTATGATCTCATTTTGAATTGTTTTTCCAAGGTAGTGGTGTGTGTACATTTCTTGGGTGGTGACTCTTCTTAGATGCTCCTGGAGTACAGCATCCAACTCAGATGTCAGCTCGACAATTTTAAGGAAATTTCCATTGTTTGGCACATACAGCTGATCTGAAGCGCCACACAGTGCTAGGTTTTGGGTTGCAAGCATTCTCAAAATGGCAATGAGCCTTTTCAGAACATTTTGCCAGTAAAGAGACTCTGATGCAATCTTCTCTTGATGCTGATCATCTCTGGTGGACTTTACTCTTAGTCTCATCTCAAGCTCTTTCCACCTATGGAATGCTCTCTGGTGATTTGCTGCCTTCTCATGGCATGCCAGATTTCTAGCCAGATTTTTCCAGTCCTTTGTTCCTGTAGAATCCAATGTGGCTGGAACAATAGACTAGAAGACTTTGCAACAAAAACAGTATGCAGCATTCTGGGTTTTTGAGTACATAAGCCATTGCCTCTCCACTTTGTCACCATTGGGGATTTCACGCCAGTAATGTGTTGGATGGAAACTTCTATTTTTATTGTCTTTGGGGTACATGAAGTTTTTCAGTTGCTGTGGCCCATGCAGTACAAGAAAGTCCCTAAGGCTACTGCTCAAGTGGGCCCACTGTCCTGGATCATCTAGACTTAAGGAACTAAACTCAGCAGCAGCTGTTTCTTGCACCTCCACCACACTCATATCTGATCTACACTTTTGTTCAGGAATGTGCATGGTTACATCAGAGATGGAGATATGGATGCTGCAGTAGCTGCCAGGTCAGCTGCACTCTGACTAACTGGAAGATTAGGCATCTCCTCACCACTCACATCCTCACTGGGGCCGGAAGGCTCATTGTGACCATTTGTGTCTATGTATCTCAGGTGAGCTCCTTCCTGCTTAGATAGAAAAGTTTCCTTTGCTTTCTTTGTTTTTTCTGAATGATGCCCCAGAGGGGTGTTTTCTTCTTTCACTCATGACTGCTGTTCTCTGCCAGCTAGAGTGGCTCTCAACACTCAGTTGAAGGGGACAAATAAGCAGGCTGGTAGCAGGGCCTGAGTGTTGGAAGATATCAGTGTCTTAAGGGCCTAACTGGCTCCTACTACTTCAGTTGACTGCCTGTTCTCCTCAATGGGTTCATGGAAGCAGCAGGAAACAGGAAGCTCCCTGAGAAGCTGGTGTTAGTCAGTCCAGGCTCCTGGGGGTACTAGAGAGGTACATAAGAGGCTCCTCCTCCTCTCTTTCCCTGCAGCTCCTGCTACTTTCTGTTATTCCCTCTCACCTTTCCTCCTGCCTGCCTGATATGTTGCTTATGCCCTCCTTCCTCCAGCACTCCACCATCTCTGTCCATCTAGAGCAGAGAGAATACATATGCACCAGCAGCAGACACAATTTTCTACACTCTGGGTCCTAGTGTCGCCCCCACAGTCTGGGATATGGTAATGCCAGCGCTGACAGGGTGGAGGACAATGGGGAAAAGCTTTCTGAAAGAAGTGAGTTTTCTGGAGGGATTTTCAGGCAGAGAATGAGGTTGTTTGATATCATGGTTTTTGAGTACTACAGTAGTAGTTGCATTAGAAATACTGTGTGGGATTCTCAAAAGTGTGTAAGTGCCTCAGCAAGTACAAATGGTACATGTTAATGGGGCTTGTGCTCTTAAATCTCATAGTACTTTTGAAAATCCCACCCACCATAGATAGATAATGGTTGCGTATGGTCACAGAAACTTTTATGAACAGGGAGCAGGATGATAAAGGTACAGAAACCATTGTGGGAGAAGGGACACAGGGCCAAACTCAGTCCTGGCATAAGCAAGTGCAATCACACTTATTTATGCCAAAACTATATTTTGTCCAAAGGGAGCATTAATGCAAGTGGAAGTGGCAGAACATAGGACACACGAAGCAGAGTAGAAAAGAAATGATATATAGGGTGCAATAGGTGAGGATAAGGAGTTTGAATATGATATTGGGGTAAACTGGAAGCCAGTGCAAACATTCAGGAAGGTTGACGTGCAAAAGCAGTACACAAAGAAGATGCAGATAAGTTTGAAGGGTATACTGTGAAATTTGTGGAGGCCAGTGAGAGGATGTTACAGGAGTCAACAGAACCAGAGTAGTGGGAATGGAGAGGAAGGGATGAATTTTAGAGAAACTCTAAGTTAATGCAGAAGAGTTCACGTGGACAATTAATATGAGGCGGGCTAGTCCAGGGTAGATTCACACTCCAGTTTGCCACAAACTAATTGTTTATTTAGACAAGCCCTAGATGTGGCGGAGGAAAGGAAAAAGGGTGTCCTTAGATTACTCTACGTTTGTTAACCTTGGTGTCATGAGAGATGGTGAAGTTGTTGATAGTGACAGAGAAGAGGGAGCATTTTTTTTTTTTGAGGGAGGAAAAATAAGGAGTTCCTGAATTCCTTTTCATTTTGAGTTTAAATCGATGTCTGCACATTTGAGAGATATTTCCCAGTTAAAGAAGCAGGGCCAGATAGAATGAGAGTGGTCAGAAGTGCTAAGTGGATTTGGGTATCATCAGCTTAGGGGGTGATAACTGAATCAGTGAGAGTTGGTGGGATCACCCATGTATACCACAAAAAAGTGAGAAGAGAAGGGAGGGAGTGAAGGGGTCCTGAGAGACACTGGATGAGAGTGGAAAGTATGTAAGAAGAAAATGAGGGGCTACCTAGTAATACAGTGACTGGAGAGGTAGGATGGAAACTGATTCAGTTTGCCATAGTCCAGTTTCTATCAGAAAAGTGTCCACATCACAGCAGTTTTTGGAAGCCTTGTTGCCAGTTTCAGCAGATGCCAGAGGCTGATCTTTTATTTTTACAGATGTTCTTTCCAAGTGAGTGTGGAGGGAGTTTGCCAGGGTAAAAGTATGCCTGTGCTGTGTCTGTATTCTAGAGAATTTAATCTCCAGCACTGCTTATCTAGCACTTTTCACAAATAAATTTACTAAAATAATAACACATTTTGTGCTTTTTCTAAACAGTGCCATTTAAAATGTTTTTTTTAAAAATATTTTCTCAATATATCCTTATTTCAAAGAATTACACTTATATAAACATATCACAAGTGTTTTCTTCTGTAGAAGAAGTCCTTGATTGAGACCGTATTGAAAGCTATAATTTCCTGAGTAATATTTTGATGTTTGGGCTTTGAGTAGGTTTGCTTTTGGTGATGAGGTAGGAATTGACCGTGGGTTGTTAGAAAAGGGTATGGTGTCTGTGGACATATATACACACATTCATGTACACAGTGGGATAGTATTTTCTATTAAAACATCTTTTCAACTGATTATTTGTGGCTTTTATAATAATATAAGTTTTTAAGCAATAGTATAAATTCCATATGCATGAAAATAATTCCTCCAATTACTCTGAAGGAAAATCAGCAATGTCTAACTATACTTTACCAAATCTCTAAAAATGGCTAATATATACTGCAGGAGAAATACCTAGCAGGACACTCTGGGGAGGAGCCAAAACCCACCAAACAGAATGGAAGAACTTCCATTGATCTCAGTGGGCTTTGTGTCTAATTCACTTACAAAATCTCTCTGGTACGTGACACAGAACTGCCTGGAAGTGAGTTTTACTTTCTAAAGTGACCGTTACAATAGCTAATAAGTTAACAGCCTGATTTCTTTCACACTACATACTTTTATTAGTCATCGTTATTACATTAGGGCTGGTGATGATTTTGGAAATTTGTCTGCACACAACTTATGAATTCAGGCTGATGTTGTGAAATTGATGCCTCATGGAATGCCTCAGTGCATAGTGAGTCAGCCTTAAATTGACTGGAGTTTGTCAGACAAGATACACTGTTTAGTTCTAATATGTTAATAATCAGCTTAGGATAGTGGGATGGCTGAAGCCTGGGGAAAACAGTTTGACCCAGTCTGTCTACAGAAAGGGGGTCTGGAGAGTGGAAGGTCCCCAGATGCAGAACAAAGAAACCAAAGTGTTGATGCTAGCCTTTGAAAACTACAGAGACTGGATGAGTCAGAGGAGACTCACAGAAACACACAGGGAGGTTTGGGCAGGAAAAAGGAAGAGATAGAAAGAGGCAACAGCTATCAGGGATGGTATACTTGGTCCTTCTTCCGCATGGGGGAATGATCTAGGTGACCTCTTGAGGTCCTCTCCAACCACACATTTCTATTCTATGCTTTTTTAGCAGGGGGGTCCTATTTAATTGTGTGAGCAGCTGAGGAAAAAAGGAGCTAGCTGACCTAGAGAGAGAGGATTCTGGACACCCCAGAGGACTCTGTACTAATTCCAGAAAATGCTCCAGAGTGGTGAGGAAACTGATGCAGGGAAATGAGTATTAGTATTTGTCATTTGTCTAGATCTGTGTTTCCCTTGTGCTATCTAAGTCTAGAGTATTTGCCTTTAGAATCCCTTGCAAATCTACCTGTGTGTCTATCTGTTGTTCAATGAAGAGCTAAACGGTTATCCCAAAGCACCCAGATGGTTGCAGTTCCAGGAAGAGGTGTACTTAAGCTGTGGAGAAATCTGAGGGGTCGGTCCTGGTCCTGGTGGCCACTGGTAGCAGAACTACCCATTTCTGTGAAGGGATAACAGATAGAACATTTGGTTGGAAATGTTACAGAGAGGCCACAGACACTGCTGGAGCCTGCTCAGCTAAAGGGAAGTTTAAAGCACTTGGGTCCAGTGGATTAGGACTCAGAATGGCAGCCTGATGCCAGAGAGATCTTGATCATGGTTGTATGTGTGAGACAGAGGTTATTACTGATTGTTGCTTCAGTGACCTTTTTATAGGCTATTTATTCATGTTTTGGACATGTTTAATATCAGTTGATTGAAACATGGTGGTTCTAGTGAAAATATTGATTTTGCTATCATGTGATTGTTCATTTGTACAGTATGTCAAAACTGATAGGAACTGAATCAGAGACATTTAGAATACAGCCATTTGCCTGACTACTGACATTCTTGATATCATTCTATTCCTACTATATTTTATTATGCCTAATGGGTAAAATTCAGTGCTGCGCAAGTGGATTTAACCCTGCTAATTTCAATAAACCTGTGGTTACTCTTACAAGAGGTGAATTGTCTCATCAAAAGAAGAAAAGTGTGTTTAATGCAAACACTAGAGCTGATTGAAAATGAGAACCTATTACAAAAAAAATGAAAATTTGAAGTTTTTTGTTTTGAAGTGTTAGAAATCAATCCTTTTTATTTTTGAAATATGTGATTTTTTTTGTCTTAAATTTTTGTTTTTGAAAATGGTTAAGTTCAATAATGTTTTCAATACTTTTAAAAATAATGGGGGAAATGGCACAATTTGTCTCAAAAATGAAACATTTAAACAGAGTCAGCAATTGTTTGTGAAACATTTCATTTCAGAAAAAAGCCAGTTTTTGTTCCAAAATTGAAATCAGCTGTAATAATTGTAACCTTAGTTCTTTTCTTGGTGTTTTCAGCTATGGTAGTTAAGTTTCATTTTAGCAAATATTCCATTATGACACAGTTGGAACCTAAGTGTCTGGGGATGGTGATGGAAAAAAAAAAATTAAACTGCTCCACCACTTACTGCAGCTATTGTCAGCTTTAAGATTTACTGCAAGATTAGGGATGCTATGACACGAGTACAATGATAGATTTGCCTTATAAAGCGTAGTGCTCACAACCCTATTAAATCCTTCAGTACACTGTTTCTCACCCTTTCACTATTTATGAACCAAGGTTAGGCATTTCAGTGGAAGATAGCTTTAGAGAAATAGTGTTAGTAAGTAGTGCATACTTAACAGTGCATGTGGAAGCAGCAGTGGATAAATGCGGCAGCACTAGATAAGTACAGTAGATCGGCAAACCTATTAAATCCTGTGGGATTAAAATAGCCAAAGAGTTAGCTGTGATGTTGTTAGAATAGCTTTGATAAAGCAGTTACTCTTTCTTTGTCTGTTAATGACATATCATAACTAATGTACGGGCAGTGTATCATAGTGGATAGAGTAGCGAATTGCTACTCAGAAGACCTGGGTTCTATTAGTGGCTCTGCCACTGGCCTGCTGGGTGACCTTGGACAAGTCATGTTGCTGCTCTGTGCCTCAGTTTCCCCATCTATAAAATAGAGGTAATGATACTGGTCTCCCTTGTAAAGTGCTATGAGATCTACTGCTGAAAAGTATTATTTACAACAGACATCTAGTTTGTCAAACAAGTTTAGTAATTTCCTAGAGATTTTTGTCTTGTATTGTACATAGTATGGTTTGTTTATATCCATTTACATCTTCTTAAAATTATTTGATATGGCTTCAACTACATCACCAGCTTGTAATAACCATGAAACCATAGAATATTCTTTCTTGCATGTAATGCTGGTGAAAGATTTCAGAAAAATGGCCTGTGATCCTTTATCCACCACACCCCTTCCAGTATAACCAATGTAATTTATAATCCTTACCTGCTTTGACAAGACGTTAGTAAGCCCTTTCGGACAATAACAGCATGATACCTTTTCAATGAAGTGAAACCCCTAATCACCCGACTGCTAATCATTCACTGAACTTTGTATGACTAGAAAACTGATGTGGGTATGAGCGCATGTTGGTTTCCAACTGGCTTCCTGTCATCAGTGACAATTACACAACCCCCATAGAAGGATTACTTGGTGGCTTAGAAATGTAATTATCTGCTTGAGCCTCCAGCTGCTTGTGCCACAATCAAGCAAATTAAATCATTACAAATCCAATATATCTTACTATACTGATTCTAATAAATTGCAGAGCACCTACATCAGGCATTGTACAATCTTGTCCTCATCTTAAGTGGCCTCTCAGTATTCCCTGGACATATTGTAATAGATTTCATTGTATCAACAACTCTATTCACTATTATTACTAAATTCAATGCCATTGTGCTTATGGGATCTAAGGCGTTTAGCTTTCAGGTAGCTGTGGCTATTTCTGCACTGAATAATGTAACTTAGGAGACCAGAAAAAGTCACAGTTCAATGTTTGGTAGAAAAAAAAATTGCTGTGAAAACTCCTTCCTACGTATTCAGAAGCAAAGCATAAATCCTTCATTTGGTAATTTTTCAAAGTACCATTTCCAAATGAACACCATGATTAGCCTTGTCAAGCTTTTTGTAGTAAACAATAGATCTGAGTATTCAGGGCCAAATATTGGAAAACCCACAGCAGAACTGGGATACTCTGCAAATTAAATCTTGCAGTTACTTTCACATCACACCATGGAGAGGTGAGCTTTATAGATAGCCGTACTAACATGAGGATGTCCTGAGATCTGCAGGGAAAGCTCATGGATCACAGAAGAATCTGCAAAAGGCTGGCACATCTACATTGAGACCCAGGGACTCTGCTGCCCACTAACTGCACTCTAACCTTGTTCCCCCTGGCTCCTCACTTCTGCCTAAAACAGCTCTTCATCCCCTGTAGGGGCAGAGAATGGTGTCACAAACAGTACTGAGAATAAGATAATACTATCAAGGTCAGCATTATCTTGCCTAGAAAAATCCTCCTGGGTTTTGTGGGTAATGATACAATTGCTGGCCCAGCGCCCTTTCTCCCCAGCTGTGTACGTACGTATGTACGTATACACACACACACGGTAAATTACAGTGGTGATAGGCATTACATAAAAGAACAAATATGGAAACAACAGGGACATAGTATATGGAGATTATTTGTAGGGGATTAGATGGGCTCTGTTTAAGGCTAACACTCTTTTCCGCCCAAACTTTGGCCCATTTCAATGTGAAGCTTTCACATTTTTCCCTTTGGTTTATCTTTCCTAGATAGGTCCCCATTACCATAGTGTATGAACATCTCATAAATACATTAAAGACTTAACACACTGGATAA
Organism: Caretta caretta; assembly: GCF_965140235.1. Classification (NCBI taxonomy): domain Eukaryota; kingdom Metazoa; phylum Chordata; order Testudines; family Cheloniidae; genus Caretta; species Caretta caretta. Next base: position 71,232,376 of record NC_134207.1, read on the forward strand.
GCAAATACTTTGAGTCTAATTCTTATTTATAGAAAGGCCTTTTTATACCACTCTGGCAGTGTAAAGTGTCCTCAATATGGGTGCAAATGTAATTTGTGTTCACTTTGAAGCAGTTTTAGGCTAACAGAGCAGTCTAAAGGTGTAAATGAGAATCTGGCCCTAAGCTTTAAGTGTAAGGATTCCTTGTAGACTGGTATGTCCTTTATTTAGATATTCAGTCCAGATTACTAATTACTCTATCTGCACCATTACTGTTCTAATTCAAAGAAGAAATAGAAACATTTCTAAAATAAGCATAGGAAATGTCAAGTACACTGAAACATTACCACCTACACTGCAAGTAAACTGGAGCCTAATATGTCTCATTACTTTAAATAACTTGTCCTTTTAAAGCTTTATAAGCAGTTAATGTTTATAGTAAATCAGGGTTTGTTCAAAATGTAATAAATATTTTTTGTTCCACAGTCAGGTGTGCCTGCTACTTTGTCTCACAAACAGCTAGGGTAGTATCCTATCCTCTCTTTTTACTGAAATCTCTCACTAATGCTCTCAGATTGTACTCAGATTAATACAGTATCTAATAGATTAATATAACAGAATGCTCTCACTCAACTTAATTTGTGTGTGGTATATATAATGGTCTTAATGCCTTTTTAAATGTAAAAAACAGGCATATAAGAAAACTTGATAAGAGGGCTTTTTAAGCACATATCTACAACTCTGACACAGGAGAAAGAGGAATAGTTTACTGGGGAGCTTTAGACTGGCATCCAAATGATGCTTAAATTCGAATTCATTGTTTGGTATAAGCAGACTCATGATAAAAACTATGGTTGCTAAAATATTTTTTCTTCATTTTGTTTAATATAAAACCTGAAAAACTGCATATATCTACATTTACTTCCATTGGAATATTTTTAAACAGTTTGCTGGGAAGACCAGTCTAGCATGAAGTGGGGAAAAAATTGTGTGCGTGTGTGTATTTATGCATATATGTAGTAAGTTTGGTTTATTTCACTCTCCTGCCAAACTGATGGATTGAAGCAGAAGCTTACAATGGAAAAGAAGGAGAAGTTATGTTTTTTAATGGTCTTTTGTTAAGTGAAACCTCAAAGTTTCTACAGGCTAGGGTTAACTCACACAACTATGCTTTTTGAGAGAGACCATAGAAGAATCATTAATAAGCATTGCTATGGCTGTTTTTTTGTGCTCAAAGACAATCAGCCTTGTAAATATATCCTGATAATTTCACTGTGGTTGAGGCTGAAGAAGAAGCTGGCATTTCAGACTCTCTAAGTCAAGTATTAATGAAAGATTAGAAAGCATTGGCTTAGAAGAGACCATTGTATTTTGAACATTATTCTTTAATGATTTTTATTTATCTGCTAAGTTAACTCATTCACTGGCAAAGGAATCAAAATCCCTTGGCAAGTGAGGGATCATGGCCCATGTAGTTATGGGCTTCATTTGCTGGGCCACTACATGGAGAAGAAATGCATGTCCCAGAGAATAGAAATGGTTGGTATATACATAAATAAATACAAAAATTAAATTGGCCTGAGGTGGGCCTTGATCCCTCCTCTGTAATGATGCACATGGGGATCACAAAGGAGGATGGGAGTCTGCCCAAGTATGGGTCCAAATAGGCAGTCACAAGTGGCTAGGTAAAGGTGATGGCCAAGTAAGGGACCCACAAGGTTATTTAATGGCCTTCAGAAGGTCATTAAAAGCTAGGTGAAACTCACTGTGCCCGCCTTGCTCCACCATTCTGTTTGTCTGACTAGTGTTCTTGGTGTCATCCCCCCTCAGATATCTGATTGGGGCCTGGTTTCTTTCAGTTGTGTCTGAAGTGGATAGCTCTTGAATTATTAAGAAAGCAAAAAAGACTGATTATCTTTTTAAAGTGACTGGTGCTTAGCACAGTTCACATGCTTTCAGAAGCATAATAAGTGAGTTTCTCTGCAGATTTCCAAATTTCATTCCATGCTCTGCACTAGCATTTCACAGCAGAGATACCCAAGTCTACATGTCATTTGTCAAAGCTCAAATAATAATAATGAAAAAAAGGCAGCAATGGAGCAGATTATTGGCCCCTTTTGTTTCCTTTAAACCACTCTCTTTGTAGATCTTTCTGATCTGGAGAACAGTTGTTACCCATAAGACCTGACCCAGGGAATGGTTAGCAAGTAATCATTTGGATCCATTTGAATATCCTGTGATATGCCAGTGCTATTGAATTGTGTTCAAATTTGAGGGATTTGGATCTTGATCGGCAAGTATAAAATCTACCTTCAGGCTCCTCTCAATGCGCCTAAATGAGTTATCTCTTGGGAGGTTGTTTATTTGGGGTTACAAGTGTCATGACATAGTCTTTCAACATGGTGGTTCGTATCTTGAGCATCCTCTGAAAAATTCAGCTCCTTCTTAGAATGGGTACTAAAAAGTAGAAGCGTCGATTCCTTTGGTTGCACACTTATTGGATACCTTCTTATTTGTCGGGCTTGGGGATATACAGATATAATTTTTAGATTCTCAGTTGCACCTCATATCTTGCTGGGCAGAGCTGCTTGCACCAAAAGAGCCAGTTGCAGTTCCCTGATCGTACTCTGGCCTCATTTTAGTTTAAAACAGTCCCAAGGCTACTCTAATGCCTCAAGAGACCAGTACACAAGATGAGAATAGCTAGAGTACAGTAGTGCGCTAGTCATGCCCCTTTCTATACCAAGGACTGAAGGGGCCAGAGGGAGGGAATATAACATAGAAGATGACTATACAAACTGGAAACTCACTCATTCTGGGGGAATCTCCAACTGGGAAAATCTATTGGTATTATGTCCTTTGTGCCACCAGAGCAGAGAAAAAAAGGCTGGATTGAAGAAGATAATCTGGCTCAACGAACTTAAAATAAATTTCAGCTGTTAGAGCGCTGATTTAATTGTTTTGCTAAGTAGATCATTTGAATTACACACAGATTGGGGACCTCTTCTTGCTTCCACTGAAGTCAAAGGGAGCAGGATCAATCCCTAAATCTGCTACTACAGTACTGTCTTTCAGCAGCCACAGCTGTATCACCTGTGAATATTACACCTTTAGGAAATATACCTACCAGGCACCCCACACAACAGCTACTGATGCTTTTCAGTTTACTACTTTAGACGTAAGTCAGTTATCTAAAATGGTGTATTTTTTTGTCCGTCATTGTTTGGTTGTGATTTTATACAAAGCCTTTTTATACTTTGATGATACAAGATTTCTAATAATGACATGAATGATTCTAAGTATCATAATAGGAACATCAGTTTCAGTTTCCAGTTTTATGATAATAGATAATAATATTTAGAAGGTATGTATTGTGATAGTAGCAACATTTTCCTTTTCTCAACACATTCTATCTTAAAACTCTGATGGAATAAAAATGACACTTGTGTCCTGAATGAAAGAGTTTAGTGTTTTATAGATAACTTGAGTAATTCTCTTGATCTGTTTTTCTTTGATTACATTTCAGTGAAAATGTTTGTTTTTTTCCCCCTTAACATATTCATCAGAAATGGTTATTTTCTCTTGAAAACTAAAGCATTTAAAGCAAATTTCCTTTTATAAAATTAGCCACTGATGTTACATGTTTCCTTTGACATTTTAAAATCTTATATTAAATAAAAACATATTTAATCATGGAGTTTCTGCTGCAGTAAACAAACGATCAGGAGAAAGAGAGCAGTGACTGGAAACTGGAAAAGATAATTTAAGCATAACTAGAATTAAATTTACTCTAGATTTGTTTGATAGTCTTGCTCCTTGCATTAAGGATTGAGAGACAGTGGGTGAAGCTTTCACATGTGCAGCTGAAAATATATTTCTGCTGCATAGCTAAAAGCCTACACAAGGCATTACGGACGCAGAGTGAAATACAAGCTGACAGATGACAGTAGGAAAGTATTCGAGAAGATCTACAGTCAATTTATGGATTAACATGTATTGGTATAAATTCTGACTGGAAGGTAAATGAATATAGATATTATATGTAATTGTTCATAATGTAAATGAGCTGATATATAGAAATGCCTTAATACAGTGGCAAATTTTTAGAGGTGTTTGGAAAACAGTGGAGGCAAATGCCCAAATTGTTAGAGAAATTAATAGGTGCTGTCTTCAGACAGCTTTTATTTTCCTTTGTACCGTTCGTCAGTATAATAGGAGAGCTGGCCCTTAAATGAAATTGGGCGCAGTGCTTCTGTTCTAGTCCAGGTACACCCTACTTTGGTGTAATGAAGAGGGTGGGGTTGCTCTTGGGAATTATTAATGAGAGTTCAGAAAGCTGAGAGGGGAGGCTAGAATCCTGAGAAAGTTTAGAGGGAGAGTTTAAAACCCAGAGGCTAGGAAGGGAGATCCCAGTGTCCTCAGGGTAAAGAGAGCTCAAAGAAAGAGCAGAGCAGAGCTGGGCTGAGAGCCTGAGCATGGGGATGCCCCCGAAGAAAGGAAAGGTGAGAGTTTTCTGGTTGAGCACTTGAGCCAGATCAGGCTAGTGAAAGTGGAAGGCAATCAGGGGCTCACCTACAAACTTTTCAAGGCCATAGAGCCATGATCAGAGAAGGCTGAGGAATGATGGATACCAAGGGGGACCTTGGTCTGTAAAGACTTCAGGTCTCCCCTTTCTCTTTATGGCAAGAAGTCCACCAGCCATATCCTACTGTCCATTTACTTCAGAGAACTGGTCCTTTTAGCCTTTATGCACACTGGACGCCAGCTGCAAGTTTTGACAAACTAAACATTCCTTTATTACTTCCTAACATTTGAATCCCACCCTTATTCCTTTTTACCTAAAGTGGGCTCCATAGTGCTGTAAGGAAGGGAAAAAACCCTGCAGACGCTTGCCAGTTTGGCCCAACAAATAAAAATTCCTTCCTGATCCACCCCCAAAAGAAGTGATTGGTCAGATCTGCAGAATCCTGGAAACACAGCTCCAGTATACTTCAACTATAGGGAGGGAGATCAGGCCAGCAACAGTGGCAAGATGTCCAACAGACACATAGCAGGGGTTTAATGGAGGGAGGGGATACATGAGAGCCAATAAGCTTCCCTCAACACCCCCTGACTAACTAATCAAAGGCAGAGAATCCTCTCCCCCCAAGTACATCCCCAGGTGCAATTTAAGCAATTTAATTGCTCTTCCGTTCCCTTCCCAGGAGTTGGCCATCCCACCTCTGGTTCAACCAAAATTTCTTCTTGCTGAGAGAGAGAGAGGGGCATTTTGTTTGTCTCACCATTTCTGAAGTATTCATGTAGAGATTATTGAAGTGCTATTCTAGACCTTATTCAGCCTTGCCTTTCACGTTATGTAATCATTTACACTGGTGAAAAGTGAGTGTAGAATTCTACCATTCTGATTTGAAATGCGTAACTGAAACACAAAATAATATTCAGTCAAAAAAGTACGCACAGGCATGTTTAAGTAACTTTTTAGATCAGATTCACTTTAGTGCTGTGCACATGTGCTGGTCTCATCATTTTTGCTGCTAGAGTGACATAATGGGTCAAATTAATCTCTGGTGCAATTCCGTTGATTTCAGCAGATTTACCTCAGGGATGAATCTGGCATATTATTTTGCGACTAAGTGTACCCACTCAATATAATACATTGTCCTACAATTAAACCTCTACACTTGTAATGTTAACCTCTTTAGGATACCTCTTTTTTTTTTAGCTGAACAGTGAGTGAAATGCCGTATGAGATAGCCATACTAGTGTACTTATTTGTACGTTATGCTTATTTAAAAAGCACTTTAATCTGAGAGAAATACTTTCACATTTATTTTGATATTATATTCATTTGTTTAGTTTTAGCTTTTTTGGTAATTTGGCATATGAGTGTTGCTAATAACCAATAACATTTTTGTTTAAAGAAAAGTTTATCATACAAACATCCTATGTTATTTTTGTTTGCTGATTCCTCAGTGAAGTTATACGTGCTGAAAATTGGACAGCACTAGCTGTTATAATGTCACAAAGACAGGATTACAACTTTGCTGCATGGACACCAAGTCAGAAAGCTGGGTTATAAATCCACACAGGTAGCAGTAATAGAAAATGGAAAAGAGAAATGCAGGTAAAGTCAGTTTGCATTTTCCTTGTCTGTTCTCTTCTAGTTTTCCTGACTGCGAAAGCCACTGTTGCGGGACTAATTTCTCTGCAAATGTGAACAGACTTTGTGTGTCCCCTGCTTGCATGAGAGAGGGGAGCCAAACATCGGAAATCTGGGCTTGGGAAGGCACAGAAATAGGGAGAGCATTGGTAGGCAGCAGACCTTAAGTATGCTCTTAAAAGGAACTGATTCGAGAATAGCAGTGCAGCGTTAAGGGGCCGCCTAATGGAAGCAAGTTAAAGGGACTGAAGTCCCTGCCTCTTGGACAGGAGGGGAAACCCAACTTTCCCACACTCCCCTCCACCAGAAGAACAAAAAGGAAACTCCACAAATCAAAACTCTAGGACATGGAACTCTGCTATGCAGGAACAACTGTCACAGTAGAATATGGGGCACCATGGTAAGTGTAATTTCTCACGCAAATTGTTGCATATACATCCTGTAAAAGCAGCACTTGTGCTTCTCTCCTCTTGTGGGAGACTGAAGAGCGTCTTCTTCAACAGACTTATTTAACGTTAGAGAGGGAAGAATTCTATGTGCCTGGAGCCAATGCTGGTATGTTAATAACTATCAGTCATTTAGAGTTGTAAAACATATCCACAAAGGACATCATAAAAGACAGATGATTTAGCAGGGTGCTATTTATGAAACAAACATGGGCTATGGTACATTGGGAGGAAGTGTTGTTATTTGGGCATTTCAAGTTTAATCTCATGTGATTCTTGTGCAGCTCTAGTCAACTATTTTTTTATTGCACGTTAGCAACAAATAACAGTGTTTAATTCAGAAACTATCCATAGTTAGGTAACTGAAAAAAAGGATAAACAAAGCAAGTAACTCTTTTAAGAATAATGGCTATAGTGTCCCTTCTGCATGAAGATCGTGGGAGGAGGAAATTCATTCCATAAACTCAGAAATAGCTTCCTGTGTGAAGATTCTAAGGCATCAAACCCTGTAGGGGAAGAATTTGGGGCTGTACAATGGGAACCAGGATATGTTCTCATATCCAAGAGGAAACTGGAGATATCCCTGCAGAGAGACAGGCCCTCTGTGCTTTACCCCATCTTGATCCTCTCTAGACAGCATCGCTTGACCACAAGTGGCTTTGCTCCTTGTGGGGCTCTTGCTAATTAAGAGTGAATGCTGCTCTGAATAGCAATAACATTCAGTGGGAAATTTTCAGGCAGTAGAGCGAAGTTCTCAGCAGATCAGACAATGCCTCATCTGAACTATCCTCTCCTTCCCTCCACATCCAGAACCTTGCAGAACCCTCATTTTACCACCTAGTATTCAGATGGAAAGGAGAAAAAAGGAGAAACGGTGACAATACCTCCACTTCTTCCCTCCGCTGTTTTTGGGGCCTTTGCAGAGCCTGGCATTGGTGCAAATGGCTGGAACCCTGTGCTGCAGGGGTGTGTGTGATGGAGGTGAAGGATGAAGATTGAAGAAACTGGTGCTCCCTTTGTGCCCTCTTGCACTGCCTCTAAAAATATACCAGGATGGTATTTATATATAAATGTAGAGCTCATGTCAGCAAGTGACTGATATTACTGGCATGAATCAGCCATAGTGCAGGAAAGCATTGTCAGGCTAAATTGCAGACACTGTTACACTCCAGTCATGACTCACATCATGCCCCTACTCTTCTAGTCTTTGGCTTTTTAATGACTTGTTACTGAATAAAGACATTCTGGGACTATCTATTGGCGTTTTTATGTGCGTGTGTGTGTGTGTGTTCATGTAATACCACAATAGTGCTCCTAACTAAAGCTGGGAGAAGAGTGTATAAAATGTTCTACCTTCAACATTTAATAGCGTTTTCTTGGCCATGTTCATACCCCCTTTGAGGCTCACTTTCTGTGAACATCAGAAAATTTTTACTCAGAAGAAAAATCACAAAAAGTGAATTGCAAATTCACTAGCTTGAGTATATACAGAAGCAAAATTTAAAATTTGGACAAATGAATAGGCAGATCATAAATGCACTCATCTAATAAGGGAACAACAACAGTGCCATGTGGCTTGGCTGACAAATCGCAACCAACTATCACAGTTTACATTTGAATATTCTCTACAACTAGAGTAAAAATACTGAATACAGATTTGTTGTACAGCAAATAAAACCACTAGGCTGGTGCTGTGTTCAAAGATATTGCGTAAGTAGAAAAGGAAAATAAATTAGTCAAATGCTTCATTGTGAATTAGTTACTACACTTGACTAACAGCTTTCATTCCCCAAAACAGACTTTTATTTGGAGAGCTATAGGAGTGGCCATTACATGGTGAATTAAATTAACAGCTCAGTTAGCTCAAATAGCAGAGAGGAATGATATGCCTGAGCATGTCTGGCATATTCCATTCTGTAGACGGCAGTGGTATATAAGTTCATGATATTCTATTGAGCAGACAGTGTTTTTTGGCTTGTTTTATTATTGATTTATTTTGAGTCCTGTACAAAGATGAAACCAGCCAATCCATTTTCACTTGTGGTGTCACCGGTAATAGACCACCCTTAGAAAGTGATAAAACATTAGTTAACGTCCTTAAATCTTCATTACACTACAATGCAGTGCATTGTCAGTTCTGAATTTCAAACAGATTTGTACTATTCATGGGAGGGAGATCTTCTCTGGGTGTAACATCCCTACTGAGTGTCAAATCATTTCCCATTAATCCCCCATAAAACAGAATACACATACCAAACCCTCAAAATAACCCTTCAGTCAATGAGAGTTGAGCATGTTTCTTAACACAAGATATATACAGTGCCTCCTCTTAAACAAAAAGAGATATTTCACTTAGGCTGATGGAAGCAATGATATATATTGATATAATGATATATATGGTGTGTATATAGTATACACACCATATATATACGAGGTGGGTTTTTTTTTTATTGGGGGCGAGGGGGAGGGCAGGAAATCTACCGAGTTAACTATGCATTTATTAGTTGCACCAATTAGATTGTATCTGGAGAAAGAAAGAGAGAAGCTCAAAAATAGAACAAAGACTGAAATAGATCTGGGAGCCAACATAGATGGATTGATTTACAAGTATTGAACTAGACAGTTGAGATGAATATTTTCTCATTTAGCAGCCATCATATTTCAGGGAGCTCTATACCTTCATGTACACTTGCTCCAGGAAGATGATTTCAGCCCATTTGCAAAGTGGGACACTGTGCAACATGATTCCCCATAGTGCACTAGACCCAGAAGCTATCATTAAGGAAAGTGAACACTGTGATATTGTACAATGAAAGCACAAGGCACCTAGTATGTAAATATAATTTCTCAGTAACAAACTCAAAATACAATCCTAGCAACAGTTTGCAAGGAATGCAAGAATGTGCGAAGAGGTGTATCTTAGAGTTGCAATACTGCCCGAATAAGCTGTGCATTAATTTGTGAGGCAAACTGAGGTGCTCCATACCTCCATAGCCATTGTGTCAGGAACTGAAAAGGTGACAGTTCCCACAGTGTATGATATTCTGCCAGAACTTGCCAGGCCAAATATGATGTTGAAACTGGATTTTGGCACATAGGGCTGAATAGAGTCCAGCAAGGACTGGACTATGCATTTCCCTTTGGTCACCACCAGTCTGCAGGATTTCCAAAATAATGGGCGAGGAAATATTCTTCTCAGTTGTCACAGTGAATGATTTGACTAATTAACTTGCATTGGCAATATTTTGTTTTTGCTTTTAGCATTGTAACACTTTCTATTTATATACATTTTAAATGTTTAAACTGGGTGTAGCAAGATCTAGACAATCTCACAATAACTTTGTTTCATCTTGGCATTGTAATATTGTCTTAATCGGCTATCTATGGGCTCCTTAGACATTATGGGATGGTTTTGCTGAAGAAAAGCCCCATAGAAATGAATGGGGAATTTCTGTTGTGACAAAGAATGCTACTGAATTTTCCTACTGAGTGTGTTCCAGTATGTTTCAAATCAAAATATATTCTTGGCCATTTTAAAGTTTTATTCCTAAACCAACAAACAAGCCCAGTCCACACTAAGGACAAGAGCTTTGCAAAATCTTTTTTTTTACCCCCTCCCCCTTTTTAGTTAAACAATAACAACAACAAATACAACATAATAAACAGTATCTTGAATTGAAATAATTTTTTGGAGAAAATGTTGCTTGGATTTATGGCATACATGCCAAAATGTGATTTGGGATGACTGAGCATCAAGGTTTATAGCGGAAGAGCCAGATTCTCATTCTCTAGCTGCAATACTGGTGCCAGGAAAATACACAAAAAAAGAGCTTACATAGAGCTTAAAATACTATAGTTGTAAAAGAATTTGAAGTCCAAATATGTGGAAATAAGTCCAGAGCTGACTTATAAACATTTGGTTCTTTTTTAAGGCAGATATTTTTAAATGTATATTTTTCTAAGATTACCATTCACAGAGGAGTAAGCAGAGACAATGCTAAATATTTCAATGGAGGGATTCAAAGATAGAAGTGATGATTCTGGGAATTTGTGTAAAATCCATGAAAAGTATGTTCCTATAGGCAAGGTAGGTGTATCCGTTGGGCTCCTGACAAGTTGTCATTGCCTCTCTCAGTTACACAAAGTCTAAGTACCTCTAAACTAGACTAATAGAAAAAATACTACTAAAACATAGTGCAGGATCTGTTCCAAACTCTTCCTTAGTAATGGAATTAATTTAGCTTCAGTAGAACCACAAAATAAAACCCACCTTTTCAGGCATTTTTCCTGAGAAATAGGATGAAACAAAACAGCTTTGCATGAAAATGTTTGGTCATATAACCAGAATGAAATACCGCTTGCTTTCTGCTTGAAAAATAATTTATTTAAAACCACTTACACAATATTTGCAAAAGTAAATGCTGTACAGTAATGATAACTAGAGACTTGCACAATGTAATGTTCTATATGTAAGGGGTTGTCCCCTTACTAACATTCAGTGGGGGTGTTTTTGTTGGCTAGCTCCCAGTACCAAAAGGGTGGAGGCCAATGCTCCAGATCAGCCTGATTGACAGGGCAGGCAGGCTAATTGGGGAGTCAGGAAGCCAAAGGGGTCCTATCCTCCGTGTCAGGTGGAATTGCCTGGGTCAGACAGAGTGGGGCCGAGCTAAGGAGAAAGCAGGGGCCCAAGCTGACCTGGGGAGCAGAGCCGTGTCGGATCCAGAGCGGCCAGAAAAGCAGCCCAGGAGGCAGGTCAGAGTTGGGAGCAGAGTCACAGAAGCAGCCCAGGGAGAGCAGATCCTGTGCTGGGAACAGAGCTGCAGCCACAGAGCCAGGTGTGGTGAGCAACTGGGGCCAGCCAAGGGGAGACCTTGGGCAAAGGGCCCAGCACAGAAAGACCCCCTCCCCAGCCAAGGGTCCTTGCAGGCCTGACTTAGAGGGCAATCTTAACCCGACGGGGGGCTGATGCTGGGAAGAAGGGTCCCACCACCCAAAGGCCGGAGGTGTGTGGCCACCACCAGAGCAAGTTTCCAACCCACAGCATCCCTGCAGCACAGCCAGGGCCTGAGAAGAAGGCCTGGGACCTACAAGGAACAGACTGTGAACTGCCCTGACATTCCAGAGACACTGTTTGTGATGTTCCGTGCCACAGAGCGGGGTGATGTGTTTTCCTTTAACCTTTCCCATTTTTCCTTGTTCTTTTTTAAAATTAATTGTTAATTAAACAACTTGTGTTTGCTTTAAATTGTATGAAATGGTCAGTGGGTCAGGGAAGTGCCCAGTGCAGAGAGAGTACCCCAGAGTGGGGACACCCTAGCCCCTGTCCTAGGTGACCACAGCAGGGTTGGGGGTTGAGCCCCTCAGGAAGCCTGGACCCAGCCTTGTCGGGGTTACGAGGACTGTGCCAGACAGGATTGTGGAAGGGGAGTCCTCAAGGGCAGAGAGGCCTCTGGGTAAAGGAAGTGGGAGCGAGGACTCAGATCCTTTCTCTAGCCCACTTCACCGGGGTAGTGCAGAAGCCAGGAAAGTTCCCCACAATAGCAGGACCATTCTCCCGCTTACATATAACCCAGACCTTGGAATGCAGAAAGTGAACATGGAGTCACTTGTTTTGTTGTAGGAAGAGAATAATGGAGTAAAGTAGCACAGAGAGGCCCAGCCAAGGCCCAGGGCACCATTATGCTAAGTACAGTTCAAACGGAGTAGAAAACAGTTCATGACCTCGTGAGCTCACAGTATATCTAGTGAGCTGTAGCTCATGAAAGCTTATGCTCAAATAAATTGGTTAGTCTCTAAGGTGCCACAAGTACTCCTTTTCTTTTTGAGTATATCTAGACAAGACAAAGAATGAGAAGGGAGACAGAAGCAAAGTAATGCACAAAATCTGTGGGTTAGAGCCAAGGAAAAGCCTAGCTCTCAATCCCCCTCTGATACTTTAACCATAAAACCATCATTCCTCCCCCAGGCATCAGAGCAATTGTAGAACAGTTCTAGCACCACTGTTCCAGCCTTAGTAATTTTCATGACTATCACCACCTGTGGAGGGGCAGGATTTGCCCCCGTTGTGCTTAATTATCCAAAGGAGACTAGACATCCAAGATGAGAGATCCCACTGGAACCAAGGAAGAAATCCCTGAGTAAAGAAGATTTCTTATGATTATTAATTGGGATTATACTAGGGATGGAACTCTTGCTTATATAATACATGTCATTATAATTAATTTGTAACTTTGCCCATCAATATAAAGGGGAAATGCAAGATTATAAATCTATGCACAATATGTTGCATCATGTATGTTCTATATGAGTACATACATGGCTTAGTATCCTATACCCATATATTTGTGGTCTTTAAATAGTACTATGATTGTATTTGACCTCCCTATGCCACTGTCAAGGTTCCTCTCCCACTCTGAACTCTAGGGTACAGATGTGGGGACCTGCATGAAAAACCTCCTAAGCTTATCTTTACCAGCTTAGGTCAAAACTTCCCCAAGGTACAAAATATTCCACCCGTTGTCCTTGGATTGGCCGCTACCACCACCAAACTAATACTGGTTACTGGGGAAGAGCTGTTTGGATGCGTCTTTCCCCCCAAAATACTTCCCAAAACCTTGCACCCCACTTCCTGGACCAGGTTTGGTAAAAAGCCTCACCAATTTGCCTAGGTGACTACAGACCCAGACCCTTGGATCTTAAGAACAATGAACAATCCTCCCAACACTTGCACCCCCCCTTTCCTGGGAAATGTTGGATAAAAAGCCTCACCAATTTGCATAGGTGACCACAGACCCAAACCCTTGGATCTGAGAACAATGAAAAAGCATTCAGTTTTTTTACAAGAAGACTTTTAATAAAAATAGAAGTAAATAGAAATAAAGAAATCCACCCTGTAAAATCAGGCTGGTAGATATCTTACAGGGTAATTAGATTCAAAAACATAGAGAACCCCTCTAGGCAAAACCTTAAGTTACAAAAAAGATACACAGACAGAAATAGTTATTCTATTCAGCACAATTCTTTTCTCAGCCATTTAAAGAAATCATAATCTAACACATGCCTAGCTAGATTACTTACTAAAAGTTCTAAGACTCCATTCCTGGTCTATCCCCTGCAGAAACCAGCATATAGACAGACACACAGACCCTTTGTTTCTCTCCCTCCTCCCAGCTTTTGAAAGTATCTTGTCTCCTCATTGGTCATTTTGGTCAGGTGCCAGCGAGGTTACCTTTAGCTTCTTAACCCTTTACAGGTGAGAGGAGCTTTCCCCTGGCCAGGAGGGATTTCAAAGGGGTTTACCCTTCCCTTTATATTTATGACAGCCACATTCTCTTCATGTTCAAAGAGTAAAATATATATGCTGCTTACCCATGTAAAAATTTCCTTTGCATCTTCCACACATAAGATACTATTCTGCTGTATTTATGCCCAGTGCAGCTCCATAGGAAGATAATTTAAGCAAAACTTTGCAAATATAGCTCATTTCTACTACACATGCTGTTTTCCCTTCATGAAATGATTATGCATCTAAGCAATTTACCTTGCTACATGAGCATCCTTTAATAGGTGATGCGTACCATGTGAAATGTTACTAAAACTGTTAAAAAGAGCTGGTCGCAAGCCTGGCTAAAGTAGCACAGGGCTCTTATCTTGGGAATTTTACACCAACTTTTGGAAGCTTACTCTGTGTCAAGATTCTGCTTCTGGCTTCTGTTGTTGGGTCCATCGTATACAGTCTATCCAGCAATGGCTGCCATTGGTTTCACTTAATTTAAAGTGCTTTGGGAATATGGCTTTTTTTTTGGTAGTCCTTTAAATCTTGGTAGAATTTGTTGATCTTTAGTGTCGGTAATTTTGAAAACATGCCTGCTTTTAAAACTGAGAAGACACAACTAAAAAGATGAGAATTAACTCTCTTAACAATAGTACCAGGATGCTGGCTCTCATTGTTAGCCTCATAGTCTGGTCATGTTTCCTTTAAATTGAGAACTGCTTCAGAGTGCAAGTTACTGTTGCTCCCCTAGTGCTACCAGTTAGTTTCAGGTAGAGCTGCTCATGTTAGCAGGTGCAGTTGGGAAAATGCTACCCAAAAAATCTGTGACTATTCACATTTTTAATACAGATTTATTTCAGCTGTGTTTATGGCTTGTGTGTGTGTGTTCACTTTCTGGGACTATTCTAGTGAAATGAAAGTAAAGGCCTTTTTCACATTTCGCTGAGAGTAATTTTAAATCCCCTGACATTTCATGAAAATAACTTCAGTGTGCTGGGGAAGAAATGAATTGGCCAACGAATGAAATCCATGTCAGATCAGGCTGGGATTTTCCAGGGTGCCTATGGGAGTTAGATGCCCAAGTCTCACCGAAATTCAGTAGGATTAGGGGACATAAATTCCTTTGAAAATTACAACCTAAAAAATACAGTCTCTCCCCATCTCTGCCCCCTCCCCCAGCCAAAAGAAACCCCAAACCAAAATCCCTGCCCAGAGTCACTAACAATTTATTTTGACAGATTGCTGCTGTCTTCCAATCTATGAAAGGGAACTTGCTTTCTATCTTTAGTTGAATGGGAGTTAATTCAGACCAGAGCTGGATTAATTGCTGATAATATTAAAAAAATTCAGGTAGAGCTATTTCCTATTGTTTGTCTCTGGGAACTGGGTAGAGAGCAGCAGAAGAATACAGAGACTTTAACACTATATAAACAAGAAGGAAACAGCTTATAGTGCCTATATATGTTTAGTGACAAGTCCATAATGTTAACTCCTAATTTGTCTACTTATTAGCATGTATTTTATGATCCAAGTATTTACTATCTGATACAATTATAATTAAGTGTAAATTGAATGATGCAGAGTTATAAGGAATAGATGTTGGAGAAGGGGCAAGATCTAACTCCTACTGACATCAGGGGAAAAGCTCCATTTACTTTAATGGGAATTTAATCATGTTTTAGGTGTATTACTGAGTGTTTCCCCCTTCCTCCGAAGCCAGAAGTTCTAGGTATCTGTAGAACAAGATACTGTATTCGGCTATCTAGTTTTTTATATGGCCCCAGTCACTGTGGTACCTGAGTACTTACAGTCTAGCACAGCATTCCTGTGTTTAGATTGGTTTCAGAGTAGCAGCTGTGTTAATCTGTATTCGCAAAAAGAAAAGGAGTACTTGTGGCACCCTGGAGACTAACAAATTTATCTGAGCATAAGCTTTCGTGAGCTACAGCTCACTTCATCGGATTGTGGTCTTTCTAAAAAATATGGTCTAGGTCTACTAAAAGATATGGATTTAATTAATACAGGAATTACTGGGTGAAATTCTATGGCCTGTTTGATGCAGGAGGTCATACTAGAAGATTTTAATGGTCCCTTCTGGCATTAATCGATCGACCTATGAATTATTTGGAAAAAATATTGAAGCTAATTTAATAAACTATATCATATCTATGAAACCGAGAATGTTTACCAATATGGGAGGTTATTGTGTGTGTATAGCATATTTGTGTGCACATTATTCTTAGCTTATGGTAATAAAAGTATCATGTGTATATTTTTTTTTCTTCAGAAATATTTCCAAGAGATTCCAATTTAAAAGACAAGTTCATAAAACACTTTACAGGTAAGGACAACTCTTTGCTTTAATTCGTGTACATAATTATATTCTAAACAGACATGAAAAACTAGTTACATAGCTAATATCATTCTTAATGTCTGGTTCTGAATTTAACATTTGTGAAATTAAATTACGGCTGGAATTTTCAAAAGAGACTAAGGGAGTTCAGTCCCCATAATCTCACTGGATTTAAATTAACAGCTTGCCAGTGCTATTGATGAACTGAATATATCCATATACTGCAATATATATATATATATATATATATATATCAGATTGCCATTTGCAATTTGATATGAGGAAAATGAGGTATACATGAATGTAAATCACATCTGCTTTTTCTTGATGATTTTTTGAAAAGTCACCTTGAGTTCATCTCTAATTTTACCCTATTCTGTCCTTGACCATAAAGTTATGTCAGAGCTATCTTACTGTTCTTATTTTCAACTTCATTAGTATTATGGCTGTTTCTAGGCTATGTTTATTATTTATAGGTAGGCTCAGAAAGATTAATTTTTTATTGATTAAATGTTAGTAAACATCAATGTCACGATACACACAAACTGATGACAAAATATTTCCACCGATGATAACTGAATTGCAAATAGGCAAAGTAGGGAAAATGCTACCTGAGAACTTATTAGAGTCAAAATGCAGTGATTTAGACTTTTGAATTAGGCTTATTAGAAAAGGACTAGCAAATGAGTAGTAAAAGCAGGTATAATTTGTTGATTTAAGTGTGTACATTTTGACATGTGATGTTGACAATTTGTGTTTTAACAGATTGTAAAGCTTAAACGTTTTGAATTTCAGTGTCTACTGTCATTAAATAATTGTGGCTACCCCATAATTTTATGTAACTGAACATTTAAATCAATCCAAATCTAAAAAAATGCTTAAAAATAAACATCAATATTTTCTGTCAAAATTATAAAAAATAAAAATAAAAAAAGGATTCTGCCAAGCTTATTTATAGGCAATTCTCTGTCACTCATCAGCCTAAAAGTGAAGTGCCTCTCTCTCTGTTCTTATGTTCAGTCACACACAGGACCATGATTGATGTGTAAATATCAAAGTTTATTTTAAAGAGCAAAAATAAGTAGACATTTAGGAAATGAAAAAGATTAAATCAAATAAAAATCATAAGAATCATTCATTGTTTAAAATATATATGTATAAAATGGTTAAAAAAACAAACACTGGTTTCAATTTCAAAGCTTGAAAACCTCCCAAACTCCTCTCCAGTCTCTCCCCCCCACCATGTTCAGGAATTAAGGGGTAGGAGAATATCAGATGAGTGGTAATGGTGAGAGACCTGTAGAAGAGTGCTCCTGAATATTATGGGGCATAGAGGACTTGGGAACAAGAGAACTGGAACAGGAGAGAGGAACAGGAGGTTGGAGGGGAAATAGCAGCAACCAAATGAAAAAGGAAGCTGGAGAGAAGCCCCAGGCCTGTGGGGAGGAGAACGAGACGCAGCTTAGGGCAGGGAAGAGTGGCAAAGAGGAGACTGGAGAGGAGACAGGGAGATGAGGAAGTCCTGGTGGGTAAGGAGGAGCAGGAGATATGACCCCAGGTAGCAGAGGGATGAGACGTAGCTCCAGCCAAAGTGGAAAGTAACTCAACTAGGTGATATAGAGGATTCTCTGCAAGGGTCGAAGGAGATAGAGGGGCAGCAGGGTGGACTGAAAATATGCGAGGAAGGAGGGGGAAGATTAGGAGAAAGAGACAAAGAGAAATACAATGAGATTAAAAGTCCTGTAGTTCCCAAGTGCCACAATTGTGGTGTAAAGGAATCCAGTTGTTCTAAGCTTTTTTTGGCTGAATAGAAGAATGTACATTCAACTGATAACCAAATTTCCTTTTACTAATTCTTCCTTAGTTGTTCTTAAACTAAGAACCCGTATCTACCTCTTTGCTGAAAGATTTAGTGGAGTGAGATTACAATTTTACTCCTCCTGGACAGGGCCTGCTTCCAGCAGCTTTAACTTTCAATGTCTCTTGGGTTTTTCAAGTGTTCTGGATACTACTGATGTTGAGAAGTGAGTTGCCTTGGTGTATCGTAGGTACTGTTTTCCAAGATAGGAAAAAATTTTAAAAAAGGAAGGGTGGCCTGAATTACTTAAAATGCATATACTCAAAACACAAATCAAGTGATTTTTTATTTCTAAATAAAACAATAACACTGAAAAGCAGAAAGCTCCTTCTCGTTCTCTCCCTCTCTTTCCCTTCTCTTTAACCCCTCTAAGCTTTCAGTCATTTCAAGCCTCCTTAATCACCTTCGGAGTTGGTTTAATAACATGATATTTTTTTATCTTATCCTGTTCCTCTATGCCAAAGTCCTCCCTTTTTCAGTGGAAATCCATTTCCATCTACTAAAATGTCTTCAGATTCTGAAGTTCTTCTACCAATGGACTAAAGGCAAAATTCAGCAGAATCTTCCCTAACCATTCAGCCTCTCCTTCTAACTCTTTCATATGCCTCTGTAAATTCATCTCTGACTTTTTCCTACATCACTGAGAGATTTCTTTAAAAATAAAAATTGGTTTGAACATATTTTTCCTGGATATTTCCAAGCGATATTTAGAGGCAAAAGGCAATGCTTCACAGAGCTTGCTACCTCAGTGCTGTCTCCTTCACTCAGGGTCAAATGTCCACAAATCTTCAAGCTAAGCACAGTTTAAGGGTCATTCTAGAGTTCTTGATGACTGTGGATTTTTGCACAGTTGCATCTGCACAGAATCTACTCTATCACCTGAGGCTTTAGAAACCAATAAAGACATGGCCTTGATCATATACGCCATTGTTACTTCCTAACTGGTTTATTGCAAGACAGTGTACCTGGGCTTGAAAACGTGAGTCCTGATAAAATTACAAATGGTGTGGAATGTAGTAGCACATCTCAGAAATACAGAATGGAACCAGCACATGATCCTGTACTTTACTAGTTTCCTATAGAACAATGGGTCAAATAGAAGGTCTTGGTCCATATTTTTAAGGCTCTAAATGATGGGGCTCAGGTTACATAAAGTATTGTCTCACCCTGTGGAAGCTCCTTCACTTTTGACTCTTCTCAGGAATGGTAGAATTGTCTACTTTGAATAAAGCATGTGTGAGAGGAGAGAAGGGTTTTCTAGTGCCTGATCCCCAGTTTTAGAAGTTTTAGTTGAAGGAACTAAGAGTGACTGCAAACCTTACCCCTGTCCAGCACACCTTAAAAAAACAAAAACAAACACACATAAAACCACCAGCAGCAAAAGTCTTTGACTTTGCTTTCCAGTGTAGCAGTGCGTAATACACCCATTTTATTTATTTTAAAAACAACAACTAAAAACACTCATAAGAGTTCTCTTTTGGGGAGCGAAAAAAGAAAATGTCACTAGACTGATGTTAGTCATATTGTTTAACATTAACTGCTCAAATACTGAAGTGGGTACAGTATAAGAACTTAGATGGAATAGAAATTGTACCTAAAACAGAGTACATTGGTTAAAAATGATAGTGAAAAATATCCATGAATACTGTAGAACATATGACCAGAATACAGAAGTTAGCGATGGATAAAGACCTAAATAAGGCCTGATCCTGAAGCCCTTAATCATATAAGTCCATTTCTGTATGAGTAATCCCAATGAAATTAGTCAGACTGTTTACCTCAGTAAGAATTCCTTGCATGAATAGGGAAAGCTGGATTATCCCGTAGATCACGTAGTCTATTCACGTAGCCCAGGATTATTCCCTATGGTATATTTTGTAATGTTCCCGATATACATTTTAAAGGTCTCAAGTAATGGGGCCACTTCCCTTGAAAGACTATTCCATAACTTTAGTAGATCTCACCATCAGTAAATTTTTCTTGAAATTTAGTCTACATTTTCAATGTCTTAATTTCATCCTATTATTCCAAATTATAATCCTGTTTGCATCACTGTAAACAACACAAGCCATTTTACAGACATTCATTGTTAGTTTTAGGGCATCCTAAATTTATGAAGGGGTCGGGATGCGGAAAAATAATCAACATTTTTCCATAGTCCATATGCTTCCAAATTAAGAAAAATATTCTACACATCAAATATGCCAAGAGATTACGATCAATTTAAATGTTGAATAAGTACTGTATATAAGATTCTTGGACAATAAACACATTAAACAAAATAAGGGTTTAATTTAAAACCCCAGATGTTCCCTAATATAACAATCAATTTTAAAGATTTTACTTCTGTTTCATCTCACATGTGTGAGGGGAAAATAACTATTTTTCCAGGTATTCCTACCACCTTCATCTGACTTCCTGGCTTATTAGCTACTTTTGGGCTATTTTGTTTCACTTTCTTTAACTCTTGAGCCAAGTTCTGAAGTCCTCCTCAGTTTCAGCATATTTGTGCCATGCAAACAGAAGACACTGACCGTATGCCCAGACTAGGAAGCACAGCTAGGAAGATGTCATGGATCCAAAATAGCAGAGGCAAACCAGTTACTTTCCTTTGAGCCTAACTCTGAAACACAGTGAGTGGTTGAGGATGCATAATACTTTGCAAGAGGCACTATGGGGCCAATCCTGCAAGTTGCTATCTTATTAAAACAGTTTAATAAAACAAATCCTTACATAGAATCAAAAAGTCTCCATGCAGCATCTAAAGCAAACTGAAGTTGTAGTCTAATTACTTTAGCTTTGCTGGACTTGGGAACTTTGTTTAAAATGTTGCTTCTTTAGAGATAAAAATTATAGCAGCCAAACAATGAACTACATCATATTTATTCCTTCCACATTAGACTACTGTATATTGAGCTAAGTGGGCACTGTGGTAGCTACACAATTTTGTTTTTTACTTTATTGGAAAATTTACTCCTGGCTTTGGACTTATTTCTGGGACTTCAAGACAAAGAGCTGTTTCACTTTCAAAGGACTGTATTCCTGACACATAGACCATGATCATATCAGTGAAAGAATGCATGATAGGACCTCATTACGGTGAGATAATGTGTTAAATAGAAAAAAAGGAAATAAGGGAAAATTTAATGATAAAAATATTTTGACTTTGGAATTTAAAATTTCTCACTACCTCCACACCAATTTACATAACACCTTTCTGTTATCTTGTGGCATCATAATCAGATTACAATGTAATTGTTTAAATTGTATTAACAGATTAAGCATAATTGTATTAAGGCTGTAAAACATTAGCAGTTGTGAGATGGCTCAGACTTGCTTTTTTCAACCTGTGATGTCTTAGGCAAACACAGATCTGTTTCTGAAGATTGTGTTTCATCCAGAAGAATGTTGGAGCAGGGGGATTTATATACACATGTACTAGCTATCAAACAGGCTTTGAAATACTCAAACATTTCCTTTTGTCATTAACTGCTATTTGCGATCCAACAGGGCCAGTCTCATTCTCAGCTGAGTGCAGCAAGCATTTCCATCGGCTCTATCACAACACAAGGGACTGTTCAACACCAGCATGTAAGTAACAGATGAAATGATTTTTAGCTCTAACAGCAGTGTTTTTCCGTCTATAAACATGCTTGTTTTGCCTCCCAAGGGTATGCCTTTACTATGTAGACTATGCCAGCATATCTCTGTAGCGTAGATGCAGCTGACACCAACAAAAACATGTGTTCTGTTGGTGCAGGAATACCACCTCCTCAAAGGACGTTAGCTGAATGGATGGAAGGCCTCTTCTGTTAACATAGTGGTGTCTACACTGGGGGCTATGTTGGCATAGCTACATTAGTTGGGACGTGTTTTTTTCCACCCCCTGACCAATGTAGCTATGCTGATACAACCAGGCCTAAATGTGTGCCATGCTAGGCCTGATCATAACCTTTGCTTATAGCGGTCCTCACGCCATACCATGGAAAATACACTGGGTCTGATTTGTCTCTCACTTTCATTGGTTTTACACTAGTGTAATTCCATTAACTTCAATGGAGATGCTCCTAAATAAGACTAATGTAAGTGAGAAGAGAACCAGGCCTCTGGAAAATGGATACATTGTAGCAATAAAATGCCAATTTTTAGAAGAATTTTCTGTAATTACATACACACCTCAAAGAATGAAAACCAATGAACTCCCAATTTTCAATTGTTTTTTGCAAATAAAAATAATGCCAGCAAGAAGAGAATCATTGCTTTTACTATTGACAGATTACAGCCCCGGTCCTACAGTCCTTACTGAGCTAAAATTCCCATTTCAACTCAATGGGAGGTTTACCTGAATAAGGACTTCAAGGCCAGGTGCTAAATCTGTACCAGAGCTTTGTTTAAGAATTTTTTTTTCTAAATAATGTATTAAAAGGGGGGAAAATGGAACTCTTAACAAAGAAATTGTTCTAGTGAAACTGAAAGGAAAAGAGAAACTGACTGGCAATCAACAGCACTGTTTGTCTACAACATTTAAATCTATTAGTCATGCAAAACCTCACACTTCCAGACATATGTCATCATTCTGAAAAGTAGAGAACAGTTCTTGTGAGGTGTTGAGAGCTCAAGTCCCATTGAACATTAATACCTCACAGAATCTGGCCTTCATACAACCCAGAACAGCCAAGTCCGAACTTGACTGAATAATACTAGGCCCTAGTTCTCCAATCCCTGTGCTGTGTAGAATTGGGAATATAGAAATCAAGGCCTGATCCTGTAAAGAATAAATAATATTGTTCATTGTAGTAAAATTACTTCCTCTTTCCTGTAGTGTATAGGGATTGAATAATATCCCTTTAATTGGTTTGTGACCTCACTATCTTCTATCTCATAAGACACCAAAACCCTGCCAGAACAGGATTGTATATATGGCCTTGCACGTTATGTATATTTATTAAATTCACAGAGCCATGTGATTCCTTCATATTATATAGATTTTGTAAGGAGCAAAAGACAAAATTTACCTTCTTTTAATACAATGGTGTACCATAGGTGTGTGATGAAGAGCAAAATTGTAATAAGCTACTGGTATCATTTTGCAACCAGCACAAATTATTTCATGTATTTCAAACAGAAATGTTTTTATTGTGCAGTTCACATAAACCTGGTTCCCACTCTGAACATTAATGTTGCTCACCCAGAATACATGGCAATTCCAATTATTTATTGTTGTTGTGAATTATTTTATTTTATAGATTACAAAAGGTGTGCAAGATTACTAACAAGGTTGGCAATGAGTCCTTTGTGTACACAACCTTAGAAAGTTTGCTGTGTAAGTATCCTTTTTCTTCATCTGATCCTTGTTTACTTTATGGCCTAATGATTTGCTTGATACCTTTCACCTGTTATCTAGAAAACAAACAGAAATATGTTAGTGTTTATAACCTGCTGCTTTGGTATTAATGTGCTCTATTGTGCCACAGTTTGAATTTTGCACCTACTGGTGTATCATGGAGATAGCACATTAATGTATAGACCTGTCCTGCATCTGTTATGCATGCTCCAATGTAGTATTCTTATATTAGCTCATGGCTCCATGTGATGTTTCTGGCACTAAATAATTATGGGTGAGATGACCCACTTCCATGGAAATATCTGAGAAGGAACCTGGAAAGGTGTGGGAGGGCAGGGAATCTGTGAAGCTCCCTCACAGTATTTCCTCCAGATTCTTTCTTCCATGTGGCAGGGTTTGCTCCTCCATGGAAAAAAATAGGAAGTCTGGTTCCCAACCCACAATTCCCCTGATATCTGTGAAGATCCCAGGTGGGCTAGAATCCCTTAAAGGCACAGTGCAAAACGTCCTGTGCCTTTGCACCAGATTCAGGTGCATCTGTAACTCCAAAATCTGCCCCTGGGAACAAGCATGAAGGAGGGTTTGCATTCATCAAAGTGGAGGTTTTGGGGGAGCATAGAAAACATAATACAGCCTGAGGCTTTATTAACTCTTGGGCAGCACACTTTCTGGATACCAATCCATTGCCTGTGGTTAAATATGGGGCACAGTATCATAAATAGGAAGAAAACAATGCACATCTTTGAAAGAACGTCACTCAACCACATAGACTCTCAGAAGGCTGTTTAGAATGTTCAAACTTTTCATGCTGATTGTTAAAAGCACTCTAGAGTCATCATAGCTTATAAATATCAAAAGCTGGGATATTTGTTTATTTAAATATCTTCTGCTGGTGTTCACTTCTTACTACACCCAAACAATGCTTGAAAAGAAGTTACCACAAGGTAGCATGATTTCAAAAACATTTTCCTTTTAAAATATAGTGATAGCCTTAAGATTTAAGAAGCTGTGTCTTTTTTTTGGTATCAAGACCTCAGTTCAAATTGAAAGGGAATAAGGAAAGAAGAGCAGGATAAAAAGCAGCTGCCTTTGCTGATTTGATTCCCAAGTGAAAATGGGAAGATCTGGGGGTGGGGGGGTTGGTTGGGGGGGAGAGCTTAGAAAAATATATCAATATTCTAGTGCCAGAAGAAATGAGACAACTCTTTCTTTTATCCCGGTATTCTTTATTTTCCTTGTTTAAACCCGAGTCATCACTATCTCAACATGCTTTGTTCCACTGTCACAGCACACCACTGATTCTAGCCCATTGTCTCCTCACTGACTAGAAGCAGGTGTCTTTCCTAACATCCCTCTTCTGTTTATCTCTGTTTTTTATTTTCTTCCTGTGTGTTTCTACAATATTTATCTTCCCCCCTACTCAATTCTATTTTTTTCCTGCTCCTTGTCTCCTTCTTACACTATGTCTCACTGGTCTGCTTTCCCTGCCTCTCTTCTGCCTCGTCTTCCCTCCTCCATGTCTTTTTTTACCCCTCCAGCTCGCTCTGCAGGATTCCCACAGACAGTTCTATGTTCCCATTCTTCTCTTCACATGGTCTTCTAACTGATAGCTAAAGATGTTTGCTGTAGCCTCAGTGCAGGCCTATTCCCCAGAAAGTTTACTGCCTTCTGCTTTATCCTAAAAATCAGGGTAAGGAGATCAGAAGTGGCCCCTGATTTATGGACCCAGCTGTCCTAATTCACTTGCCAAATGGATAGAAAATGAAGAGCTGATTTGGAGGTTAGAAGGGCAGGCAATGTGAGCAGCTTCCCACTCACCATGTTCTCTTTAACATGCATTTGGGCTTTCTTTAAAAAAAAACAAAGTAAAGGTTAGAGGAAAAAAGTAATACAGTCAGACAGTATAAACATGTCCCAAGTCTTCCTTGCCTCCCTCTCCTCTCCCATGTTCTATCCCCCTGCAGGGGAGATCAGAGCCTGCTCTTTGTGCCCCTTTTTCCAACCCTAGTACCTTACAGCAGCTGAGGCTTTTCTCTTGGGATGGGGGGTGAAGGGCAAGGGGTATGTTTGACCCACCTTCCTCTACCCTACCTCTTACCCATCATGCAATGGGGGTGTCTTTGCTTGCTCCCTTGCCATTTGTCTTGGCAGCAGTGGGCAGGACTGGTGCTTCTCCTTGCCCCATTAGTTGAGGATTTAATTGGTGTGATTGATTCTTCTCCTCCTGCTGGCTCAATAAGGTCAAATGTAGTGCTCCCTGCAGCAGCTGACAGAGAACCAAAATTATTGTTGTTCCTGTCTCCCATGAAGGACCTGCTCCTTGTGTTACATCTGAGAGAGCCCTTTTGGGTTCCTTCATGGCACCAACAGCAGGACTAACCTCACCGCAGATATTTAAGTACCTTCTCCCCCCCGCAACATAAAAAATAGGCCCATTTTAGGATGTAAGTGACCTTGATAATTTTGTTTAACCAAAACAGCAACTGCGATAGAGGGGAGCACAAGCTTGTTCTTCCCCCTGCTTTCCATGCCCTGGGAGAAAAGGATGGAGTGGTATTTGTACATTATGGCTCAGGTTTTCCTTTGGAAATCCCAAGCTCTCTTTCCAAAAGTGTATTACACCAACCTTTCCAGGAAGGGATGAACAAAGGTTTCCTCTGTTTCCATTTCAGGACCACGGAGAAGTCTACTGATGTGATACAATATGTGTAGATTGGCTAGGTGACCTGTTAGCTTGGTTACAAAAATGACAACGCTGTAAGGCATTTAGGAACATAGTTTATATGAAGAATGATTACGTGGTTGCAATTACAATCTTTATAGTTTTGTCTCATTAAAGTTACTGTGGTTTATTGCAGAACAGGTAGTACACAATGGTACTTGGGAGTGGCGATAATAAAGATTTAAATGGCAGCCAATGCATTTGTACAGTATGCATGGGAAACTTTCAGCATGCACCACTAACTTTTGAGCCTCTTACCACCATTAGTTAGGATTTGCAGATGCAAAACTCATTAGTGCTCACAGCAGATCCACCTGCACCACAGAGTTAATCTAAAGGTTTCTTCAAATCTAGAGGTTTCTTTAGTTCACACAAAACTGTAATTTGTAAACAGATTTGGATTAATCAGACCACATCAGTGTTGCACAGCTCTGAAACCAGATATGTTTGTTCTTCTTGCAGTCCTTTCTATTACAAGAGAACTCTGATTTGCCGAGAAAGTGCCTTGAAATCTTCCCCAAGATAATAGAAAAGTCATCTTGTATCTTTTTGATTTACAGCATTGTTTTGTTACTAGATGCATTTTATTTTCATATGTTGGACATTCCATATTTGTGTGAAGGAAACATTATTTTATTTTAATTTGTAAATTTGTTTCCTATAGCTCAAATAAGCCAATTATTTAAATATATTGTATATAAAGAATAATAATATACTAATTAAATGTTATCATATGCAGTGAGTTGGTTAGTTTTTGCTGTTGATTTTCTTGTTCCATTGTATTTACACCATTTTGCTCAGGCTCCTACTTTCATTATTTGCACTAACTTGAAATGCAAAAGTCTATGTAACTGAAATCTGAATAAGCTGTAAGTGGGATGTTCTACTTTCAATGGAAGATATTGTATATTATGAAGCTTTGTTAAATATATACTTTATATATTATTGCACATAAGAAAATAATTCCCAGAAATGCACCTTGCTTTCAGGAACATTTGTACAGCTATTCTGGATGATCATCAGTTACATTTGTACTGGCACTTATGGAAAGAGTTGCAAATAATGTAAATACTATAAAAGACTGGAAGACTGCAATGCAGTTTTGGTGGAATAAAGAATATAAAAATAACCTGTTTCTAAGTTGTTTTTATTGACACCTTGGATGGAGTTGGAACTTACTACAGAGATAACATAATACTTTAGCTGTAACAGAACACTAATGTAATGCTGGAGAACTTGCAATAAAATTTGATTAAGAGATCTAACCCTTGATTTTACACAGCACAGGACTTTCACAAAGTTTGCTTCCTAAGAGCTACATTTGCCTACGGGTTCAGTCTGCAGGTGATTAAGTATGTGAATGCGAGTACAGAATGTACCTAAAGTGCACAATGAACACAGCACCTAGTATAGGGCTAAAGATAGCATCCTGACACAGCCCACAACAGTAGAAATATTTTCACAAAAGTAATGCCAGAGATCAATATAAAAGTGCTAGAAGGAGCATGCTTAGAAGGAACAACCCCCTACAAACCCAGCTGGCAGCCACCCAGAACAAGTGCAATGCACCACAGCAAGCTGCAGTAAGGACAATGCACTAGGCCAATTCAATTTGCCATCCTGCCCAAGAAAAGCAAGATTTGTATTACACAGAGTATACCACACTGCATATATATGCTTCTGCTGCTGCTGCTCTGAAGCCTCTTGGACATAGTGTAAGAACTTGGACAATAATATGACAAGTTCAAATATTTTAGAAAAATCTCTAACTACTACATCTTTCTTTAATGATTGAGCAGCTCCAGCAATTAAGGTAACATTTGCTCTTCCTTTATAAATTCATGTTGTTGTTGTTTCTCAAACTTTTTACCATCACATCCTACTTTTCTCAAAGTGAAGAAGAGCTCAGGCCCTGACCTGATGCATAATGGAGACAGTATTCTTATTAATGAAATGTTGAACTATGAAATTCTAGGATCTTTTCCCTGAGACATTTCAGTGAGACAGATGAGCTTGCTTCTCTGCACATACCTTCTCTAGTAGTAGAAA
The DNA here is from genome assembly GCF_965140235.1 of Caretta caretta. NCBI lineage: Eukaryota > Metazoa > Chordata > Testudines > Cheloniidae > Caretta > Caretta caretta. The sequence goes on from NC_134207.1 coordinate 71,260,560, forward strand.
GACTGCCCCAAACTGAAATTGGACCATGCTCTTCTAGTTTTCCAAGGAGCAGTGAGGCAGGATGGGAGGGAAACTGAGTGATCCCAGGAGTTCTGGGATCAAAGAATAGGGGAAGACCAGAGGCTCATGGGGAATACCTTTCCCCACTCCAGACAGTTCTCGGAGAGCTTCTATGCATCCATTCTGTTCTGTTTACCTCCCTGCTAGCAAGGCCCATAGGCTGCCTCTTTCTCCTTTTCAGTGTCTCCATATGACTGAAAGCCATGAGAGCAGAAGAGAAAAGACTGTCTCCCAGACATGAGTTTCTGCATCATAGCCATGGGTAGGAAGAGTCACTGCAGGAAAACCTTGCCCAAGCCCTGCTGGATGCATAATATCCAAGGTCATTTCAGACACGTAGACACACATTCAATTTGAAAGAAAATCCCATGCAGTTTCTTATTTTCAGGCTGAAGAAGCCTGATCTGGGCTATTTAATGTCATTCTTGGCTAACATATAATAATATAGTAATTTGAAGGTCTGTAACTAAATCATAAGCTTTGCCTCCCCATGATAGGAGGTAAAGACCCTGGTCCTTGACTGTCAGGGAAATGGTTAATTGCCTTTCCATAGGAAAGGGTGCAGCTATCTTCTCTCAGTGCAGGGATAATCAAGAGAGGGTGGAAACATATGTGGCGAAGGGAAGTCCCTCCTTCTCACACTCAGATGCTGGGGCTGAGAGAAAAAGAATGTGAGTGAACTGAATGAGGGAAGAAACATAAGCTTGTGAGCCCTCAGGACTGAGACCAGGAAGAAACTAAACCTAAGAATCAGACTTTCAGCTTTCTTCTGGTGCCTTGGCTGAGGTAAGTCATGTTTTGCTGGGAACCTTGGGTGCGGAGAAGGTTATTTGTTCTGGTTAGCCTTTGAAGGGCTAGGACTCTTAGAGCCTGCTATCTTGTGACGAGCTGGAGTTAAAACTAGCCTTTCCCAGGCTGTGAAACACACACCTACTGTCTGACTTCCCCATGTGGCTACCTTCTTACCACATTCCTTCAACCCAATTGTCTGATACAAACCTAAACAGATCAGAGTAGAAATCTGAACTCATATTCTACTACATGAAGGGCACCCCAGAAATATTTAGATGCAGCATTTTTCAATCTCAAAGATGATAAAATTTGTTGCTGGGCCACACTTTCAAGACCACAGGAGTCTCGGTTGTGCCTGCATATACAAACCACTAACCGCATGCATATACTTTATAGATATATTTAGACACCATTCCTTTTTAAGTTTGGCCCTTAATTGCTACAGTCTTTCTGGGATTCACGTAGTTCCATCAACTACCTGGAGTTGGGACTTTCAATATTGGGGCACCCAGGCATTAGCCCCCCTCTTTTGCTTCAGTCTTTTGTGTGGAGGCTCCCTCTGTGGCCTGGAGCTTGATACCACCCACTTTTAATCCCTGCCCTGAGTGTATCGAGGAGCCAACATTTGGTGGAGCGGTCAGCTTTCATGGTGATGGCATAGGTAACTGTTATGAGGCAAAGCGAGCAAGCAAAAATTACCAGGGGCTGAAATGGAGATCAGGCATTTATTTGCCAAGAGAACTGCTGAAACAAAGCACTGGGTTGCTTTTGCGCAAATGCTAGTATGTAGATGAAGAAATCAGTCTTCATGATGAAGTATTAAGGGAAGATCAAAGCAGCTGCCAATAATGACAGGGAGGTATGATGCACTGCAAGGCACTAGAGCACAGAGACAGAAAGAGGGCATAGAAAGACTACGAAAATACAATAAAGCAGCTGGAGGCAAAGGCTATACAATGTGGGCAGTGGGGCTATATAGTAGGTAGGAACATGTGGAGGTCACATAGAAAAGCTAACACAGTGCAGATGCATAGCCACAGGGAGCTTTTCCCCCCAAGCCTGGCCTGGAAGGATCTCAGTGGAATGTTCAGAGGACAGCATTTGTACCCTGCAGGGGATCGTATCAATATCCATTAGTGGGCCCGGCTAATGCTCTTTCTCCACTACCACGGCCCCAGAGGTCAATATGCTATAAGAGCAGTGCAAGTTATGCTAATCTCATCCTAGGGAACTAAGGCCCAGGAATGAGCATCTTGGCAGATGGTACCAATAGAGATTTATTTTTTGGTCCTTTTAACTTTCTCGTTCCTTTAGAATGCAGAAAGAAAAGGCCATAGTCCAAGTATAGATGGAAATATAACCCAGAGGTTACAGAAACGTGTGTTGGCAGCTTAATTACAAGTATATATATTCACTTCACTGCAGGGGCCACCTTGACCTTAATGACTGCCAGTGGTATATGAATTACAGAAGCATCAAATAATATGGCAAAGTAATGGGGAGGCTTTAACAGTCTAAAAAGACAGGGGAATTCTGAAAAAATCTTGCACAATGCTTTGATGACAACCCCTTGTGTTTAATCATTGCATCCTATGGTGGGAAAACAACAAGATAGATAGCATGGTTGAAATACATGTATTGTAAGTATATAGGTACTGTATTTTTACCTTATTACCATCTATGGGTCTCATTTTATGACCCATTATTCAGATAAGACCCACTTCACATAAGTGATCAATTAACGTTTTTGCATAAGTAAATGTGGGCACGACTCATCCCGATTCCTGAACAAACGTACAGAATACAGGCAAAACTGAAATTAATGGTGCTGTAAATCTGGGCATCTAGGGAAATGTTTCTTCTTTCCCATTACATGAAGTCCATTTTACAATAGAAAGAGTTTTGGTTTTTTTGATATTCACTCCAAATATGCCACACAAAGACTAAGCCCCACGTAAAACCTATTTAAGGGCTACTTACAACTTTGAAACAGATCTTAATAGGTGAATAGGGCCTCTCAGAGGGTGCTCTAGATTGGGTGAATCTCAATCTCAGAGCAGTTTAAACACTTTAAATCTAAAAACTGCTTAAACTGCTAAGCCACTCCTACAGCAGATTAGCAAAAGCTATAGTTTAGATCATCGCTATAACTTCAACATGTATTGGTATTTAAAAGTTCTAAAAGTTTAAAATTGAAAACTCCTTAAATGTGCCATGAAAATACATTAATATTGACTGAAAATTTCTAATGGATGAGTGCCACCGCTAACTCGAATGATAAATAATTGGTCGCACTTGCTTAGATCCTTTCATTGAAGGATCAAAAAGTGATTAAAACTCCTTGCTCCAAAAGGAATTCAAGAAGTAAAGTAGTAAAAACTGACACAGAATGAAAAAAATATGAAGCATAAAAGAAATATATAATGCAGAATGCAATAAGATGTTTATTGCCATATGTTGAAAAAGACTGGAATTTGTAGTTCTGCTTCTTGCGAGTACTGCAGTCGTGAACTTAAAGCAATAAAAATTTCATTGAAATTCACACACTGTCAGAGTTTCTGTTGTATACATGAGTTGTGAATTACAGCTAAGTTATATGTTTCCCACACCGTACAATATTCTCTATCCATTCCTAAATATACTTTACATGTTCTAAGTCATACTGTGCCACAAAAATTGGCAACATGTTATTTTAGTGACTCAATTAAAAATAAAACATCACAGTCTTTGTTGCATAGATGAATTTTTAAAATTTCAGTTGTCTCCTTTGTCAAAATCGCATCTGTATGTTTGGTCCAACTGAATGAGTTTTAAAAACTGGAATGAAATATCATACTTTCAGCACTGCACAGAAGACTTTGCCACGCAAATATGATTTCCGGGCACTTGAAACTAAAACAAACAAACAAACCCTACAAAATCTCTGCTGAGCAAACAAAGTTGTATGGACAGAATCAATCTTGTAGGTAGTATACTATCAGAAATATTTTAATTTATTAGAAGAAATGATACGATGGGCCCTCTTCCCACATGCTGTTGACTTAAGTCTCTACTAACATTAAAATATGTATATATATATATATATCTCAAAATCTGCCTTACCAAACAACCTACTATTTTATTTTTATTCTCTCTTGATCTACATATACTATAAGACATAAAAATATATATATAAAAATTGTACTCAGTTATTTGGTTCTGATTTTGTCAATTAGTTGTTGTTAAGACCTTCTCTGACATGCCATTCCCATTTAGCCATCTGTGTTTGTCATCTCTTTAACATATGTCTTGTCAGACATATTAAAATTACATAAGCTAGAACACTGTGAGCAAATCACCTCTGACACCTTAAACAGAATTTTTTTTTCTAGATTGTGTCTATGGATGCTGTGAAACATCAAATTATATTAAAATCTAAGCTACTTATTATCTAGAAATTTTAATTTAGACATATTAATTTGGACATATTGGGTTGGACATATAATCTGCATTCAAGGTGCTCAATGCCTTTTGCAAGGTGCTGAGAATCCTCAGCTCCCAATGTGTGTGAGAGAGGGGGCAATGATATTTAAAGAGTGCAACTACTCAGTGTAGATGTGCACACACTGGATGGGATTCACAAAGGTACTTGGGCACCTAACTCCCATTGAAATCAACTCCTAAATACCTTTGTGAATCCCACGCTGTGTGTTAAGTGAGCACAGATATAGATGTGCAATTGCATGTGCCTAACTTTGAAAATCTGGCCAGTAACACAATTTCAAGACCAATCAGATGACTAGTGTGAATTATTTTGAAAATACATTGATTAAATATTCCATATTTTTGTGTGTCAGGAAATCGAGTATTTAAACTTGTAGTATATAGGACACATGTGACCCTATCTCCCTATATTCTGCACAAATTCTTCTCAGAGGAGCAGTCCCTTTTTCCAGAGTCAATGGTCCTGTTCTTTTATATCCTAGATGCTGAAATACACAAGTAGTTGTTCTGAGCTGGAGCATACAAGTATGACATAACTATACGTCTTACTTTTGCCACATAACCATGACATCTGAATAAAACCCACACCTTTTATAGGAAAATAGGAGTTGTCAGATTTGTGGTTCACAACAGTGGCTAGTACCAGACTTTCAGAGGAACACTTGCAAGAAACACTTGAGTGGTTATAACTTGATCGTAGGCAAAGCTTCTTCCCAGCTCCCATCAGTTATGACTGCATTATGCTCTTAAGCATGAGGGCTTATTCCATATTTTAAACAAACAAACAAACAAACACACACTCTCTTATCCTATTGAATGTAACTGTGGATGTTCTCATCCATACAAGTATCTTATCTTCATTTGAATTCTATGACAGTCTTGGCCTCCTTATCTTTGGAGAGAGAATGAACCACAGGTGAGCAAAGTTAGTCACATTATTTAATGCACTACTGGAAGGTGCCTGGTTGACAAAGGTGGCATAAGTACTTACATAGAATATTACACACACAATTATTAAGGCTGCAAGATCAAGCACTCATAAATTAGGAAATACCAGAGTTAAGGTTGCCTGTTCATCCTTAATTCAGTCCCTTTGCACATACGCATTATGCTAATCTCATGTACTTTGCCCCCTGTACACAGGAGAAATGGTAAAATGGAGTGCCCAATTTGCCTTCTGTACACCATTCATTATCTTATACACAGATCATGTTCTCTTTAAACTAAATACTGCCCTAGGAAATGAGCTGTTCCTGAAGGCTAAGAAGGGGAAGAGAGAGTCTTGTTAGGTTTTTGTTCTTTATTTATTTATTCAGAAGGTAGATAGCATGAGGACAATATAAATATCTTCACAGATAGTAGAGATACAATGTGGGTGAGGTAATTTCATTTATTGGGCCAACTTCTGTTGATGAAAGAGACAAGCTTTCAAGCTCCACAGCCCTGAAGAGCTGTTTATAAGCTCGAAAGCTTGTCTCTTTGACCAACAGAAGTTGGTCCAATAAAAGCTATTACCTCATCCACCTTGTCTCTCTCATATCGTGGACCAAGACAGCTACAACAATACTGCAAATAGATAGTAGTTGCATAAATTCATTCTAACCACTGTTTGGTATTCTGATATTGACTTTCTTTTGGGAAACACATTTAAAGCACCACTCAAGAGGCACTGCACACCTGTTCAGATTTCAATCAAATGCAAACAAGGTTACAGCTAGGCCAAAGAAAGAGAACTTAACTTTTTTTTAAAAGCAATAACCCTCAAGTATTTTTTTTTTTTTAAAAAAGAGAAGAAATCCATTTGGATAAAAATGCATGCACCCTTTTAAAGAATAATTATTGTTTTTTAAAAAGGAAAGAAATCCATTCCGCTAATAAGGAGATGAAAAATATCTTCCATTTTGGTTACTGTGCTTAGAAATATATTAGTACTGTTCCAAGGGATACCTAAATCATTATGCGTTCCTGAATCATAGGTAGGTTAGATCACATGACTGACACGTACAAGTGGATGTTGATAGTAATCATACAATTATGTATATAAAAATAAGATCTGAGAATTGTAGGTCTGCTAGCATTTGTAAAGTACCTCCACATATAGTCAAAGAATGGTAGCAATAAAATCTTGCACTTTGTTTGTAGGACTAGTAATAGCTTCCCCATGATGAAGGAGATCTATGTCTCTCTTTCCAGCCATTCAAGGCTTAACCCCAATTGTCCACAGATGTAAATCAAGAATAGCACCATTGGAGTAATCGGAGATAAATGAATGCAAAATTAAAATATAGGCACCCAACTCTGTCAAACATATAATGCAGTTGGCTTCTAAAATATGTAGATTTTTGTAACCATTCATAGGTGGATAAAGGGATCAAAGGAAAACTAGTTGTCTGAAGGGTAAATTGGAACCTGTTAATAACGAACACACTCTGGAAAATTTTGCCCCAAGTGATTTAGAAGCCTAAATCTCATTGAATGTCAAAGGGACTTGAGCGCTTGTGAGGATTTTTACCCCATATCTTTTCTTATTGTTAGCCCCAAACTGCACTATGTCTAGACTGGGTCACCGCAACAGTGCAGCAGAGCCCGTATCCTATTTTTCTTTCTGATGGAGCTCCATTGTTGGGATTTCATCTTAATGTTTAGTTACAAAGATTCATACAGGTTTAGCTGAGTCTCCTGAGGCATCAAAGATTTTGAACAGGTGAACATATAATTGCAAATTTTGCTATAACTGTAATTGGACAAGTAAGCTTGTTTGTGATGCAGGGAGAAAAGGGACTCTCCTTCAATCTCTTCTAATCCTCTGAGTTCCTAAATTTGGGTGGTTTGGGGTTAGAGTTCTGTTTTGCTGAGAGATCACTCCATAGGTAATCTAGTAGAATTTTACTAACAGCTTTTATCCTCAGATATGGAAATTTTGGCTGCTAAATTCCCTCGTCCCTGGTGCTACACTCAAGTCACTAATGGATTATAGATGGCCTTTGACAGTTAAGAGCGTGGAGACTGCTACAGAACAGGTAACAGAAGTCTATTTAAATGTGAGATATAGTTTTGCCATGTCTGTGCTAGAAGTGAAGTATGGCTTCTTTGCCTCAACTTGAGCATTCACAGTCTCCCACAACAGAACTATACTGGGCAGTGGACAGTCTAGTTAATCAGGGTTGCCTTTTTGGAAAAAAAAAGTTTTTAAAAGTGTGTCATTTTTTCATTTACCGATAGCTGTTTATTTTTAAAAAGTAATTAATTTTTTTGGAAAAATAATAGAAAAGAGGTCCATTTCAAATACATTGGAACATTTTTTTTGAAGATTTTAATAAAAATAGCATTTTCAACCAGCTCTGCTCATTACAAAGGTGTTCTCATGTTGCAGCACAGATAAAATTGCTCAAATGCAGGTTGGGCTGTCTGTCTTTATCGATACAGGGTGTATTTTTGAGGGAGCAAATGCTGACGCTCTTCTGGTTGAGTGTTGAGCAGTCTCACTCAATGAGATGCCATGGGTGCTCTGCTTCATAAGTTGTGAGATGGACCCTTGAGCCTCCTGGCTGCTGAAGGCCATAGGGGACGTCATGGGTCTACTGTTGATTGATTGAAATCACCAATGGGTGAGACCTATGGAAACGCCAGCTGTCCTTAAGGCAGCTGCTATGAAGCTTCTACTCAAGAAAGTAGCTCTTGACATGGACCATTTTGCCAACTATTGACTTGCACCTAAACTCCTTTTATAAGGAAAAGTCATTAAGGAGGTTGTGACAGATTGGTTGACTGCTGGTTTAATTAGCCCTCGGATAGCTTCAACTCCAGTCAATTTTGTTGTAGTTTGAGGTACAGTATTGAAACTCACTGACTAGGTCAATCAGTCCAATCTCTAAAGCAATGGTTGAAGATATTAACACCAATTCTTTTAGATCTGTCAGCATCCTATTGACCAGAAGAAAGCATGGTGATTTATGATAGCAAAAATTCCAAATTCATGACTTAACTCCTTCCTCCTCAATGCCCCCCAAAAATCAAAATTTGATGCGCAAAAAGTTAAAGGGACAGAACCAGGAACAGTGGCTGTAGGTCCTTAGCACCCTACAGAGAGCCGGTCAGTGGGGCCAGGCTGCTGGAGCAGGAGTAGAGATTTGTTGTCATTCCAGAGCATGGGGCACAGACAGTAGCAAAGTTTCTTCACTTCCTTGCAGGGGGTAAAAGCAATGGGAGCAACAACAATGGCAATGGCAAACATTGTTCTGGCATGGCTCAGATCCTATCTTTGTGAAAAGGTCTGGAGTATAGTGTTGGGCAATTGCTTTCCTGCCCCAGGTGCATTCTCAGACACTATGGTGGTATCTGTTCTGTTAACTCTCCTGCTGCACATGTGTATGAGGCCATTGACAGAGCTAGCAAGGCGATAACAGCTCCTGTGTATTCATCATGCTGGAAACACCCTGCTCCATGCTTCCATTGCATCTGACCCAGCTGCAGCATTAGAATAAATAATTCAATGTCTACATGAGATTGGGGCATCGATAAAGGCACCATCCAAACAAGTCTGTGGAGTCTGGATAGAGGTCATGAATGGAAGTATGGGCAATCTAGGAGGAGGCTTGCCATATTGGGGGGGTCTTAACCTTGACTGAGTTGCTCATTACTAGTGTCTCTGCCAGATTCATGCCCTGAGGCAGATTAATTCATGCTTTAAAGGCACAATTTTTTAACAGGAAGGCTGATTAATCATTGGAGGAAACTACCAAGAGAAGTGGTGGATTCTCCATCTTTTCATGTCTTCAAACCAGATTGGAGGTTTTTCACAGTTCAGGGCAACTGCACCAGTATTCCCCATCTGTTGTCCCTCAAGGACATGCACTTGCTGTTCCTGGCTCCTTGATCAATACCTCTCTTGGGCAGAGATCTATGTCTCTCTGATTGCTGAAAGGGTTTTTTTTTTCTAGGCTACACAGTTCTCTGCCTATACTGTGATATCCCGAGAAAGCCAGACTGCCTAAACGGGCGAGCATCTATACTTTGGTTTCTCTTTGAAGGCTATGAACACCTGTAATTGCCAGCAGTCACAAGTCAGCACACAGCTCTTTCTAAGCAAGCACATTTATTCTTAAGGTGAAAGCATTACAGAGAAAATAAAAGTTCCTAGATGTATGCCAAAAGCTTACCAGAGGTCACCCATCAGCCTTATGGGGCTTAAGTAGGCCAAAGTATTTCCTACCCTTCCCAAGAAAGGTTGAGCCCCCCTTGGACATAAGGTCCTGAGTCAGTCTCAACTCAGGCTATTTATCCAAAAGTCCATTCCTTGTCTGTTGAACTAGTATATGCAAGTCTCTCCAAGTGATGATACTTCTCTGAAGGTGTTACAACCTGAGATAACTTGCCCAAGCTCCCTCCCCACACAGAGTTCTTAGTTTCTGAAGGAAACTGCATGCATCTGATGAAGTGAGCTGTAGCTCATGAAAGCTTATGTTCAAATAAATTTGTTAGTCTCTAAGGTGCCACAAGTACTTCTTTTCTTTTTGCGGATACAGACTAACATGGCTGCTACTCTGAAACCTGAAGGAACTGTGGTCACCCTGATCCATGGAATTACATGCAATCCTTGGCCCACAATGATATATAAACTTAATAGAGTAAAATCTCCCAAAAATATTTCAAGAAACTGCTATTTTGGTCACAGATTGTGTTTAGCTAGACACAATCTCGTGCTCAATGAAGGAGTACTGGATGAAATCCTATGGCCTCTGTTACACAGGAGATCTGTCTAGATAATACAGTGGTCTCTTCTGGCCTTAAAGCTTATGATTCTGGCTGATTATCCAGGTGACACAGTTTGCCTGAATTGAATTCCTAGCCACCAGTTCAGGCTAGTCTGCACTAGGGTGACCAAATGTCCCAATTTTATAGGAACAGACCTGATATTCCAGGCTTTGTATTATACAGGTGCCTATTACCCCCCACTCTCTTGTCTGATTTTTCACACTTGCTATCTGGTTACCCTGGTCTACACTCTTATTACACTGGTGTTGGGGGAGATCAAACAAATCTGCAGTGATGTAGAGGGTCAGGAAGGCTATGAACTGAAGAGTTTTGTGTGGTTACTTAGCAGTAAAACATCACGTGCTACTCCCAGCCTGTTTCATCTCAGTGATGTGCACCTCTTTGACATTGGTTCTGATCTATACATTTTTTAAATGCAGTATTGAACTGGCTGGGTGGTTGACTGGAATCTATAGTTAACTTGACAGTTAAGTCTTGAGGGTTGTGGCATAGTGCTATTTTTTATTATAACGCCTTACTTGAATTAAATATTGCATAAAGGCTGGGACAAGGCCCCATTATGTTAATCAAAGTACAAACATACAGTAAAAGACACAATGAATTTACAGTCTTGTTTGAAAGAGACATAACAGTAGCTTATGCAGGACTGCGAGGCTGTCTGAACTAGAACTGAACTAGTTCTGGCCAAGAGCAACTACAGACCGTAGAGTGGGATAAAGCAAGATGTGTTTTGAAGAAAGGGAAAACTGTTAAAGATATTTTTTAGTATTTTAAAAATATATATATTTAGAGGAAAAAAATGAAACCCAGGCTGGTTCTGGATTTTAAGCAGAGCACTGACTCTTCCTAGAATTCTTTAAAATTTAATTATTTACTTTTAGATTAATAAAGGAAGATGAAATGCAGATGCCAGATGGAAAAAATGTATTTCAAAATGGGGAGGGATGGGGAAAACCTGAAGACAATCACAATCTTGCCAGAAGAGGGGAACAAGGGAAGTGAACCTGAAGATTAGCCAGACATAAGGTTCAGATGGAATCCATCCTAGAACTCTGCAGGCAGTGCCAACAAAGACTGGAAAACATTAACAAAACTATGTTAAATTAAAGGTAGGGGCCAATGGCCCAGATGGAACCTGTTGTCATGGTTAATAGATCCAGGAAAGGGCCCAAGAAAAGTGCAGCTCTATAAGATCTATTAAAGGGGTAAAATATGTAGAATGTAATTTTTTTTCCTGAAAATGAAGGGTCAACACATGAGCTGTGAGAAACCCTCTTGGCTCAGCAATTGACTGCTGTTTCTGGCTTTTTGACAATTCTACTTTGGCCAAGAAAAAAAGGGGCTGCTTTTTCTTTGTGATTCAAGACTGTCTTCTTTTTTCACCTTTGAACTTAATTTTGCCCAGCAGGGGGGAAAAAAAGCATTAATATCATCATCATTAATTTGTTTAGCACCAAAAATGTGCTTCTGGCCCACAGTGACAGGGAAAAACAAGAAATAATAATTACAAAAAACACTTCACTTCTTCAGGGGGAAGAGAAGAATAGCATGCTTTTCAGTAGGCTCCTTATTCCTTTGTGGATTATTGGGTGCATACAACAAGGCATCGGTCCAGCTGATGCTCTGCCCAGGCTGGGAAACACTACAATACTTTATCACATGTGCTACAGCCTCAATAAATCTCTCTGGCATACACAAATGTTTATTGAAGCTGCAGGCTCTAAAGTTGAGTGGGAATTTTTACGAAAGCTGGGTGCAACATCCTTTCATTGTCCCACATCCTTTCCTCCATGTACACCTGGAAACCCATTGTTGATTCCTGCTTCCACAGGGTGATCTCTACTCTTCCCAGAGGCATTGTACATACACATTTATTAGTGTTCTTGCCATTTTAAGGATGCAGAAGTCTTTTTTCCACTGGTCAGAATGCCATAATATTTTACGTGATGCTTTTGACAACGTCTACAATACACATTAGGATGACTTAATAATTACATTATAATTACAAATTTGTATTACTGTAGTGCCTAGGAGCCCTAGTCATGGACCAGGACCACACTGCCCCTCGGGAGCTTGTTCATGAATTAAGATCAGAATAGACCCCTGTGAACGTTACAATGATGTACAGAGTCAAAACGCCATTGCTCCTTACAAGAAAATTGGCTGGTCATACTTCTTAAATTACTTTACATTATATTTGCATAAACTGCAAATACTTAAGCCAATTGATGGCATATTCATGTTATCTAAGGCTTTTTACACACTGTACTGATGAATACATTTCAGCATCTCAAGGATACTACTGCATTAAACAGGTAATAAAACAAAGTCACAAAGGGCAATACTTCGTGTGTGTGTGAGAGACAGAGATGCAACTTGTTAAACTAGTATATTTTCACTGATGCCATGGACATCCTTTTTATAGATCGTTTAAAACATAGATCTTTACAATACATAAAGAATTATCTGCACTTTAAAAGATTTCTAACCCCCCAGAAACACGATATTTTACAGTTTATTAAAGTAACTGCTTTCTTTGCTTTAGGAAAGTTAGGATAATCTTCAATTTGAATGATTAAATTACTTCATCTCTTTGGTTTAACCCTGTTTGTGCTCAGATTATATCTTTCTGAAAGTAGGTGTCAAAATCAGGAATTAAGGACAAATCCATCTGAAAAAAAATGGTTACCACTATTTTTAACTGAGCACCACTGAGGTACAAAACGTAGAAAGACATAATCTTGGTTTCAAGAAACTTAAATTCTGAATAGCCCAGACAAAACAGTTCTTTCTCATACACACACACACACACACACACACACACTAGCAAACTGGATGATGAGATTAAAGTCACAGAGCAGTGCAGATAACTCCACATCTTCCCCTGTACCTTTTTTCTAGTGTACAATACATTTTTGTTTTGATGGTTTATTGTTAAAAGCTTTCATATTCCCTGTGTGATTTTTAAGGAAAGAGATGAATTGTGCTTTATGTAAGATGCTGTGGCAGAAGTCCTATTACCTGATCATTTAAAGCAAGTGGGCCAGATTCACCCCACTGGGGCTAGCTGACTTTTTAAGAAATGCACCCAGAGGAGGGAAGGCAAGTGGTACCTCCAGGACAACGATCCCTCAGGTAATCTGCTTAAAGATGCACTCTGTCACAAGTTCCAGTGCGGCTTCTATAGAATCCCACCTGCAGTGGCAACGCACCAAATCAGCATATTCCCTAGTTGCTATAACAATCCCATTTTTAGACATCACTGATCCCCTGAAGCTGGCAGAGTGAAGGATTCAGCTGCCTTCTGCTTTGGCCCACTAGTATCTACAATGATGGGTTGGGTAAATTCAGCCAGCTCTGGCTGGGAAAAGGTGTAGTATACATCCTTCTCTTTTAATTTAGCCTCTCTGAGATTGACTATTAAAACAATCATTCCCAAAAACATGATGAACAAAGAATGCAGGCCATACCCACAGAATGGGGAATTATATCCTGGAAAACAGTGACTCTGAGAAGGATTTAGGGGCCATATTGGGAAGCAACTCAAATATGACCTCCCAGTACAGTGCGGTGGCAAAAAGGGCCAATGTGATTCTTAGCTATATAAACAGAGGAATAGAAGTAGAGAGGTGATTTTGACTTCAGAATATGGCATTGGTGAGACTGACGCTGGAATATTGCATGCAATTCTGGTGCCCGTGTTTTAAAAAGGATGTTGTAAAATTGGAGCAGATGCAGAAAAGAGCTACAGAAAATGCCTTATAGTGAGAGACTTACAGCTCAACCTGTTTAATTTAATCAAAAAGCAGACTGAGAGGTGACTTGATTAGTGTCTAGTTACCTTCAAGGAGAGGAAATACTGGATATTAAAGAGCTCTTTAATCGAGCAGAGAATGGCATCGTGTAAACCAGTGACTGGAGGCTGAAACCAGACAAGGCACAACTTTTTTCATTTTTAAAGTGAGGGTGATTAAACTTTGGAACCAGCTAACCAGGGAAGTAATGTATTCTCCATCTTTTGATGTCTTCAGATCAAGACTAGGTGCAGGGCTGGCCTTACCATGAGGCGAACTGAGGTGGCTGCCTCAGGTGCTAGACTGCGGGGAGGCACAAGGACCCAGAGTGTAGAAAATTGTGTCTGCTGCTGGTGCATATGTAGTCTCTCTGCTCTAGATGCACAGAGACGGTGGAGTGGTGTGCTGGAGGAAGGAGGGCACAAGGGACATAATAGGCAGGCAGAAGGAAAGGTGAGAGGGAATAACAGAAAGCAGCAGGAGCTGCAGGGACAGAGAGGAGGAGGAGCCTCTTATGTACCCCTCTAACACCACCAGGAGCCTGGACTGATTAACACCAGCTTCTCAGGGAGCTTCCTGTTTCCCGCTGCTTCCATGAACCCATTGAGGAGAACAGGCAGTCAACTGAAGGAGTAGGAGCCACTTAGGCCCGTAAGACGCTGATATCTTCCCTCACTCAGGCCCTGCTACCAGCCTGCTTATTTGTCCCCTTCAACTGAGTGGCACAGCTGGCACAGAACAGTAGTCATGAGTGAAAGAAGAAAACACCCCTCTGGGGCAGCATTCAGAAAAAGTAAGAAAGCAAAGGAAGCTTTTCTATCTAAACAGGAAGGAGATCTCCTGAGATACATAAACACAAATGTTCTGGCCCCAGTGAGGATGTGAGTGGTGAGGAGATGCCTGATCTTCCAGTTAGTCAGAGTGCAGGTGACCTGGCAGCTTCTGCAGTATCCATATCTCCATCTCAAATGGATGTAACCATGCATATTCCCGAAGAAAAGTGTAGATCAGAGAAGAGTGTGGTGGAGGTGCAAGAAACATCTGCTGCTGAGTTTAGTTTCTTAAGTCTAGCTGATCCAGGGACAGTGGACCCACTTGAGCAGTAGCCTTAGGGACTTTCTTGTACTGCATGGGCCACAGCAAGTGAAAAACTTCATGTACCCCAAGACAATGAAAATAGAAGTTTTCATCCAACACATTACTGGCGTGAAATCCCCAATGGTGACGAAGTGGAGAGGCAATGGCTTATGTACTCAAAAACCCAGAATGCTGCGTACTGTTTTTGTTGCAAAGTCATCCAGTCTAATGTTCCAGCCACATTGGGTTCCACAGGAACAAAGGACTGGAAAAATCTGGCTAGAAATCTGGCATGCCATGAGAAGGCAGCAAATCACCAGAGAGCATTCCATAGGTGGAAAGAGCTTGAGATGAGACTAAGAGTAAAGTCCACCAGAGATGATCAGCATCAAGAGAAGATTGCATCAGAGTCTCTTTACTGGCAAAATGTTCTGAAAAGGCTCATTGCCATTTTGAAAATGCTTGCAACCCAAAACCTAGCACTGCGTGGCGCTTCAGATCAGCTGTATGTGCCAAACAATGGAAACTTCCTTAAAATTGTGGAGCTGACATCTGAGTTTGATGCTGTACTCCAGGAGCATCTAAGAAGAGTCACAACCCAAGAAATGTAAACACACCACTACCTTGGAAAAACAATTCAAAATGAGATCATACAGTTACTGGCAACAAAAGTCAAACAGAAGATTGTGGCAGATCGGAAGTCAGCAAGATATTACTCTGTTATTCTGGACTGCACACCTGACATCAGCCATACAGAACAAATGACTTTAATGGTGCGTTTTGTAACAACAACAACAGAACCTAGTGAAAATGTCCCTGCAATGGTGACTGTCAGAGAGCATTTTCTAGAATTTCTTGACATTGATGATACTACAGGAGCTGGTACGACAAATGTGCTTCTTAAAAAGCTGGAAGATACGGAAATTGTGATAGATGTCATGAGAGGTCAGGGCTACGATAATGGTGCCAACATGAGAGGAAAGAACAGAGGAGTGCAGACACGGATCCCAGAGTTAAACCCTCGAGCTTTTTTTGTCCCATGCAGTTCTCATTCATTGAACTTGGTGGTCAATGATGCAGCATCAGCTTCTAGTGAGGCTGCTGAATTTTTTAATGTAAATCAAAGCATCTATGTATTTTTCTCTGCATCAACTCATTGATGGCAAATTTTGAAGTAACATCTGGGAACATCCTCTGACACTGAAACCACTGAGTGCCACACGATGGGAAAGTCAAGTGGAGGCGATAAAGCCTATCAAACACCAAATTGGGAAGATACATGATGCCATAGTTGCCATTATGGAGGATAATGCTATGACAGGAACTGTTTGTGGGAGAACAGTGCCAGAGGGAAATGGAATCACCAGAAATGTAGATAACTTCAAATTTCTGTGTGGCTTAGTGTTGTGGTATGATATACTGTTTGAAATAAATGTTGTAAGCAAGAGTCTCCAAGGTGTTGACCTTGATATATCTGGAGCAATGGAACAACTGGACAAAGCAAAGTCATGCCTACAATTTTAGCTGTCAGATGAGGGATTTCAAAACGTTCTGAAGAGTGCACAGATATTGGCAGAGGAACTTCATCCTGAAGCTATTTTCCCACCCATTGAAGAATACAAGAGTCACCCAAGAAGAAGACATTTTGATTAGAGGCATGGGATAATCCCATAAGAGACCCCAAACAACAATTCAAAGTTGAATTCTTTACCCAGGTGCTAGATTGTGCAATAGAGTCAGTTGAAGAACGTTTCATGCAGCCCAAGGAACACAAAAGTATATTTGGGATGTTGTATGATATTCCAAAATGCCTCACTATACCTGAAGAAGACCTACAACAGCAATGCAGGGCACTAGAGACAGTGTTGACACATGATAGCATGCGTGATATTGATGCAAGTGATTTAGGTGATGAACTGAAAGCCCTTTCAAGATACATTTCATCAGGATCAACTCCAAAGGCTGTTCTGGAATATATGTGCACAAATAAGATGACCACCCTCTTTCCAAATGCTTTTGTTGCTCAGCGCATACTTCTAACACTTCCTGTAACAGTTACCAGTGGAGAACGCAGCTTCTCCAAGCTGAAGTTAATAAAAACACATCTAAGCTCCACAATGACACAGGAGAGACTGGTTGGCCTTGCGACCATCTCAATAGAGAATGAGCTGGCCCAGACTGTGGACCTTCAGGAAGCAGTTCAAATCTTTGCAATCAAGAAGGCATGGAAAGCACCACTTTGATTATTCAAACAGATAAAAATGCCAGTGTTTACTATGCAGACAAGAAAAGTTACATTTGCTGGTCAGGCGTTTGAAAGTTAAGTTAAAATTTTTGAACAAGGCATTTTAAGTTGTTAGTTCTCCTTTATTGGGGTAGGTAGCAGAGCAGTGCCATGAGAGGAGTAGAACAGGAAGAAGGCAGAATTGAGACCTTTTGAAGTTTTGGCCCAAGCAAGGGGGTATGGGGACATCATTTGAGCTCCCCGCCTCAGGTGCCAAAATGTTGTGGGCTGGCCCTGACTAGGTGCTTTTCTGGAAGATATGCTTTAGCCAAAAACAAGTTAGTGGGTGAAGTTCAATGGCTTGTGATAGAGAATTTCAGACTATACGTCTAATGGTCATTTCTGAATTTATGAATCTTAGCCTTGCTGTTGCTTTCTCAGTGAAGCTAGTGGTCGACGGACATTATTTGTGCATGATAATTGTGAACATACTGGGGTGAGTTTTACTGGTAGAGCTGGTTGGAAACATTTTGCTGGAATCATTTTCTGTCAAAATGCAGCTCCACTGAAATCAGAATGCTTTGTGAAATTGTGAATTTTTCTGAAGTTTGGGGGACAAGGAAGGTTCTGACCCCATTGAAATGTACAGTTTTGACATTTTTCAGAACATTTCAGTATTTCCTTTCCAAAGGGTTTTTTTGGTTCTGAAATGTTATTTTTTTATTTTGTATTGTTGTCATGGGTTCACTCACTGTGAGCAGCACTGCCTGCTGGCCATCCTGGGGATCAGCTCTGCCAGCTTGTGCTCTCCCTTTGATGTTGCCTTCTCCTGTCTTGTCTCGCTCTGATGCCCCGCTCACTCCCAGGTCTGCAGGTGTGGCTTGGCCCTCCAGCCAGGTCTCTAAAGTCCTCCCCTTCTGGGGAATTCAACAGTATTTCCAGACCTGCTGTCTGGCTGGCACCTCCAATACGCTTGCCACTCCCAAGTGGCTAGTAGGGGAACCCAGGCCTGCTCGCTACACTAGGTTCCAGCTCAGGGACCCTATAACAAGCAGCCCCAGTCCCTGTACAGTCCTCCCACTTGCTGCTGTTTCCCTGGGCTTCTTCCTACATATCTGGCTTCCCTATTCTCTGGGTTTGCGAGCCTCCAACTCCCTCTGCTGAGGAGGAGTCTACAGCAGTGGTTCCCAAACTTGTTCCGCTGCTTGTGCAGGGAAAGCCCCTGGCGGGCCGGTCCAGTTTGTTTACCTGCCATGTCCGCAGGTTCGGCCGATCGCGGTTCCCAGTGGCTGCGGTTCGCTGCTCCAGGCTGATGAGAGCTGCTAGAAGCAGTGCGGGCAGAGGGATGTGCTTTCCCAGCACAAGCTGCGGAACAAGTTTGGGAACCACTGCTCTAATGTGATATTATAACAAGAAATACTGTGGAGATAATTTTAAGGTATATACATGTTTGCTGTACAATGTAAAATTAGAAAGATCTTCATTTGAGGTAAATTGGTTTACTGTTCATTTTCCACAGTAAATGAAACACATTAGTGGTTGATCAAAAATAACATATAAAGGTTAAATCCTCCACTCACTGAGGTATGAGAGTAACCCCATTTCCTGTGCATCTCTTCAGATCAGTGAAATGGCAGAACTCATTTTTGAACGTCTTTTGCCTGCCCGTCAGACCTGAGTGCTGCTGTTCCAGCTGGGGAAAGAGTTTCTAGATTTACAGCTCCCTTGTACAGGGCCAACAGTGTGAAATCCAAAACTAACCCCATAACTGAGATTACATTTGGAGTTACAGTTTTTAGTTCAAAGCCTTTTATACTGACTGGTGAACACAGAATAGATTATTTCTGTTCAAGTGTACAACCATCATTTTTACAGGTACTGCTTGTTCTATGTGCAATGACACTTTTTTCTGTTTTTAACCACTATATTTTAAATGGATTCATGCCAACCATATTTTTTCCCCTACATCAAGGCCAACAACTACCTCTAGAGCAGCTAAACTGGACAATCCAGTTAATGGACACAAAGTGCCATCTTCCATGAAACATATATCCAGCTCACTAAGTATCTGCCAGCTGGTCTGTGGATCACTGGTGGCCTGAAGGTCACTTGCTGGTATTATCTGATACAGGGATCTGACACAGATGTGCAAGCAAGAACCACATTTCAGAGCTAGGTCCTAGTCACAGCTTGGATTAGAGCTCTGAAGCCAAATACCTCTGTCACATGACAGAGGTCAGTAGGTGTTGACATCAGTGCTTACTGGCTTCTTGTATGGTGCAGACTTTCCTGCTTGTTGACTGCAGACACAGCAGATTAGAGGGGAGATTAAATAAAGGGCAAAACTGGACAATGTAACTTTCTTTTTTTCATTAAGATCAGATTACTTAATGCTTATTTTAAAGATAAAATATGTCAGTATGTTTCTAATATTAATGTGCCATGTGTAATGTGGTACATGATAGTGAGTGAGGTAGCCCACATGATTGCTAGACAGAGGGAAGTATTCCACAAGAAAATACCTCTATTGAGATCTGGTCTGAACTTTGAAAAGGTCTGGGAATTCCTGCTGTAATGTAATACCCATCCAGTTGAGGATCAAAACCAGGCAATGGCACAAGAAGCCAGCATAAGCCTCTGACCGAACAGGATATTGAACACCTTTCTTGACAACTCCCAGAATCCTCTCTCAAAAGAAAGTTCATATTATAGTCAGTGACACTGGCAGAGCAGGTACCAGCTCCTGCTAAGCTCGTAGGCCTCACTGAACACTGACAAAAATCAGTCTGGCTCACCCATTTGCTAGTATTGTTAAAATAGGTATTAAATAGGCATAGAGATGTGTTTACTGTTTGGACTTTATTAAATGCTTGTGAGTTGCAGCATGCAGTAATCTCACTTATAATATCTGTATCCCATGTTAGAAGGTAATATTTAAGTGTTTTGCTCTGTAACTATAGAAGTGTTTGCGGTGAAACCGAAAACCTACACAATCAGGACAGAAGCATTACCAAAGGCGAGTTCACCACAAGAGATTTCATCTCCTGCCCAACAAAAGGAGGCTTGTAGACACCAGAAAAGCCGTTGTGGAACATAAGTGGACAAAAGACTTTGTTGATTGCTCCCACCACACCCATGAAGAGGGGATTTGCACAAACTCTCATCCCATCACAGTTTGACCTGGAGAAAGAAAATAAAAATTCCTGTCAAGAAGAAATTGTTGTCCTTATGCAGCTTAAACTTCAGGGAGTGGGCAAGACGTCTAAGCATAAGCAGGAGATGCCTGGCTCTTCAGTTTGGGTTAGCCTTAAAGGCCATATTACCTTGCACATTACAGCAGCTCCTACTACTTTTTGAAACCTACACTGTAATTCATTTGTGTGTATGTTTACCAGTTTTTCCTTAGTTAATAAATCTTCAGTTAATTTGTTATAGGCTTGGCTACAAGCATTGTCTCTGGTTTGAGATCTGAAGTGCAGTGGGCTTGGGGTAAGTGATTGGTCCTTTGGGCCTGGGAGTAACCTGAATAGTGTTGTGATTTGGGGTGTAAGGGACCATCTACCACAAAGGCAGGCTTGCCTGGATGGCAAGATAGGCTGGAGAACCCCAGGGGACTGTCTGTGACTCCATGTTCAGGCTGTTGTAGTGCTTGAGGTGTTCACACTTGATACACGGTTGATAAAATCTAGTTATAGAACACGCAACCTATTTGGGTTTTGTGCCCTGTTTTTTAATAGTCTGCCCTGGGGTTGGCACCCATGGGCATGAGCCACTCTAGACAGTTTGACACAGGCCTTGGCCACAGTTGCATCCACATGAAAGATCCTCTGACAATACTGATATTGCAAATGAAAGAAGACAGGGCAGTACATACAGTGTATATAAATACTGTTTCATTGTCACAATAAACATCTTATTCTGATGTCCAGTACAAAATTATAGCTGTTTAAGGGAGGAGCCGAAAGCTATTTTACTTACAGATCCTTTGGCCATCAGAGATTTAGCTATGCATTCATACCTGGGGACATATCCATCCATGCTAAACTACTCCTACATAAGGGTTTTATTAATCTCTGGTCTAATTCAAACAGTCTTAGCTTATGTAATGATGACAGTCATACCTCCCATGGGTCAGATACTGGTGATCTGATATCCTGTCCTTTGTTTTGACTTGTCTGGCTCTCTCCCCATTTTAATAGGAGTCTCTGGACACTAGTGATGTGCCCCATACTGTCAGGAAATCTAAATCATGGCAAGGAATAGTTAGTTTAAAACATCAGTTTTATAATGATGTGAGAGAAGGCTAGGCTCATGAGAAACTTATTATTGCAAGAGACAGTTTTGCCCTAATTCATGTTAGGAGAACCCAGAGTTACCCTTGGTCTTAAAAAGAAAGAGAAGAGAGAAATAGAGAGAGCAATACGAAAATACTGTGGAGGAAAAACAATACAGTATTAACATACTGCATGTGCCAGATCTGACATTTAGTCACATCTGTTCACCATGCACAAAGTGAAGCTGACACATGTGTGCTTTAAAGTAGGATGTTATGCAAAGTTTGAACCGCACACATACATATTCCCCATCACCCTTCAACCAAAGGAGGTTCTATGGGACACCACTGACAAAAACGCACGGCAGTATATATAAGATTTCTGACTTTAGGTTTTAATTGAGAAACACTGATAAAATACCCCAATACATGAAACCAAACCAACAAAAAGTTGTTTATCCACTAAACACCTGAAAAACACCAGAAATGGTTACTTACATCTGAGGGCTTATCTACATGGAGCATCATTAGGGACTATAGGGGTGTCATTGCACACTAATGTGTGGCACATTAATTAGTTCGAGTAGACACTGCCGGTGCATGCTGATGTTCTCCTAGTGCGCTTTAATATAGCGCTGTTTGAAACAGTACTATGTTAAAGCACACTAGGGAACATCACAAAGACATTACAGTGTAGACAAAGAGAGACCTGAAAACCCCTGACTTTTGGACATCTACATAAAACTAAAAAACTGGTAAAAGATAACCCCCCAAATGAAATCAATAAACCCCACAAAATCTAGAAATCCTAAATATATTACAGGTCCCAAACACACATCTTACAACGTTACCCCTGAGCACTGAACCCTTACTGTAGAATCTTATAAAGGACACATTCTCAACACACAAATTAATGAGAACAATGTTTCAGTATAGACATATCATGTACTAACAATTGCGTGCGTTCACACCATACAATTGTATTCTGTTTATATAGCAATTCTACATGCTACCTGCATGTGGTAAACCTTCTAACATTAGGATTTCTGGTGCAGCTTTTCTGCATGAGTGCCATAAAAGTACTGTCAGCCAAGATGGGAAGACCTACCTGAAGAGTACAAAAACTTTTCACATCATGCACTAGATACTTTCATATGGGGTAAAAACTTTGTGGTGATTAGTAGTGCTGTTAATTAATCACAGTTAACTCACACAATTAACTCCAAAAATTAATTATGACTTAAAAATAATTGCGATTAATCACAGTTTTAATCACACTGTTAAAAAATAATAGAATACCAACTGAAATTTATTAAATATTTTTGGATGTTTTTCTACATTTTAAAATATATTGAGCTCAATTACAACACAGAATGCAAAGTGTACAGTGCTCACTTTTTATTATTTTTTATTACAAATATTTGCATTGTAAAAATTGTAAACAAAAGAAATAGTATTTTTCAGTTCACCTGATACAAATACTGTAGAGCAATCTCTTTATCGTGAAAGTGCAATTTACAAATGTAGATTTTTTTTATTACATAATTGCACTCAAAACCAAAACAATGTTAAACTTTAGAGCCCACAAGTTCACTCAGTCCTACCTCTTGTTCAGACAATTGCTAAGGCAAACAAGTTTGTTTACATTTACAGGAGATAATGCTGCCCGCTTCTTATTTACAATGTCAAGAACAGGTATTTGCATGGTACTTTTGTAGATGGCATGGCAAGGTATTTGTGTGCCAGATATGCTAAATATTCATATGCCCCTTCATGCTTTGGCCACCATTCCAAAGAACATGCTTCCATGCTGATGATGCTCATTACAAAACTAATGTGTTCGTTAAATTTGTGACTGAACTCCTTGAGGGAGAATTGTATGTCTCCTGCTGTGTTTTACCTGCATTCTGTCATATAGTTCATGTTATAGCAGTCTCCGATGATGACCTGGCGTATATTTGTCACTACTGACACCTAGAGGTAGTTTCATAAGATAACATTTTGCTGTACTGTAATAGCTGGTAATAGTATCGATAAGTACTAGAACAACTAGTAAAATGGGAATGAAAATTTGGGAAATGTTTGAATACAGACTCACTTAAGTTAAAATGGTATGCTATGAGCAGGTAGCTGAAAACCAGCATATAGGAAGGTAAAGGACATGAAAATCATGGCAAAATTGTTTTGGTTCCTCGAACAGCCCAGCGCAGTTGCATGAGGAGACCTTATGCTAGTTTGGTTTGTGGTCCAGGTGCATCTGATTCAGGTGATTGCTGCCCAACCATCTCGTTAATTTTATTGTAGCACATAGCTTGTGTATGCTAAAAATTCAGCCATAAACTTTGCTGACACCTGGTGGATTCCACTGACAAAGCAGTGAGATACTAATCTGCGTTTACTTCGTGTGTGTGGCTGTTGGATGTTTCCCTTAAAATAAACAGTCATTTAAGTTTCTTCAAATGATCATTCCCGCATTTTAGCAAAGCTATCTGTGCAATGTTTGCTTCTCTGAGTCAAAAAATGATTTGCTTTCTAACAATATCTTGGATATGAATGAACTGATATGTTTGGAGAATGTGTTCTGTTTTATTTCACGCTGTAATTATGACCAGAATCTGCTGTAGGGAATAACATGACAAATTGGTCTGTCTTAAAGTTGTCTAGGTTGCCTTTTAACTCGAAGACTGTAATCTAATTGGAAGTCTACAACTTCTCTCAGATGGCACCAATGGCAGCACAGTGGAATATCTAAAATAGAACTGAGATCAATGATTCAGCCCTTGATTTTTGGTTTTGTGTATACTCATGTAAATCAGAAGTTACTTTACTGAAGCCAAAAGGAATGACATTGGTTTAATGCTTCTGTAAGCGAGATCAGAAGCAGGCGCATGCTACTTAGTATATCTGCATATATAATATGAAAGAAAAGTAATGAGAAAGATAGGGAGTCAGGTGATCTGGATCTTATTCCTTGCTCTGCAACCTTGGGCAAGTCAGTTTCCTTATCTGTGCCTCAGTTTCCCCTCCCACGTTTGGGGGGTCCTGTCTGTTTAGAATATAAACTTTTGGGGACAGAGTTTGCCTCTTAGGCATGAGCTACACTAGAAAATTAGATCTGTTTAACTTAGTCGGTCAGCGGTGTGAAAAATTCACACCCCTGAGCGGCATAGTTAAGCCGAACTAAATCCCTGTGTAGACGGCACTAGGTCGACAGAAGAATTCTTCCATTAATCTAGATACCACCTCTCGGGGAGGTGGATTACCTCTGGTGACAGGAGAATCCCTCCCTTCAGCGTAGGTAGTGTCTACACTGAAGCGCTGCAGTGTCACAGATGCCCCTGTAGTGTTTTAAGGGTAGACAAGCCTTTATATGCACAGCACCTAGCTCAATGGGAATTCAGTCTCAATGGAGATTTCAAGATGCTACTATAACTACCATAATCTTTGAAAGATGCTCCATTAGAGATCAGCCCTGTTGGGCTAGTGACAGCATCATGCACTAATACTGAAATCTTTGCCATAGCTCTCAGGATGGTTAGTCAAAAGATAGCACTTTGACCCATTGAAGGAGAATGTTTCATATCGCTATACAGGCAACCCCTGGCAGAATGAAACATTGCTTTTCTAGTCTCAGTAGGGAACCTCCTGCTCACTGGAGGAAAAGTCACCGAAGACACTGATGGGGCAAAGGGAAGTATCTTCTCCGTGCTCAACAACTTTACACATTGTTAATTTCCTTTTCAGTCATTTTTAAGAGCAAAAAGTCATCAGTTTGTTTATTTTACTAGTGGTTTATTGGATTTTCTGGTTTAACATTGTCATTATGCATATGAATATGCATAGAAAAGCTCTTTCACTGGAGGATTTCGAAAAGAGGCTTGGTAACCATCTGTCTTGGATGGTTTAGACACAACAAATCCTGCATCTCAGCAGGGGGTTAGATCAGATGATCCTTGTGTTCCCTTGTAACCCTATTCTAATATAAGAAGTCATTTAAACTATTCTTCCTAGAAGGAGACATTAAAACAGTGGTTCCCAAACTTGTTCCGCTGCTTGTGCAGGGAAAGCCCCTGGCGGGCCGGGCCGGTTTGTCTACCTGTCGCGTCCGCAGGTTTGGCCAATCGCAGCTCCAGGCCAATGGGAGCTGCTGGAAGAGGCAGCCAGCGCATCCTTCAGCCCGCACCACTTCCAACAGCTCCCATTGGCCTGGAGCAGCGAACCACGGCCACTGGGAGCTGCGATTGGCCAAACTTGTGGACGCGGCAGGTAAACAAACTGGCCCGGCCCGCCAGGGGCTTTCCCTGCACAAGCGGCGGAACAAGTTTGGGAACCACTGCATTAAAAAATGTAAGTCAAGAAAGGATAAAAAGCACCAGTTACAATAATACCTACTTCAGTTGGTTGTAAAGAACTTTACTGATTTAAATATAGGACATAACCCCTTCTCAAAAACACTTTAGTCTTTTATAACTAGTGAAGACTGGACAATTTCCTATTAGAAACAGAAGGAAAGAACCTCTTAAGTTCCTATCGTAGTAACTATCCTGTATAACCAAAAGATGGATCCACCCATGTCAGTAGGGAATTTTGCCATGGATCTCAAGACGAGTAGATTCTAGGACCTAAACTCTTATAGTTTTATTTTTGTTATTTTATTACCCTGTTAAAATTTATTTTTTTTATGTTTTATTTAGGCACAACTGTCACCACTTGTTTAAAATATTTTAAAAGAAACCTCAAAGGCTAGTTTAGTGGCTGTCTTTTGTCTTCTACAAAATATAGTAGGTTTCAGTGAAACTAGTTAAAACAAATGGTTTGTGTTAGATTTGGGTAACAGCAGTTTGAGTTATTTATATAGCAGATATTAAACTTATTTTCAACACTCCTCAGATTTTACTTTTTGAGCTAAACGCTTTTAAAATGGCCTCGGTGGAAATCAGACAAGTACAAAATTTTTAACTCTCCTCTGAATCACCCCTCATGCAATGTTATACACCAAAGGCACAGCATATTAGAAGAATAAAATACAAATTCTGGAAGCATCAAATTCTAAAAATAAGAATATGCATAGAAAAGTTACAGAGCTGAGTGATGGAATCCTCAGCCTCCACCTGAAGTTGCTAGTTTACAGTGGGATCAGTGTTGTTCCTGCAGGAATATGGTTCCACAGCACGCAGAGGCTTTCGGCTGCCTGCTATTTGCTTTTCATCGGGAATCTTTTAGAGGCATGGAAGCCCTTAGCTGAAAGACATGAAGTGAGTTTGTTACCTGAAACACAGAATTATAAATGACAGGAGCATTAAGTAACTCTCTTATGCTGAATTTCAGCATAGCATCGTAATATATCTTTGGGCGGGAGGGGTAGATTGGCCATCCTTGCCTCTCGTGTAGTCTTATTGCTCTGGTCACACACCTCCCTGTTTACAGACTTTCCTGTGTGCTTGGCCTCCATAATAATTACTAATGAACACCTGTATCTCTCATGTGAGAACTGATCCCAAGTTTTCCTTAAGGAAAATCTTTAAAGATTTCTGGAAATCCAGGTTTCATTACAGCATGACATGCATCAAAGAAAGGAAGTGGTCATGTTTGTGCACATGAGCACTTGCAGAGCCTCATCACATAGAATCATAGGACTGGAAGGGACCTCGAGAGGTCATCTAGTCCAGTCCCCTGCACTCATGGCAGGACTAAGTATTATCTAGACCATCGGTGACAGGTGTTTTTCTAACCTACTCTGAAAAATCTCCAATAATGGAGATTCCACAACCTCCCTAGGCAATTTATTCCTGTGCTTAACCACCCTGACTGTTAGGAAGTTTTTCCTAATGGCCAACCTAAACCGCCCTTGCTGCAATTTAAGCCCATTGCTCCTTGTCCTATCCTCAGAGGTTAAAGAGAACAATTTATCTCCCTCCTCCTTGTAACCACCTTTTTATGTACTTGAAAACTGTTTATCATGTCTCTTCTCAGTCTTCTCTTCCCCAGACTAAACAAACCCAGTTTTTTCCCAATCTTCCCTCATAGGTCATGCTTTCTAGACCTTTAATCACTTTTATTGCTCTTCTCTGGACTTTCTCTAATTTGTCCACATCTTTCCTGAAATGTGGCATCTGGAACCGGACACAATACCCCATTTGAGGCCTAATCAGCATGGAGTAGAGTGGAAGAATTTCTTCTCCCATCTTGCTTACAACATCCCTGCTAATACATCCCAGAATGACGTTTGCTTTTTTTGCAACAATGTTACACTGTTCACTCATATTTAGCTTGTGATCCACTTAATCAACATGTGGATAATTAAGGGCACAAATGATCTTCTTACTTTAAAAAAAACCTGCTAGATTGTTTTAAAACTGAAGGTATCATCAAGGGAAGCTGAATGGAATTTGTCTTATTTCACAGAGAGAATAATTTTGGCCCAAATTGCTCAGTACTTACAATTTCATAAGTAAAGGATAATGTTTTAAACTGAAGTTTGAGGCACAGGCTAAATGTCTTGAATCTATTTTCACAGCATGGCGGTGGTGGGAGGGAATAGCACATGGAACCAAAATTACTAAAATATGCATAGACTAAAACAATAATCACTTTGATAGATGATACAGCACATATATATGTATATATAATATAACACCAGGAGCTAAACCACCAGTTACATAGTTTCCTGCTTTCTTTTCCCTTTTCCCTTTCAGACATTTACAGCAAATCTTTGAATTAAGATTGTCCTAGTTATCATGGCAAAGATACAAGACTGAATCATTATTGTAGGCTTTCCTAACATTTTAAGGGATTCAGAGTATTACAGTAAATATTTTCTCTTGGAATAAGTTAGCAGCATGGAAGATAAGGGAAGTTTTGTTGTATTTCAAAACCAAAACCAATTTGCTTTTACTTTTCTTACATGAAGAAAAAATAATTGCTCCCTTTAAGTTTAAAAATCATTATTTGTCATTTATTTCATGCTTTAAAAACTTTCAGTTCATTTAGATGAAAATAAAATTTTGTCCAAAACAAATATACTCAGAGATTTACTGTGTAACAACACTGTGGGGACATGATCTATCATTCTCTGACATGGACACTTAACAATGGGCAAGTCACTTACACATCCTTCAGTTTTGCCATGTTTATACTGGGGTCTTAGCCGTCAGAATAAGTTAAAGAAGCTCTGGGACTGTTCTCTTTTGCACCAGAGGTCGGTTTGGTCCCCTGCAACCTCTAGGATTGGGAAAAGAAAGCAGACATAAAACCACACTTCTGAGGTGAACTGAGCACTGTTGTCAGAGGGGTTTTACTTTTGTGTGTGTGGGGGGTGTTAATTTCTTAATTTTAAAAAAAAACATCGTGAATCACCGTATCATAGTGCCTTTAATTTTTTTCTCTCCAAACTAATTTGGAGGTGATCAACATGATCTGTCACTGAAAGGTATATAGTTGCTTGACTGTGAATTGGGCAAAGAATGGTGCATGCATTGTTTCTCTGAAAAGGTTATATCTGCAAAGATATGCTGCTACATTCTGCCTGCTCCAAGTCTTGGCCCATCCTTTCTCTGGCCTTCCAGTTTCACTTTTTCTCAAGCTTTCCAGTTTCTCTGTCTCTGCTGAACTATTCCTTCTAACCAATCTTCAAGACTTCCATTTAATTTAATATATTTTCCCCTGTTTTGCACCTTGTATAGTCATCTGCACCTGTGTGAAGTGAAAATAATCCAGATCAGAGGCACAAGCCAATGCAAACCAAGGGGGCTTGCTTTATCTTACCTCTCTCTACTCCCTACTTACTTGCAACGCTGCTTGGGGACTGTAGTGAAAAGAGGTTTAAAATAAATAAAAGCATTTTAATATTATGTAATATTCAAGCAATCTGGTGGTATGGTTGACCAAGAATCATTTTAAAAATTGTAATAGAAATTGCTGGTACAGTTTTAGAGCCTGAGATATTCCATGAAATTTAACAAAAGAAAAGGACAAATGAAGACTGAAACCAGAAAAATCTCAATTTCATTAAGACCTTTATGGAAAAATCTTCCAAGGAGTGAGGTGGAAGCCACTTCATGTGGAATATTTAAAAGCTGACTGCACAAATCACTAGAAAAAAAATATATTGCAGGAAAAAATCCTAAATGGAAGGAAGATGGATTAATGACCAATGGATCTGATATTTCTAACTTCTATGGGACAAATTCTGCCCTCCATATCTCCCACACAAATCCACCCCTGCAGAATTGACTGTGATTCTGATACTGCATCTAATTACCACACCAAACTTGTGTTCCTATCAATGGCTTGAGGGCCTTTTTTCTGAGTGTGTGTATAAAATGAATTGACCAATTGCTAACAACAAATGTTTCAAAGAGAACCTTTTAACTGCATGACCTAAGTCAAGTCTCAGGACTATTTTTGTGGGATGCTCTCACTCTCAAAGTCTTACAACAGCTGATGAGTAGGTAGCAAACAGTGTCGGGAAAAATAATCAAAGATAATTTGAGAGGACTGAGCTGTGAGATTAGGGTTTATAATGATAAACTTCATGATTAGTGTATTTATGATTTGCAGACAGATGGTACAGATATCATTATGGGAAATTGGAAAAAACCCAGTTGGCAAGCAAGGTCTCCATTTTTGTTTAATAAGCTCGCTACGTCCACACCAACCCTTGCGGAGCTTAATTTGATTAAATGAGAAATCTACAAGACTGACAAAATTAAGCTCATAAATACAGTGGCTCAGATCCTCATCTGTCATTGAAGAGGCAGAAAGATGTCTTTTGCCCTTTCCTGACCCTGAGCAGCTCTGCACTAGTCTGTTACACTCCCCCACTCGTCTCCTCACATATTGGATCAGGGTTAAAGCTGGTTTAAATGGCACCAGTTTCCAAGGACCCTGAGAGGCCATTAATGTAGCCAGGAATCACTTGGGTTCAGGGATGCCAAATCTACAACCAACCAACTCGCCAAGTGCTAGTCAATAGCCACTGGGAGACTTCATGCTTGCTTTTCATCTCCTGAGTACATGGATCTCTGGTAAAATGCTTCTTGCAGCTATAGTGAGAATAAATGAAGACAAACAATGTATGTGTAGCTAGAACAGCCCTATGTTTGTTTGTACCCTAGACAAAGACAAGATTTGGTGCCTCCTTTTTGGGGAAAAAAAATCACTCATTGCTCTCTCCTTTCCAATTAGTCTCCTACTGGTGTCTTTTCCCTCACTGTTTCTGCAGTGTCCCTCTTTGTTTTCCTGAAGCAATCCAGAATCATTTGCATTTGAATCAGCTGAGCTTCAAAACCGGTGTCCCATGAACTGGGGCAAAAGATTCTGGAGCACAAGAGTGATCCAAAGGAGCCAACTGCACATAAATGAACCAAAATGAGAGCAACCTCTTTGGAACTGCAAGGGAAGAGAGTGGGAAAAAAAGAAAAGTGCTGAAACTCTACAGGTGGATAACAGCAGCTTAGGACTTGCATCACAGCTAAATGCAAGGTGGAAGAGATTGTTTAGCATAAGTACAGGTTTCAGAGTAGCAGCCGTGTTAGTCTGTATCCGCAAAAAGAAAAGGCGTACGTGTGGCACCTTAGAGACTAACAAATTTATATGAGCATAAGTGAGCTGTAGCTCACGAAAGCTCATGCTCAAATAAATTTGTTAGTCTCTAAGGTGCCATAAGTACTCTTTTTCTTTTAGCAGAAGTAGTTAGCACACATTCAAGTAGAGTGGCCCACTAATACCCCTCCAGTCATAGGACAAAAAGAGGGGATTAGTGGGTTACAGACGATTGAAATAAGCCATACATCCATAAATCCTGTCTCCATTCAGTCCATGATTTTTAGTGTCTGGAAGAGTTATGCATTTAAGCTCCCAGGCTCATCTTTTGAAAGTGTTGTGCAGGTTTCCTTTGAGGATGAAGACTGAGAGGTCAGATATAGAGTGATCACTTTGTGAAAAGGGTTCATCCACTGGTGATCTGGTGTTTTTTTTTTTGATTCACTTACATTAGCTGGAGGAGATTGCATAGCATTATGGTAGGACCAGTCATTTGATCCAACAGGACCTTGAAAGTGGCAAAGAACAACTGCTCTTCTCAGAAAAATATTTTTCGCAGTGACATGACATGGACACCATGTATCATCAGTGACATAGATGTTATCTTCCTCCTCTATCTTACTAGGAGATTTGTCCCTTCTTCCCTAACAAGGTTCTGGCCACAGCAATTTACACATTCAGCACCTCCAGACTCGATTACTGTAACTCATTGTGTCAATGTTTGAAGGTAAGCTTCAATGTGGAGGTTCAGGTTTGTGCCAAATGGCTTCATAATGGGTTGGGCTGTTGTGAGCATATTTCCCCTGTGCTCAGGTCCCACAGTGGGCTCACCGTCTGCTTTTGTTGCTGGTTCAAGTTTTTAGTCCTGATTTTCATTAGAGAGCTAGAACTTGGTGACATTAGTATCAGTATCTCTAGACACACCTGGGGCTGGATTTTTAAAGATTTTTAGCTTTAGGTCTCTACATAAGGTGACTGGTGAGATTTTCATAAGCACCTAAGTGCCTGATTTCCATTGATTTCAGAGCTTTAGTGATGAGTAGAGCTGACTAGAGGATGACAATTCCATTTTCCAACAACTTTTGAGGTTCAAAATTTGTTTGCATTCAGTATTGGAAGGAAAACAAAACCTTTTGAACATTTTTGCGACAAGAGACTTGTGTAGAAATGTCCATTTTTGGATCAAACTGTGTGTGTGAACTTATATCCGTTTGAGCACTGACCTAGGATGTGAGAGACCCAGCTTCAAGTCCATGTCTCATTCAGAGTGATTGGGGATTTAAGAACTCTTCTCCACTCAGGCAGAGTAAGGGACTTGCATGTGGGTCTCCCACATCTGAGACCAGTGTCCTAACTACCTGGCTATAGAGTGGAGTCTCTTTCTCTCAACATGCTTTCTGGCTGAAAACTTCACTGAAACTGATCCATCTCCATGATGAAATTTCATTTTCTTGAAAATATTCCAACCAGCTGTAGTGGTGAGTGCAAGATAAAACCCTAAAATAGACAGAAACAAGTACATGCTCTCTAAAAGAAAGTGTTACTGCATCCCACTCTTCCAAAATTAGCCTGTTCTCATGTAAATCCTATACTTGTCTTTTAAGCTGACAACAGCATGGGGAAATTAGGAACAGTAAGACAGCAATTCCCAGAACAGATGTGGTGCAGTGGGAATCGAGTCTTTACAGTGCTCACATTTATTACCTACTTCAGTGTCCTTTAGGATCCAGCAATTTATTGCATTTCACATATAGCCGCACAAAGTAATGTTTCTGAAATTGAAAGCTTTTTCACAGCATTTTACCATTGATCTTCTACTGTAAAATGTTCATCGCATTAAATACTTACAATCTGGGGGATAATTTGCTGATGAACCAGGTCATTTTAATATAGAACTTTTAGTGTCCCATTGTGGAAATCATCGGGCTATATGTGTAAGTAGCCGCTTGCCAACAAAGTAGAAGGTTTTACAAATGAGCCCATTAGATTTGCATTAAACAGACCCAGTTTGTGGAAAAAAAAATATCCTCCAGATCTTAAATGGCTGATATGACAAATGTTATAATAGACTAGTAAGGGTAAAATGGCATTGAAAAGTTTTCAGTAGCAGGAACATAACTATGAGTGGGTATATGTGAATTAAAGGACACCAACTGAGCAGAAGGCCTCTGGCAGATGAAGTCACTAAGGAATAATTTGTTCAGACTCCTTGCAGCACATCTATAATTAAGGGTTATTAAAAAGTCACGGTAAGAATTAACCCTAAATTGAGAGAGAGCCAGAGAGAAACAAAACACCAACAGCGGAAATGTGGACATTAGCTATCCAGCAGTTTGTAATTAGTTCATCTATTTAAAATTTATATACATGCAAGTGACCAAGAAGAGCAAATACCTTCATTTCACTTGGCTGTATGGCAAAGCAAGCATACAGTAACTGTTTAGTATCACTGTTGTAGGTCTAAGGTGAAATTCTGACCCCACCAAAGTGAATAACAAAATTTTCATTGATTTCAGTGGAGCCAGGATATCACCCATCATTTCTTGACAGATTTTTGCTTTTAAGGTACATTTGGAAAACCTGATAAATAGTAAAATGTTACTAGAAAAACTAACTAGCCATTTCTATTTGTCTTGTCAGTTTTGGTTAC
The DNA here is from genome assembly GCF_965140235.1 of Caretta caretta. NCBI lineage: Eukaryota > Metazoa > Chordata > Testudines > Cheloniidae > Caretta > Caretta caretta. The sequence goes on from NC_134207.1 coordinate 71,294,231, forward strand.
ATCAATATCATATTGATCTATTTGGAGCTACTTTTCAGATATTGTAATTATTTATTTTTTTATATATTTTAAAATATGATTACTGCTCAGCATTACATTATACTGTATGAAGACACTTAGAACATTTTCTAGTCAGTATTAAGAATTTGGGACTAGAAACTGGTTTGACTTAAACTGCTTTTATTTTAGAGAAGTGGTTTGGATTTGCACTGATGTAATCAAGCTCAAAACTGGGCCATATTACATTATTTTTTCAAGCTAAATATGCATGTATCTGATTTTTATATTGTATACAGTTGTGTGTACCAGGAGTGAGGGAAAGAAAACTAATTGGCTGGATTGGCTATCCATCGCCCAGTTAGACAGAGGAGGGATTTTCCTTCCCTGCAAAGGATTCTGTGTATAAAACTCTATAAAATTCCCTGGTGCCCAGTATGGAGTCAGAGTTGCAGAAGGAAAAGTCACATGGAGGAATCTGGATATGCTGTAGTTGTTATGGAAGGTAATTTTTAGAAATTACTATTATTTAAAATAAATCTTGGCATATTTTTTAAAGGAAAACCTCTGAACTGGGTCTTACTGCTTTATTGGACAACATTGCTGCTGTACTCTGTCACAGCCTTAATACTTGAACATTTATATTGTTCACCTACAAATCATACAATTTTTTAAATTTCAAATACAATTCATCTTCCATATTAAGTCTGTTCTTTCCGCTTGGGTACCAAGAGGGACTACAGTTTTGCTAGGTCAGTTTCTGTGAGTCTGTTATAATATCAGTACACAATAGTTATCACAAAGAAGGCACGTCTGTTTCAAGAACATGCGTTTTTGTTTTTTTAAACTTAAATGTAACCACCCCTTTGAGTTAAGAGTCTTGTCTTCAGCACAGAATTTACGCTCTCCTTTTCAGCTCTCCCTACCACCCTCCTTTCCCTCCAGGGAGACAGACAGAAACACACACACACAATATTTTACAAAATTCTCTTTGGTTGCTTTTTTGTGCAATCAAAGAATGAAACAATGACTATCACCAGTATGAAAAAAGGTGGGATTTTTTTGTTTTGTACTTAGATAATTAAAAGATAACTTCATTTTCAGATGGCTTAAATAATATCCTGTATATGAAGCTATAGACACTCAAAAATAACTTATGTGCAGTAGGCTGTTTGGTATTAAACTCTCTAAACAATACACACAAATACAGTGCTTGTATGTATAACCTCACACAATGAAATACTTCATATAAGTACAGTACAGCTGGGCTAGGTAATCTCAACCTTTGTCACTATAGAACTTCGATGTCCCCAGTCAGCCAGGGCTGGGAAATCATGTTTATCAGTGTGCAGAATGGTTATATTGCATATGCAATCTAAATCTCACTGGCTCATCTATGTACCTCATAGTACATGCAAACTATGAAAATGGCACTCGGTCCAATGATAGCTTAAAGTTTACTGTGAATAGTGAGGGGATAACCTCAACAATAGGTACTATATCAATAACAGTATAATATTAATGGACCTGATGTTTCAGAAGTGCCCACAAACTCCATGAAGTTAATGGGAGCTGCAGAGGCTCAACACCTTTGAAAATCAGGTCATTAGTCTCTACAGTAGAAATAATTTGCCTAGCTACTGTAACCCTATAGGTTTTTCTCTGCCCATCTCACACTTTTTAGTTATACAACATTCTGTAGAATAGATCAGTGGTTCTCAACCAGGGGTACATGTACCCCTGAGGGTACACAGGAGTTTTCCAATGGGTACACCAACTCATCTGGATAGTTGACTAGTTCTACAACAGGCTACAGAAAAAGCACTAGCAAAGTCAGTAAAAGCTAAAATTTCAGACACACAAAAGACCAGCTTTCACGGGGTGAGGAGACCAGATTTCATTGTCTGTGATCCAGTTTTCATGGCTGTGAATTTGGTAGGGCCCTAAATTCATGTATCTCTCTGTACCCTTCTTCATAAAAATCTGACTGATATTACCACAAGTTCCCCTATCAACTTAAATAGATGTTCAGTGACAGGTTTTGGTGATGAATTGCATGGTAAATGTACGTATTGATGATCACTTGGGAATTTAGATTCAACTCCTTACCAACAGATGAAAGTTTATACCATCTTCTAATAGCAATAGGCAAAACCATGGGATGAATTAGTAAGCTATTAGTGCACCACTCAGATGGTTGAAGGCATCAATCTTTGCTTTCATCAATGCACAGAGGATGTGAACAAATAGTTTTCTATCATTTACAGCAAATTAGTCATTGACGGGTTAAAATTGGAAGCTCAGAATGAAAGTACCATCCCAGGCAGAATAACTGAACACCGTGTCTTACTAAGATGGTACACATTTTTCGGGGGTTTTTTAGATTCTCGTTTTTTAAAAAACACTGTCTGTGTGGTGTGTTCAGAATCCATGCGGAAATGTCAAGTCCATTATGTATGAATGGTACCTGAGTGCCAAATATATTTCTGCCAATGATCAGTTCTGCACTATATTTATAATACGGATGCAGTAGTTATACACAAATTAGTTAGAATGGAAGCTGTTTTTCTTGTGTTACAAGTCAACAATCTCTTCCAATCTGCAAAAAGAGAAAATTGAACATTTCATTAATTTAACTAAAATATGGTACCAAAAGCCACTGGAAAAACAGAGCATGTAGTCATGGGAAAGAGGGTCACGTGGAATTTACTGTCCGATCTAAAAATAATCCATCTGTCACAAGGAAAACCATGAGAGACAGTTGGCAAGCTTTCAGCTAATTCCTTTCATAACTTTAGCTGGATGAATCTAGAATCCACAAAAGCAAATAGTATATCTAATCTCTTGACTTCATTATCAGAATAGGCAAGTGAGTAGAACCGAACCACTGATGAAAATGAGGAAAATCAAAAACACAGTACTCCCTGGCTGGGACTAAGAAGCAATAAAAAGTGATAATCCACCCAATTCAGTAAGTGTAATGGCAAATCATTAGCAACCAATTAAATGATATCCTGGCACATTTATTGCTGATTCTAACTGATTGGGTTCTGTAAGATGTTTGTCTGCAATTATTGTATATACACAGTAACACAAGTAGTACATACCAAGACTGATATGCTTTGGAAGCGGTATATATCCAAAGTTGCATGGGACGTACAACCTCACTTTTGCATGTGTATCTTTAACTTTCACTTGGAATTCTTCATTTTAAGTCATACACTGGAATTTTCAAGAATGCTTAGTCTAATTTTTGCTCCCATTGACTGAAATGAAAAAAGAATTTCAGTAAAAGAATTAAATGCATTTTGTTGACAGCTGTTGAAGGGACGAAACAATCTGTAAGTATTTGAAAGATGTAATCACTAGAGCTGCTCCAATTTGGGATGCACTTACATGAATATTTCCATGACAAATTTATTCTCTCCTTCCCATCTCCCATCTTGGGCAAAACTTTTCAAAATTAGATTTTTTTTTCTTTTTTTTACTATTTCTAGTAAATATCAAGGATCAAGAGGAATTACTGGGAATAATACCCGAGGCTGAAAGTAGGGCTAATTAGAATTAAGAAAGGAGAAAGTTTTGGTTAAATGTCATGGAAAATGTTGTGCTTGTCTACACAGAGAGTTACTGCACAACAAGCTGGAGTATACATCTACAGCACAGTAGATACACTTTATATTTCTAGATCTATTAGTATGAGAAATTGAAGATGTTTTTGACTTCAACCAGTTATTGTTTATTCCTCATGTACTAACTACAGCTCTTTGCAGGCCAGAGTTGTGCACAATAAAAACATAAGGTGGCAGCCTGTTCTGGATTAGCTAGCTGGAATAAATATGTTTGTGTCTATCATGTGTCTTAAGTAGAGAGTGGGGCCTGGTTTTTCACCTCTGGATGAGCTTTGCTCAGTGCAGGAACTGATGAGTGGGGACAAATGTGGCTTTATTTCACTTTTGTGCCTGGCCAGACTAATAGTTTATTCACTGAAGAATGCAGTTTCAGGTCAAATTTGTGAATTTGGTGAATAGCTTTGGGGGAAAAGCGGGGGTGGGGGGGCACTAGATTTGCCGGGAAACTTAAATGCCATATCCAGGACACTCACTTGGGATGGAGGGGAGGCTCAGGTTCAAATCCCCACACAGTAGCAAGGACTTGAAGGTAGGTCTTTCCTCCTTTCAAGGGAGTACCTTAACCACCAGGCTATACAGTCATTCTCACTGGGCTCGTTCTCTGGCCCAGTGACTGTTCAGATATTTCATATGGAGTGAAACAGTTTCAAAAGGAAAGATTGAGGTCTCCCCATGCCTCAGAATACTCACTAGCCTGGGATTTAGGAAGCTTGCCTGCAATGTGGGAGAGCTGCATTCAAGTGCCTGATCCAGAGTGACCTCCCCACTGGAATACTGGGTGTAAGGGGGAGCAGCACCATGTCTTCCTCCACAGGTTTTGTATATCTTTATTTCCTTTGCTTTTATATGTATAATATATATTTTAATTTAAAAATGCCAAGACACATAACTGTCTGGGAGCCTGCTCTGCTCTCAGGGTTGCTCTAAATTAAGCTCAGCTGCCCTAAGGAGTCATTCTGGCAGCTAAGAAGAGTCAATTCCCACCACTGCCGCTTCTTTGCTGTGTTTCAAGTGCTGACAGATATGAGAGGAGGTGGCATAAAGATATTACCATGGGAATTGCTCTGCAGCAGGGACATTCACTGGTGGTGGGATCCTCTAGTTTTATGGCTAAGGCAGCAAAGAGGGGCCAGAGAATAAATAGGGCCTCTATAATGCGTGTATGTAAGTTAAACACAGAACTTATTTTGCAGAAATAGTCATCTGGAAAGCTCAGCAACAGCCAAATGCAATGTTCAGAAGCTGTGAAAAGTTTTACTTCCTTGGCTATGTAACCTTGAGTAAATTTCCCAGATAGTCAAATGCATTTAATGTGGCTTTAGGTAGGGTTACTTTAATGGCAGAAATCTTGTAGAACATTTTAGAATAACCCTCCTACTCTTCTTTGCATGGTGGATTTTTAGTGGTTTATAATAGGTATGGATATTAATCGAGACTAATAAGAACACTCTTAAAAAACAAAGCCCTCGAGTGTGCACTTTAGGGAAGAAGCTCACATTGGCATCGCGATGACCTCATAGGTAAGGCTAAGATTTTGTCACAGATATTTTTAGTAAAAGTCACGAACAGGTCATGGGCAATAATGAAAAATTCACGGAAGCCCAAGACTTGCCCCTGACTTTTACTAAACATATCCATGACAAAATGAGGATCCTGGCCACCACCTTTGGGGGCTCGGAGCTCCAGGGTCCCCATCTGCTGGTGGCTCTGGGGGTCCCTCCTGCCATCCGCGGTGGCCGGGAGCTCCAGCAGTCCCTCCTGCTGCCCACAGTGGATGAGAGCAGCAAGGGTCCCCCCTGCCGCCCACAGCCGTGGGGAGGGACAGGGATCCCCCCTGCCACCTGGGGTGGTGGAGAGTGGTAGGGGTCTCCCCTGCCGCTCCTGGAGGTGGAGAGCTCTGGAGGTCCCCCCTATCATATGCAGAGGCAGAGAGCCGCAGGGGTCCCTGCTGCTGTCTGCGGTGGCTGGAAGCTGAAGGGGGTGGGGGGGGGGGCTCCTGGGTATGCGGGGGTGCCCCGCAGCTCCCTGTCTCTGCAGACAGCAGGGGACCTTGCAGCTTCCAGCTAGTGCTGGCTGAAATCACAGAGGTCTTTGGAAGTCATGGAATCTGTGACTTCTGTGACCTCCGTGACTAAATTGCAGACTTACTCACAGGCATTTCAAACCTTTAGATTTCATGAAAGTCCTATCCTGAATATATTGTGGCATTTAGAGTATGAGAGAATCACTAATAGTGATATGAATTCTGAGAAAATATCATTCCTGAAAGGCCCTTACATAAGACTATCTGAGGAAACTAAGATTGTCGAAATAACTGGAAAATATTTGGCTCTTGATAACTTGCTAAAGCAGTGGAAAGATAACAGGAAGATCTTTTGTTCCTACTGCAGAATGGTCAGCTTGCAAAGAAGAATCTTCCCAGGATTTTGGGTGCACTGCAGGTAGAAAACCCACCAAATACATGCTAACATGAGTGTGGTATAAAAATGTAGATAAACAGATCTGGTGGTTCCTGAAAACAGCTGATAGGTAGAATGGCTATCTGCCATCCCCTGAAAATCAGTGAAGGAAGGCAGCAGCTGCCTGATGTCACGTGGATGACTTGCAGGCCGTCAGGGTCTGGAGAGGGCAAATTGATTGTCTTTGTGGAGGTAAGCCCAGGGATCTAAGGCCATGTCTACACAACAAACTTTGGCTGATGCAAATTACATCAGCATAAAGCTGCTGCAGTTAGTATATTGCTTGTATGCATGCACACTTGGCTCCTTGTGTCGATGGTGCGTGTGCTCACCAGGAGTGCTTGTACTGATGCACGGGGTGGTGCACCACATTTAGTTATCTCACTGTGCAGCCCACCACCTTCCAGCACACTGTCTCGTGAAGTTTCGGCAATGCATGGTAGGGCATAAATGAGTCACACAGGAGTGACTGGGAGCAAGGGTCAACTTCCTAGTGTGCAAGTGTTTTCATCTCATCATGTTATCTATATCCCATAATTTTCACACTTTAAAAAATCCCACAAACTCACTCAGCCCTTTTCACTGTCCACCATCTCTGACGCACAATCTTCTGGTATTTGCAGAGCCACACGAAGAACTGAATCAGTGGGGAACATGATAATATCTTGGAGGACAGATGGCTGTGGGACGTAGCAAGAACCAGTACAAGGTTGGTGGTTGTGTGCACAGAACAGCTGGTGGAGTGCCACTTCTGGGCCTCAGAAACGATCACTGACTGGTGGGATTACATTGTAATACAGGTTTGGCATGATGAGCATTGACTGAGGAACTTTTGGATGCACAAGGTCACATTCCTGGCTCTGTGTGCTCAGCTCACCCCAGCCCTCCAGCACACAGACACCAAAATGAGAGCTGCACAAACACTGGAGAAGCAAGTGGCAATTGCACTCTGGAAACTTGCAATGTTGGATTGCTACCACTCAATGGGAAATCATTTTGGAGTTGGAAAATCCAGTGCAGGGGCTGCTGTCATGCAAATGTGCAGAGTCATTAATTGCCTTCTGTTACCCAGGACTGTGCCTCTTGGCAATGTGCAGCATATAGTGGGTGAAGCAATAGACGGCATATCCCTATTTTTTCACCAGCCCACCTTGCCACAGAGTACATCAACAGAAAGGGCTACTTTTCTAAGGTTATGAAAGCATTGGTGGATCACTGAAGATGCTTTACCTACATCAGTGTGGGCTGGTCAGGGTAGGTACATGACACTCACATCTTTAAGAACACAGGACTGTTCAGAAAGTTATAAGCAGGGACTTTCTTTCCTGACCAGTGGATTACCATTGGGAATGTTGAAATGCCAATAGTGATCCTGGGCAACCCAGCCTACTCCTTGCTCCCCTGGCTCACGAAGCTGTTCACTGGCCACCTCCACAGCACCAAGGAAAGATTCAACTGCCAGCTCCGCAGGTGCAGAATGACAGTTGAATATGATTTTTGGCAGAATTTAGACAGTAGAGTCACAACGGAAAGTGAAACTTAAGATTCAGAATTCCCTTTCCTTGCTCCCCTAAAGTTTTAAACAATATAGGCTCATTTACACTTGTGCTTGGGAGTGCTTGTGCATGGTACCACTCACTGCACCAGCCATGGTGAGCATGGCCCACCTGGGGTCAGGGAATTGCTTGAAAAGATAAGTATATGGCAATAACACTGAATACTGGCACCTATTTGCTGCAGGTGGTGGTGATTATAGCTGATATTTTACTCCTGAGGGTAACAAAAGCAGAAAGATCACAGCTGTGCTGGGCCTGTGTACTGCAATGGTGCCAGCCAAAGTTATCACTGACTGGCGTGGGAAAGTTTCCTACTGCAGAGGAAGAAATAAGGCTGCCATCCCTAAAATCTTTGGGAGAGGACTGCAGAGTACCTCCATGAAAGTTTCATCAGGATTTCTCAGGAGGATTCAAGGGACATCCCTGTGTTCATAAACAAACTGCTTGACAAGCTGGTCAATCAAGAAAAGGTATTTCAAAAATTCGCTGGGCTTTAAAGGAGAGGTGGGCCTTCCGGTCTCCATGAAGGTCACAGTTGTGACCAGCGTGGTCAGTCTTGGGCCTTGTGGGACAGCTGCTGGAGGACTGTTAGGGTCGACATAAGTAACACAGTGTTCACTCACACTGCTTTGACCTCAATACAATGAACATAGCCCAACGCCATTCGGGGAGGTGATGTTACTATATCAGCGTAACAAGGTTCTTACATCACTGTGAGATAAATTTAAGAATGGAAACACGCACAACTAGTTGACACAAGATGACTTACATCAACCTAACTTTGTAGTGTAGACCAGGCCTAAGGCAAAGACTAAGAGGAGGGAAGTTTATAACTCTTTGGATTCAGATGCCTGACTCTCACTTGAATATTAAGACCAATGAATATCGTTCATACCCTAAGATTAGATTATTTGACCTCTTTAGTGTTTGTCACTTGCACATCTACAAATACCGCTCTTCAGTGATGGCTCAGATTGCTATGGGGCAGATAAGAACTTTTCTCCAGCCCAAGTGTACCTTAATACAGCACTATTTTATTTGGGGGTGGGGAAGAGAGAGGGGAAACACTGGGTAACAGGACACCTAAAACTTTTGGGATGACACTAGAAAATCCCATATAATAGATAGAGCCAATCATTTGGTTAAATTAAAAATTGGAAACATCTCAAACTAACAAGTCAGTTTAAGTTTATATAAAAACCCAATTCTTCGGCCATGGCGAATGCCTTATTTCAAAGGGTTTTCTTCCGTTCATTCAGCAGTGCTACTTAGAAATTGTTCTTTGATGCAGCAATAAACATTTCTTTAACTTTGTAATTCATGTGGAATTTCCAGCCAACAAGTAACACTTTGAAGAACAAAAATAAATATGCCATATCTGACAGAAAGAGGCTTGTTAAAGGAATACAAACCACCTGAAAAGTCAACCATATTATGATCTCTCTTTATCCCACACTAGAACTGACTTTGACAGGTTTTTTCAGTACCAATAAACCAAATAATATTGTCTGAGGAGTTATACAGTCTGTCATACTTATTGTCAGATTAGCTAACTTGTATTCACTGTCAGAGGGTACCATCACATTAACATTATTAACATATTAGCTAATGCCCTCATATTAGCTTTGTAAGCTCATTGGACAGGAACTCAATATTCATATTTGCCTGTATTGCACCTAGTACACATTTATTAAATCATTATGATTGTGTATAACCATTTTCATCCTGGATGGGAGGGATAAGAACCACCTTTGGGCCTCTCTTCTCCCTGGTCTCTGAAAGGAGGAGTGGAGAGAAGGAATAACTCTGCAACCTCCTCCTGAGGGCAGGGACATTCTCCTTCCTCTGGTTCCTCTTCCCACCTGCTTCTCCCTCTGGAGAGGGCAAAAAGAATCCACACTCTCTTTACTGGAACTGAGAAGAATCATTTGAGGGCTGAAACCCTCCTTCTCCTTGGAGGAGTCCAAGGAGGAACCAACTGGCAGCCTGCCTTCTGCTGACTTTTCTCAGCCCAGGGACAGAGATGAATGGCGGTGGTTTGTGCATCAACTGATGTGTGCCCGGGAGGTGCTGCTGGGTGGAAAGAGAAGAAAGGAACATGAGGAAATGGGAAAGAAATGTATATGTGTGGGGGGGAGGGAGGGAAGATATTTGTCCCATTCATATTTTTGCTTGGGGCCCTTCTAAAGATATTTTAATTACCCCTGTTCTTTATGGGTCTCTGGAGTGCTGCTGTAACCCACACACCTCCTGGGTGTGGTGTTCTGTCACAGCTAGTGGCACCAAGACCACTTAGAGAGAGTTAAATGAGTCTGCTCCACAGCCTTGGCTAACAGCCAGTTGGCTTTTAGCTCATGTGGTAGAGGCTCATGCACTAAGCTCCAGAGGCCTCAGGTTCTGTCCTGCCCACCGATGCCTGGGTTCTGTCGGTGTTACACTGAGATACACTCACCCTTTCAGTACTTGCTAGTGTGCCAAGTATCCCAGGACTCAGAGACAAGCATTAAAGGTGTTTCAGCTTCTAGGCCCAATAGGTTCTAGTGCCTGGTAGTTCCCACTATGCACTCAGACATATGATTCAAATGAAAAGATGGTTTATAAGGGCTGGGAGTAATGGTTGCAAACACCCTCAGCTTAGTAACCTAAAATTACAAATAATAATAGAGGTGTGTGATGGGGAGTACTTGGCCCTTTGAGGATCCCTGCTGGAAGCCCCATGGTCCTACCACATCCTGCCCCAGGAAAGGAGCCACAAAGGCCTGTCTAGAGAGGCTGCATAGAAGGAGTCAATCAGAGCCCAGCAGGCTCAGATAAAAGGAGCTGTAGGGGCTGAGCTGCTCAATTCCTGGCAGGGGCAAGGAAGGGTGCTCTGCTCTGGCGAAAGAGTGACTGATGGGCTGCATTAGTTACACCTGGGAGTGAGAAGACCCTAGAGCTGTAGACCTAAGGTAATGGACAGAGGTAAAGAGGCCAGGTGGAAAGAGTCCCAGGGAATGTAGCAGCAACCAAGTGAAGGAAGCCACATGTGGCTGCTATTTATAGGGTCTCTGTATTTGGACCTGGAGTCATGGGTGGGCCCAGGTTTCCTCCCATCAGCCAGGGCTGGAGTGACCTGAGCCCCAGAAAGGGGGCATGGCTAGTTTAAAAAGCCCCAAGAAAAGGGGCTATATTTAAAGGGCCCAGAGACAGGGCTGAAGATTCTCGTGAGGGCAGACAGTTTTATTGAACTCTTTGCTACCCTGGGTGGGGTTCATCTGTGTGACTTGGCTGGAGCACTGAGCACTGAAGGCCTGCCTAACAAGGTCAAAAACCTATGGGGGTGCTAGGGAAAAGGATTGCAGCACCACACCCAGCCAATAGGAGGCTCTCAAGAGATGAGTGACCCTGTCACAAGGTGTCTAGTTTGGCCTTGAGAAATCTGCCGAAAGGTTAGGGCTCCTCAGGCTTAATACATGGGATGCCTCCTTTTAGTCCATTCCTCACTGGAAGTATTTAGGAATCTTGCAGGTTTCTTGGCCAGGGGTCAGTTGTGCAGTACATCTCCTTGGGGGGGGCCACTCTACATTGTTCTGTGCACATGCAACAGCCTCTGTACTGTTCCCACAAGCAGGCTTCTCCACAAATGCTTGGCTTGGTGTTGAACTAAACAGTCAATGCTGGAGCAGCTGTTCTAGATCCTCGTGCACCAGATCTCATAGCTCAGCTGCCTCCGAACACCATAATACTTCTGGGTTCCCTGGCCATCCTGCCTCATGGATCCAGCCTTGACCAATCAACTTCTCTACTGTCATAGAACCTTCATTTCCCTCTCTCTCCTCATTTATGACTGCTCAGGAGATTCACCACACTAGCAATATCTGTGGATAAGAAATCTGCTTTTTGTCTCATCCAGACAATAAAGAAACACAGATGCATAAGTATGGTGGTTTATTTTATAGGGGCATAAAATTATAACTAATTTACATATCTTTTTAATACAGCCCTTTTTATATCAACTTACTGGCTGAGATTTATGGTATAGGTGCTTGAAGTGGCCACAAATATCTTTCATCATGATTTTGACCTAATTAATCTTAAAAGCATGGATGCTTTTGACCCAAACACAGATTTAACACTTGCTGTCTATTAACTACTTTAGGAGATCTAGAGTAACAGATTCTAAATCCAAAAGGAAACACTGCGATCAACTAGTCTGACCATCTGTCAGACACAGACCATGGTACTTCCCTTAATTCCTGATCAGACTAGAGCATATCTTTTAGAAAACATCCAGTGTTGATTTAACAATTGCCAGTTGTAGAGAATCCATCACAACCCTTCATAAATTGTTTCAATGGCCAATTAGTTTCACTTAAAAATTTCACTCTTATTTCCATCTGAATTTGTCTAGCTTCAACTTCCAACCATTGGGTCATCCCATAGCTTTGTCTTCTAGATCAAATTTCTGTTCCCCATGTATAGAGTTACCAGATAGCAACTGTGAAAAAACAGGACCGGGAGTGGTGGGTAATAGGTGCCTATATAAGAAAAAGTCCCCAGAAACGGGACTGTCCCTTTAAAAATGGGATGTCTGGTCACCCTATCCATGTAGGTACTTATAGACTATGGCCCTTAACCTTCTCTTTAAACTAAGTTGAGCACCTGCAGTCTATCCCTATAAGGCATATTTTCCAATCTTTTAATAATGTTCATGGCTCTTCTCTGAACTCTCTCCCATTTATCAACATCCTCCTTGAATTGTGGACACCAGAACTGGACATAGCATTCCAGTAGCAGTTGCATCAGTGCCAAAAAGAGAGGTAATATAACCAGACATGCCAAACCCGTGAAAAAAACACAGAAATTGGGCTTGTTTTTGGCTTAATTGGCTTGTGAGCTACTTGTTGGCTAGTTTTTGGCTTATAGCTTGTTGCTCATTGCAGCTTGTTGCTTCTTTTTTTTATTGGCTCCCGGCAAGCCGGGGCAAAGGGGGACATGCAGAAGTAAGGGTGGGGAGAGAGTCAGGGTGCAAAGCGGTCCCACCACAGTCCCAGACTGCACGCTGCAGGCGAGGATCTAGTCACATAGAGTGTTGGGGTTCTTAGGGATTGGCTTGTTTTGGCCTTGTTTTGAAATGGGATTATCTTGATTTTGGGCTTATTGTGAAAGTTGGGGTGCTTATTTACGGCATGAAAGTTGACAACTGTGAATATAACCTCTGTACTCTGACGTGAGATTTCTCTGTTCATACATCCAAGGACCATGTTAGTCCTTTTAACCACACTGCAACACTTGGAGCTCATATTCAATTGATTATTGATATTTTGTTGCTATAATTTGTGTATTGTTGGTATTTGTCAAGGTTCCTCCCCCACTCTGAACTCTAGGGTACAGATGTGGGGACCTGCATGAAAAACCTCCTAAGCTTATCTTTACCAGCTTAGGTCAAAACTTCCCCAAGGTACAAAATATTCCCCCCTTTGTCCTTGGATTGGCCGCTACCACCACCAAACTAATACTGGTTACTGGGGAAGAGCTGTTTGGACGCGTCTTTCCCCCCAAAATACTTCCCAAAACCTTGCACCCCACTTCCTGGACCAGGTTTGGTAAAAAGCCTCACCAATTTGCCTAGGTGACTACAGACCCAGACCCTTGGATCTTAAGAACAATGAACAATCCTCCCAACACTTGCACCCCCCCTTTCCTGGGAAATGTTGGATAAAAAGCCTCACCAATTTGCATAGGTGACCACAGACCCAAACCCTTGGATCTGAGAACAATGAAAAAGCATTCAGTTTTCTTACAAGAAGACTTTTAATAAAAATAGAAGTAAATAGAAATAAAGAAATCCCCCCTGTAAAATCAGGATGGTAGATACCTTACAGGGTAATTAGATTCAAAACATAGAGAACCCCTCTAGGCAAAACCTTAAGTTACAAAAAAGATACACAGACAGAAATAGTTATTCTATTCAGCACAATTCTTTTCTCAGCCATTTAAAGAAATCATAATCTAACACGTACCTAGCTAGATTACTTACTAAAAGTTCTAAGACTCCATTCCTGGTCTATCCCCGGCAAAGACAGAATATAGACAGACACACAGACCCTTTGTTTCTCTCCCTCCTCCCAGCTTTTGAAAGTATCTTGTCTCCTCATTGGTCATTTTGGTCAGGTGCCAGCGAGGTTACCCTTAGCTTCTTAACCCTTTACAGGTGAGAGGAGCTTTCCCCGGCCAGGAGGGATTTCAAAGGGGTTTACCCTTCCCTTTATATTTATGACAGTATTCATGGGAACTTATAGACATAAAACAAGGGTCTTGGCCCAAAGAATTTGCTTTCTCAATTAGATAGGTAACACAATGAAAACAGACCAGGATATGCAGAGAGGATGAAGAGAAAACAGTAAAGATGACAAAGGAATGGTGATCTTGGGAGAGCAATGCTTTCTCTGGAAAAGTAAATCACAATGTTTTTGTTCTATATATAAAACTTCCTTCTTCAGGGTTTTCTGATGTTTGTTCACTGTGTTTTTTAAATGGCTAAATCAAAGAAACTACTTGACAGGGATTGGAAAGAGTGAGATCATGTGCTGTTGCTCTTACCATAGAGAGCAGCATGAATACTTGGTCATGTGTGGGAGGAGGCAAAAGAAAGTACTAGAATGGAGAGAATTACCCAGAGAATATGGGACAAACTGGGTGTAGAGGGGGGAACTATAGCTGCACCTGAAACTGTGTTCAGTTTATCCATTAATTGTGTTGTTTTGTTTTGGAAGAGGCCTAGCTTTGTGTAATAAGTGTTTTGATTTGCCCTTTGCTCCATGTGTCACGTAAACTGAAATATTAAGCCACCATCAGAAGAAACATCAAAATGCACTGCTGGAATTTTGGAAGGCTCACTGAACCAACTAAAAGGCTTAAGTTTTGAAATCAATGGAAATCTTGAACGACAAGATGCTCAGCTGCTATGGTGATGAGGACCATATAAGTACCTAGATATAACAAAATGAGCCAAATTCCTCAGGCTTTTTTGTATTCAGTGAGAATCTTGTGTAATCACTCTTCTGGCTCACTGAAATTAGAGACCCATCTAATGCATGAGGGTATACTTCAGTTAACTTCCTGGCTTAGGTCAAACCACCATCCTCCCACACAGGACTTTCTCTAAAGGGACAAGTGGTTCTTCGGGCTTGTCTGAAAAGTCAGTGCATGGTAAGCCAGGGTGTAAATCCACATTACTCTAGGCTGCCATGTACTACTGACCATGTAGATCATGCTACTACATGCTAAAAGTTTTTGGTAGTGATTTTTGACGTACTGCTGTTTGAAACAATCTCAGGTAGCAGCAGCAGTTCCAGTAGGAGCTGGAAGAGAGCATCAGGCATGTAAGCTTAAAATCAGCAGCGAGTGACATCATTAGGATCTTTTATTTTCACTCCACAGAACTTTGCATATTGACTAATATCACCTGTTCTTCCTGCAGTGGTGCATCCTCCCTGTCACACTCCCTAGATTAAGTCATATCTACACACTATCCACCTCATCTTATTTCCTTTGGCCTTCATCCTTCTACTTTCTTCACATCTGTCTAGTGTATCCTATAGAAATGATGCTTACTTATGTTACAAATACTATTACCTAAAAATAGGTTTGACCATAGTCAAGCAGGCCTCATAAAATATAGTGAAGATGGCTCAAAAGCAAGTTAGAGGGAGAAGTAAGGACATAGCCCCAGGTCATGTTTTAAATGTGTTTTGGTCCTAACTGTTTTTTACAAGTGTTTTAGATAAATTGTTAATGTTTTGGAAAATGCTATCGATAGTGATAGTTATTCGTATGGTATTTAAGCAGATGGTAATTAAGCTGATATTTTCTACTTCCTAATTAGCTATTTAACATTAACATTTGATTATGGTAAAAAGGTTATTTAATGTTAATTAAGGGGCATTATTATAATTGATTATAACTTTAGATTAGGCATCTCCATCCTCCATCAAGGTACCATTAGAGAGAGGATTACCTTCATTCTCATTTTTTAGGGACTGATCACCCCTAAATGCATCATATCACCTTAGAATTTGAGGATAAATGCAGCGTAGGATTATATTGTAATGCCTCTTTGCTTAGCCAACTATTTTATATTAAAGTCTTTAATTTTATCACTCTTTGTGTTAATCAGTCCTCCACTAAATTATCTGTAACCACCCTGGAGGCTTGAACCTTAAAGAATTTAGTTTGGTTTTATTCCTTATTTTTATACTACTAATTGGGAAGACAGAAATCAAAGGTTACACCAGGCAGCCATCTTCAGCCCCTTTGTGTGTACATCCTCAAAACACTCAATGTTAAGGGGAGTGTGTATGTCCCTGGGCCAGCATGTTAGCAAATGAGTGACTAGATTGGAAACAGGACAATTTATCAGCAGCTTGAACAGCTTCTAAAGCTACTGTGGCCAAAAACATACTGTGGCTTTGCTACTAAGGTCAAAATGGGTATGTTCTGTTTGTTGAAGTGCAACATCTTTGTAGCACAAGGTCATAACAGTGGATGGGAGAGAAACAGTATCTTGATTTTGGTAAGGCTTTTGACACATGACATTTTCATAAGCATACTAGGGAAATATTGTCTATATTAAATTACTATAAAGTCAGTGTATAACTGCTTGAAAGACTATTCTCAATAGTTATCTGGTTTGCTGTCAAATTGGGAGGGTGCATCAAGTGGGATCCCAGAGAAGTCAGTCCTGAGTCTGATATTGTTCAATATTTTCATAAATCAGTTGGATGATCAAGTGGAGAGTAGATTTACACAATTTGTGGATTATACCAACCTGAGATGGGTTCCAAGCACTTTGGAGTACAGGATTAGAATTCAAAATGATCTTGATAAATGGGAGAATTGGTCTGAAATCAACGAGATAACATAATTAAAGATAAGTGCAAAGTACAGCATGTAGGAAGGAAAAATCAAATGCACAAATACAAAATAGGGAATAAATGGCTAGGCAGCAATACTGCAGAAAAGGATCTGGGGGTCACAGTGGATCACAAATTGATCATAAGTCATCGAAGTGATGCTCTTTCAAAAAAATAAAATGTTATTCTGGGATGTATTAACAGGAGTATTGTAGGTAAGACAGGATGTAATTGTTCTGCTCTACTTGGCACTGGTGAGGCCTCAGCTGGAGTAATGTGTTTCGGTTTGGACACCTCACCTTAAAAAAGATGTGGAAAAACTGTAGAGCAGGGATCAGCAATCTTTGGCATGTGGCCTGCTAGGGTAAGCCCCTGGCGGGCTAGGCCAGTTTGTTTACCTGCCGCGTCCGCAGGTTCGGCCGGTCGCAGCTCCCACTGGCTGCGGTTCATCGCTCCAAGCCAATGGGGGGCTGCAGGAAGCGGTGTGGGTCGAGGGATGTGCTGGCTGCCGCTTCCAGCAGTCCCCATTGGCCTGGGCTGGCGAACCACGGCCAGTGGAAGCTGCAATCAGCTGAACCTGTGGACACAGCAGGTAAACAAACTGTCCTAGCCCACCAGGGGGGCTTACCCTGGTGGGCTGTGTGCCAAAGGTTGCCGATCCCTGGTGTAGAGAATCTAGAGGAGAGTAACAAAAATTATAAAAAGTTTAGGAAACTTGATATGTGAGGAAAGGATGAAAGAACTGTGGCATGTTTGGTCTGGAGAAGAGAAGACAGCAGTGGGCTAAAAGTCTTCATGTATATAAAAGGTTGTTATGAAGAGGACAGTGATCAACTGTTCTCCAGGTCCACTAAGTTTAGAACAAGAAGTAATTGGCTTAGTTTGCAGCAAGGGAGGTTTAGGTTGTACATTAGGAAAATCTTTCTAATTACAAGGATAGTTAAGCACGAGAATAGGCTTCTGATGGAGGTTGTGGAATTCTTGTCATCAGAAAGTTGTTTGTCTAACCTGTTCTTAACTTGTCAGAGATGATTTAGGTATACTTAATCATGCCTTCAGCATATGGGGAACAGGAATGGACTAGATGATCTCTTGAGTTCCCTTCCTGTTCTACATTTCCATGATTCTATGATAACAGAAACAGTTAGTTTATTCATAGACAGACTGCATACATCCTGAGTCTTCTATGCGTTAGTAGCCAATTGACCAAGGCAAGGTTTAATCACATACACTGTTAAGTCAAAATTTTACAGTATAATACATATCTGTCTTAAAGTATATTATTCCAAACATAAGGAGACAGCTTCTTGAACACTGATTACACTAGTATTTTTTTTAAATATGACCCTTTCACAGCAGGAATGATTTGAAGCTAAACATTTATACTCAATCAGATTTACAAATGTCTAACAAGTCCATTAACACCTAGCCCCATGTTACATTTTGCCAACAAAATGATTATGAAACTGTGTATAAATGACTGTCTCCTCTATAACTTACCTCCTTTTGCCCCCACCTGTGCAGTAATGTTAAATAGCACTCTGAAATATCTTGGTGTGGTTATGACAGTACTATAAGCACAGTACAGTATGTGAATGCATTGTAATATGAGTGAAAGATCATGATTTATGAGGAGTACAACTTCTACTCATGTGCATATTTCCCAAATTACCAGTTATGGGAAGAGATTCATGGAAATACAGACACGACGAGTGGGAGCAGTCTAAGACCATGATCCTGCAAAGATGCACATGCATAATGGGACTACTCAGTGCATAAAGTTAAGCACATACATAAGCCTCTGCAGAATGAAGGCATGATTGAATTTGAGTATCAATTACAGAGCCAAATCTTGTCGTCCATATTCAGGGAAACTTTTCCATCAGAATCTTACCTCAATGTGAGCCTTGTCAATATTAGATCAGTAGAATTTAGCCATTTATCTAACCCATCAATTTGACACACATGGTCCATTAGAAAAAAAGAAAGGCAAAGTGTGAGATGCAAAAATTGAACTTTACAACTTTTACTGAAAATATACCACCAGCTGTATGGCTTTAAAATCCTAAAATATACTCAAAACAAAGATATGAATGTCTGCTTAACAATGATTCTGGGCTTGTTTCAAATAAAATAACCATAAGTATTGTGACGTTCCCCTCTGGTGTTGTCTGGACTGGTGACCTGCTAGGTCACTCCAATCCTTGACTCTAGGGGCCAGCCTTACCCATCTCTGCTGTGAGAACCCGTGCTCCTAGGCTGTTCATGCACAGCCTCTGGAATGTAAGCTGCTCCTTGGATTGTGCAATTGAATGTCACTAGCCCATATCTCTGGTCCCAAGTCAGAACCCTAGGAACTTCCATCTTGCCGTGTCCAGTTATGCCCGCTGGATGCTGCAAGCTATAAGAGTTTGTCAATTTAACAAAGAAGTTGTTATGTACCTGGCTTGTTATCCCAAGGGGAGCCTCTGACACACTTCAAACCAAACACACTGCTTCAGGTAGAATAAACAAACAAATTTATTAACTATAAAGATAGATTTTAAGTGATTATAAGTCAAAGCATAACAAGTCAGATTTGATCAAAAGAAATAAAAGCAAAATGCATTCTAAGCTGATCTTAACACTTTCAGTGCCCTTACAAACTTAGACGCTTCTCATCACAGGCTGGCTGGCTGCTCTTCAGCCAGACTCTCCCCTTCGATCAGCGCTTCAGTCACTTGTTGATGGTGGTGTCTGTAGACATAGGTGGAAGAGAGCAAGAGAGCATGGCAAATGCCTCTCCCTTTTATCATGTCCTTTCTTCCCTCTTGGCTTCCCCCCTCCGCCACTTTCAGAGTCAGGTGAGCATTACCTCATCGTAGTCTCAAACTGACCAAAGGAAGGGGGTGTCTCACTCGAGAGTCTAACAGATTCTTTTGTTGCTGCCTAGGCCAGCATCTATTGTTCCTGTGAGGCTGGGCTGAGTTTGCCCCATCCATGCCCTGACGAGGTGTGAACTGCCCCTCTGCTTCTGGAAAGTTTTTGTCTGGGCTAGCTTTAAGCCTTGAGGATACATTTTCAGCCATATAACTTAATACATGAAATTATAACCTATAACATCACTATAACAATTACTGTAACATCACTATAACAACCATGATCAATGCATCGTGATCTTTCTAAAGACACCCAATATGACAAACTTTGCATTGGATACCACACAATCATTTTATAAAGATGAACATGGGAGTGTAGGCTGTTCCTCAAGTATATATTGCTATTGTTGGTGGCACGGTAGTGACACCTATTGTTGAGGGTGCCTAACACTTTGCATTATAATCTCCCCTTTTCCATTGCTTATAAGATTCACAAACTTTAATTTTTCAGGCTGAAATTTCCCTTGCTTGGTGTCTGATTTAAGTTGAATTTTTTTGTTTTGTTTTGGAACGAGGACCTGCCCAAACCCCTTTCTAACCTTCAGCCATAGAGAAGGAACTCTTTACCATAGCTGCCCACCTAGCTCTACCAATTTATAAATATTGATGCACATATTGATGGTCCAGCTCTCATATGGATGACAGACATACCACCTTAACATTTGGCAAATGTAGAGATAAATACATTCCTTCTTTCTACACAGGCTTTATTAAAATTGACTTACACTTATATATAAGTGTGTGTGTATATATATATATATATATACATGGAAAATATTAAAGAGCATGGCATCTTTCCATTGTGGATGCAGGACATCAGAGTGCACACACAGAGAATTACCCTAACTCTTTTCAGAGTTTTCTTCTACTTTGTTTTTTGATATATATATATATATATATATATATATATATATATATATATATATATAATGTTAATTCCATTTTAATGAAGCTTTTAGCTGAGAATTTTAACTTGTGGGGAGAAAAAAAGCCTTTGAGAATTTAAACTCTTGATCCAGGTGTTTAAAATATTTTAGTTCTTTCTCTTGATCCAGAAACACTACATTTCTGCATCCATTAATTTTAATCTCATTACAGAAAATAGGAGTTACAACCACTATGAATCTGGAAACAGTGCCTGTAAGAGATACTTTTATCCTGATTTGTTGCCAAATTATAGGAGTTTTGTTAACCCATATGTTTGATTGTATCTGGAATTTTACTTTGTTTATATCAGAAAAAGGAAGTGAGCTCAGTAGTAATAAAAAAGACAGACAACTTATTCTTTTCTACTCAAGATGTACGAACCAGAAGTCCAATAAAAAATGTCAAGTACTGAGCTTTCATAATAAGTTTTAAAATTAGCCCTCAGTACCCCTGCACAAAAATGATGCTTCTTTATTGCTTCCACTGTCTTCTGCAGGGAAAAATATCCATAGAGCCACCTAGAGTCTCTGTCTTTCTGTAGAATCTGTTCAGATCTCCAGCAGTTTTGTGCAAGCTTTACACAGGGTGGAAGCACAGTGAAGGATATCTACTCTACTCTACTTCTTAAACACCCAAAAACCAGAGCTAACGAGGGCCCAGAAGTTCTGATTGCTTTTACACCAATGGCACTTAATGTTTTGTAACCTCTTTGAAGCAACAAAATGAATTTAAAAAGATTCTCTTTTTAAAAACTTCTGGTAGATGTAAGATCTATCACAGTACAGTGAAAATCATAAGTTTTCTCTCAGACCTGAATGTACTAATCCTACATCCATGAAAGTGGATATTTAAGAAAACATCTGTTTTTTTTTTACTGATTATTTCACTGCAGAAACAGGCTTATTCCATTGCCTAATAGAGCTTGTAGTGTGTTGAATAGATAATAAACTGGAATGGGGTCATGACACTTGCTACAAAAATCAAAGTCTCTTCTTTAAGATTTTCCAAATGTAGGATGGATAGAAAATTTGAACTACTGTTTGGTTTCCTTTGAATAAGAGTGTCTTCACAAGTAAGCCATCTTTATATTCTTATTACTTAGCCTCACTGCCATATTTATAATATCACTCTGAAGAAAGGTGACTTGAAAAATATTTCCTTCCTGAAGAGGCATCCAATGACCCTTAAAGAACAGAACCATAAGAGTTAACATTATTCCTGAGAAAAGGAGAGGTGTACATTAAAGGAATGTAGGTATCACCAGGATGAAGGAACTTTGGGCTCAGCAGTATTACCAGAGGGTCAGATGGAATTGTTCAAAGGTAGCAAGAATACTCTGAGAGGAATAAATATTCTTCAGGGGAACACAAGCAATGTCATTCTAGATGTGACCACTGGTCCATTACGTTTGGTATTCTCTGACTATAGCCAGTATCAGATGCTTCAGAGGAAGAGGCAAAAATTCCATTACTGGTAATTATAGAATAACTTTGCTTTAACAAAGGGTTCTTTTAGGGTGGTCTATTAATCGTAGTTAATTCAAGCGATTAACTCAAAAAAAGTAATCGTGATTAAAAAAACTAATCATAATTAATCACAGTTTTAATTGCACTGTTAAACAGTTGATTATATGTTGATTTCAATTAAAACACAGAATACAAAGTGCACAATACTCACTTTATATTATTTTTATTACAAATATTTGCACTGTAAAAATTATAAACAAAAGAAGTAGTATTTTTCAGTTCACCTCATACAAGTATCATACTGCAATCTCTTTATCATGAAAATGCAACTTAGAAATGTAGATTTATTTTATCACAGAACTGCAGTCAAAAGCAAAACAATGTAAAACTTTAGAGCCTACATGTCCACTCAGTCCTACTGCTTGTTCAGCCAATCACTAAGAGAAACAAGTTTGTTTACATTTACGGGAGATAATGCTGCCCGTTTCTTATTTATAATTTCACCTGAAAGTTAGAACAGACATTTGCATGGCACTTTTGTAGCTGGCATTGCAAGGTATTTACATGCCATATATGCTAAATATATTTGAAAATGTGGAAAACATTCAAAAATATTTATATAAATAGTATTCTATTATTTAACAGTGCAATTAATTGCAATTAATTTTTTAATCGTGATTCATTTTTTTAATTGCTTGACAGCCCTTGTTTCTTCTGAATCCCAGGCAGTTAGTGAAAGGCTTATTGTCAATTATTCATATTATGGGAGTACCCAAGCTCCCCATGTGTGTAGAACAGCCCCTTGTTGTGCTAGTTTGTAGGGTGCTAAGGTCAAAGGGTATGCCCTTCATTTTGGAAGGTACAGCCCTTGAGTTCAGGGGCAGAGTGAGGCGCAGGCTGTAGTCAATTCCAGGCTCTGCCTTCTCCTATGTTTGAGCTATGTGATCTTAAAAAATAATGTAGCTGTTAAATAGAAGCTCTTGATGCTGTAATATGAAGAATATGAAGTTTTACCTAGCCTATAGATAATCTTATTTATAGACATAAAATTCTACTCAGCTCTTGGCTTCAATTACATTTTGTCAGTGAGCTGCACAGGATAATTATGTGCGGTGTTGTTATTGTTGTTTAACTGCTTTAAATTTGTTGCCATTCAATTCCACAGGCTGTTGCTCATGCTTGTATTGCAAAAGGGGGTAAAGAGCAGTGCCTGATCTACCTTTCCTAGATCTGCTGTCAGATCCCTTCTCATTTGTCTCCTCTGTAAACTAAATCTGCTACTCAGATCATACCATTACTATATAAAATGGCATTATAATACTCTCAGTATTCTTTTTAAATCCCATTGTTTTTACATCCTAACCTTTTTTTTTGCTTTTTCACTGCTGCTGCACATTGGGCAGGAATTTTCAATGAGATGTCTACAAGGATATGTTGTCACAGGGATAAACTAATCTGTAAAGCTCTGTGCAAAAGCAATTTGCTGAGGTTATATGATTGTTGTTCTAAAATTATTCCACAAGAAATAGTTTTAGAGTTTTGTAAAGCTATCAAGTAAATGTTCTTTTTTTCTCTCTTACATTTCTGAGTTTTCATATTTTGTTACTGATCTAGAGGAGAAACAAGTAATTTTCAGCTGTGTGGTGGTGTAAAACAGATGTTTCTCCTTAAAGGCCCTCTTCTTCTATAGTGATGAGGGCCATCTAAACCAGGGGTTCTGGAAACAATTTTTCTGATGGCCTCAGAGTGTGGCCACCAACTCTTCCTGGTGGCCACACTGACGCTTTCTCCTCAAATTTTGTATCTTTCCTAAAGTTAATAAAGTAATATGCACATATATACATCCAAATCATTGTAATTTATTTATGTAAGGTTTTGGGTTTTTTTTTGCAGACTCAATAATAAAAATCATGCACAGTTATATCTATTCTTTACTGGACCTAACAGAATAGAAACACAAATAAGGTCCTTTGCATGTTCTTGTCTTTTATATTATTGTTTCTTTTGCTTCTTCAGTAAAAGGGGTTGTCTCTATAACAATTCTGAAGTAAACTTAAAAATGCTTTGACATAATAGAAGTCCAAATAATAATGAAAAACATACCTGGGTGGTTTGGGTCTGAGGAGGGGAGGAAAGGCACGGGTGTGGCTGGCCTGGAGCTCCTCCGGGCAGGTGCGAGTGGGGGGGTCTTGGGACCTCAGCCAGCCTGGGGCTCTTCTGGCTGCGAGAGGGGAGGCACTTGGGGCTTCTCCTGGCAGGGGTCTTGGGGCTCCATCTGCTGAGGCGGGGGAAATGCGGGCAGAAGGGTGGAGTAAGGGGCTAGCCTCCTCAAAGGGGGGCGCCACCCGCTGTCCATGCGCCTGATGCTCACTTCCTCACACCTCCGCTCACCTCCTGCATCCCTCCTCAGTCCCCCACCCGCTGCTCGTCTCCTCACTCCCCTGCCACAGACACCCCCCTGCCCACCGTGAGAACTCCCGCTCAGTGGTGGCTCACCGCTCACCTCCTAACTCCCCCGCTTGCAGCCAAACCCTCCTACCCACCTCCTCACCCTGCTGCTGCCTCACCATTCACCTCCTTACTCTTCCGCCAGGACCTCCCCCCACCACTTGTCTCTCCACTTACCTTCTCACCATCACCATCCCGCTCACCTCCTCACTCCCCCTGCTTGCAGCCAGCCCCCCCTACTCACCTCCTCACCTGCTGCTGGCTCACCGCTTGCCCTCTTACTCCTCTGCCACGCCCCCCTGCTTGCCTTACCACTCGCCTTCTCACCCCCTCCTCGCCCCCTCACCTTGCTCCTTAAGTGTTGTGTGTCCCACCTGTGTCTGCAGAGAGGTGGCGCATGCAGGAGCAATAGGGAGGAAAGGAAGGGGCTGATGTTTCCCCCGACTACCCAGGAAACTGCTGTGGTCACAGGGAAATCCCCTGGTGGCCGTATTTGAGAAACTGGCATTTAAACAGACGTCCTCACCAGCTCTCAAAAACTGCGTGTGCACGTCTGAGAACTAAATTACAGAAGGAAAATGGATCAGGAGTTTGTCAAAGAAGGTGTCTGGAGATAGTTTAGTGGGCATAACATAAGTGACTTGCTGAAAAATGCATATGAAATTGCAGAAGTATGTGATATAAATTGCCTTGTTCTTGCACCTTTCTATATTAGCTTTTCTGAAAAGCATGTGGCATAAATAGGTGATGGTTTGTGCTGATACAAAGATTTCATTGTTCCTGAATTCGATTGACTCCCTCATAGACTCATATTTGTGAGTAATCCAGCCAACCCAAACCTGTACATTAAACCCTTTCTGTCACTTCTAGCCACCTGTCACTTGCACACAAAATATGTATAGCACTTTAATTTTCTACTAAATGTGTCCCATAAATAAAAATAATGTTGCAACTTCCCTTCTGCTGATTATATTTGAATCACACAACCACAGGGGTCCTATGGTGTACAAGGTGCAAATATGCCCATACATGTCCTCAGACAGAGCAGGTTATCTGGGCATCCAATTTTAAAATTGAATTTCATGTATCATCTGAAGTTTGTACTTGTCTGTGTATATTGTGAAAAAGTCAGGCCAGACAGCTGTAAGAGTGGTGTAAGGCAGTAGGGTTGCCAACTTTCTAATTGCCGAAAACTGGACACCCCTGCTCAGCCACTTCCCTGAGGCCATGCCCCATTTCCCCCAAGGCCCTGTCTCCTGCCTCGACTCTTCCCCGAGGCCCCGCCCTCTGCTCGCTCCCCATTCCCAGGAAGCTAGTGTGATTGAGCAAGATAGTGCTAATTCATGAGACTTAGAACTGCATGAGAGGTTTAAAAGAAGGGTTTGTTCTTTGCCTCTTGGAAAACTTTTTTCTCATGCTTGATTCCTTTCTACAATAAAACTCCACAGAAAAATCATGTAAAAAAACCCTCTAGCCTTAGGAGCGTTCATTAAATGCCTCACCTGTTTCCCCACACACCTTCTCAGGGACTTTTTATTTTTAAAAGAGAAAACTGGTTACCCACTCAAACAAAGCAAACCTAATGAGCAGATTCAGTGTGGTATTGTACACATACATATTGACGTTTACCCAATGTGCATCTATCTGCAATTGTGTCCTAATACTTAGGGCTTGTATATATCAGAAAAGTTGTACAGTCTTAACTAAATTAATTTGAAGTCTGTGTAGTTAAATAGGTGATGCCCCTAAAGTACGTGCACTTAAACCCATTTAAACCTTGTTTAGCATGTACTAGTAAATTACTAAATTAAACTAAACTGATTTAAGTGAGGATTGAACAGGTTTAAGTCCATCTACATTAAGTGAGAAATATCACCCCTCACTAATACCCTAAAACAAAGTTTAAAATCTTCTTATAACTTGGTTAGAAGCCCAACCCACCTCTTTTCTATGTGTCATTAGATTCCAAATGGTACAGGAATCTGAATTTTTTTATTGCAGTGAGGGTGAAAGAAGTTCCACAAACTTAGAAAAAGAAAAGGAGTACTTGTGGCACCTTAGAGACTAACCAATTTATTTGAGCATGAGCTTTCGTGAGCTACAGCTCACTTCATCAGATGCAGTTTCCACGGTATGCATCTGATGAAGTGAGCTGTAGCTCACGAAAGCTCATGCTCAAATAAATTGGTTAGTCTCTAAGGTGCCACAAGTACTCCTTTTCTTTTTGCGAATACAGACTAACACGGCTGTTCCTCTGAAACTTAGAAAAAGAAAGTTTTAGTTATACAAACAAGAATGCCTTGCTAAAACATAATATGCCAAGATAATGCCAAACAAATCTGGCAGCTTATGTAATTCTGCTATAAAAGGCAGCAATCCATTTGCGAGGCTGATGCTAGCTACCCATCCCATTTTCCATAGTCCTAATCATCTTGTTTCTGTTTTAGAATCTCTAAATTTGGTACACATTTTATGGCTTCTGGCATATTATGCACAGTAAGATTTGTTCTGTAACAAATAGGTCTTTTTCGGTGTCTAAACAGTTCTTTAAATAGCTGGCAAATGATTTTTGGCTGGCTAAGAAGGTATTACATTTCAAACTTATTTTTTAAATTGTCATTGCTTTGTGTGAGTAGAAAGGTGGCAACCCTATTTATACTGGACCATGTGATGGGGGTGTACAAACCTCACGTGAACCTGGGTAGGGTTATTGGACTGCTTTAAGCTCAATCACTGCTGTCTAATATACCTGTAGTGGGTGTTGGGCCTAAAGGAAGGGGCTAAATGGGCGAGCCTTTTGTAGTAACTTCTCTAGAGGGCTGAGCCACATAAGCCACAAGAGTGGGCTGGGAATTTTGTTGGGAAAACTGAGTCAGAGCGGGTGCAGGCCCATGCTTTGTTACAAGGAGGCATGTGGGGCAGGGACATGATGAGAGACCTCCTTTTTATGCAATATTTATCACGTTTTCGCTCAAGCAGTTTACTTTCTTACCTCTGCCTCTTTTTCTTTCATTCTGTTTCTGTGGGAAAACTGTCTTGAATATTGGCTCAAACCTGATGTTTGGAGGCAGACTTGAATCTGCCCCACAATTGACAGTTGCTGCCTTCACAAAAGCACCATATATTTTATCAGCACAACTGGTAGTCTCCAGTGAGGACCCCATAAGGACTGGAATAGCAGAGGCAGATTTAAGTGGAGGTGCTCAAACCAAGTTCTGTTAAGAAACTGAGATGGGCCTTATTATTATTATAGATTTCAAATCTCTCACTTGTTCTAGCATCAAAATTCAGACCCTCACATTACTTCTCCTAAGCTACCTGCAATACAGGCTGATTATGCATATATTCCTGCTGCTTTCATAGAATCATGGGAGATTAGGGTTGGAAGAGACTTCAGGAGGTCATCTAGTCCAACCCCCTGCTCAATTGTCCAACATATGTTAGTTTTGTAAGCTCCTAGAGCAGGGATCTTGTCTTCTTGCATGTTTTTAAACAAAACTGTGCATATCAATTTAAGAGGAGGAGAAAGAGACAATAATGGCTCTTGCCTAAAAGTGTGCCAGGCTATACTTGCAAGATAGAGCGCATTAAAGGAGCCCCGAGTGCACTAGCTCACTACCTGTCCACACTGGCAAGGCACGTAGAGCGCACTGACTCCACGGCTGGTCCGCTTCTGGTACTCCACCTCGGCAAGTGGAATAACATTTTGTGCACCCCCGCTGGAGTGCCACAGCACCAGTGTGGATGCCCTGGTCTGTTAGTGCACTCTGATCGGCCTCCAGAAGTGTCCCACAATGCCTGTTCTAGCCACACTGGTCATCACTTTGAACTCTACTGCCCTGCCCTCAGGTAACCAACCATCAGACCCGCCCTTTAAATTCTCTGGGAATTTTGAAAATCCCCTTCCTATTTGCTCAGCCAGGCGTGGAGTGCTCTCAGCGAATCTTTCCAGGTGACCATGCCTCCACGTCCCAGGCGATCCCCAGTATGGAGCAATGGCGAGGTGGTGCACCTCATCAGTGTTTGCGGGGAGGAAGGTGTCCAGTCCCAGCTGCACTCCAGCCATAGGAATTATGCTGCCTTCAGGCAGATAGCAAAGAACATGATGGAAAGGGACCATGACCAGGATGTACTGTAGTGCAGGATTAAAGTGAAGGAGCTGCGAAATGCCTACCGCACAAATGTTATAGAGGGTACAGCACGCAAATATAACCACGGGGATGCTGTCATTGGCCGGGTCCAGTTTCCCATACAGAAAGTGCCAGTGGCCCTTTAAACGGCCAAAAGCACACTCTACAGTCATTCTGCACAAGCTCAGCCTGTTGTTGAACCGCTCCTTGCTGCTGTCAAGGCTCCCTGTGTAGGGTTTCATGAGCCACGGCATTAAATGGTAAGCGGGGTCTCCAAGGATCACAATGGGCATTTTGACTTCCCCTACAGTGGTCTTCAGACCTGGGAATAAAGTCCCGGCTTGCAGCTTCCTGAACAGGCCAGTGTTCCGAAAGATGAGTACCTTTCTGGGCCAGCCTCGTTAATGTCAATGAAACATCCACAGTGATCCACAAGCGCCTGGAGAACCATAGAGAAATACCCCTTCCAATTAACGCACTCGGAAGCTAGGTGGGCTGGTGCCAGAATTGGAATATGTGTGTCATCTATCGCCCCTCCGCAGTTAGGGAAACCCATTTGTGCAGAGCCACCCACAATGTCATGCACATTATCTGGAGTCACAGTTCTTCTGAGCAGGATGCGATTAATGGCCCTGCAAACTTGCATCAACATGATTCCAACAGTCGACTTCCCCACTCCAAACTGGTTAGCGACCGATTGGTAGCTGTCTGGAGTTGCCAGCTTCCAGATTACAATAGCCACCCGCTTCTCCACCGTCAGGGCAGCTCTCAATTTCATGTCCTTGTGCTGCAGGGTGGGGGCGAGCTCATCACACAGTCCCATGAAAGTGGCTTTTCTCATCTGAAAGTTCTGCAGCCACTGCTCGTCATCCCAGACTTGCATGACGACGTGATCCCACCACTCAGTGCTTGTTTCCTGAGCCCAAAAGCGGCGTTCCACGGTGATGAACATGTCTGTGAATGCCACAAGCAAACTCGTTTCATATGAGTTACTCGAGTCGATATCATCGTCGGAGCCCTCACTGTCACTTTGGATCATAAGGAATAACTCAACTGCCAAATGTGACGTGCTGGCGAGATTCGTCAGCATATTCCTCAGCAGTTCGGGTTCCATTCCCACAGACCGAAAGGGAAGACAGAGCACGCAGTACAAAAAATGTTGAAAGATGGTGCCAAATGTGGACAGAAGCACAAGGATTGCTGGGATGTGAACCGATGCATCCGGGGCGTTGGGACAGGACCCAGAATGTCCTGCACCCTCCCACCCCCTTCCCACAAGCCAAGCACCAGAATGGGAAAAGGTGCTCAGTGGGATAGCTACCCATAATGCACCACTCCCAATGCCGCTGCAAGTGCCACAAATGTGGCCACGCCAGTGTGCGTTCCTGACAGTGTGGACAGATTGCAGCACTTTTGCTACTGCACTCTCCGAAGGCGGGTTTAACTCAAAGCGCTATACGTCTGCAAGTGTAGCCATGCACACAGTGTCTGAATCAGATAGCATTGCTTCTCTTCCACTGATAGCAACCAAACAGCAGAAAACAAGCAATCGGAACCCTAATGCAGAAACCGTTTTAAAATATTTCAGCAGAACGACATCTGCTTTTTATTCTTTAATTTGGAAAAAGACATATAGTAGCTGATAGTCTCTGAAGTTTAGTAGAGGCATTTCTGTATAAGCAGGAGATTTAAGAATAGAAAACATGAATAAGTACACACTCTATAAAAAAGGGGAGAGGAAGGTTAGATAGAACCATTTTAATGCCTTTAAAAGACACACAAAAACGGGGCGGAAGAGTGTATTATGGTCTCCACTGACCTGTGCTGGATCAAGTAGGTGATGTCCATTCCTTTTCTTATCAGAAGAACTATCTCCACTTGGTGTGTAGAGTATCTGTCATTAGTGCTGGGCAGCAAACATTTTTGACATGCTGTAAGAATGTTCAAGATTTTGACTATTATTGAAATCTCCAATTTTTGCAAACAGAAAATCCTAAATAAATACATTTTTGGACTGGGTCAGTTGAAATGGTTGTGTCAAAACTTTTTGGTTTGATTTTGACCATTAATATATATATATTTACTCAAAACTAACTTAAATTTCAAAATGAAAAGTGGAACTTTTTCATGCTGAAAAATGTCGAAACAGGAGATTTTCACAATGCTGAAAATGTCTTTTAATTTTTTTCCTCAAAATGGGAAATTCGTTGAAACCAGCCCTTTCCCCCACACCATTTAAATGAATCAGCATTTTCCAGTGAAAAAACGTAGCTGAAAAATTTCCAACTAGCTCTGTCTGCATCGACTCCTGGTGGGTGTCCCAGTGGTTGCAACTACACCCCCAAGGGGTTAGTGGGAAGAGAATTTTGGGGCTGCCCTACCAGGGGAACAGCATGCAATACCCCACATTTGTGAAGTATTATGCAAAAGGACGTTCAAAGGAGTGTATGGCAGTTAGGTGCCCAAAGCCTACGAAATTCAATGAAACTTGAGTGCCTAATTCCAGAGAGTTTGAAAAATCCCAGCCAAGGTGTCATCTGGGTACATATGTGTGTAATGTGTTGCTCCTGCTGCCACTTTGTGGAGATGGCCATAAGAAATGCCATTCACATGTCTCAACGGATGGGGGAATATGATGGGGACAGCCCCAGCAGTGAGGGAAGGAGATGTTCACTGACGGTCATCAGGTAGTGCCTCCCCATGCTGCCCCCTCTTGGAATCTCTAGCACCCTTTGTCTGTTGGGGGTGGAAGAGGAAGAGTGGGGATTGGCCAGCATTTACTAGCTCCCAGGATTTAATTCTGACTGGGGTCCATATGGGCCCTCTTTTGGCTCTATTTTCAGCAGCTGTGCCCTATTCACGCTGACTAGGTGGGGGAATCTAGCCTGGCAGATGCTGTGGGACTAGTCAATCACCTGTTTGGGGATCAGGAAGGAATTTTTTCCCCCAAGGGCCAATTGGCAGAGGACCGGGCAGTTTCTTGCTTTCCTTGCAGTGCCTGCAACCCACAATAGGTTAAGTAGGAATGAACTTGGTACCTACCCGAGATACTTGTCTTGGTTGTTGATTCATTGCAACTTGTGCCTGGTTTCCAGTGTGGTTAAATGGGTAAAATGAATGGTTCCCAGAGGTAAAAGGCCTGGAACTTTGGTGATGGGGCCTTGGGCTCATGGAATAGGGTCAGACCTTGTGGCCCTCATTGGCCAATGTCCCCACCTTTCTGAACCCTCTGTCCCCATTCTGGGGGGAGGGTGGTAGGACTCAGAGTGTGCTGAGTCCAGCGGGTAGGCTGAGGAGAATCTACCCTGAGTTGCAGGTTTTATGGTAGAAGACCTGTAAGCCCTGCACTGGAACCAATTAAATGCCTGATATGGGAGAGTAGGAATGAAAGGCAGTGGAATCAGCCTTTTTAGGTTACAGCTCCTCTTCCCTCATTTTTAATATTAATATAATTTGATTTTTATTGTAGCAGCACATAGGGGCACCATAAAAACACATAGAAAAATGGTCCCTGCCATAAAGAACTTCCAGTGTAAATTCTGATCTAATTTAGGATGGAACTGGACCAACACTATCCAATAAGCATTTCAATGGTGGGTTTGTTTCAATTCTTTAAGATAATCATTCAGCTACATCATTAAAAAGTGCTGCACAGATAACTGTTCATAGCGGTGTGATTAGATAAACTAGATCTTTATGTGAAGATTTGCCTTGGATCTTTTCTCTGACTCTCACCAAACCTGATCCCCTTTAAAGGATCATTTTGTTTATAGTCACATAATGCTACTCATTGGCTAAATCAGCCACATGACTAATATGTGAGTCAGTTATCTTGTTATGCAAAAAAGGACCCCCCAGAATTGTGGAGTTCCTTTTTCAGCTGTGGGGTGGGATGTCAAGCAACCAAAGATGCATTTTTATTTCTAAAAGAAGTTACTGAATTTTAATTCTTGAAAACAAATCGAAATAATGTATTCCAAATTACTTTGCCACACTGTGCTTTAAAAAAAAACACCTTAAAAGCAGATTTTTTTTTCCATGATGATTTTGGCATGAGCTGCCAGTTGAGAAGCTACTGCATTCTTGAACAGGGCTGTTGCCACCAGAAGAGGTATGCAGTAAGTGAGGAATCAAGACATATCACCACTGCTTAAGAAGAGAATCAATACCTGCACTAATTCATACTTTGATGAGATTACTTCTGTGCTGGGCAGAAGAGAGAACAGAAGAAGAAAATTGTGTTTATATTTAATTAAATCGAACCTAAATAAGTCAATTAGTCAAGATCAAGAATTTAACCAAAGCAAGATTATCTTCCTAAAGCAAGTTACACGAGTTAAGACTATAGAAGCCTCCACATGTTTCCCTGAAGCTAACTTTGTCCTCTGATGACACAATACTAAATCAAGTATCAGAGGGGTAGCTATATTAGTCTGGATCTGTAAAAGCAGCAAAGAGTCCTTTGGCACCTTATAGACGAACAGACGTTTTGGAGCATAAGCTTTCATGGGTGAATACCCACCTCGTCAGATGTATACATCTGATGAAGTGGGTATTCACCCACAGGACTCTTTGCCGCTAATACTAAATCAAAATATTGCTAATGAAAGATGTTTGGAACAATAAAAAAGAAGTTGTACATCTTGGGAAATCATCATGACTGAAATTCTTCTTTTAATCTTTCAATGATAAATGAATGCTAGTCTTGCACAAGTAAACATCAGTGTTATAATATTAAAAGTAGTCTGATTTACTCCGATTAAAATATATCAGTATCCTTAGCTAACATCGACAGTTCTCCACTTGTGATACAAGCTCCTCTGCACCCCTGTCCATTCTATGCATTAATGCATTGGAAAAGTTCTTTGTCAAAATCCAAGAAGTCATCACCTTCTCCTTCTCCCTGCCTCTCGTTGAAATTCACTTCTGTCATGGGGCATACAGAAAGCTGTCATCCAATAATGGCGAGATAGATAGTGGGTTGTCTTTACTGCTCCTGATTGGTTACAAATTGTGCACACAGCTAGTCTATGCTGAAGCATCTTGTTCCTGTTACCTAATGCTTCCTTCCCCCCTGACATTGCCCCCAGTCACCAATATTTGTTTCACTCATCTGTTTAATCTTGTCTTTTAGGCCTTGATCCTGCAAACACATGTACACTTAACTTCATACACTTTATAACTGTATATGAACAGTTTCAGGGAGTTGGTCCAAATGAGACTATTCACAACCGTATAGTAAAGCACATGCATATGTGTTTGCAGGATCAGGGTTTTGGACTGTAAGCTCTTTCGAGCAGGAACTGTCTTTTCACATGTTTGTACAGTACCTATTACAGTGGGGTCATGGCCAATCTAGGTGCTACCTCAATATAAATAATAATAATAAATTGGTTCCAGCCATGAAATAATGTAAAATATCAAACCTAACTCAAATATATTGCTTAGCTGAATGCTAAAATAGGCCTACAGATAAAAAAATTACAATGTATAAGGTTAAGAATATACTTAAATACATTTTTAAGCTACATAACGCCTCAAATATAAGGGCACAGAATATACAAATGTTCAGGATTTATGATCAAAGAGTGGAGTAAATACAGGAGAACTAATTAAAAGAAAATAGTTACAAACACAAGGAGTAAGTTACTGGGAAAAGGAAATGACACAAAGGGTTTAACCATCTTCAAGAGCCAGCCATGGCCCTAATCCTCCAATCAGATCTACACATGCAGTCCTTTGGTTTCACTCAGAGGCCTGTTGACTTCACTGCGTTTTTTTCACAGGGACTTTTCTGTCTTCATGGATCTGATTATAGGACTGGGGCCTACATTTGTTTCCTGAGAATGATGGAACTAACAGGTATGGTTTAAAGTAAAACAAAAGAAAAAAAGGGAGATTAAAGCATAAGGTTCATGCAATCTTTGAAGTTCCTCTTGTGTGCTATTTGAGTCTTCCCACTCTGTTGCAGCTAATAAACTAGACAAGCCTATTTCGGGGGCTAAAATTAATTAACTAAGCGCAAATTCTTCTTTTAGTTACGTTGCTATCTGTTATGAGCTGATGTAAATTACTGCACAGAATAAGCCATTTGCAGTGCACAACATGAACAGGATTTTTATTGGCCTATAAAACCAAGGAACCATGCTACATATTCTTGAACACCATCTTCTGGCATCTTACCTATTAACTATTTACATAGATAGATATAATCAGGGTGCTGGACATACGGGTACTGGGGGTGTGGCAGCATCCCCTGTCTTGAAATGGTTTCCATCATATACAGGCTTTACAGTTTAGTTCAATGGTTTTCAGTACCCTGTTATAAAAATTGTTCCAATGCCACGGGACAAAGAGCTCTCATAAAAAATATCTCTCCTTGTTATGGAAATGGAATAATTTTAAACAACTATTCACAGAAATACGAAAAACCAAAACCCTTAATTTAACATTAGTCAAGGTTGCTTTCATCAATAAACTAAACCATAAAAAAATAGAAAATACAAAGTTAAGGATTAAAAAGTATTAAGGGTTTGAAAAATCAAACACTCTCAAGTTAGCAAATGCCAGGATGGAAGTTGCCAATTAAACCTTAATTAGTCCCCTTTTTGCCTATACCATCCTGAAGACTTGGATTCTATCCCTGCCTTTTCATATCTCCTGGAGTTAGCCAGGACAGCCCTCTCTCAAGGAAAACAGTGGTGGTCTCCACTTCTAACCAATTAGTTAGAGAACTCACTCATGCTGTGAGAGAATTAGATTCAAATCCCCACTCTGCTTGATATAGAGGAGGGACTTGAACCCAGGTCTCTCTGGTCTTAGCAGTGGGCCCTAACCAGTAGGCTATAGTGGTGCTGCTACAATTCTTCTACTTGGTATGAAATAGACACTGGAAGCTGGGTCTCATCGGTCAGTGCACTAACCAGTAGGCTATAGTCATTTTCACTTTCTATCTCTGTGGTCCAACAAATATTTAATTATTTGCATACAGGGGGACAGATTCAACAGGACATACTGAGAGCTACCTGCCTCAGAATGTTAAGCCCAGTGGTGGGAGCACTGTCTTAGAAGATCTGGGTTCAAGTCTCTGTGTGCACATGAGGCAGATGGGGATTTAGATCCAGTTTTTCTCACAGGCTGTGTGAGTTCTCAAACCACTGACTATTGGACAAAAGGGGAAACCAACATCTCCTCTAGCTGTGCTTTGTGTGAGTCAGGCAGCCCCTCAGCATTGGGTCCTGAGAGCAAAATAGGTGGAGCAATGCCTAGTTTGTAAATCCCACAGGGCTTAGGCATTAGTTAGGTGCCAAGCTACATAGGGATGTCAGGACTTAGGCAGATGAGTGCACACCCAGCAGCAGACATGTAAGCACTTCAGGGATCTCACCAGTGGAATTTCAGGTGTCCATAGGTACCCCCAGCATTAGGCAACCTAAATGTCAGACTTCAGTACCTAAAGAGAGGTAGGTACCTAAATCTCCCTGCTGAATCTAGCCCTCTGTGCCTTAATTATTAATATTTTCCCTGGCAATCATCCTCATTACAAGGCAAATTCTGTCTATCCCTAACAGAAGTATGATGGACACAACATACTTCTTTGGTGACTTCTTGGTCCCTACTCACTCTCCACAGTGCAGGCTTGGCCTCTTAAACAAATATTTTTCCCAGCATGCCTTTCTAGGGCTTGTCCTTTAAATCTGGCAGAGCCAAACAGCTGGAGCCCTAAAGTAGCCATTTTATTAGCCACTGCATCTTTCTCTCTTCCAGCTGGTAAGTACCTATTATATGTTCTTCCAGTTTTCCCTTTTTTTTTTTTTTTTACAGAAAAGATGGTACATTTGTACAGGGAGCATGGATATGAGGAATGTTTCCTACCCTTCCAAAGGCTGTGTAGAGGTTAGGCAGAATTGCAGCTTCTGTGCTCTTCAGAGTTGCACAAGGACTGCCCCAGCCCTACTAACCTGGGTCAGACAGCATCCCAAATGGCAAGAGTGGGGCAAGGTAGAGAGGGCTGCAGCACGCAAAAGGATACAGCAGTAGGCATATTGTAAGCTCTGGGAGCTATTCCTGAGGAAGAATACTTCCTACAGCAGTGTGCCTCTGCACTGCCCCTTACTAAATGCTGTGCTTAAGTGGCCAAATCTAGCTCAGAGTGAACCTGCTCTTTTTGAGGAAGCTAATTAGTGGATTCCACTGATTTATAGCATTTGGAGAAGAAAATGTTGACAAACTCATGAACTATCTGGTATTTGCTACCAATCCCTGAAAGGCAAACCTGCCACAAAGAAATAATAATAAAAAGGTCCTGATTGCCCTCTCATACCAGTTTTACCTCAGCCACTCCACTGATTTCAGTGGTGTCACTGCTGATTTACACTCGTAAGTGAGCATTTAAAAATGAGAGAAGGATATAGTCTATAAAAACAACACTTCCCCCCCACAGAGATGAAGAATAAAAGAGCTAGACTGACTTTGAGGCATTGTTTGGGGATAAAGGTCTATCACCTCTGACTCCATGTTCTGCCTGAATAGGTATACAATAATTTGAGGCAGTAAATATTGTCATAAACAGTTTGAAAGAATATTTTTCACAATTTTAGCATTTATTAACTCCTTGCTGTTTCTAGCAACACCTTGGAAATATTAGTTCAGGGAAAATATACATATAGTATGAAGCATTATAGACTCTGAATGTGCTTAAGTCTTATTTAACTCATGATGACTTGCAGGCTTGATTAAACAGTTGCTCTAATCATTTTCAGATGGATATGAAACTAGATTGAGGAGATTTGTAGCTGAAGGGTTTCCCTGATTTTGTTGTTACTGATTGTCAGGAGAACTGAGATGTAGAGAATGAATTAGAACTAATCTTATGCTCCTTTTCAATAGCCTACCCTTTCTAGATTTGTTATTCTGTATAACTTTAATTGTGAAACAAACTACATTTCCACTTTCAGGTTTCTTTAGTTCTTGGCTCTTAATATATTGATATTATATTTTCTTATCAAAGTCCTTTAAACTGAAAGTTGCTATGTATACCCTATTTATGCCCTCCC
Organism: Caretta caretta; assembly: GCF_965140235.1. Taxonomy (NCBI): domain Eukaryota; kingdom Metazoa; phylum Chordata; order Testudines; family Cheloniidae; genus Caretta; species Caretta caretta. Next base: position 71,331,714 of record NC_134207.1, read on the forward strand.
AATGAATATGGTACCTATTTATAAGTAAAAGGTGCTGTGTATGTCACCTGAAAACAGATTTAATCAATCATCTTTCTACCTTGTTTTCCTATCTTTTTGTTCTGAGCATGTGCATTTCAGGTACCAAATGGCATGAAGCCACTTCTTAGGTTTATTCTAGGGTAGAACAATCATATGTCTTGTTCTCAATATAGACCTGTAAGAGTAACTCCCCATCTACTTCTGTGGTAAAACACTCATCTGTCCTGATCTTGACAGCTTCCCTATTTGCTCGTGTCAAAACTTACTTCAGTGAATGTCAGCGGTTATGGGATATTTGGCATAAGTGAGTAGGGTTATATAAAAATCATGGACCAATTTAGGCTATGTAACTGCTTTAATATCTGTGCTTAATGCTATTTTCACTTAATACATACATACATATATATATATACACACACACACACACATGGTGTGGATTATATATATTATGAATATGATATATATATATATATGCTAGTGAGCATATACTAGTCAACCATATAATTATTAGGGCTGTCAAGTGATTTAAAAAGTTAATCGCGATTAATCGCACTGTTAAACAATAATAGAATACCATTTATTTAAATATTTTTGGATGTTTTCCACATTTTCAAATATATTTATTTCAATTACAACACAGAATACAAAGGGTACAGTGCTCACTTTATATTTATTTATGCTTACAAATATTTGCACTGTAATAAACAAAATAAATAATATTTTTCAATTCACCTCATACAAGTACTGCAGTGCAATCTCTTTATCATGAAAATTTAACTTACAAATGTAGAATTATGTGCAAAAAAATAACTGCACTCAACAACAAAACAATGTAAAACTTTAGAGCTTCCAAGTCTACTCAGTCCTATTTGTTGTTCATCCAATCGCTCAGACAAACAAGTTTGTTTACATTTGCAGGGAATAATGTTGCCCGCTTCTTGTTCACAATATCACCTGAAAGTGAGAACAGGTTTTCGCATGGCACTGTTATAGCCAGCATAGCGAGATATTTCCATTCCAGATGCGCTAAAGATTCATATGTCCCTTCATGCTTCAACGACCATTCCAGAGGACATGTGCTCATGCTGATGATGGGTTCTGCTTAACAACAATCCAAAGCAGTGCAGACCAACACGTTCATTTTCATTATCTGAGTCAGATGCCACCAGCAGAAGGCTGATTTTCCTTTTTGGTGGTTTGGGTTCTGTGGTTTCCGCATCAGAATATTGCCCTTTTAAGACTTCTGAAAGCATGCTCCACACCTCGTCCCTCTCAGATTTTGGAAGGCACTTCAGATTCTGCAACCTTGGTTCGAGTGCTGTAGCTATCTTTAGAAATCTCACACTGGTACCTTCTTTGCATTTTGTCAAATCTACAGCGAAAGTGTTTTTAAAATTAATAACGCGTGCTGAGTCATCATCTGAGACTACTATAACATGAAATATATGGCAGAATTCAGGTAAAATAGAGCCAGAGACATACAATTCTCCCCCCAAGGAGTTCAGTCACAAATTTAATTAACACATGATTTTTTTAACGAGCGTCGTCAGCGTGGAAGTGTGTCCTCTAGAATGGTGGCCGAACCATGAAGGGGCATATGAATGTTTAGCATATCTGGCTTGTAGATACCTTGCAATGCCCGCTACAAAAGTCCCATATGAATGCCTGTTCTCACTTTCTGTTGACATTGTAAATAAGAAGTGGTCAGCATTATCTTCCGTAAATGTAAACAAACTTGTTTGTCTTAAGCGATTGGCTGAATGAGAAGTAGGACTGAGCAGACTTGTAGGCTCTAAAGTTTTGCTTTGTTTTGTTTTGAGTGCAGTTATGTAACATGTCTAATACATATGCACACTTATTAAGCAGTTAAGCATTTGCTTAACTTTAAATGTGAAATAATCTCATCTAACAAAGCATTTAAGCACCTGCTTAAGTAAACAAAGCCTTAGAGACTTGCTGCTCCAAAGTGAAATTTGTTGTAGAAGAACCTGCTGGTTCTGGGTGACCTTGTACACTTTGGAAGCCCTGCAATGCTGCGGAAACAGCCTCAGAAACAACCTCACTGACCACTTGCCGGACAGCACTGCTGACTGTCCCACTAGCAAACACAGTCGACCCACCTGCATGTGTGGATACTTCCCCTTGAGCATCCCCTTCCCTCAGTCCATGAGGCTACCTTGGATGATCCAACACACCACCCTGGGTTTTATCAACCCCCGTCCTGGTAACAACCCCCTGCTGCAATGTTCCTACTCTTGGATCCCCTTCTGGCCCATGAGCTCCATTCAGACCGCCCTGTGCTGCGTTTGCTTGTCCCCTTTCCAATGAAGTGCATTCCCCCCAGCAGTAACCTGCTCACAGCAGGAAAAAATTGCAACCTGATCCCTCACACTTCTCCTTGCAGCACAGCAGCTACATGAGGCAGTTACTCTCCCTCGCTTCCGCCTCCCTCCAAAGGCCCGGCGACTGTATCAGACACTGAGTAGTTCCACGTGCCAACTCCCCCTCCCTGATTGCTGCTTGCACCCTGCCTCTGCCTATTCTTCCCTGTACCTGGGACAGAGGGGTGTTAGCCCCCCTTCTTCCCCCTCACCCTCCTGCGTGCACCTGAAGCCACGTGGCCTTGTGAGCCTGGATTCTTTGCCCTCTACAGCTGCCTTGCCTGCTGCATGGGACAAAGGGGCTCCCCACCCCCAGGGCTTGCACCTTTATAGCCTTCAGACCCCACATTCCTGGAGGGTGAGTCAGCGCCCCAAAGCTGACCACCGTTGACCTTTTGCAGCAGTCTCTGACCTCTAAAGCACAACTACTGCCCTATTTTGCCAAGCCCAGCCAATGTTTGCCCCACTTTAGGTGCGGAGAAGTCATTCTTTCTGTTGTCCATTGCTGGTGGATGACTGCCTTTGTTTGACAGTTGCCTCTCTCAAGGAATGTATTCTCCCTAACTCTCTCATGTTGGCTAGAGAAGACAAGTTATGCTTATATCTTTTTGTTTTTCCCTTGAGCCTGATGTTAGATGTGGGAGGTATATGAATTTACTACTCTTACTTTTCCCAGTCAGCTGTTTTTATTGTTACTCTTCTACCTTTTATAATTTTAAATGTGCATTCTCATCTTAATGGTCATATAACAGTATAGGTTCTTTGTTAGAAAAAAAGCTGAACATAATATGCGCTTACCTACCAAATGCATGGGAAATCACTCAGTTTGCATAGCCTCACAGTTCAGGCGGGTTTAACTGTGAAGAGAGAACCTTAGTCATTTTTCCATGATATAGAGTGTTGCCATCTAACTAGATGTAGATAACGCAGCAAGAATTGACAATTGCTGTTTAAGTTAAGAAAATAGAAACATAGGAACTGCTATGCTGGATCAGGCCAGAAGTTCACCTAGTCCAATATCCAACCTCCTGGGGCTTCTGAGGAAAGTGCTAGAATTGCAGTAATACATAATTATTGAATAATCTATTCAGAGGGAAGGATTCTTCTAATCCCTGTCAGTTTTAAATTGGTCCATGCTAGACCTGTGTATGTTCTTGTCTGTTTAAGAGTTTAATCTTTTTTTAATATTCTTGGCCTCTACAGTATCTTGTGGCAGGATTCTCCACAGATAAATTTTGCACTAGAGAAAAAATTTTTGGTTTTGTCCATTTTAAATGTGCCTTTTTTAACTTCATTGGATAGCTCCTTGATTTGGTATGATGGGAAATGGATAAGTAAACTATCGCTCATAACTTAAAACGGTGCATTTGTCCTTTTTAAGGAGTTATAAGAGCTGAAGATGGGCAATAGTCTGCAGTTCAGAGTACTGGCTGGTGAGGAAGTGAGAACTGTTGATAATCTGTACTTCACAAATTTGCTGGAGACTAGCCTCTAGCAGTATGGCCAAAATTAGAAATTGGACTATAAAATTACCTGTGCTCAAACTGGAAATCAATCTTCAACTTGTAAGTAACTGATACAAGAGGGGCTGATTGAAGGACAAAGGTTAATAGATACTTTGTGATGTAAAATTCACAAAGGGCCAAATCATGTAGTCTTTTCTCAGTCCTTTTTCAGGTGAAAATCACATTTATTTTAACTGGTAATCTATCAAAATCTGGAGATGTCCATCTGTTTCTAATCATAGATTTCAGTTACCAGTGTTTGTTCAGAACAAAATTTTCAGTCCAATAATAACACCTGTAATACTGAAATTAAGTGGGGATCTTCTAAAGCTCCCTGTAAGAGAAAAAGTGTATCTTTCCATGGTGTGTGTGTGTGTGTGTGTCTGTATATCTATATACACTTCCAGAACTTGAGTATAAACAGAGGAGCCTTACCCTTGAACAACCATAATTAATCATTTTCATAAAACTACTGCCATTGATAGTGGAAAAACAAGAATGACATGCAAATGATACTTGTTCTGCAGAGTATTTAGTTTATAGCTAAGCAAAAAGGATATGATGGAATTGACAAGAAGAGTAAAGGGTTGGCTGGCTACTCAGGAAGATGAGATTGCTAGATCTATTCCATCTATTACTTAGAGGATGATACCATTATAAATAAGTCAAATAAGATCAATCACCTCTTTTATTAGTTTTATAGCATATTACTGTTAAAACTATGCATTTGTACTGTATATTCTCCCAGGAACAATTGGCTGCATGTGATAAATCTGTTTTGAAAGGTGAATTAACTATGACTATGCCCAGGTTTTGCAAAGTTAATCCATAACCTACTGAGCGGACGGATAACTCTTTCTCCCCAATAAGGGCCATTCTACCCTCTTGTTGGGTGGGTAACTTCCTTTACATGGGCACCAAGATCCCAAACTTGAAATCAGAAACCTCAATTAAAGTTGCTCCCTAACACACCAAAATCAATTAAAATTGGGCTACTCCAACAACAAATCAATAAATGTTACCTCTTCAATAAACTAATGTCGGGCAGTACACCCTCCCCTGGCCCAATCCAAATAAATCAATCTATTCTGCCACTGCCACTGCTGTGGTAGCAGGAGAGAATTCCAACTCTTTTGGGGTAGTGTTATACTTATAAGAAGCACACAGGATCTTTATAGGGGAGAAGGCAACACGCCGCATTTATTGAGAATACAACAGTTAGCATATGCTCTTCAAGCACACACACACACACACACACACCCCATGCACACAGTCCCGCCAGTTGATGTTTATAGTTACCAGTCCAGAGTCTGGATCAATCTAGTGGCCAGCCAGATTGGTCACAGAGGGGAGCAGGGCTCTGTCGGTCGTGATCTGATGCTCCTGAAGTGTGGCAAGACAAACCCAAAGTCTCATGGCCAAACACCCTGTTCTTATAGTCTTTTTTTTTCTCTGTTCAAGGCTGTGTCAGTTTGTGACCTGTTACTTTTTCCTTGGTGTTATCTTTTGATGTTAACATTCCAAAACACCTCCGAGAGGGTCGTCCTGTCCTGGTTTCGATTTAATCAATTGTCTTGTCTTTAGGGGTGCCAGCCTCCACCTCAGGGTCCACCTGCCCTTCCTTCATTATGAATGCACGTTGATGGTTCTCTAATGTCGTTAAGTCTCTTCACTCCTTCCTTGACCATCTGGCTATAACAATGGCCTGTCCCTGCCTTAACATCACTGGCAGTCTGTCAGATGCGTTTCTACCAATGTCCCAGAGGGTCATTCCTTTCTGCTATTCAAAAAGGGTGGCTGATCAAATCATACATTAATTTTTATAGTACAAATATAAAATCCTGCTCCTACTGTAGTGGAGACTGATATTTTCTCCTTTTAAACTTACAGCTTTATCGGTGGCTTCAGTGGGGCAAGATCACAAATTCAACTCTTTGAGGTCCTGATGTGCTTTTACTGTAATTATATTATAAATACTTATCCTTGCAACCATTACCCTTCCCTGTAATTGCTTCTCGCCTCCTAAGAAAGGGCACTCATTTCTTTTGTGTGTGACTACATTTTGTTTTGTGTTTTGATTTATCTGGATTGACTTTTGTTGCTTATGTTGTACTAAGTCAATGAAACTTTTTAAAAACAATCCACATTTTTTCAGTAAGAGATGAACAGTTGACTTCTCAATGACCGTGAACTTTAATTTTAAGCCTAAAATCTGCTTTGTATTGTTTTACCTATTACCTTGTCTGCATTATAGCTCCTGTATTCATCTTGAGATGACAGAGATAATTTACACAAAAATAGAATGCTCATTTCTGCACAGGCTGCATCGAACCTGAAATCAATAAGAGGCAGAAGGAGCAACTCACATATCAATTACGCTTCAGAGAGTTGGTGACTGATGTGGGAAACCTCTAGTATAGCATAAATAAGGATTCCCATTTTTCTCAGTAGAGGATATCACTTAGCCACAAGACAAATGAGAGAGATCAGCAAAAGTGACAGATGATTGGCAGATATCTTTACAAAGTAACTACACCAGAAGACCTGTGGGAGGATTCTGATAGGAATGAATATACCTTGTTATATTCTTTCCTAACGGCAATCCACTGAAAGGATGGAATGAAATTCTATTATTTTTTCCTAAAATAGTGTTACAGAACTTGAACCAAAACCTACTTCTGAACAACCCCGAACTTTAAATGTTTTTTGAAATCCAAACCTGAATCCAAATTTTGCAAAATATTCCTGTTTATATTAATCTAAATAAAACCCCTCTATCTCAACACTCCCAAATTCTTGAGTGCTTATAATACATCTGAATATTTTTATCGAGACTGTCCTTCCTTATGATACGTAACAAGAAAAGACATTTTCTTTGGCATTAGCATTGAAGATGGGCCTGAAGCTAAAACTCTGGATTTATTCCATCTTGAAATTTGGGGTCATGGAAATCTGAAACTGAATTTTGTTGTGTGCCCCCCCGTCTAATCAAAAGTGGTGCAACATTTCTGGAAAAGTGGAAATATAAGTCGGGCCTTGTTCAGCCCCATACTCTTTGTATAGCCGGTGGATGAAGACAACTCTCAAATGCCGCAATAGACTTTTCTGATTGTCATGCCATCAACATATACTGCATTCCATTCAAACATAAACATTACACCACAGTTCACACATAGTTATATTTCCATTTATTCTACACTTAGAAAGGGAAATACAATCTCTCTTGTGCCACTGTGTGGTAACTTTGGATTACAGTTGATTTTTTTAATGTGCCAACTACTTTTAAATGAAATGGTTCATTGCAATTGATTATGTTAATAAATTAAAGTATGTAAATGCAAATGAGACGAGGGTTAAAATATATTCTTCAAGGAAAATATGCAAATAAATTGTCAATTTCAGAATACAAAATGCTAAGAGAGATGCTGAGGTTTCTTAGGTTCGATTTAATGTAAGTGTAACAGGGTGGCTTGTCCCCCTAAGGGCTAGAGGCTTGGGGCCAGCCAACCCTAACTACTAAGGAGGCACACCTGATCAGGGATCAGCTGATTCCCCTATAAAGAGCAGTGGGAAGCTGTAGGAGGTGATTTTTCAGAGAGGTGTACAGAAGCTACTGGGAGTGAGTAGGCTCCAGAAAAGAAACCAGGAATGTGGGAGTAAGACCCAGGCAGGAAAGGTTAGGGAGTGACCTGATAAGGTGGTAAACGAATGGGCTTCAGAACTTTATTTTGAATATTTGTGAATGTAATTAACCAGAACTCCAAGAAGGGTTGTGAATAGACAGAAGGGTTGGTGAGTTATTGAAGAAACATTTTAAAGGGGAAAATTAAAGCAGGGAGCCACTTGCAGGGCCATTCTGAGGCAAAGAGGGAACACCTGGGAGGTGGCCATACTATGACACTAAGCTGTCCCAGAGAGGACTTCCATGAAATGATATTCAATATAAAAGAATAAGGAGTAAGTATTGCTAACACTTTAGGGAGCCTTCTGAGATATGCCCAGAAGCAGCAAAGTGCACTGGAAAATAAGTAACAGCTGGGAAAATGGCACTTAACATAAAATGTTTGTCTGGTAACACTGAACTGACAGTGTATCAGGAACCTCTAGAAAGGAGAAGGACCATTTGAATTCCAAAGTTCTGATTAACCTGGATGTTTGAGATGCAGATGTCCTGTGAAGGTCAGGCCATGGAAGAGGAGCAATTGTTAATGGTCTGATGGCCTGACAGACATGCTATGGCAGCCAAATAAAAATCCATCATAACCTACATGTGGCTGGGACCATCCATCCATGTGCGCAAGCCCAAATAAGCTCTTCAGGGGAATGCAAACTTTTTCTTCTGTGTGAGATATGGTTGGTGAACATCATTTACCATCTGGTGAGGGAAGCCTCAGTGACCATAAGTGCCAGCCTTCATGGGGAGTGTCACCCTGTGCTATATGTATCCATTAGCCAGTCTGCTAGCAGAAGATATCAGGCAGCAAATGGAGCTTGGCCCCCTCTCAGCAGTCATTCAGCTACAAGCCAGAACCACAGGAAGAAAGGAGAACAACTGTTCCAAGTCCTGGATATACAGAAGCTTGGGGAAGGGAGCACAGGGCTACACAATTCAGGAGAGGATCAAATGCCAGTCTCACACCTTAAGCCTCCTTTACACTGGAAGCCAGGGGAAGGCCAGACCTTCTGCACACCACAGAGTGATCTGTTTGCCTTACAGTGAAAGTACACCACAACAGAATGTGTATTTTTATGAAAGGGCTCTAGGGTGAGAAAAGATCTAGTGTGAGGAACTCAAGCCCCATGACGAACAGGTGAAGGCACACACAGTTTAAAAGAGTTGTGCCAAACATCCACCACTACGGTCAAGTGATGGTAAGGCCTGTTATATTAATAATAATCATTCCAAAGCAAGTGACAGTGTGTATCTGCCCACCTAAGATTAGTGGGAACACTTTGGGATATCACCCACTTAGCATTTCTGTTCTTTATTTCAATTGATTATTGATGTAGGGTTGGCTAATTATTTGCAAATCCAATATCCTTGATTAGGTATCATGCCTTTTCTTTTTATGCCTGATTCCTAAATAGAATCCTTTCTCAATTTCAATCTGCCCTTTTTCTGAATCAAATGGTAGTTTCTTTTTGAAGCTGGTTGCTCCTTGATTCCTTTAAATCACAGTGGGACAGTATAGTCATTTATTCACTGAATCACTAAGTGAAGGTATTCAGAGTAGTAGCCGTGTTAGTCTGTATTTGCAAAAAGAAAAGGAGTACTAGTGGCACCTTAGAGACTAACCAATTTATCTGAGCATAAGCTTTTGTGAGCTACAGCTCACTTCATCAGATGCATTCAGTGGAAAATAAGTGAAGGTAATATACATTAGCTGTTGAGTATTATGCGAGATGACCCACAAGCAAAAGGGATGGGACCTGCCATAACCCAAAGAGCACAAATCCAGGGCCCATTGATCCTAAGGTGGGTCACATAATCACTTAGGAGGGAGAAGCAAGTAGACTCTACGATTCCCGGGAAGCAGAAATGCACCAGAACAGGCTCAAGCTAGAGCAACATGCACCATGCTGTCATGAAAAACAGTCTGCAGCAACAAAATGGCCATCTTTGTAGTTTCTTCTGTCAAGATTCTAATTTTAATGTATTCATGGATTCACAGATTCTAAGACCATTATGATAATCTAATCTGGCCTCCTGTATAGCACAAGTCATAAAACTTCCCTGAAATAATTCCTAGAGCATATTTTTTAGAAAAACATTGTGATTCTACAAACAGGATATGAAGCACACTCTGAGAGAAGGAGCTCCATTGTGGAGTTTATATAAATAGCTTACCAAGTCTTTTATTTCGAAAGCAAACAGAGAGACAAACAAATGTAATAATCCTCTCTTTGATTTATTTATATAGCAAGAATGATTACTGAGCTTTTTGATTAAGGTTAAATAAGCTGTATGAATAAAACTGAGTTGAAATACTTCTCTTTCTCTTAATGAGCACCCATGTACAAAAATGATTTTCTGCCTATCAGAAACAAACTTTTCATATAAACACAATTCTGGAGGCAAGGACCAAAATGTGGTAGTGATATCTTACAAATCCATGGAAATATCATGTTTATGTGTTTTTTGCCTTGAGTGAGAATTTTTCTTTACAGTTCTAATCATGAAAACAAAATTACAGTGACTTCATTTACAGTCACTGCTCCTCACATTGGCCCAGATTTAGCCACATCAGTAGGGGAAAGCAGAATCTCAATCACATAGAATGCTACAGTAAAGTATTTGCTAGAGATTCAAACACTTCAAAGATCGCTTAAACCAGATTTAATTCATCATGGTGACTCAGGTTGGGCTTTCAACTAAGCAGAATAAAAAACCCTTCTCAAATGATGACTTAAGGTCCGTGAGCCAATACAAGAAAGAGTGATATGATGTACAGCAGCTGCAGTAGCAACAGTGACTAAGGGGAAAAGACATTTTTATAGTATCAGTAGCTTTCCAGAAGGCTAAATGGGGTACCTGTTGGCTTCACATTGGCACAGAAACCCCCCCACAATTTGTTTTCTAGAGAGGAATTTTCAATTGTGGCATAGATTCACACCCCAGCTTGCTGCAAACTAAATGTACATGTTGACAAGCCCTAGATGTCCAGAGAATCACAGACTATGCTGAACAACATGCTGAGTATCAGAAGAGAAAATAGAGAATGAACTTGAAACCTACTCCTTCCTGCTGACTGCTGTTGTGACCATAGTCTTATATGTAGCTATTGAAAAGAGCTGGTAAATTTTTTTGTTGTAAATGAAGTATTTTATGACTGTAGCCTGTTTTTCTGCTTGCAGACTGATTCTGATTTCTGTGAACATGTCTGTTTTGAAGTATTCACTGAATAGTTTATACAATTGATTATCAGCTGATTGGGTTTTCTCACATTTCTCACTTCAGTTACTTGTTCATGGTGTCTGGTTGGTTATTTAAGTTATATCATCTTGGTTATTCTCTATGATCAGACGAGTGAAACTTTCTAAAAACTACAAAAAAAATGACTGATAAGTAATCTTGCTCATGCACAAATTCCCTTGCTTGTGTGCAAACCGAGAAAAGCCATTCCCCAACCATTTGAACAAAATCCTGCTGATATCCTGTTTGAGGACAGAGTATAATAAGAGGTCTGAGAAAAGATGAACTGTGAAAATTACAATTCAAAATAGATATTCTAACAACCAGTTCTAATATTGAATATAGCCATAAATTTTCTTGCCTTCATGAGAATCAGAGCTTTAGAAATGATACCTGTTAGTGAATAATATACACTAACAGGTATCATTTCTAAAGCTCTGATTCTCATGAAGCCACAAAGGGCTGTAATACCCTGAAAACCTCCATCACCAGTTCAAAACAGAAACTTTCTTCCCTCAGCATGACGCCAGGCCATGGGCCAGCAAGTAACAGTTTGGCCCACCTGCTGGCCACAGCCAGCAACCCATGCTCCAGGTGAGATTGTAGAATCTGTGGTACTCAAACAGCATCTTGAGATTTTGCCAACCACCATGCAAACCTGGGCATGCCAATGCAACCTCAGCACCCTGGTAGCCGTTGTCCAAATCACAGGGGTCTTTGTGTCAGCAGGCTGGCCCAGCCAGTGTGTGTGTGACCTAGGCCTAGTAAAAACCTATCTCCAACAGCCCAAGAAACTAATACAGGGTACCAGGAAAGGGCCAGGGTGATTCTGGAAAAGTCCCAGAACAAGGGGTGCCATCATAGTGGACCCTAGAAGGTGCCTTGCAACACTGTTGCAAGAGCTGTCAGAGGGGGGGAGCACATGGGCTTGTGCCAGTGAGGAGGCCAGTGAAATTGCCCTAATTTTTAGCCTTTGGCAACCATTCTAATATAGCTGGCGAGAGAGAATCTGAAACAGATAATTAATAAGACAAAGACACAGTAGAGACTGGTTGTTCACAGGATTCAAGGGAGAGGTGCCATATGCATCCTAGTGCTTCCAGACGCAGGCTGAGACTTCACTTTTACACAAGTTCTAGTTTCAAGGTGTACTAAGAGAGAGGGGTGGCCCTTGTTAAGCCCCATCTTTCTCCATCCTCCCTAATGTAGATCACTGAATTTTTCATGTCAGATACTGAAACGTTCAAAACTGAATGCACTTTTCGACAAGTGGTCTCCCCAGACATACCAAGAGGGGAATATTTACTTCCTTGCTTCATTATGTGATATACAGGCAGCCCAAAACTGCCATTAGCTTTTTTTCTGCCTATCAGAGCATAACCTCATATCTAATTTGGCTTTTTGGAAAGTGCAGTATTAACTTTCTGTTGATAAGACCCTGTGCCCTGAAGCCCGCTTCAGAAAAGATTGCTACTGGGAATGTTACATTTAAGAAAAGGAAATAGACACATTTGAGATAAGGGCTGAAACTTGTGGCTTTGTCAAGGCATTACATACTAGGCTGAGTGTCCCACAGGGAAATTTGCTTGACTGGAGTTGTGTTCACAAGTGAAACAGTCCTTATGAATTTCCTGATGTTGAGATGCAATGAAAATCCTCTGTCTCCTCATTGTTTTCTTTGGGTAATTTCATCTGCAAACACAAATTTGGCTACCATCTCTATGCGGACAACTCATCCGCATGATTTAGATTTACCACTCTACTCCAGACCTGTCTCCTCTGTCCAAACTAAAATCACAGGCTATCTAACATCTCTAATAGCCACTTCATTGACAACAGCCAAGTGAAAGGGCCCCTTCCACTCAGGGGTGCCAGCTAGCAGTGTATGTTGGTACCTCTGAAACCAAGAAGAACTATGTGAAATACTGAAGCTAAGAGGGAAATGTTGAACAGGCCCCAGAGAACGAACTCTAGCTCAGGTTTGGAATTTTGTGTCTCAGGAAGAGGTGCATGTCTCAGTTCAGGCAGAGGGCTAAACTGTCCCCCGTGAGAGGATAATTCCTGAGCGGTAAACAAACCAGTCATTGGGGAAACTGAGGCATGGACACATCTTGACACCTTCTTAGGCTCACTGAAGGACTTGATCCAACAAAATCAGCTGGTGCTTGAGGGATTGTAATCTAGCAAAGAGCTCACTTGACCAGATATTTATGAGGAAATATATAGGTTTAGTATTTTCCAGGTGTTGCCCCAGTATTGAGAATAATTAAAAAGACCCTCTAACATTTTGTACACAATGCTGATGAAGGTGCCCACAGCTGATAGAAAAGCCGATAAACATCAGTTCTTTCAATTTCAGTCAAATTTGGGCATACCACGTGTGAGCATGGACTCAGTAAATCACTATGCAAGATCAAAGCAATAAGGGAAGTACACAGGTATTACATTGAATTTAAAGTAACAGGACTATAGACAAATTATTTTGTCTTCTTTTTGACATGACAACTAATAGGAGAGATACATATTCTGTTAATATTTTATGAGGAGAACAACAGCTGTGGCTACTTTTTAGTAACAGTATCACAATTTAGAAACAGACTGAAACATTTCTGAGGTCTGCTTTACAATATGAAACTACTGTGGTTGATGGTTAAATCCAGATAGTTATATAAGCTATACTCTATTTACTAGGCTACGCTACATGAGGTAACCATGCAACAGATGGCTTATATGTGGTATCCATATAATACCCATACTAAGTACAAAGGTCAAAGTTACCATGCATGAAGGATTTATACTAAAAATATATGCCTTATTTCCAGTCTGAATTTGTCTAGCTTCAACTTTCAGCCACTGGATCATGATTGACCTTTTTCTGCTAGATTGAAGAGCCCATATTAAGTATTTGTTCCCTGTTGTCAGGAACAGTGGGGTCTTGAACTCTGGTCCCCAGGATTCTTGGGAGCTAGGACGGGCCAACCTGCTACCCTGTACCCTGATAATGGTTGCCAGAATAGAAGTTGAACCCTGACAGAGGACTTCAGTCCTGGAATTTAACTGGCAGAATGCTGTAGGGTCCTGACTGGTTCACAGCTTTTATATAAACCCAGCACAGAACAGAGAAATTGTCCATGCAACTGGGGGATCTCCCTACTTAGGGCTGCTTCCCATGCAAAGACAATTAGCTCAGGGAAATATAAGGGGAGCAAAAAGACATTCAAGGGGACAGCATCTTCTGATTCTATGAATGTTGGATCCTCCTGCCTAGGGGGCAGGAGATGCTGGTAGCTTGATGTAAGTGAGCGTTACGCTAAGACATAGCTTGCTAGAACGCATGTTATTTTTGTTTGTTTGTAACCCTTTTCTGCCTTTTTTATTCTTGCTTGGTATCACTCAAATCTGTGTTCTTTATTAATATATTTCCCTTTGTTTTACTAGAAAACCATTTCAGTGCTGTTATATTAAAGTGTGAGACTTCAGCTAATGTAACAGAGTGGTGTGCGCACTGTCTCTTTAGAGGCAACAAACTTAAGTTTCTGTGAATGCCTAGGGAGAGGTACTGAACACTGCAGAGACACATATTTGAGGCAAGGTTTTGTCTGGCAGTTTGCTGGTGAGTTGGCCAGACTGGTGTGCCAGGGAGCTGTCACATAGGTTACGCTGCAGCAAAGCTCTCTCTTGCTGAAGCAGAGTGACTTACAGTTCTGGGCACCCTGGGGAAAGCATCACAGCAAGTTGTTTACGCACTGATTTAAAAATCTCTAACTTTTGTAGCTTCTACTGTTGGGTTTAATATTTCTAATAGCCTTTGAATGATCATGCAGAGTATCCAGAATGTTTGTGTTTTTGTTTGTAGTAACAGCATAAAATCTATCTTTTTTTTTCTTCATTTGGTTCCAAGTAGAATCATAGAGCATGCTGTTGGCAACAGAGGGCAAAATAGTTTGCATCAGTTGAATTCCAAGTTCTTGTTGAGAACAATGGGATTTACAAATCACATCTGGTCCTTTCTGCCCAGTGATACACCGGGTCTGCTTGTGTCTTGTGGACCTGAATCTAGAAAAGCGCTCACTTAATGAACTTACCCCTGATTTACAGAGTTCAGATGTCATACCGTATGTGTGTGTGAGAGAGACAGAGATGGAGTGGGACAGGGATTCAGCCATCTGCACAGCTTTTTACTCCTTTTCCACGTACCCTTAGGCAGAGAACCCAACCCAACAGAGAACCCACTAAGGGGTTAATACTGCCACTGAAGAGAGTGTGCCAACACTTTTAAGGGAGGGGTCCAGGAGAAGCTCTGTCAACATGGCTCCACCAGAGTCCTGCTAATGGGAAGTTGCGGGAGAGATACAAGGGACCAGGAGGCAGCTGAAATAAAGAAGGCCTTCTATACACATTGCCCTCTCAGGGGAACCACATGTTTTGGGCAGCTGAACCACTTGTATCTTTTGTAGAGGGGAAAATCTGCCTGCCTCCTTTCCCCCCGAATTAAGAAGTTTCCTGGTCCCTATGTCAGGTTCTTTGCAAAGAGGTAAAGCTTGGTTGAGAGAGCTTTATACATAAACATATTTATATCTTTAAAAATAGTCTGCTATTAAGACAATTGGAATTTGATGCACTTCACATTTAGGCCTTGTCTACACTGGTGGCAGCATGAAGTATAAATGTAGCTACACATGGCAATGAAGAGTAGGCTGCATCCATAGTATGGTGTTTAGCATGTGGGAATCATAGAATATCAGGGTTGGAAGGGACCTCAGGAGGTCATCTAGTTCAACCCCCTGCTCAAAGCAGGGCCAATCCCCAATTTTTGCCCCAGCTTCCTAAATGGCCCCCTGAAGGATTGAACTCACAACCCTGGGTTTAGCAGGCCAATACTCAAACCACTGAGCTATCCCTGCCCCCCATGAAAGGCTCTGGCAAGAAGGAGGCGTCAGGAGACTAAAATAGCAGTGTAGGTGGAAAGGCACTGCTTGGGCACATAGAAAGCCACGCAGGGTATGTACCCTAAAGTTTTGGTGCGTCTATACTCTACTTGCCTAAGCAGTGCCTCACAGCTGTTTAAACCCATGATAAAAGGGCATGAAATGTATGTACTCCACAGGTTGCTGTAAAGTGTAGAGAGAGCCTTAAAACACAAATACCTGGTACACTGATTTACGGGAAGCAATGCAGCATCACAAGTTGATGTGTTTTAACATTTCAGAAATACGTTCAGGTTAAAATGAGATCAAATGGCAACTAAGACACTGCCATCCTGAGGGGTTGTGTTTTTTTCACACAATAAGAACTAACCAGAGATTTTAATGGGAAACCATACATACCTGTTGCTACGGAACTGAAACGGAAATTGAAATATGGAAGGAGACTGGTTCTGAGTTTGAGTTCTGTTTCAGAAACTTTGCTTGAAATCTTTAACCCCATATTGAAAAGGGCATGTTATGAATATCCTTTTTACTTGTAACCACCACTCATCAGTGCACATGCGCGTATACGCATGCATCTCATTTAATGATACACTAACAAGAAAACAGAGGACAAGAAGAGGTGAAATTAAAGGATGGCATTTCCTAACTAGTTTTCCCTGCCTTAATGTAACTACAAGGCTGAATGCCTAGGGATGCTTCACAGCCCTTTGATCTGAGAACCAGCTGGGAAGCAGTGCCTCCCTGGTGGCTATGCAGCAAGTATTCCTTTTCCTAGGCCTCTTTTTCTCTCGAGTGCCATGAGTGGTAGCCAGAGCTCCTCTTTACTTTCCCCATGACAGTGCTTCCCCAGATCAGTCACTGCAACCTGCTGTTCGGAGGAGGAGGAAGCACACATGCATGCTCTGCTGTATGAGGTGCTATTGGCAAGGAAGGCAGACAGGGCTACGGTCTGGATTGCAAGTGAAGGGAAGACAGTTAGGGTTGCATGAAGAGGTGCCTGAAGAGAACTGGAGGAATAGGTCAAGGGAGTTTTTAAAAGATGCCAAGGCCTGGGTAAGCATCTAAACTAATGGCTGATATTGATTTGGATATCCTACAAGAAGTTCCAGTTCCAACCTTTTGAAGCTCTTCCCCATCATAAGCTAATATATTCATATGTTTTTTACCTCTTAACTGCCCAGCTGGAACATATGGAATGACAGAAAAAGGGTGTTTCTGTTCTCTTGAAATTACTCTTCAAAGAGTATGCCTGTGGCAACAATATGTCAGTGAGTGTCTGGACACTTTATTAAATCTCATGACTTTCTTTTCATATTTATTAGTATTTCTATATTCTGAAGGCTTGTCTTCTGAGATTACTGTACCCAGTCTCTTTGTATCTTTCCGCCACATTCTTCTGAGTGTTCAGTTGACTTTAGAAGCCATGCCAGAGGAAAATAAGACAGGCTATTTTTTCGTATGGTATAGCCATCCACAAAATCTGTGGTTTTCATTTGTTTGAACAAAGTTGAGCTTGATGCATGTTCTTAGTCAACCATTCACTGCTAACTCTGAGTTTTGTAAAAATTTCTTCCTCTACTGTTTTAACTATTCAGTTGAGACTGTTTGTACTTTTATTCAGTTGAGACTGTTTGGCTTTTTTTGCTCACTGCCCATCAACTTGTTTTCACAGCCATTACTATACTTAACTGTGTGTGAAACACATTCCATCTGCTTATAGTTCAATATATTTTAATTGGATGCGTCATTGCTTTAGAGCCAGTAGTCACTTCAAAACTACAACTAGGTTTGAGTTAAGGAAATCTCAGTTTCATATCTTCCAGAAACGCATCCAGTCTTGACTTGTTTCAGAGTAACAGCCGTGTTAGTCTGTATTCACAAAAAGAAAAGGAGTACTTGTGGCACCTTAGAGACTAACCAATTTATTTGAGCATAAGCTTTCATGAGCTACAGCTCACTTCATTGGATGCATACTCCAAGTCTTGACTTGGAGACTTCAAGAGGTGAAGAATCCCTTGGTAGTTTGGTCCACTGGGCAATCACCCCCATGATTAAAAAATGTGCTTAATTTGTAATTTAAATTTGTTTGGCTTTGGCTTCTGGCCATTGGTTCTTGTTTTTTCTCTACTAGATGCAATAAAATGAGTTGCCGGGTGTCTTTTCTGTTCACTTTTCTTTGCTGTCTACTCTATAACTTGTGAAAAGTTAAAGAAATTTTGAAAAGTTAGCGTGGGGAAAGGAAAAATGAGAAGGTGAAACTCCTTCTGACCTCTCCCGCCCAAAACCAACCCCCTAGATCACAGAATCATAGAATCATAGAATATCAGGGTTGGAAGGGACCCCAGAAGGTCATCTAGTCCAACCCCCTGCTCGAAGCAGGACCAATTCCCAGTTAAATCATCCCAGCCAGGGCTTTGTCAAGCCTGACCTTAAAAACCTCTAAGGAAGGAGATTCTACCACCTCCCTAGGTAACGCATTCCAGTGTTTCACCACCCTCTTAGTGAAAAAGTTTTTCCTAATATCCAATCTAAACCTCCCTCACTGCAACTTGAGACCATTACTCCTCGTTCTGTCATCTGCTACCATTGAGAACAGTCTAGAGCCATCCTCTTTGGAACCCCCTTTCAGGTAGTTGAAAGCAGCTATCAAATCCCCCCTCATTCTTCTCTTCTGCAGGCTAAACAATCCCAGCTCCCTCAGCCTCTCCTCATAACTCATGTGTTCCAGACCCCTAATCATTTTTGTTGCCCTTCGCTGGACTCTCTCCAATTTATCCACATCCTTCTTGAAGTGTGGGGCCCAAAACTGGACACAGTACTCCAGATGAGGCCTCACCAATGTCGAATAGAGGGGAACGATCACGTCCCTCGATCTGCTCGCTATGCCCCTACTTATACATCCCAAAATGCCATTGGCCTTCTTGGCAACAAGGGCACACTGCTGACTCATATCCAGCTTCTCGTCCACTGTCACCCCTAGGTCCTTTTCCACAGAACTGCTGCCTAGCCATTCAGTCCCTAGTCTGTAGCTGTGCATTGGATTCTTCCGTCCTAAGTGCAGGACCCTGCACTTATCCTTATTGAACCATATCAGATTTCTTTTGGCCCAATCCTCCAATTTGTCTAGGTCCTTCTGTATCCTATCCCTCCCCTCCAGCATATCTACCACTCCTCCCAGTTTAGTATCATCCGCAAATTTGCTGAGAGTGCAATCCACACCATCCTCCAAATCATTTATGAAGATATTGAACAAAACCGGCCCCAGGACCGACCCTTGGGGCACTCCACTTGATACCGGCTGCCAACTAGACATGGAGCCATTGATCACTACCCGTTGAGACCGACAATCTAGCCAGCTTTCTACCCACCTTATAGTGCATTCATCCAGCCCATACTTCCTTAACTTGCTGACAAGAATACTGTGGGAGACCGTGTCAAAAGCTTTGCTAAAGTCAAGAAACAATACATCCACTGCTTTCCCTTCATCCACAGAACCAGTAATCTCATCATAAAAGGCGATTAGATTAGTCAGGCATGACCTTCCCTTGGTGAATCCATGCTGGCTGTTCCTGATCACTTTCCTCTCATGCAAGTGCTTCAGGATTGATTCTTTGAGGACCTGCTCCATGATTTTTCCAGGGACTGAGGTGAGGCTGACTGGCCTGTAGTTCCCAGGATCCTCCTTCTTCCCTTTTTTAAAGATTGGCACTACATTAGCCTTTTTCCAGTCATGCGGGACTTCCCCGGTTTGCCACGAGTTTTCAAAGATAATGGCCAATGGCTCTGCAATCACAGCCGCCAATTCCTTCAGCACTCTCGGATGCAACTCGTCCGGCCCCATGGATTTGTGCACGTCCAGCTTTTCTAAATAGTCCCTAACCACCTCTATCTCCACAGAGGGCTGGCCATCTCTTCCCCATTTTGTGATGCCCAGCGCAGCAGTCTGGGAGCTGACCTTGTTAGTGAAAACAGAGGCAAAAAAAGCATTGAGTACATTAGCTTTTTCCACATCCTCCATCACTAGGTTGCCTCCCTCATTCAGTAAGGGGCCCACACTTTCCTTGGCTTTCTTCTTGTTGCCAACATACCTGAAGAAACCCTTCTTGTTACTCTTGACATCTCTGGCTAGCTGCAGCTCCAAGTGCGATTTGGCCCTCCTGATATCATTCCTACATGCCCGAGCAATATTTTATACTCTTCCCTGGTCATATGTCCAACCTTCCACTTCTTGTAAGCTTCTTTTTTATGTTTAAGATCCGCTAGGATTTCACCATTAAGCCAAGCTGGTCGCCTGCCATATTTACTATTCTTTCGACTCATCGGGATGGTTTGTCCCTGTAACCTCAACAGGGATTCCTTGAAATACAGCCAGCTCTCCTGGACTCCTTTCCCCTTCAAGTTAGTCCCCCAGGGGATCCTGGCCATCCGTTCCCTGAGGGAGTCGAAGTCTGCTTTCCTGAAGTCATTTTAGATGACTTTAGATGTCATTCATTTGATTGTAGACAGTGGCAAAGAGAACAAAAGGTGCTGAAGAGGGAGACAGACTGAAAGAAACTACCAACAATTCAAAATTTTTCCATTTTGATGGAAAAACCAGAAAACTTTAAAAACGGAAAGATTTCGTGAAATCTTTAAGTTTTGGAAAAATGCAATTTTTATTTATTTTTGTCGAAAAAAGTTTCTAATGAAAAATGTTGACCATCTCTAATACAAAATTAAATGTCCATTCTGCCATTACCAAGCCCTGCTATGCATTTTACACAGTAAGAATTGAATTAGCAGGAACAAGAAAAGCCTGATACTCCAAACAGTTTATATAGCATTCAATAAATGCTGGAGAATATAAACCACACAGCAATGTGATTTGATACATGTAGTTAATATATCACTTGCAGGTAAAATGGAAGTAGGCTAGGCTTATCCACCCTTTTTATTGGGCTATCTATTATAAAAGAAACAACATTTGTCACTCTTGATAGCAATGTTTCAGTCCAAGATGGTCTGCTTGGGTTTTGCTCTTTGTACCTTCTTCATCCAGGAGCTTTGCATCTGTTCTCTGGTCAGCTCATTGGGGTGCTTCAAACAAACCATTAGGTCAGGGGCTGAAAATCTTGCCAGGGCAAGCAGATTTCTCCAACCACTTGTAAGCAGTGTCTCCTCTTTGGGCACATCTTGGTGTCCTGTGCACACAAACAAAGAAAAGTGACCTTTCTGTGCCACATCTGTGTATGCTTTATAGGCAGTGGAGTTAACTTTAACACAGTTGTCTCACCATTGCCCCTAGTGCTGGTTTAGCCCGACCCCTCACTTGCCTCCACTTTACCTCCTGACAGAGAACACCCACTCTTAGGAAATCAAAAGAACATGTTACCCAAAACTTTGAAAAGGAAAAGGATGGGGCAGGGCAGAGGGGGAGTCTCTCAAGGCACCGTGGCAAAAGTAAGTACTTCTCTTGTTATCTGAAAAAGTCAAAAGATTTAGCTTGTCAGAGCTTATCGACATAATCTATAAATTCTCCTGAAGCAGTCCATTCCCCCTAGAATAGGACTCAGGAGCTCATTTGATGCCGGGCTTTGGTTTCAGATGCTTCATTGTTGTCCTTCCAAATGAAAATCCCATAATCTGTCCAATATCTCTCTCTTACAGGCCAAAGAAAGTGGTCCTTCTTATAAACAGAGTTTTTTTATAAATCCAAGAACGTGAAAGCCAAAGGAAGTGTATTGCAAAAGAGCTGTGTCATAAATATAGACTATCAAATAATACTCGTACATGGATTGGAAGTTCATATACTAACTTGTCTGTGACATCAAGTCTCTCAGATTGTAATTGCATGGAGTAGAAACACACAATAATAGTATAAATTATGGTTGGCTTTGGCTCTGTTTTCTTTCGACAGTTCCAGCAAGGAGGTACAAGCCTGTAAACAAGTATATGCTTAACTTCAAACATGTGAGTAGTCCCATTGACTTCAAGTTAAGCATGTGCCTAAGTGTTTGTACGCATGTGCCTAAGCATTAAGTAAAATTTAATTTAATTAAATAGAAGCAAAATAAATATATTTCCATCAAAAAACCCTCCCATGTTGAAACTCTCCTGTGTATGGACATCTTTATACAACCAAAGCATCACCTACGTTTTGTGTTTGCACAGCATCCAGCACAATGGGGCCCTAGTCCCAACTGTATGCACTACTTCCGTAGAAATAAATAGTTTTGAAGCAAAAAAAGTAAAATTCATGCTTAACATTGCAGCGTGCCTCAGGGAACCATGTCCAAATTCCCATCTCACAATTGCATCATCAGTTATTCTGGTTTAAAAGCCAAAGTGACAAAAACATTTTCTTCTTTTTCCAAGTTAAGACATTTCCCTGCCCACTGTGATAATTAAAGGTTCTAGTTCCAGGGATATCCAAGACTCGTTTGCTCTTTGTATTACTACTTCAACTCTACTAAATGTGTTTGGCAGCTGTTTTCTGTCATCACATAATCACATGTGATTCTCCCTCCCTCTCCCCCACTTTTTGAAGAATTTAGCTTATTTAGCTACTCTTGTACATTTTAAAACATTGCTATAATGGCACAAAGAGGGATTGTTTTCTACATGATCTACAGCTAACACTTTGTGAGCCCTCTAAATCGCTTACTTTCTTTCAGTAATGTAAAATTTTATTTACCCCATAAATCAAGATGCTTTCTTTTTAATGTACAGTAAGAAACTATATAGGAACTGGGAAGCAGATTGATACGTGGGAAAGGAAGAGCAGGATGCAGAGTTACAGCTGGGAGGTAGTAGGCTGGAGTTACCATCTAGTGGACTTGTTTCCCTTTGCTTAGTTTTTCTGACTCACTTTTCTCTCTATAAATTGAGGATAAGACTTCACAGGAGTAAGGTGTATTCTGATTATGGTAAATGGGTTCAGACTCACCAAATACTTGTGTTTTATTTTATCTATTAGAGTTCAGAGTGATTGACAGCTCTAATCTTTGGGCAGACTGAGTCAAGACTTTTTGAAATAACAAATATCCCCAGGAATGGACAGGAAATAACAGAGTGATCAGATTGATCAATAAGACTTCAAGTCAGGTAGTCTCTTTACAAACAATGCAGTCATGTGGTCTACCCAATGATTTATTTAGATTTTGTAATTATTATTATTTCAAATCAAACTAAGTTCAATTAAATGTAGGCATTGAAAAGTACCTAATCTACATGCCCTGAAACCCCCAAATCTGGACTTTTTCAACAAGTGTGGGGAAGTTGAATAACAAAGTTTAGGGCTCCTTATGGAGAATGTGTCACCAATGACACTCTAAAAGTAAGGGAGCTCCAGTTTGTAAACCTCTGTAAAGCACAGCAGTGGTAAAACCTCATGGGGAGATAGGTGGTCTCACAACTAGGCACATCCCAGCTCATTTAGTGCTTTCTAAAATTGAACACATCTAGCTCCATATGGATACCCACAAAGTCAGCCAGTGCTGATCATGGAGCACTGTGTCGAGCAATTGTGGTCAGAAACTCCACTGAACAAATGAGTCTCCACTAACCTGTCTTTCTAGGTTGATTTAGAGCATAACCCCAAGTAGCCCAATTGCAGCAGGCTAATCTCATGATAAGAAAGGCATGTCAAATGAAAGCAACTGTCAAATGCATAGCCAGTATATAGACCTCGAAAAGTCATGGTCCTTATTGCTATGTGACTGCCAAACAGCAGCTTAGGACCCAACAGTATTCTTGGATATAATAAATGGCTGACACATACTTTAAGAGAAAGTAGTAGATATAATACTCTATATATCTTTCACTTGGTTCTCCCATCATCACTTCTGCTTTATCTAGATAGGGGCATAGATGAAGCTCAGTCTCTTCCAAATACTGGATAACATTTTTTACACTAGCTGGATCAGATGAGACAAGCAAAGTGCTAGGTGTCATCAGCATAGTGAAAACCCAGTACCATGCTTCTGTCATGAACCCTCTTCAAGTATCTATATGCATTCAGAACATGTGGGGAGACTATATGGAGTCCTGCAGAACTGCACCATGTAGAGCATTCACTGGGAAGTCAGCAACACTTCATGCTCAATCATACTGAAAGCATTTGGTAAATCAGCCTATATTGTCACAAGCACCTGATCATTACCTATTGCCTGGAAGGGATCATTTTCCAAAGCAACTAGTGCTCCCCCACCCCATGCAATATCCTGGTCTATATTTAGACTGTCAAGGGTGGAAGAGACCTGAGGCATCTAGATTTTCCACAAGTAGAGCTGGAAAAAAAGACTAATTGTCAATTTGCCAGAAAACTGAGTTTTGGTTGATCCAAAACTATTAATAAATTTGACAAAAACTCCCCAGATAGTTTTGGCCATAACATTTTTGGGGGACTTACTTGCCATTCACTAAATGACTGGAGGAGGTGGGGATGCTGCCAGAACCATCTTTATAATCTTGTACCCAGTTAGGGCACTTACTTAGGATGTAGGAGACCTGAATTTATTTTCCTCCTTTGCCACAAGTGGGGAAGAGATTTGAACTTTGCATCTCCCACATTGCAGGACAGTACCCTGGCATCTGGGATACTCACACAGTCGCTCCTGTTGAAGCTGTCACCCTGCATTTAAATAATTAAATAGTCATTCGAGCAGGGACAGGGAACTTGGATCTCCCACATTCTAGATTAGTATCTAACCACCAGGCTATACAGTTATTCTCACTGTATTATTATGAACGACTATGAATTACCACTATGAATGACAACAAACAGCCTTTTGGCCTGGGAAAGACATTGAGCTCCCATTTATATCAATGACAACCCTCTGTGACAAAATCTGATGCAGGTTGCTTTTCTGGCCTTCCTTCTTGAGGAAATAACACTCACTGATTTTTTATGACTATCTTGAAATTTTATTATCATCATCATTTGGATTAAGCTCCTAGAGGCCACAATCAAGGATCAAGGCCCAGGTGCATTTAAAATAAATTACTTTGTCTAATTTAAAGTCTATCATTGTGAGTTAGATTCTGCCACAGTGACCACTGCCTTACTTTACAAGTGGTATTCAACAGGTAGATAAGAAGAAGGCATGAAAAGAAGCAGAAAATAGAATCAATGGGACTACAGGTGTAATGAGGTACTACTCTATGTGAGTAAGGTGGAAGAAAGTGTTTTTTTGTGGTGACAGTGTCTTCTTCTACCTTTCAATATGCCAGATGTATATTATGAAGGAAGACCATTCTGCATTCCATAGATTGAGGCAATCATACAAAAACCAACCAAACAAAAAAGATTCCTCCCAAAAATAAAAAGATTTGAGCTTCCTTCACTTTTTGCACTTTCACTAGGTGCTTACAAATTGATTGTTTATAACTTGTTTCAGTGTCTTTCCAGGTATCAAAGTTAGGCTGACTGGTATATAATTTCCCATGTCCTCTTTGTTCCCCTTTTCAAAGATAGGTTCTGTGTTTGCCTTTCTCCAAATCTATGGGACCTCACCCATTCTCTATGAATCCTCAAAGATAAGTGATAATGGGTCCAATTTTGCTTCAGCTAGTTCCTTAAGAATCCTAGGATTAATTTTATCAGGCCCTGCTGACATGAATGCATGCAACTTTTTAAATACTCTTTAGCCAGTCCTTTTCCTATTTTGCCTTGTGTTCCATCCCTCTTATTGTTAATAGAGAAGTGCAGTTGGGAAAGTAACTGAAATACTTTCCTCATGGATTGTATTTTCCAAAAGGACAATCTACCCTAAATGCTCAATTACTGAGGGACAATTTACACTCATTCCTATATTTGCTTTCTACAACCAACTCTCTATATAACTTTTCATGAGTGATGTACCTGAGTATTCGGATTATAATACCTAAACTGTATTGTTTAAATTTATTCACCTTAATTTGAGTTATTGCTGATTGTGCACTATATGTATCTTATGACTTTTTAAAGCAAAGTTTGTATGGTGGATAATCTAAGCACTATACCCAGATGTACAGACACTCTTTTCTTAACCTGTGTACTGCATATATTTTTTTAACATTAGCTTTAATACAATTTTGAATTATGTTAAGTATCTGGTCACACTTAACATTTTTATTGAAGACTGAAGCAAAATAGTAATTAACCACCTCAGCCTTCTTGATGTCATCTGTTATTAGCTTTCCTTTCCTGCTAAGTTATGGACCTTCATTTTTCTCTTGTTCCAAATATATTTCTAGAACCCCTTCTAATTGTCCTTTAAGTCCCTTGCTAGGAGTAGCACATTTTGTGGCTTAGCCTTTTTGATTTTGTCCCTACATAGATATGCTGTTCTTTTGTACTCCTGCTTAGCAATTTGTCCATGTTTCTACTTTTTATAGGATTCCTTTTTGTCAATGAAAAGCTCCTGATGGAGCCATATTGGCCTCATACTATTCTTCCTAACTTTTCTTCACATTGGGATAGTTTGCAGCTGTGCCTATAATATTGTCCCCTTGAGAAACTGTCAGCTCTCCTGAACTCCTTTATCCCTTAAATTTTCTTCTCATGGGGCCTTACCTATCAGTTCTTTGAGTTTGTTAACATCTACTTTTTTGAAGTCGATTGTCCTTATTCTGCCATTCTCAGTCTTTCCTTTCCCTAGAATCATGAAATCTGTCATTTCATGATCACTTTCACCCAAATTGCCTTCAGCCTGTTAGTCATTTTAAACTTGATAATGACTATCTAAAATGGCTGGTTACTTTCTCCACCTTCTGAAACAAGAAGTTTTCTCCAATACATTCCATGAACTTATTGAACGTTTATATTTTGCCATATTACTTTTCCAAGAGATGTCTGGGTAGTTAAACTCCCCCATTACTACCAGGTCTGGTGTTTTGGATATTTTTGATATTTACTCTAGAAATGCCTCATTCACTTCCTCTTCCTCTTGATTTGGTGATAAATAGTAGATCCCTACTGTGATGTCACCCTATTGTTTACCCCTTGTATCTTAAGCCAGAGTCTTTCAACTGGTCTGCCTTTCACCTCCTTCTGGACCTCAGAACAAGTGTATATATTCTGGTTATGTAAAGCAATACTTCCTCCATTTTTTCCTGCCTGTCCTTGCTGAACAAGCTGTACCCCGTGTACTAATACTCCAGTCTTGAGATTTATCCCACCAAGTGTCTGTGATGACATCTAAAACATAATTTAGTTTATGAAGTAATATTTCCATTTCTTCCGGTTTATTCCCCATATTTCCTTAATTTGTGTATAGACATCGAAGATGTTGAGCCGATTCCCTCATTGTTTTACTTCTTGATGCTCCTGTGATGCCATTGTAATTTTCCATTCCCTACCTCCCCCAGTATTTAGTCCTCTGTTTAGGTCACTTTTTATATCTATCTGTGAGTTTTTCTCACTTACCCCCTTTGAACCTAATTTAAAGCTGACCTCACTAGGTTGGAGCAGTGTGTGGAAATATTCTCCCACTTCACAGTCAAGTCGAGCCCATCTCTTCCCAGCAGCTCTGCTTCCCAGAACAGCGTCCCATGGTACAGGAAGTCAAAAGCCCTTCTGTCAACACCATCTGAGTAGCAATGCATTCATATCCAGGATGTGTGTGTCCCTGCTTAGGCCCTTATACTCCACTGTTAGGGTGGACAAGAACCTCTGTCCCCAACTCCTTCACCTTCACTCCCAGAGCCCTGTAGTTAGTGCTGATCTGCTCAAGGTCATACTTGGCAGCATCATGAGTGCCTATGTGGATGAGTAGCCAAGGTGTAATGGTCAGAGGGACAGATGAGCCTCAGCAACCTCTCAGGGATGTCTCTGATGCAAGCTCCAGGCAGGCAACACACCTCCCAGGACATCAGATCAGGTTGGAAGATGGATGCCTCTGTCCCCATCAGAAGGGAGCCCCTGACCACCACCATCCTATGTCTCCTCCTCTTGGATGTGATGGTTGTGAGCCTGCCAGACATGGAATAAGTAGCTCCTCCTCCTCCTCAACCATTTTCGTCTACTTCTCTCCTCTTGTTGCCACTACAGCATGCCAGTTCTTCACCTCTATGGATGGGGAAACCGGGATGGGGGGTGGAGCACTGTCTACTGCCCGAGGTGTCCAACAGCCAGTCTCCTCTCCAAAGAGCAGCTGGTTCTCCTTCCCCCTATGGTGCCACTCTAGCCTTTTCTCACTTTTCTAGTAAGGTGGTAGTATCCTCCACCCCAAAATACCATTTACATGTTCATTGGAAAAAACTTGGGTGGCATGGAGCTGCTGAATAAGCTTCTGTCTTTCATTTTCTTCCCAGCCTCTGGCATGGGGCATAATCAGTTTGTCTCTTTGCCCTGGCAGCATCCAGCTGATGGGGCTGTTGGCTTCTAACCTAGGTTAGAGCAACCCTCAGGCTACTTTAAATTATCCTGGTGGTTGAGGCCTGTGTAGAGTGGCATCAGGATCCAGAGGCCACAAAAATGAATTTAAGCACACAAAACTGTTAAATCTTGGTTTTCAGAAGCACAAAAGACAAGTTGCTGCTCAATTGGCACCTCACCAGTTGCATATCACCAGTTGCAGCCGATATGCAAATCAGGAATGGCTTGCCTTGCTACTTTAGCTTCCAATCTATTGTTCTCCCCCATTACTGCAAACATGTAATTCTCTCATGTCTCTGTAGATGAAGGTAGTTCTACAGTAAACTAAGGCAAATGTCACACTATCATGCCCTTTTATGTGATGTTACAGTGAAAGCAATTGCAAAACTCCCAAAGATGTGAATAGAAAGAGATTATTCAAAATGTTCAAAAGTGTAATTATAACCACAGATATGAACGCTCATGCTAATACAAACCAAAATTATCATATAACCCTAATTAGTGCTGGGCAAGTGTAGTTCATACAGATTTAGACCACCACCCTACCTTTGGAGATATCAGAAAATTAGACTTTAAACAGAAATGCTGGAGCAATCTTAACTATGGAACAGCAACTCACCACCCTTTATCCAAAAAAAAAAACCCCAACCAAACAAAAGCTCATACACCTCTGGTGTGAAAATAAGTGTAGTAAGTCTGTGGAAACATTGCATCATTTTGTACATTAAAATAACTGCTTACCTATGTGAAGTACAACACTGCTGTACGAGTAATAAAATAACAACTTAGAACTAATAAGCCTATTTAACACATTGACTAGTCATTTATCAAACAGATTATTTTAAAGTAAATAATTCAGGAAAATATAGTCTTTCATTAGCTCTCCTCATCTGGTAGAAATGTTTTTGTTCCTTATAACTTTACAGCTTTGTTTATATGCCTTTACTTCAAAATACACTGAAACATGATCTCTCTCACACACTCTCACACACACACACACACACACACATTCTCATCACTTTTCAGGCATTTTTCCTGGGTTCCGTAACACACCTGTCCAATATTGTGGGAAACTGATGTATGCTAATACACCGAACAGCTTTCAACAATTCTAATTTACATATTATTCCCATATTACAAAATTTCCAGCACAACAGGTGAACCCAGGAATGCTTATCTGTTATCAAGGACTATGCACAAATCTTCGTCAGGCATCAGCCACTATATTAAACAAATAGTTGCTAACTCAGTAAGCGGTATATTTCTGGTGACCCAGGGATTTGATCCTAACCTTAGTCTGATTTTAAGGATGATCCTCAAGCGATAAATTGGTGTGTGGGTGCTGTGCTATATTGTGCTATTGTATAACAGTAAATGGAGAAAGCAAACTTCTGTTTAGAAAAGCCTCTTGTTGAAAACAGATTAGATATACTTCTGTCATTTTAGAAATAGCTAGCTCGATGTTACAAAGATTAGTAATGAAATGTCATGTACTTTGCAAAGCTAATAAGAGACATCACTGCATCTTGTAATGCTATATAAGGATGGCTGTGCTTCTTAATATGTCACTGAAGTTATGTGACTTGGGCAAGACAACAAAACCAAAAGCCTCACCCAACTCCCATTGACTTCACCCAAGTGTGACTGGTCCCAAGGCATTGCTATAATTAAAATTTGAACACACATCCTCCTGACTCCTAAACTGGCACCTTGTGCTTTGATTCAAATAATTTTTTTCCAGATATGAAATCCCTTTTCTCAATAAACCAGCATGATTCCACACACAGTCCAACAATTTTCCGAAGTATCCTTAAATAGTCCTTAAATAGGAAGGAGCAACTACTGCTAAACAGAAAAGGAGTACTTGTGGCACCTTAGAGACTTGCTTATTCTCAAATAAATTGGTTAGTCTCTAAGGTGCCACAAGTACTCCTTTTCTTTTTGCGAATACAGACTAACACGGCTGCTACTCTGAATACTGCTAAACAATAGTTTGTAGTGATTTTATTTTATCGTTATGACAATAGTAGAGGAAGCTGCCCTATGCCAAGTAAGAGGTCACTCACAATAAAAAATTTAAAATGTAAAAATGCTTTGATACTGAAAATATATGTTTCTGCACACTGACCTCCATCATATTACAATGGGTTTATCCCCCATCCTGGCTCTGAATGGGCTGATGTGGGCCTGAGGGGCCAATTAACCCACCTGGTCACACATAGAGGGTGGTCCAGGCCTAATTAAAGTCCAGCTGGAGGAGGAGCTGGTTGATACTATAAAGGCAGAAGTCTGGAGCAGAAGGGGGCTGCAGGATGACCATTCTCTTGGTAGCACAGAGCAGAGGAATAGGAAGGAGCAGCAAGAGTTGGCACAGAGAAGACTGTGACAAATCTGGTATACCCCCAGATGTTGCCTGGGGTTAAAAGGCACCTTGCTACCACCCACCCTTAGCATGAGAGAACCTTTTCTGTGCCTGCCAGGCATCAGCATTATGACTTCACCAGTTACAGGAAGCACAAGCACTCCCTTTTCAGCCTACACAGACTCCACTGTCGTCCTGTAAGCTAGCGAAAGGTGCACACCAAACACTGAGCCCTCTGAGCATCAACCTGACATGTTCAGACCATGGACTGCCAGATCACAGAATTCCCAGATTCTTGATTCCCAAAGGATCAGAACACTACAGCTTACCAGTTACACCTTAGAAAACCACTCCACTTACCACACAGCATTTATACTGAGTTATAGAGAAAGCAAGTGTACATTTATTTACAAAGAACAAGGATTCAAATGATAGCAAGAAGAAATATTGGAAACAAAGGCTAACATACAAAATAAAATCATAATGCTTTCTAGATCCTAAACTTAACTAACAGGACATTGGCATGTCAAAAAGAACAAAAGCTCACCCCAAATCATTCTAGCCTATGACAGGCAGGCTTAGCTGTGACCTCCTCTTCGTGATTTATAGTCACACTGTTTTTTGCCTCCTCAGTGGAAAGATCTAGAGTATGCCTCTGTCCTTACAGTTATAATCCAAAAATCCATTGTCTTCCCGTGCAAACAGGAACCCCCCCGCCGCTTGTGTTTTTCTGTCTAGAATCTCCCCTGGAGACATTGCAGTCACTCAATTAGCATTTTGCTCAGACTGTCAATAGGCATTAATTGTGAAATATACAATACTCAATTTACGTGTAGACAGACCCAATAGATAAACATCACTTGCCTGAAAGAAACTTATTATTATAATTTTATTAACTACAATAATTAAAGCAGCAGCTACCCAGTTTATAACAGACATCTTTGCAAAATTTCAGTATAGATTTGGCTCAGATTGTGGCATGGAGATTGCTTTGATTAGGATTTGCTTATTAACTCTGACAAAAGCAGTCTGATTCTGTTAGTTGTATTGGACATGATAGTCTATGATCATTTGAATGTGAAATTAGTGTTTCATAAGAGCTACCAGTTTTAGGAACTATAGATTGAGTCTATATAGATAGTCCTAGATATGAAAACCTGGTACTGTTTTAACTTAGTTTTAATACTTTTTATTTTAAAAGCCTTCTAATTCTACAGCAGTAAATCAGTGCCTGTTAAAATTGCATGCAATGCCTACAAATTGTTTTCCTTTGGCTCTCTTTATGTCATCTAGTCTTTATCCAGGTAATTATAGGACTGCCAGTCTGACACCAATCCCAAGATAATGGAGCAGTTCATATGGGACTCCTTTAATAAAGAATTAAAGGACAGTAATATGATTAATGCCAATCAGCATGAGTTTATGGAAAATAGATTCTGTCAGACTAACTTGATATCTTCTTTGATGAGATTAAAGGTAATAGTATTGATGTAAAATACTTAGACTTCTTCTGTAAGGCATTTGATTTTGTACCATGTGACATTTTGATAAAAATACCCTAGAATGATAGGAAATCAACAGGCACACATTAAATGGATTAAAATCTGGCTATCTGATAGGTCTCAAAATGTAATTGTAAATGAGGAATCATCATAGCGCAGATGTGTTTCTAGTGGGGTCCTGCAGAGATCAGTTCTTGGCCCCACACTATTTAACGTTTTTCTCTTGTATTTTGTGCTACTTCCTGGCTTATACAGAGCTCCTCAGCCAGTCAGGGTTGCAGAATGTTTCCCTCAATCAGGACCGATGGGGGCGGAACCCTTTGCAAGCTAGCACTTCAGTGGTTCCCTTCTGTGGCTGCCTAGGTGAGCTGCTAGGTGACGGTTGTGGCCTGAGCACTACCTGTGGGCTCAGGTCCAAGTTCTATGATCCTTCACATAGTGGTACCTTCTGGCCTTGGAACCTATGACTCTTTTAAATATTTCTTTGTCATTGTACTTCAGTATCGCCAATGTCTTCAAAGGGTTTCAGTATTATGCAAATTGTACAGGAACAGGGCTCTTAGTATTATGTAAATTTTACTCAAATCTCTTACCTTTTTCAGAACTTTGTCTACATGTTTGTGTATGAATATGACTGCCAAAAATTTGGTCACCTGACACAAAGCTAACTATGACTGACAGTCCGCATAGTCCAGGGCAGATCACGTTCTGCATCATGTCAACTAATCGTATCACTGATTTCAACTTTACAAGCATTTTTCCAGGGAGGATAGTGTTTGACAGCATTATAGCACCTCAGCATTTACAGTGAACATAGGACCTAAAATCCATTTGAACTTGCAAAATGGAAAACTGTTTCTCAGACCCTTTCTAAACAATCTGGCATGAGTTTTGGCTGGCAGTTAACAATATTTCAACCATCTATGCAAAATCGGTGATTGATGACTTTTCATTCTGAGCAATATGGTTTAAATATGCCAGAAACAACTCCTACTTTATAAACATGTTTCAGAGGAACAGCCGTGTTAGTCTGTATTCGCAAAAAGAAAAGGAGTACTTGTGGCACCTTAGAGACTAACCAATTTATTTGAGCATGAGCTTTCGTGAGCCACAGCTCACTTCATCAGATGTATACCGTGGAAACTGCAGCAGACTTTATATACACACAGAGAATATGAAACAATACCTCCTCCCACCCCACTGTCCTGCTGGTAATAGCTTATCTAAAGTGATCAGCAGGTGGGCCATTTCCAGCACAAATCCAGGTTGAGATCCCCACTGGCCTCTGTTTATCATTTTGACTCTGTTTCTGCCCATGGTATATCAAATATGGCGTGTTGGTTTATGCTCAGAAAAGGTCTTCTGGCCATTATGGGAAAGGGACAATATTTCGCTGGCACATATGCTTCTATCATTAAGCTGCCAGCCTGGACAAATGACCACTGATCTACTAAGAATGTTTTGTTTGTACTATTGAAGCTTGTAAATTCTAGAAATCAAGTATTTCACAAGCTGTTTATTAAACTCCCATTATAATTGTTCATCTGGATATCTTCTATAGCATTCATTCTTCTAGAAATCAAATCTCCATAATTTTTCATGGTCTATTATTCATTAATTTACATTTTCTTGCCTCTTTTCTGCTTGAAAGAGAAATTGGACAACACATTCTACTAGGAGATGGGTCTCTCTAAACGCTGTTCAATTATCTATTAAAATATATATTGAAGTAATTATCTTTTAAAATACCCAGCTGCAGTGCCTTTTGGTTTTCTGAAAAGCTGATCTACCCATTAGGGATAACATGTCTCTATTTGAATTAATTCTTAATCATAGGCTGCTAACTAAAGAAATTTGGTACTGAAATATACAGGCTTATTTTTCTGATTTTTTTCCAGCTGAAGTGTCACATTATGACATGTCATATTGAATCAGACATGAAGTGTTCAGATTATGGCATTTAAAATTATCTTATATGACTGCCTGGAACACATTGTAATGTGAAACATCATCCCAGAAATTCAAAAAGGTTAAACTTTTCTGACAGATGTAGTTTTAATCCTGGTTTCCTACAAAAATAAAACACTTAGATTAGATTAGTAATTCAAAGAGGGAGGGGACCTTGTCATTCACTCTTTTACTGCATACATTAAAATTATGATCAATATAAATATATTCCTAATGACTGTCACATCTCATGCTCCGTGAACTTTGTGGATTTCTAAGCATGACTATGTCCATAGTATGTGGGCCTGACCCTGTAGTCCCGACACTGAATATTATTGTTCATGTGAGTAATCCCATTGAAGTCTATAAGACTACTCATATAAGTAGTACTCAATGACTGGTCACCAAGTCACATAGGATTGTTTCTGCTCCATAACTGGCTGTTTCCCAACCCCTTAGAGAACTTTCGTGATCGCAGAATGAGAACATCAAGTGAAATACTCGCGTGAATACATATTCACATTCTCTTCTGTGAATGCTATTGCAAACCAGAAGTCACCTGTACAGTATGGATGTTCATGGAAAAGGAGGGAGAGGGAAAAGGTTGGAAATTACCAAAATGGTAATTCACTTATATGCCAAGGAATTTTGAAAATACTTCCTTAGTATTCCCTCATCTCTATATAATAATTATAAACTGCTTATTGTCAGATATGGAGCTAGTAATCTGTGATCAGCTTTCTAGGCTCATAGCTAATAAGCAAGATCATTCTCCACCAGGGCCCATTTCCAACTCCTACTTGATGCTTAACATTTCAACAATACCTCCCTTCCCCCACAAAAAAACAAAATCACATCACTTTTTAAATTCACAAACACATGGAGCCTTGCTGAAACTTTTCAAAATGTTTTTTAAATACTACCTTTCATGAATATATGCCAAATTACCTAGGTTTACTCAAAGACTAGATGAATTCTAATATCCTTTTTATGATTAGCGGTTTATTGTTGGGAAATACCTGTCTTTGCTGTTCAGACAAGTAATTTTTATTTTCCAGTTTGATGTTAAAAGAACATTGTGTAGATGAGGGTACAGTACTGTATCTTCCATTTGTCATATTCTGCATCATTTATGTTAGACTAAATGATGCAGAACTTTAGACTAAAGTAAAAAAAAAAAATCACCTCTAAAATAGTCTACATCTGAAACAAAAACCAAAATGGCAACTCTCTCTCCACGTTGCTCCAGGGGGAAAGGAACCAGAGTCCTAATTGTTACAAGGCTGCTACCTACACCCTAGTGTTTTGTTTCTTAATTATGATTTCTTGAAACAGAAGTTTTACATGTCCTACTTTCAATATCTTTCATAAACTGTCAAGAGCCTACATACTGAAGGAATAAATCACCCTTTTACATGTACTCCCAGTATCTAGAAGTAAAAATAGGTACCAAATAAAACCACAAGAGCCTAATTACAGACGATTATCTTTTACAAGGTCAATGAACACCTTGTATCCAACTCACAGAAACCTACAACAACAGAATTCCCCCTTCCCTGGAATGAAAACATAAGAGCTCAAAATTCATTAGTAGGGGGCATTTAAACCTGAGTAGAAAAGTCCTCAAGATTGCTTGAATGTAATAGACATTCACATGTCAATGTTTCCATTACATTCCACCATGTATTACAAAGGTTGTGTTGCTTATAACATACAGAGTTTATTAAGAGATGAAATGAGGACAGCACTTTGTGTTGTTGCATATGGGTGCATACTGTACACATTTTTCTAACAGCCAGTCAATTTAAAGCCTGATCATGGAAACACTTGCTACTGCCTGTAATCACTAGAGCAAGTAGGCCCATTGACATCAACATCTGTACTGTGCTAGAAAAAGAAAACAAATGGTTCTAAGTGGAATGGAGATATGAAAACTATATTTGAAGAACAAATGTTAGTGGGAAAAGAAATGACAGCCCCCCCTAAGAAACCTCCTTTGACATATTGAAGTTATCTGCAGTATTGCTATTGCAGCATCCCGGATTACCTGGCCTTATATATTTTTATTTAATTTTTTGAAATGCATTTATCATAACCCTAGGCACATATACCAAAGAAACATGTAAAATAATATGTATTGCGTTCAATAGATGAACTAATATCAAATGATAAAGAAATTTTCAATTACAAAACCAAACCACCACCACCCCAGAAAGCGCATAAAGGCAAGATCCTCAGGTTGTGTAAACTGACATAAATGAACTGAAGTCTGAGGGATTCAGTCCTGATTGAACAGGTGGGCTTTGCAACTTGCCTGGAATATCAGAAAACTCAGGGGTGAAATCCTGGCCCTATTGAAGTCAATGGCAAAACTCCTATTGATGTAAGTGACCTTAAGTCTCTGTCAAACCTAAGTGCTGAAGGTGGGAATTCCAGAGTCTAGGGCAGTGGTGGGCAACCTGTTGCCCGCGGGCCACATGCAGCCCATCAGGAGGGCCACAAGACAGTTTGTTTACATTGATTGTCTACAGGCATGGCCGCCCGCAGTTCTCAGTGGCCATGGTTCTCCGTTCCTGGCCAATGGAAGCTGCGGGAAGCAGCGACCAGCATGTTCCTACATAATCAGTCATTCTTTCATTCTAGATAATGCAATACACAAAATATATATGGGTATTGCAGAGGATCTGTTGTAGAAGTTAAAACAACTATTTTGACAGTACTTACTAACAAAATAATTATTTATTTTAAACTAAATTGGACCTAGGATATAGCATAAGAGATAATTTTCACATCTTCCAAAAATATTAACGTAACTTTTCCACAAGCACACATGTTGACGCATTACCAATCAAGCTCATTTTTCTTTTGAAACGTATGGCACCATATTGATAGAGGAAATATAATTTGGATTTCTTTAGCAATATGTTTCATGTTGAGATGATAAAATACCTTATAGACTCAGCCCCACCTTCAGCAGTTTGCTAACAATTTCCCAGGCTTCCTTCTCAGATTCAGTAGATTTAATGGATGGAAATTCTGACACCACAAGAGAAGAAACTGAGTCCCAACAAAGGAAATTAGTTGACAGTGATTAATACACATTCTCTCTCTCTCTCTCTCTCTCTCTCTCCCTCCCTCCCTCCCTCCCTCCCTCTGCAATCAGCTATTTTTGTAGTTCAACAATTTGCAGAAATTCAGCTTATGTATTCTGTAAACAAAATTGGAAACAAGCCACTAAAGTGTCTTTCGTAGCATAAACTAGATGCATCTTTGAAGTCTCCATCCATTAGCTTGTCCAATTAAGTTATTGTGCTAGCTTTGCAGCTCTTCTCCTCACAGGATAAAATGAAAAATATCTGCAGAGTAATTTCATTATTTAATCTTCATGTACTCTAAGTAATTGTAGTGCGACATCTGACAAAGTTTCTGAAGGTTTTTCAGTGATAACCTATCATGGGCAGAGCCAATTAAAACCATTTTTTTCATTTAAAGTGACTCTGAAAAGGTCCTTTTTATCTTTATTGTCTAAAATAACCCACTTTGCAACTTCAAAAAGAACTTTAGCTTCCATAGTCATTTGGGTTTTGGAGTGTGTGGTAGGTGATGGTGATGTGTATTGTTATTGGTACCTCAGAAGCCCAGTCATTGACAAGGGCACCATGTTACCAGGTGCTGTAAAAGTACAGAACAAAAAGACAGTCCATGTCCTAAAGAGCCTAAATAATGACGACTGTGGCCATAAAATGTGTTTGATTGACAGACAGAGATGTTGACACTCTTTATTTAGCCAGAGAGCAGCTGCAGCATGAGTAGTGACAATACAGGTTTTCACCAGACTATCATACCAATGTATTTCAAACTTGAGCT
Source organism: Caretta caretta (assembly GCF_965140235.1). Taxonomy (NCBI): domain Eukaryota; kingdom Metazoa; phylum Chordata; order Testudines; family Cheloniidae; genus Caretta; species Caretta caretta. The sequence continues at coordinate 71,369,480 of NC_134207.1, forward strand.
AGGCCAATATTCTCTGCACTGGTTTCAGAGGATGGTCAAGGCAAATGGATCCTGACTTGGTCAGGGTTTGGAAATGTGACCTTCTCATCCTATTTCTGGGTCAGGCCAAATTTTGAGTGCAAGGAATTGAAGGGATGGATTTAAGCAATAACAGTACTCTACTACATAATAACCTACTCAGACTGTGAACATTTGTGTGGGTATCAGGGCTAGGTATTAATCCAGACAGCATTAACACCTTCAGATCCTATTCCAACAGTTGTACTGTGGTGTTAGAGGGATCCAACCAGCGACAGAACAGCTGTGGAAACCAGGCTTCTTCATGATGGGTCCGGTGGAGCAGCTATGCAGAAGCACAGGTTGTCTGTGGATCTCCCAATAACTATTGATTTTGGGGAGGCTGAAACCCTTCGCAGTGGGGCAGTTCCTCCCTTCAGACAAACACACACCATGTAAGACTCCATATATTAAACTAGCAGTTTCCTACCCCCTATGTCAGAGAAAGCCACATGAGGGAGAATATCAATCTACAGCAGTGAGATGGAAAATGTATACCAAGTAAAATTATGGACTTCTGTTCCTTTTATGTCCCTTTAAAATTTTAGAGGTAATTTGATGTCACTGAACTCATGGGCAACGCCACAAAAGAGCAACAGTGTATTCTGATCACAAGCCAGTCTGGAGAAGAGCAAGGCCTTCTAGCTCTCTAGCTCCAAAATAGTTTGCCATTTACAGTAGCTGCCAGAAATAGAAAAAAGGATGATTCAATGGAGCATATGGCATACCTAGGAAAGAGGTAGTGAAACTGTCTAAACACAGCTGGTATATGTAATTCCTGCCTTGAGAAAGTGGCTGTGCTATTTTCATGGAGATCCAGCCAACAAAGTTATGAAAAATGCATCATTTCATTAGTCTCCAACTGCGATATAAGGCTTATTACCCTAATGCAACACATTATACAGGTATGAATCTGAAACAAAGTGGTTTTTCTAACCTACTAAATTTGATTTAAATTGAATCACTTTGAAAATGCAGTTTGCTTTTTATACCACATCCATTCTTATTAACGTTATCTTTTTATTTTGTTGAACTTGGTCCTCTTCTAGCATTGCCTGTGGTGACATCAATGAGAATGAATAATACAACAAATTAAACAAGATAGGGTAATCAATACATCTTTTGTATGTATGTCAGTGCACTCCAGGTCAAGGACAATCTTGTCAAAAGCAATTTTAATCATGTGGTTGATCACCTAATTTTAAAATACTCAATAATAAAAAAAGTCACATATTGTCAGCATATTTCAATGCTTTCTATCTTAAAATAAAAGTTCAAAACAAATACTCTGTAAACCTATGATTTAGTTTGTATAGAACAGTTTGTTTAGATGTGATCGTTAAAAAATAGCTGAGCTTCTGTGCTTTGCTGTTGAAGTGTAGTGTGTGACGGAAAGCTATGTAATTTTGGAACATATTTAAGTAACTAATCATTCTAAATCAACAAATTTAAAAGAATGAAACTGACACAGTAATACTTATTGTGCAAGGTTCTACACACTGCTCATCATTGCCATGTAGGACATCTGGTATTCTAGATCTGGGTCTCAGTTAACTCCTCTTGGATATAAGGGAAGAGTGAGAGGGGAAACTAAGATTGAGCAAGCCTGGTAGGAAAACCCTAGGAACAGCCATGCTAAGGGAAGAAGAATAGGCGGAGATTGACATTGTGGTGTTATTTCTGAATTAACAGTAAAGCCAAACTCCAAGAAGGGGGTGAGTTTGCGTGCTCAGGCCTGATCCTGTGATGATGTATTCATGTGCTTAAATTTAACTGTAAGACTTTGCAGGATTTTGGCCTAACTCAGGATCTATTAAGGACAGGATGGGGACTCAACCCAATCCTATATTTCACTTACAAACATATAACACAAAGATAATTCTTGGCTGCCCAACCTGTTCTGAGTAAAGTAGGGAGGGGCCAGGCCCAACTGACCTTTCTAAACCCCACATTCCTATGTGGTGGGTCATTTACCACGCTGACTGCTCTTCCAGCAGTTTTACGTCTTCCCGCCTCCCCCAAGCCAGAAGGCATTGCCTTCTTCTCCCGGCCAGCCAGCGAAACTCCTCCCTGCTTAAGTGCAAGGTGATAATTCTTGGCTTGAAGAGTTTACAATATAATTACATTTAATTATGATTAGTAAAGTCACACATTAACACAGTTATGTATTGTACAGTATGTTAAAGCCAAATAAACTGGTCACTTGACATCAAGAGATAATGGGCTCAAATCATAATGAGTATATATCTTTTTACACAAAAGCACAGTATCAGCAGATGAATTCAGCAGTGATTAGTTTAGTGTAATGAATTAGCTTAGCTTAATGAATATAAGTAAAACATATGATAATGAAAATTAGCAATAAAGATGATAATGAATTTAAATGGTGACAAAGCAGAGGTCTCTGAATAAAAGACACTTGACTAATGCAGGAAATAAAGATAAAATACTGAGAAGTAATGTAGAATTGAGAAAAAGAAAATAATTTGATAACTATGGTAGTTGTACAGAAAATAAAGAAGAAAATCTATGAAAAGAAGAATGATTGAATACAGCAATTTCCTTGATGGACAGATATTCAGGGCCAAAGTTTCAAAACAAGGCACCTCAGCTATGCTTGCAAAATGAGTGTGTATACAAACAAGAAATGTATGTTACATTAACACTTACTTGTTTTATGTGTGCAGGTATGTACTAGGTATGTGCAATTGCCTATTTGTAGGATCATATTTTGCATACAGGGCCATGGTGCTTATTTCTTAATTATGTTCCTTAATATCTGTTTGACTGGCTTTTCTGAATGCAGAAGTTTGAGAGAGAAAATATTTAGGAAAACACCTAGGATTTTTCAAGGGAGATTTTAATTGAGGAACAATGGGCCAGAGTCTAAAATGAAGTAAATTGGAGTAGGTCCTGTCCAGAATCTGGCCCCCTGTTTCTCAGTTGAAATCTCTGACTGAAAATGGTTACAAATTTAAACAGTTATTTAGATGTACACACAGTTCTGAACGGAAACAAAAAAAGTTATTCAACACATAAGTCCCAGACTTCAAGTTTCTTCTGCAATTTGTTAATATGTAAGATTCTCTTTAGTCTATAATATATTTACGATATTATAGGCTTCCTGTATAACGTGATTGTGCAACCACATGTTGTTTATCAATACAATGGAAAATTCACTATATGTGATGATGCATTTATGAAATCCTTGTTGCTGAGGTGTTACAGTTAATATGGACAAATTAATATGTTGATTGATCAGCTTGTTAGAAAGCATAATGTAGACATTACTGAAACAAATCCTATCTGTTTAGCTTCCTAAAGTTTCTTTAATTCTCCATTTATTGAACTCCTCCTTCTGGATTAATTTTTAAGTGGAATATGTCAGCAGCATTTCTCACAGAAATATTCAGTGACTTGTTTATGAAAAATATCTCTGTAAAATCTGTTCAAGAATGTGGAGTGAAAGGATGTAGACTTCTAAACTGCTTTGTTCAGATAATATGAAGGAGGGAAAAAAATCTGGAGTCATCTAAACCACACATGCAGCTGAAGATAGTTATCCTTGACTCCAGGTGACAGTGAAACATTCAGTAAGGTGGCTATCCTGCTGGAGAAACTCGTTACAAAACAATTAAAATAAAAAATTAAGGGCCAGACTCTGAAATCCTTACTCAAACTAAATTGCACTTTATGCAAGTAATCCCACTGAAATCAGTAGGTTTACTCATGAAAGAAGGTGATTGCAATGTGATTAAGCATTGAAGAATCTGGTCCTAAAAAACCATAGTAGAATAGTGGCCAAGAGCTGTGGAGAGGAATGAAAGCTGAGAGTTTGTTATGGTTGTTTATTTATATTGTGGGAGTACCTAGAGGACCCATGCATTCTCCCAGAGTGCTGGATTGTCATTCCCAATAATCTTCCATACCATCTTTGAATAGCTGTGTAGCAAGCAGGATTCCTCCAACCAGCTCTAAATTAACTCCTTAGCATGACTGGTTGAAAGTGATGGAGACTGACTCATGAGTCAATACTGTGCTAAAAAATATTAACGGAGCATTTTTGTTACAACCCAGTGGTTATTGAGACTTAAGGGACAGAGTATTCTGTCTGTCCAGAATATCACTATGATAAATTATTATTTATTAAATACGTAACATAGTCAAACAAAAATATATGGAAACTTCTCTTACCAAAAAATCCAGTGCAAAGTGGATCTGATCCTGAAAACACTTATGCACCCGAGTAACTTTTACAAATAGTCCCGTTGTCTGTAAGGGGACTACTCATGTATGTAAACCTGCAGAATCAGGCATTCCAGTCTAGCTGACACTGCACCATGAAAAGCTCTTAATATGTATAAGGGGAGATATCTTACTTTTACAACAAGTTATATAAAGAAGTATATGGAACAGTTGGTCCAATATCTGAATCATTTCATATACTTTATAAATTATGAGGAACAGCTGCTAACGAGAGAAAGAAAATAAATAAATAATAACTCAAGGTAAGTGCTTTGTCCAAATCTAAAATATTAAATATCCAAAGAATCTAAAAGTTTGTCCTTTTTTTCAATCAGAAACTTTGTGTGATTTACAATATTCACACATTGACCAGTTTTCTTTTAATTAATAGATCCTTCTTTTATATCATCCAAATTTATAAAAAATAATAGATTAACTTTAAATTAATTATTGTAACTTCAGAGATGTTCTTTAGCAATGGCTTCATCTGACCTCAAATGTTAGAGATGGGCATGAGAGAGAGAGGTACTTTCTCTGACAGCTAGAGCCTCTACAATGTATCAACACCTGAACTCTTCTTAGCAACAAAGAGAGAGAGAATTAGTGTCTTCTCCAGAGCATTCCCATGACAACATTAAGGAAGCAGGCTGCTGCCTTCTACATCACTTGCCCTTCATAATGGTCTTTAGGCATAATTAAATGGATAACACATTAGAATTATCTATTTTCAAGGTGACAAAGGCATAAAGGCTGGGGTTAAGTTCCACATCTGAAGAAATGGGCACAATCATTGCAACAAGTACAGATGGAAAACAGCTTTCCTAGCCACCAACGCCACCTGGGATTCCCAGAGGAATCAAGATGTTGGGAAGTAGCCTAGTTCCAAGCCCCTTTGGAAATGGTTGGACTCACTTTTTCAAAAGCGGGGACAGATATTAACCCCAGCCATATTCTCTGCTGTCTTCAACAGAGCCACCGACATCATCTCCATCTCATAATATCTGAACTGAGCTTCAATCAGCTTGGCCTCAAAGTCCCTATCATAACTAATGCTACAATTTAGTCATGGAGGTCACGACAGTCACAGATTCCGTGACTTTACCAGCTCTCCATGACTTCTTCGGTTTCAGCTCCCAGCGGCTGAAGCCGGGGCTGGAGGAGAGACTGTACACCCCGCCCTTCAGCTGGGACTGGAGCCAAGATCATGGGCCTCTGCCCCCGCGCCTTGGGGCCAGAATCGTGTGCCTCTTTCCTGCGGCTTGTGGCAGGGTGGGAGCTGGTACCATAGGCCCCTGCTCCGCAGCTTACAGTGGAGGCTGCAGCCAGGGCTGGGCAATCCCGCCCTGCAGCTGGGGCCACACACCCCTGTCCCATGGCTGGGGCTGCAGCCAGGGTCATGCCCTCCCACCCCATGACAGGGGGCTCGGCCTGTCAGTCGTCCCCCACCCGGGGATTCCAGCTGTCATTCCTCCCCCCATAACCTTGCCCTGCCCCTGGTTATTTTTAGTAAAGTCACAGACAGGTCATGGGTTCCCGTGAATTTTTGTTTATTGCCTGTGACCTGTCCATGACTTTTACTAACAGTAACTGTGACAAAATCTTAGCCTTAATCATAACCAAACACTAGGAAAACATGATTACCAAACTATTTTGGGTTGGATGGGCATAGGCGGAGGGACGGTGATTGGGTTGGGGAAGGATGGAGTGCTGTTTGACTTCCATGCCCTGTTGGTAATCCAGCCAAAAACACTTCCCTGTTTCCTCCAGTGAGCTAACACACACATTGCTATACCTATTGTTCATCAGATGGTTAAACCGTGATGCTTCCATTTCCATAATAATGCTAGAGTTGTTCTCATTTAAGAGCTTAGGCTAAAAGCTAGACACTAATTATTTTCATTGTTCTGCTTGGTGCCGGGGCTGGAGTTGGGGAAATGTCAGGGGTCTGGCTCCCACTCCCTGATTGTCAGTCAGATATCTCCAGCATGAATTAGAGCTGTTTCCAGGCAATTCTATCTTATGTACAGGTGGAGTGGAGACATGCCCCCTTCCACATCTTATGGAGAAGGCAGCAGATACAGGGAGTGGGGCTTTCTCTCTGACAGGAATTCTCTGCTCACTAATTGTAGCCTGTTTCTGGCTGTTTTGCGTGTCCTTAATAATGCAATCACTAGATTCAGTGAGAGAGACTTTTTGCATAGTGATATGGAGAAAGGGTACAGATTAAAAAAATATTTTAAATTTGTGTATTTTCACAGTAGCATACAGGTGTAACTTCCATTAGTGGGAGTAAATATTAGGCATGCACATTAATAAGAGAATAGACCTCCAAAAATGGATGACTTCACTGCTCACAATCAACTTTTGATACTTATTGTATATTATATGACTTTTTCCCTGTACAGTCACATATCTTTAACAAATAATAGAGCCTCTCTTCACCTTCCTAAAATATGTTGTTTATAGCCCTTACCAAAATGTTTGTGCAGGGAATTCCCATGTACTCATAAACCTGTTTTCTTTCTATCCGGTGCCTCAGGGTGTAAAGATTTAAATCAATTTATTTTGATCTCTGTTTTCCTTCTCCATAAACTAGCAAAAGTTATTTGTCTCATGCTGGATTAGTCCTGTTGCCTCTCAATACTGAACTGATTTGTCTTTGGTTTACTATATGTTTTATTTTTCCATGGGTGTCTTTCCCATACAGGAGCAGGGTTTTAGTGTTGATTTATTACTACCTGAATGGATCATGAGATTATTCTGTGATGAAGTGGGGGTGGAAATGAGAAATTGTAAGGGTTAGACTTCTTATTTATTTATTTTTAAGAGAAACTAGTCCTCATAGCTGGTGACAATGACAGGCTGGAGATTGAAACAGAAACAGTACAGCAGTTGGCATATGGCAGACATTTCCTACTACTCCACACATAAATGTCAGACATGACCTGCAGAGAGAGTATCTAACACAGAGTGAAACTTAAACTCCATGTCTGTTCAGTTCTCAGTCACTCTGCTGAGCAAGCCAGTTGTTTACATTCTGTGTGTAGGGGGGAGAGGGAGCGTATTTTTTGATGTGGACTTCTGATCACAAGCAACTGGACTGAGAGCTCTAAACTAGAGTTGGGGGACATTTTTTGGCCGAATTTTGATGAAAAATACAGTTATGGGTCATCTAAAAAGTTTTGTGAATTTGTGTCAATTTTGGCCAATAGTTTTGGTCAGTGTTTTCCCCTGGAACTGAAATTAGGGGGGTGTTCCAATTTACAGGGTGTGGAGGGGTTCAGGGCCGATGATGGGTGAGACCATGAGGGTGAAGGTGGGCTGTATGGCACCATAGTAAAAACTGAAAAATGTTTCATAATCATTTATCATAAATGTAAAGGGAAGAGTAACCACCTTTAAATCCCTCCTGGACAGAGGCAAAACCCTTTCACCTGTAAAGGGTTAAGAAGCTAAGGTAACCTTGCTGGCACCTGACCAAAATGACCAATGAGGAGACAAGATGCTTTCAAAGCTGGGGGGGGGGGAACGACAAAGGGTTGGTCTGTCTGTGTGATGCTTTTGCCGGGAAGAGATCAGGAATGCAGCTCAGAACCCCTGTAAAAAGTCAGTAAGCAATCTAGCTAGAAATCTGTTAGATTTCCATTTGTTAAATGGCTGGTAAAATAGGCTGTGCTGAATGGAATGTATATTCCTGTTTTTGTGTCTTTTTGTAACTTAATGTTTTGCCTAGAGAGATTCTCTATGTTTTGAATCTGATTACCCTGTAAGGTATTTACCATCCTGATTTTACAGAGGTGATTCTTTTACCTTTTCTTTAATTAAAATTCTTCTTTTAAGAACCTGATTGCTTTTTCATTGTTCTTAAGATCCAAGGGTTTGGGTCTGTGTTCACTTGTACAAATTGGTGAGGATTTTTATCAAGCCTTCCCCAGGAAAGGGGGTGTAGGGCTTGGGGGGAAGATGTCTCCAAGTGGGCTCTTTCCCTGTTCTTTGTTTAACACGCTTGGTGGTTGGCAACATAGGGTCCAAGGACAAGGCAAAGTTTGTACCTTGGGGAAGTTTTTAACCTAAGCTGGTAAGAATAAGCTTGGGGGGTCTTTCATGGAGGTCCCCACATCTGTACCCTAGAGTTCAGAGTGGGGAAGGAACCTTGACACCATTTTATTAGCTTTAACTCATGTTTTAAAAGCATCACAAAAATTCAAGTTGGCTACTCAAACTTTCTATGAAGCACTACATCTACATCCTTCTTGGTTTCTTGTATAATTTTGCACAACTCTGTTAATGAACTTCCTGAATGCAATGCGTTCATCTTTATTGGCTTCTCATGTGTCTTGTACTTCCATTCCTTCAATCTATATGCTCATTAGTTTATTCATATGATCAGGCACAAGGCAACTTCTTTCAGCACACAAAATTCTATTCAATGATGAAAAAGAACATTCAACTGTAGCTGTTGTGACTGGGAGTAGCAAGAGATTAATTCCTACTTCTTTCATCCCAGGAAACATAGCACAAAGATTGGGTCGAGCCACTAGTGATGATAAAAAAGAAGTTGAAGTCAAATCTTCATTTGTTCGTTGTATGATATTCCACTCTGTGTTCAAATTCTCTATTATGTCCTGAGCACATGGCAGCCCCATTGCTGGTGGTGCCTCACTCCACTCAGCTGTCAGCATTTTATAAGACAGGGATCTGTAAAAGCTACATAGAGACTGAGTAGAATCTAGAAGTCGCTGTTGTAGATTTTTAAGAATCAAGTCTGTGTACTTTTTCAGTTGTCTTAACAAACACTTCTTATCCTCTTCACTTAAGGATTCAATATTAATTCCTTCATTAGTCATCTTCTGGACTGAAGTGTTTGCTTCTTCCAGTACTTTTTCAATGGATAGCTCTCCGATTGATCCAAATATAGCTTCTATTGCTGGACAAAGATCTACTACTGTTGAGGCAGATGCTTGGATGGCATTGTTTAATGCCCGAAGTGGTTTCAACAGTAGACTTACAAGAGAGAGAACGGCAATAGTCTTCTCTGAAATGTAGTAGCAAAAGTAATCCACCAGCCTCACTACTTAGATCCATCTTGGTAGATACTTTCCGAAGTCAGTAATAACGGCTGGAGTAATTTTAAGACAACAGCTAGGGATCACTCATGAGAAAGCCAGAGGTTGGACTAATTTGAACTTTAGTCCCAGTGTATCTTCTATATTTTCCAAGATATTCAGTCTTTTTGGACTCTTGCTGAAAAACGAATATAATGAAGACATTAAATGTATAGCTTTTAAATTGTCTTTTGAAGAGTCTGCAGCTTGTACTAGCACTAGTTGGAGTAGATGGCCTCTGCAGTGTGTATAGGAGAGATTAGGGTTACACTTTTCTCTGAGCAAAGCTTGTGCTCCACCATGTCTTTCAGAGAATTTTGCAGCTCCATCAAATGCACAAGCAGCCATCTGTTTGGGGCCCAACTGACAAGCATTTAACTCTTCTAAGATGTGGGTTGTCACAGATGCAGCTTGTGTCTTCTATAACTTGAACATCTAGAAATGCATCTACTGGCCTACCACTGACATCAAGATAACATTCACAATGACAATACTTGATACCTATTTGAATCGGTGCATTCATCAGCCATGTGTGCACATTTTTTGAATGTGGTGAGAGAGTTCTTCACTTTTTCAACTGTTGAGTCTTTCACTGTTGCACCACATGCTTCTAGCCAGTCATTTGAGTTTCTTGCAGAAAGACAGTGAGCATTTGCTGGTCTTGTTCGGAACCAGTGTTCAACTTCAGGATGAACAAGTGACAATGCACTTAACATTGGCCTCCAGTTTGTAGTGTGTAGTATCTCTTGCTTAAATAGAAAGTATGATACCACAGCCATGTTTGTTCGCATGAACAGCATTCTTAACAGCCTCATTAACACTCACCGGTGTTGTCCTTGGTCAGTGGAGACTCAGAGTTCAGAGGTGCTTTCACAGGAGTTCACCCCCCAGGTGGGGGGCAAGAAGGCACCTTGCTTGTTCCTCCAGCTGCTCACTGTTCACTCTGGCCAATGTTGTTCATTGTGCCACCATTCACTCCATTGCTCTGTTGCCAATGGCCCTGCGCCATCACCTTCTTCTGCCACATGCCACTGTGACCTTGTGTATTAATGTTTCAATTTCAGTTCAAATTTCCAAACAATCACTAAATTGGCAACACTGCATGTAACTAGTTCACAAAACTGGGGGTTGTTGGGGAAATTCAGGGGCTGGGTGTACACCCCCATAGGGTGGGTCTAGGGAAATCCCTGGCTTTTGGTTGAAATGAAAAAAGAAAAAAAAATGGAAATGTCAAAACAAGGTTCTCACCTGGGAGGGGAGGACACTTGGGTTCCAGTCCCTGCTCCACTGACTATTTAAGTATTTGTAAAAAGTGGAAAAGCTTCAGCAGGAGAGATTGGGAGACACATACCCAAGAATAGACAATAGCCTGGGATTTAAGGGACTCACTTGGGTGGGTGGAAACCAGGATTTGAGCCTATGCTCTAGTGTGAGGATTTAATTCTGGGTTTCCTATAGCTCAGGTGAGTGCCAAATCAGGGGGCTAAAGTTTATAAGGTGGGGTTGGCATCTCATCCTTTCCTCCTGTGTTTTGTGGATGTACCCATTCAGTTTCTTTGCTTTCATTAAAAATACCCAAAATGAAATGTTTTTTCATCTGAGGTTGAATTAAATGTTTTGTTCAAGTCAAATGTAACTTTTTGGATTTGCCAAAAATTCTGAAAAATTTCAATTTGCCTTGAACTTTTGGAAATTTAAGAACTGCCAGTGAACATAACAATCAGCCATTAACCCACCTCTACTCTTAAACAGCCATCAGATAATGACTTCTAGTCACTGGCAACACAGAGTTGAAAGGCTTCCATTGTCCATTGCCAACTCCCTGTACCATCACATGTCTACAGTGAGAAATGTATTCAATTTTCCTTTTAAATGTAATTGTCACTTCTAGAAGAGAATATCTCTAAACCCTGAAATTTAGCAAGTACCATGGCTTTTTACATGTTTTCTGCCCTCCTTGAAACATCAACTTCTTTTTATCAGAACTTAACCAGACTGTCTGTAACCTAAATGACAAAGCAGCACAGTGCAACATGCCATGGAAATTATGCCCACATCTGTGTACTGCATAGAGTTCATGATCATGAAATAGGGCCCTAATATGCATTGCTGAAACTCTTATCATTCCGGCTTCTCCTCCTTTTTCACATTCTCCAGCAGGGGAGCTAATCAAGTTTGTGGTTTTCACATGAATTTTTTTTTCCAATGCTGAATTTTTTTGTAAAAATTACAGAAAATGGAAAATGCACAAATTCACTGGAAGCAAAAAACAAAAACAAACGTTTAACCACTTAATTGAAAAATGAATATTTAGTAGAAAACCTACTTCTACCTCTCTTTATAGGTGAATGTGAGGTCCAAGCCACTGTAGTTTCACTGTTTGGGGTGGGGAAAACAACATGTTAATGTTATGCAGGGTTGAGAGGGGCATGCTGAGCCCCATTCTGCAATGATTCAGTACTCCATGACTAGGGTGACCAGATAGTAAGTATGAAAAATTGGGACGGGGTGGAGGGTAATAGGCACCTATATAAGACAAAGCCCCAAATATTGGGACTGTCCCTATAAAATCGGGACATCTGGTCACCCTATCCATGACAGCTATCTGCAGGACAGGGCAAAGCAGGGTTACGGGTAGGGTGAGGCAGCTGCAAGGAAATGAAACGAGTCTTGTATGGTTCCTGGGAACAGCCCAAGACCATCTGTGTTCCAAGATGGGTAAGACATTTTGCTCACGGCAGCTGAACAGCTGCGGGGGGAAAAGCCTGGCCACTGAGCAGCTACAGGATCGCTGCGGGGGGCTGCTCACAGTGGAGGCTGGGCTGCTGCAGACTCCCCTGCTGCCGGCAGTGGCTGGTCAGCTGAGCGCCCCCCAATGTCATGGAGGCTTCCGTGCCCTCCATGACATAATCTTAGCCTTATTCAGAAGTAATACTTAGATTCAGCTGCAAGGATTTGACTACAAACATTTCTCAGTTGTGCTGGGGAAATTGTGGATCTGATTTTAGTTTGATAAGGATAATAACAAAACACTTTCGGTTTGCAAACAGGGACATGCAGTTCTGCTTTCACTAGATTATGTTATCTGGGAAAAGCCCTGTACATGCTAGATAACAGTATAAATACAGGATTCGTACCCAACCATCTGTTACAGATGGGGCTGTAGATAACTCTAAAACTTCATAGGCCTTTTGCCGCTCCAGGAAACGTCACTCCAAATGAACTGAAGGCAGTATCTTGTGTTTGTGGAAAAAGCCCGAAAAGCATCTTTTGCAATCTGCATCATCTATTGTTCTACATCAGAATCATTTGTATTATCCTTATATCATGTCATCCACAAATAAGAGAGGGGGGCCTTCAGAACCCCCTGAAATTAAACTGAGTTTGACATCCTTCACAGCACAGTGCAAAGCCTTGCTTATTTAGTCAAGTATTCCCTTGGCTATTTTTGAGGTATCAACACACAGGTTGCTACTGAATGGATGATACTAACTGTGAAAGTGGCTTTTTCTTGTGAATAGTGCCTATGTGGTTGCACTTGTTTCAATTATCAAACTGTATATGTTATCTATTGTTTACAATTTTTAAAGCATTACTGTACCTTATCATCATCAATATCATATATCAATAATAAAAATAGCAAACAAGCCTTCCAGGTTATAAAAGATCTGACGAAGGAAAGATGGAGCAAAGCTAATGCAATTCATGAAAAGAAGGGAACAGTCATATAGAAGAAAGGGGCATCATCAATAGGTGGACAAACTACTGCTCTGATCTATATAACCACCAGAGAAATGGGTCCTAGACAGCCCAGATTCAACAGAGGAGGATGACTTTTCAAGACTGCATGAAGAAATGGAGACAGCTGTGAAATCACTCAAGAACAGAAAGGCTACAGGTATTGACAACATTCCAGCCAAATTGATGAAATTCAGAGGAGAAATAGTAATAGATGTACTCACCAAGATCTGCAACAAGATCTGGCAGACCAGTGAGTGGCCCTCCACGTGGACACAGTCACTAATCATCACTCTGCCAAAGAAACGCAACCTGCAATTGTGTCAAAATTATTGGACCATAAGCTTAATTAGCCATCCCAGCAAAGTGATGTTGAAAGTCATATTGAACAGACTGAAGCCACAAGCACAGAATATCATTGCTGAAGAACAGGCTGGCTTTCGTACTGCAAGAAGTACCCCAGAACAGATTTTCAACCTTCGTGTTCTATGTGAGAGGTACTTACAACACCAGCAGGACATCTACCACATCTTTGTTGACTTCAAGAAGGCGTTTGACAGACTGGCAAGAAGCTCTCTGGGCAACCATGCAGAAGTACAATGTTGTTCATAAGCTTATTCTTACCATTAAACAACGATAAGCCAAGGCCAGCAGTGCAGTTCTTGTTAATGGTACAATAGGAGAGTGGTTTTGCACCACTGTTGGAGTCCAGCAAGGCTGCCTTCTTTCATCCACACTGTTCAACATCTACTTGGAGCACATAATGACTGATCCCCTAGAAGATCACATATGCACAGTAGGCACTGCGGGACGAACAATATCAAATCTTTGGTTCGCTGATGACATTAATGGCCTGGGAGACAGAGAAGATGAACTTGCCAACCTTGTGAAACGATTGGATGAAACCTCTGCAAAATACGGCATGAAATCAGTGCAGAGAAAACCAAGCTGATGACAAACAAACGTGACAGGATCAGCTCACATATCACTGTCAGTGGACAAGAGCTGGAGACAGTGAAACAGTTCAAGTATTTGGGACAGCGATGGGCAACCTGCAGCCTGCAGGCCTGTCAGGGTAATCTGCTGGTGCGCTGCGAGACAGTTTGTTTACATTGACCATCTGCAGGCACGGCCACCCGCAGCTCCCAGTGGCCGCAGTTCACCGTTCCCGGCCAATGGGAGCTGCGGGAAGCTTTATCCTACCTGACATAGAAACATAGAATATCAGGGTTGGAAGAGACCTCAGGAGGTCATCTAGTCCAACCCCCTGCTCAAAGCAGGACCGATCCCCAACTAAATCATCCCAGCCAGGGCTTTGTCAAGCCTGACCTTAAAAACTTCGAAGGAAGGAGATTCCACCACCTCCCTAGGTAATGCATTCTGGTGTTTCCCCACCTTCCTAGTAAAAAAGCTTTTCCTCATATCCAACCTAAACCTCCCCCACTGCAACCTGAGACCATTACTCTTTGTTCTGTCATCAGCTACCACTGAGAACAGTCTAGATCCATCCTCTTTGGAACCCCCTTTCAGGTAGTTGAAAGCAGCTATCAAATCCCCCCTCATTCTTCTCTTCTGCAGACTAAACAATCCCAGTTCCCTCAGCCTCTCCTCATAAGTCATGTGTTCCAGTCCCCTAATCATTTTTGTTGCCCTCCACTGGACTCTTTCCAATTTTTCCACATCCTTCTTGTAGTGTGGGGCCCAAAACTGGACACAGTACTCCAGATGAGGCCTCACCAATGTCGAATAGAAGGGAACAATCAGTCCCTCGATCTGCTGGCAATGCCCCTACATATACATCCCAAAATGTCATTGGCCTTCTTGGCAACAAGGGCACACTGTTGACTCATGTCCAACTTCTCGTCCACTGTAACCCCTAGGTCCTTTTCTGCAGAATTGCTGCTGAGCCGTTCGGTCCCTAGTCTGTAGCGGTGCGTGGGGTTCTTACGTCCTAAGTGCAGGACTCTGCACTTGTCCTTGTTGAACCTCATCAGATCTATTTTGGCCCAATCCTCTAATTTATCTAGGTTCCTCTGTATCCTATCCCTACCCTCCAGCGTATCTACCTCTCCTACCAGTTTAGTGTCATCTGCAAACTTGCTGAGGGTGCAATCCACACCATCCTCCAAATCATTTATGAAGATATTGAACACATGTCTGCTAAACAAGTGAAATACAAATTAATCTGGAATTTTACATGTATTTCAAATAGAGACAACTATTTATTAATGATATTAGTGTGTTATAGTTTTGAATTTCATAATGCAGATGAGAAAGAAATGAGTTTTTAGCCATTATTCAAATAGGGGACTTTTTTTCATATCAGGAGGTTCAATTTTGCCTTAAGGGGCATGTTGTTTGAACTCATTCAAACCTCACTTGTGTGGAATTTGTTTTTAAATAGAATTATTTTGGCTTTGCAACAACCATTCAGTTTCTGCCCTGCAGCAACTGAAGAAAATTGAACTAAAAGCAATTTAACATGGGCCTTTTTCAGATCAGACACTGGAAACAAAATAGTAATTTGTGCAACTGGAAAATGACATTTAAAGTAGACTGAATCCAAACATTATAAACAAATTTGTCCCAAATAAGCCCCCAAAAAGTAATAGTTTCCAGTTTCAATGCTCTACCCTTGCCCAGAAATGCATCCAGTTGAGTTTCAGATGTCTGTGAGGAAGAATGCTGTTCAACCAATTAACAGTTCTACAGCTGGCCGGGGGAGATGCAATCATCATTTGTCCTCTACTACTGATCTTTTTCGTCCCTCACAAATAATGATATCTTGCTCCTTTATAGGACCACTTGTCATCAGCAGATCTCAAAGTGGTTTATGAAAGAGCATTTTAGGGATGGGAAAACAGGCATGGAGAAGTGACACGGCTTGGTCAAACAGTAGGCCATTGGCCAATCTGGCAATAGAACACACTTCTCTTGGGTGCTCTATCCAGTGTTGTATTCCCTAGGCCACAGACGACTTCTTCTCTGGAATCATACTCACAAGTTGCTTTGACTATTCAGATTGCCTGCAACTGATGAAGTGAGAAAGAAAGAAGGCAGAGCCATGGTGGCAGAAATCACTTTCTCAGTTCAGTCAATCACTTCATAGAGGTTTTTTAAAATTATACACAGTATCACTAGTGGTAGTGAACAAAGATTCCTCTCCTTTGCCATGACATCTGCAAAGTCCAAGTTAGAGAAGGTGTTCCTTCAGGTAATGAACAGACTGAATCCAAGTTATCTTAACTCAGATACAAAGTGGAGCGCTTTTTGCAGTGAGATAACATTACTCAATGTAGCAGATCTTTGACAAGGGAGACAAATATAATGTTATTAAAGTCTTAAGAGGATCAAGCCTGAAAGATGTTGGCTTGACAACAAGGAAGATTGATGTAATAGCACCTATGATTAATAGCTTCTAAAGTGCTTTATCACGGTGGGAAAGCATTATCATTCCCATTTTACACACTGGGGAAACTGAAGCACAGGGGAGGCCAAGACTTATGTGAAGGTATGCAGCAAGTTAATGGAGAGCTGAGAATAGAACTCAGGTCTTCAAGGCCAGTGTCCTATCCACTGGATCTATTTGCAGAACTGATACAGCCTGGACAGCGACATTACAAGCTGTATACCCTATTCTCTGTGTGACCAATATGACATATCCTAGTTCTGAAGGGACCACTTCTAGAGCAGTTCATTTTCTATAACTTTCTAGACCTTAGTTTGAAAACATTGTCAAATGGTGCTGATTTTTATACAGGCCCACCTGTTCACAAAAGTATACACTGAGATTAATGGAGGGCAAAAGGCTTGGAATTTTGCTTCATTCAGAGTAGTGATCCACAAGTTCACATGTCTACTGGAAGTTTATCAGTTTCCACATCTCTTGAGTCTGCAAAAGTGGGAAGGGATCTAATGAGAACAAACTCTTGTGCCTCTTTGACACTTCCATGCCGAAGCCAGGATAGAAGACGGACATACAAAGCCATGTACAAATTGTAAAGGGGAACCCTTATCCCAACATTTCAGAACCTTTAAAAAGGTTTGATTGGAAAGACCTATCCATTCCAACTACCAAATTGCTGTCAACCTTATAATTCTATCAGGGTTCTCCTGAGCCTATTGTATTTGTCATTTACCACAACCACCGCTGTACCATTGGAACATCTGCTAATGTCTTGTGGTTCAGGAGAGTGTGTTGATAGTCTCATCATGGAAAAAAGATCACAGATGATCTGAGGTGGAGGAATAATTGTTTCTCATAGGCTTGGCTACCATGTCTATTACAGGATATCTGAACAGCGGGCCGAGGTAACAAAGGGACCTGGAAATACCGAAATGTTGTTTTACTCTAAAATTTTCACCCTCTTCTCTAGTAATAAATGGAATACATAGATTTGATACATGGTAAATATCTCCTATATCAGCTCTTATCTCAGTGCTGTATTGTAATTTGAAATGCAACAAAGATTTTTTTTTCAGTGTGTTCAAAGTCAGCAAGTATTCAAATAAAATGTATATGAGATAAGATTGGTTCCAGATATAGAGAAGAAAATTCATTTCCTGAATGGTTTGCCAATTAATTTCCCATTAGCCACCTAACAATAATAAAATGGCAGTGATCTATGGCTGTGCAGGTTTTGAACCAGTATTATAACTAGTCAAATGTTCTTTATCCCATAAACAAGCTTTTTATCTATCCAGTACCCCTGAAAACAATCGTGAAGTTCTCAATTTTTCAATGGGAGTGGGAATCTGTGAATGAAAGAATTATGAGAACTCACTTTCAGAATAAATTCTTTAGTCTCTTTAAACGAACAGTCATATAATGCTATGCACCAACCAATGAAAAGCCAGAGGAAAAAGATGCTTCTTATGATTTGTTACAGGATGTGTTAACCAACGTCTGAAAATGTGATATCATTAGTGATGTTGGATGGTTGTAACACAAAGGAAGTAACAATGATGGGTGGATAAAGTTATGGGCAAGTATGACACAGGTTTGGATAGGAATCAAAATGGTACACAATAAAGTAGAAATTTGAACATCTTTGAGATAGATGGAACAATATTCACCCATAAAGTAACCCGTAAAGTGATATGGAACATCCCAGATGGTGCTATAAAGAACCAGATAGATCACGTCTGCATTTCAAGAGAGTCTCACAGCTTGTTGGCAGATGTCTGTGTGGGAGTGAACTTGAGCAGTATGCATAACCTATGTATCAGTAACTTGAAGAATAAGTGAAAATATGAAGGTTAAAAGAAGACCACACATCAACATTGCACAATTATAAGACAGAGACTCAAAACATGCTTTTCAGTTTGAAGTGAAGAACAGGTTCAGTGTTCCAATGGAGTTAACTGAAGAAAACCACGACATTGACGCTCTGCAGGAAAACATCAGAGAGTGCTATCTAGAAAACGCAAAGACAATCCTAATAACAATAAAATCTAAAAGGGAGAGGGAAGAGTATTAGCAAAGCTACTTGGGCAGCAGTGGAGAAGAGAAGAGTTGTGAAGTAAAAACTAGTGAATGCTAAGATGGGAAGAGATAAGCAAGTAGCAAGAGGAATACAGAGCTCTAAATAGAGAAGTAGAGAGGAATGCAGGAAGAGATAAAAGCGCATATATTGACAGGAAATGTTGAGAGGCCGAAGATGCTAGGCAAAGAGGTGGCCTTACAACCTTGTATAACACAATCACACAGCTAATAGGAAACTTTCACAGTACTGAGGACCCTTTTAAAGATGCAAATCGAAGGACACATAGCACAGAAAAAAAGCAAAGAAAAAATAAGTAGAAAATGTTCAAGCTGTTTTAAATAGACCAAGTCCAAGCAAACTACCAAAAGACCTATCTCCAGAGCTTAATAATGATTTAGGAGATGTTACAGTGGGAAGAAGTTAGAAAAGCCATCAATACATTTAAAGGCAGGAAAACAGCTGGAGAGGATAACGTTACTGGAGAAATGCTTAAAGCAAATGGTGAAACAGCCCCCCAGACTGTTCTTGGGAGTTTGAACAGAATATGGAATGAAGAAAAGAACTCAATCCACTGCCAGAGAAGCCTTAGCCCTGGTCTACACTACAACCTTCTGATGGTTTAATTGAGTGACACAGTTATACTGACCTATCAGTTTAGGCAGTCCTATGTCGACAAGAGGGCTTCTCCTGTCAACACAGCCACCACCTCTCGGGAGGATTCCAACAGGAGAAGCTCTTCCACTGGCCCAGGAAGTGTCTCCACTAAGTGCTATAGGGGCGCAGCTTCAACAGTGCAGCTATGTTACTGCAGTGTTGTAAGTGTGCACATGTTCTTATAGTAAAATTCCCAGAGAAGGGTGACCTTACCCACTGCAATAACTGGAGAGGAATCACATCACTCTCAGTTCCTTGGAACCTCATCCTGCAACACCTCAAGAAACAGATCTCCAATTTAGGAACAAGCTGTTTTTAGACAAATTTGATCATGTGCAGGCCATACTGTGGTTCTCAGAAACATTAGAGAATGTATTGAGTGACAAACACCTCTTGTGATGAATTTTATAACTTTCCAGAAGGCTTCAGAGAGCGTACACAGTCTTTGGAAAATTATGAAATATAATAGGATATCAGCAAATATAATTTGAATAATCAAGAATCTATATGATAATGCCAAATGTGCAGTCAGAGAAGGTGACAACATCAGCGAGGAAAGAATGTATTTTGTCCCCACGATTGTTTGCACTGATCATTGACTATGTCATGAGGAAAATAACCACAGACCACAACTGAGGAATTTTATGGACAAATGATAAAGCACAATTGGATGACCTTATTGTTGCTTATGACATTGCCCTGCTTAGTTTAACATATCACTTAATAAAAGCAAAGACCCAGCTTTTCGCAGAAAAGCAAAACAAGTTTGTAGAAGTAAGCCATTTTACCTAGCTAGGGAATGAGATGAGCAGTTATGCTGACAGCTTGTTAGATGTCCAGCAACAAACATGAAAAGCAGCAAACAATTTTGATCAACTTGAAAAGATTTGGAAAAGTAGCACGATTGGTATTGACACAGAATTGTGAATTTTTAACACCAACATTACGTCTGACATTCTCTATGGAGCAGAGGCATGAAAATCTACAACAGGAGTTGATGAGATGTATTCACTCCAAAGTGTAAGGCTGTGAAAGACTTTCATAGTTCATTAGAAAGAGTTTTTTGCAACATCAGAAATTCTAAGGAGAGCAAACCAATCTAGTGTATCAAACGTGGTAAGAAGAAAATGATGACATACTTAGGACATTCTTTATAGATGCCACCAACACAACTTGCATGTCAAGTGACAACGTAGGCACCAGTTGGAAGGAGAAAAAAAGAGTGCGATCTAGAGAAACATTACTCTGAACAACAGAAAGAGAAACCAGATGACACTCAGAAGTCTTAACAACTCAGCACAAGACCACAATAAATGAGAGAAATTTGTGGACACCTTATACGTGTGGTGATGCAGGAGGATTAAAAAAGAAAGAATTTGTAAAGCCATAATCTTGCAGGAATCAGGTGACCGACACGTAGCATAATCTAGAATTTTTCTTCTGATGATCACTTTCGTATTAATGGAATGGAAGTACAGAGTTTGGGAAATGCCTCCCATCCTTACAACACTTAGGTAAGGAAACCTCAGCAGTAGGGAGGAAGTAGAGTTTGCAGGTGTGCTAATTTCTGGCAGCCAACCAGAAAAACTAGACTTCTAGAAGCAGGTTAGCGAAGGGAGCAGAAATCCCAAGCCCATGGTCCAACGCATAGATTTAGGGAAATTGTCTATGAAATCTGCTCCTTTTCAGTGATAAGTCTGAACAATGAAAGACTTGTCTGCAGTTCACTTTGCCACTATACTGCTCACAGCCTGTCAATCAACTGCGTTCAGCAGGTGATGACACCTATATATTCCTTTTCTCATTAGTTCACTCTGTACAATGCTTTTCACTTCTACAAAGGTGACAGCTGTGTATATGGTGTAGTCAGCGTTAAAGGAAGCAAGCTTTGTTCATGTGCTGGTTTATATGAGATACCAATAATATTGCAGCTTCAACAGCTTGTCATTTTTATGCAGTACTGTCACTTGTCCACAGGATGTCACACTGCTACAAAAACAACAACTCTATGGCTGTGGAAAAGGACACAACAGAAACAGCTAAATATTTCTAACAACTTTAACTTAGGGTAAAAAAGATGAATTTGAAGATCAGAAATCAGACTGATTTCTTTTTCTGCTCCATTTCAACATTTTCTTCGTTAAGGTCTGAATTATCAATTTGATTTCATTTTAAGTTATTAGCAGAACATATCCATGATTTGATCACTCAGGTAAAACTGTGGATCAGGATCTTCACTGGTGTAAGCCATCAGAGCCCAGTGGAAGTTGATGGAACTACATCAGTTTACACAGTTAGAGACCTTTAAATCTCTAAGTGTTCAAGGGTTGCATGAGGGTCTCCTAAATACACCACGAACAAGGAAGCATGACTGAAATTCTAAGACATCCCATCATGTGTGCCTGTAATAAAGTATAATCAGAGGAAGCCAGAAACATAACTGAATCGAATTGCATCACATGCAAAGGATTCATAGAGTTTTCCCTGTAGTCTATTTTGGGGTTTGTTGCATTTATTTCATTGTATATCCAATGGGAGTTTTAGATAAGTGCATTTAAAAAATATAAGGAAACAAAACTGGTAGATTTATTTGGATGAGAAAATATAAATATTGCATCCAGATGCTCAGGAATTCCTATCTGAGTGGAAACTACTCTAATCAGTACAATTGGCTGCAGTTTTATTTAGGAGTGGCTAAATAGAACATTAAAACCGAGAAGTAAACATAAATTCCATAGGCACTGCAATACAATTCTTTCATCCAGTAGTCACTTGTTTTCTAGCCTAACTGTAATCTCCTAAGAGGTGCTACACTCTCACCAATTTCAGAGTAGCAGCCATGTTAGTCTGTATCCGCAAAAAGTCTCTTAGGTGCCACAAGTACTCCTTTTCTTTTTACTCTCACCAATGTAAGCAAGTCCTTTTAACAACTCTTTCGCATCTCCATCTACCTTAACATATTCTCAGCAGCAGCAGATGGGTACTTGCATTTCAGAACAGTCACCAATCCAAACAATAATTGTCCCAAGCTAAGCGCAGGAGACTCATGTGATGTTGTTTTAAAGTTCAGACCAACTTCATGCTAAGTTGGGAGTTCCTGGAAATATAAAGAGGGCAGAGAATGAATACAAACAAAACAGAAAAGAAGTACTTGTGGCACTTTAAAGAGACTAACCAATTTATTTGAGCATAAGCTTTCGTGAGTTTATGCTCAAATAAATTGGTTAGTCTCTAAGGTGCCACAAGTCCTCCTTTTCTTTTTGCGAATACAGACTAACCCAGCTGCTACTCTGAAACCAAACAAAACAGTTGATCCTGAACTCTGAAAAGGTCACTTTGCAAGTGCAATGGGTAGCCAGCATCTCTATTCTCATGGTATTTTTGCTAATGTTTCTTCTCTAAGTAACATTTCAGCATTGCTGAAGGTGTCTCTTTTCACAATCTATAAAGGAATTTCTAAGAGTAAGATTATGGAGAAATAGACGGAGTGATCAAAACATGCAAGACTGAGCAGCTGATAGAAGTGGGTTGGTGTGACAGTGGAAGGAAAACAATGATATTGGAGGGTATAAATGGCTGGATACCAGAGAAGTTTATTTCTATGCTTCATTCTTGTGTAATTGGAGTCATTTTTGAATGAGCTTTTAATGGTTCATGTTTGGAGTGAAAGTTTACATTCTTTCAACCTTACCTATCTTTGAACCAAGTTTTTTGTTTGGGAATTTTCCAGGTAGGTTAATGTGCAAATGTGCATTGTTGGTGTAGGATATTGTAGTTATAGACAAAAGGAGAAGAATTTAACGTAGATTCAAAACAGTGCTAGGAAAAGTTTTAATGATGAAAACTGAAGGTAAAATAAGGAGAAGATACTGAAATTTTAAATTGACATTTAACTTTAAAAGAGACCAGGTATGTGAGGTGATCTCTTTTATTGGACCAACTTCTGTAAACTTGGTCCAATAAAAGATACTACCTCACTCACCTTGTCTCTTTCATATCTTGAGAGCAGAATGGTTAACACAACACGGCAAACATTTAACTTTTGAGAGATGACTAGTGTTGTTGAGTTTCAGAGTAACAGCCGTGTTAGTCTGTATTCGCAAAAAGAAAAGGAGTACTTGTGGCACCTTAGAGACTAACCAATTTGTTTGAGCATAAGCTTTCGTGAGCTACAGCTCACTTCTTCGGATGCATACTGTGGAAAATACGGAAGATGTTTTTATACACACAGACCATGAAAAATGGGTGTTTATCACTACAAAAGGTTTTCTCTCCCCCCACCCCACTCTCCTGCTGGTAATAGCTTATCTAAAGTGATCACTCTCCTTACAATGTGTATGATAATCAAGGTGGGCCATTTCCAGCTCAAATCCAGGGTTTAACAAGAACATCCGAGGAACAGTGGCGGCGGGGGGGTGGAGGGGGGAGGAATAAACAAGGGGAAATAGGTTACTTTTTATAATGAATCAACCATGTTGTTGAGGTTTCAATAAAGTCTTGCTAGAGAAGCCAAGAAACCATGAAGTTACATAAAATCCCACTTTTCAAGGGGAAAAAATAAACTTTTTTTGGAAAATTTCTTCCTGATCGGAAGGACACAGCCAGGGATTTTCCTAGACCCCCCCCTAAGGGGGGTGACCACCCCACCCCCAGAATTTCCCCCAAACCCTCCGGTTACCTGTAGTGTTGCCAATTTAGTCACTGGTTGGAAATATGAATTGAAATTGAAATATTAATTCACAATCTAAAAGCATATACAGTATATAAGAAAATACTTGTACCTGAGAAAGCATAATGGGTTTGGAAAGCATGAACAAAGACTAGCTTCCTCATACAGCTGTTATTTGTGACAGTGTCGGCCCATTTGTTTTGGCTATATTGGCCTACCTAATCATTTCAAATTATTATTTATAAACAAGGTCTGAATGAGCTCTCCCCTGACAGCTAGTGATGAGCCAGTGGTGGGCGGAAAGGCTTCAGGACCAGACTGTATTTACTCAAACACACCTACTCTGCCTAGGTATCCAGCAGACAGAGCTGTGCTGCCCAAGTGATCAATTTTGGCTAGTGTTGGTTATAAATCACTTAAGTATTAAATGTGGGGGTCACAAAATGTTGTTCAAGGGTTGATGCAGTCCAGAGGCCTGGTGTTTTGCAGCCTTTTCATATAGGTTGCCAGTATTGGCTTAGCTGATCAGTCTGGCAAACCAAGCTCCTCCATTTTTACTATATAAATCCATGATATGCCCACATCTTGAATACTGCATGCAGTTCTGGTCACCCCATCTCAAAAAAGATATATTGGAACTGGAAAAGGTACAGAGAAGGGTAACAAAAATGATTAGGGCTATGGAACAGATTCCGTAGGAGGAGAGATTAAAAAGACTGGGACTTTTCATCTTGGAAAAGAGACAACTAAGAGGGGATATGATAGAGGCTTATAAAATCTTGATTGGTGTGGAGAAAATGAATAAGGAAGTGTTATTTACCCCTTTACTTAATGCAAGAACCGGGGTAAGCCAATGAAATCAATAGGCAGCCAGTTTAAAACAAAAGGAAGTTTTTGCCAGGGATGTTGTGAAGGCCAAAATTATAACAGTTATAATTATAAGGGTTCAAGAGAGAACTAGATAAGTTCATAGAGGTTATGTCCATCAATGGCTATTAGCCAGGATGGGCAGGGATGCAAAACCATGCTCTGAGTGTTCCACCAGGTCTCAGTGGTTTCAGCTCCAGTGGTCACTTAAACCAAAAGACTCTCTATGGAGCCCAATCAGATCTATCTCTAAACAAGAGATGGGCAGGTCAAAAAGTATCTGTGACTCTTAGGCAGAGCCCACATCACCAAGCAAAACAGCTGTGCCCTACCCTCTCTCTCTTCACTAGGATATGGCATCCAAACCTCCTGCTTAGGGAATGGAGTTCAGCCCTTTACTCATACAATAAGAATAACAACATTTTGTGACCCCCACATTTAATACTTAAGTGATTTATAACCAACACTAGCCAAAATTGATCACTTGGGCAGCACAGCTCTGTCTGCTGGATACCTAGGCAGAGTAGGTGTGTTTGAGTAAATACAGTCTGGTCCTGAAGCCTTTCCGCCCACCACTGGCTCATCACTAGCTGTCAGGGGAGAGCTCATTCAGACCTTGTTTATAAATAATAATTTGAAATGATTAGGTAGGCCAATATAGCCAAAACAAATGGGCCGACACTGTCACAAATAACAGCTGTATGAGGAAGCTAGTCTTTGTTCATGCTTTCCAAACCCATTATGCTTTCTCAGGTACAAGTATTTTCTTATATACTGTATATGCTTTTAGATTGTGAATTAATATTTCAATTTCAATTCATATTTCCAACCAGTGACTAAATTGGCAACACTACAGGTAACCGGAGGGTTTGGGGGAAATTCTGGGGGTGGGGTGGTCACCCCCCTTAGGGGGGGGTCTAGGAAAATCCCTGGCTGTGTCCTTCCGATCAGGAAGAAATTTTCCAAAAAAAGTTTATTTTTTCCCCTTGAAAAGTGGGATTTTATGTAACTTCATGGTTTCTTGGCTTCTCTAGCAAGACTTTATTGAAACCTCAACAACATGGTTGATTCATTATAAAAAGTAACCTATTTCCCCTTGTTTATTCCTCCCCCCTCCACCCCCCCGCCGCCACTGTTCCTCGGATGTTCTTGTTAAACCCTGGATTTGAGCTGGAAATGGCCCACCTTGATTATCATACACATTGTAAGGAGAGTGATCACTTTAGATAAGCTATTACCAGCAGGAGAGTGGGGTGGGGGGAGAGAAAACCTTTTGTAGTGATAAACACCCATTTTTCATGGTCTGTGTGTATAAAAACATCTTCCGTATTTTCCACAGTATGCATCCGAAGAAGTGAGCTGTAGCTCACGAAAGCTTATGCTCAAACAAATTGGTTAGTCTCTAAGGTGCCACAAGTACTCCTTTTCTTTTTGCGAATACAGACTAACACGGCTGTTACTCTGAAACTCAACAACACTAGTCATCTCTCAAAAGTTAAATGTTTGCCGTGTTGTGTTAACCATTCTGCTCTCAAGATATGAAAGAGACAAGGTGAGTGAGGTAGTATCTTTTATTGGACCAAGTTTACAGAAGTTGGTCCAATAAAAGAGATCACCTCACATACCTGGTCTCTTTTAAAGTTAAATGTCAATTTAAAATTTCAGTATCTTCTCCTTATTTTACCTTCAGTTTTCATCATTAAAACTTTTCCTAGCACTGTTTTGAATCTACGTTAAATTCTTCTCCTTTTGTCTATAACTACAATATCCTACACCAACAATGCACATTTGCACATTAACCTACCTGGAAAATTCCCAAACAAAAAACTTGGTTCAAAGATAGGTAAGGTTGAAAGAATGTAAACTTTCACTCCAAACATGAACCATTAAAAGCTCATTCAAAAATGACTCCAATTACACAAGAATGAAGCATAGAAATAAACTTCTCTGGTATCCAGCCATTTATACCCTCCAATATCATTGTTTTCCTTCCACTGTCACACCAACCCACTTCTATCAGCTGCTCAGTCTTGCATGTTTTGATCACTCCGTCTATTTCTCCATAATCTTACTCTTAGAAATTCCTTTATAGATTGTGAAAAGAGACACCTTCAGCAATGCTGAAATGTTACTTAGAGAAGAAACATTAGCAAAAATACCATGAGAATAGAGATGCTGGCTACCCATTGCACTTGCAAAGTGACCTTTTCAGAGTTCAGGATCAACTGTTTTGTTTGGTTTCAGAGTAGCAGCTGGGTTAGTCTGTATTCGCAAAAAGAAAAGGAGGACTTGTGGCACCTTAGAGACTAACCAATTTATTTGAGCATAAACTCACGAAAGCTTATGCTCAAATAAATTGGTTAGTCTCTTTAAAGTGCCACAAGTACTTCTTTTCTGTTTTGTTTGTATTCATTCTCTGCCCTCTTTATATTTCCAGGAACTCCCAACTTAGCATGAAGTTGGTCTGAACTTTAAAACAACATCACATGAGTCTCCTGCGCTTAGCTTGGGACAATTATTGTTTGGATTGGTGACTGTTCTGAAATGCAAGTACCCATCTGCTGCTGCTGAGAATATGTTAAGGTAGATGGAGATGCGAAAGAGTTGTTAAAAGGACTTGCTTACATTGGTGAGAGTAAAAAGAAAAGGAGTACTTGTGGCACCTAAGAGACTTTTTGCGGATACAGACTAACATGGCTGCTACTCTGAAATTGGTGAGAGTGTAGCACCTCTTAGGAGATTACAGTTAGGCTAGAAAACAAGTGACTACTGGATGAAAGAATTGTATTGCAGTGCCTATGGAATTTATGTTTACTTCTCGGTTTTAATGTTCTATTTAGCCACTCCTAAATAAAACTGCAGCCAATTGTACTGATTAGAGTAGTTTCCACTCAGATAGGAATTCCTGAGCATCTGGATGCAATATTTATATTTTCTCATCCAAATAAATCTACCAGTTTTGTTTCCTTATATTTTTTAAATGCACTTATCTAAAACTCCCATTGGATATACAATGAAATAAATGCAACAAACCCCAAAATAGACTACAGGGAAAACTCTATGAATCCTTTGCATGTGATGCAATTCGATTCAGTTATGTTTCTGGCTTCCTCTGATTATACTTTATTACAGGCACACATGATGGGATGTCTTAGAATTTCAGTCATGCTTCCTTGTTCGTGGTGTATTTAGGAGACCCTCATGCAACCCTTGAACACTTAGAGATTTAAAGGTCTCTAACTGTGTAAACTGATGTAGTTCCATCAACTTCCACTGGGCTCTGATGGCTTACACCAGTGAAGATCCTGATCCACAGTTTTACCTGAGTGATCAAATCATGGATATGTTCTGCTAATAACTTAAAATGAAATCAAATTGATAATTCAGACCTTAACGAAGAAAATGTTGAAATGGAGCAGAAAAAGAAATCAGTCTGATTTCTGATCTTCAAATTCATCTTTTTTACCCTAAGTTAAAGTTGTTAGAAATATTTAGCTGTTTCTGTTGTGTCCTTTTCCACAGCCATAGAGTTGTTGTTTTTGTAGCAGTGTGACATCCTGTGGACAAGTGACAGTACTGCATAAAAATGACAAGCTGTTGAAGCTGCAATATTATTGGTATCTCATATAAACCAGCACATGAACAAAGCTTGCTTCCTTTAACGCTGACTACACCATATACACAGCTGTCACCTTTGTAGAAGTGAAAAGCATTGTACAGAGTGAACTAATGAGAAAAGGAATATATAGGTGTCATCACCTGCTGAACGCAGTTGATTGACAGGCTGTGAGCAGTATAGTGGCAAAGTGAACTGCAGACAAGTCTTTCATTGTTCAGACTTATCACTGAAAAGGAGCAGATTTCATAGACAATTTCCCTAAATCTATGCGTTGGACCATGGGCTTGGGATTTCTGCTCCCTTCGCTAACCTGCTTCTAGAAGTCTAGTTTTTCTGGTTGGCTGCCAGAAATTAGCACACCTGCAAACTCTACTTCCTCCCTACTGCTGAGGTTTCCTTACCTAAGTGTTGTAAGGATGGGAGGCATTTCCCAAACTCTGTACTTCCATTCCATTAATACGAAAGTGATCATCAGAAGAAAAATTCTAGATTATGCTACGTGTCGGTCACCTGATTCCTGCAAGATTATGGCTTTACAAATTCTTTCTTTTTTAATCCTCCTGCATCACCACACGTATAAGGTGTCCACAAATTTCTCTCATTTATTGTGGTCTTGTGCTGAGTTGTTAAGACTTCTGAGTGTCATCTGGTTTCTCTTTCTGTTGTTCAGAGTAATGTTTCTCTAGATCGCACTCTTTTTTTCTCCTTCCAACTGGTGCCTACGTTGTCACTTGACATGCAAGTTGTGTTGGTGGCATCTATAAAGAATGTCCTAAGTATGTCATCATTTTCTTCTTACCACGTTTGATACACTAGATTGGTTTGCTCTCCTTAGAATTTCTGATGTTGCAAAAAACTCTTTCTAATGAACTATGAAAGTCTTTCACAGCCTTACACTTTGGAGTGAATACATCTCATCAACTCCTGTTGTAGATTTTCATGCCTCTGCTCCATAGAGAATGTCAGACGTAATGTTGGTGTTAAAAATTCACAATTCTGTGTCAATACCAATCGTGCTACTTTTCCAAATCTTTTCAAGTTGATCAAAATTGTTTGCTGCTTTTCATGTTTGTTGCTGGACATCTAACAAGCTGTCAGCATAACTGCTCATCTCATTCCCTAGCTAGGTAAAATGGCTTACTTCTACAAACTTGTTTTGCTTTTCTGCGAAAAGCTGGGTCTTTGCTTTTATTAAGTGATATGTTAAACTAAGCAGGGCAATGTCATAAGCAACAATAAGGTCATCCAATTGTGCTTTATCATTTGTCCATAAAATTCCTCAGTTGTGGTCTGTGGTTATTTTCCTCATGACATAGTCAATGATCAGTGCAAACAATCGTGGGGACAAAATACATTCTTTCCTCGCTGATGTTGTCACCTTCTCTGACTGCACATTTGGCATTATCATATAGATTCTTGATTATTCAAATTATATTTGCTGATATCCTATTATATTTCATAATTTTCCAAAGACTGTGTACGCTCTCTGAAGCCTTCTGGAAAGTTATAAAATTCATCACAAGAGGTGTTTGTCACTCAATACATTCTCTAATGTTTCTGAGAACCACAGTATGGCCTGCACATGATCAAATTTGTCTAAAAACAGCTTGTTCCTAAATTGGAGATCTGTTTCTTGAGGTGTTGCAGGATGAGGTTCCAAGGAACTGAGAGTGATGTGATTCCTCTCCAGTTATTGCAGTGGGTAAGGTCACCCTTCTCTGGGAATTTTACTATAAGAACATGTGCACACTTACAACACTGCAGTAACATAGCTGCACTGTTGAAGCTGCGCCCCTATAGCACTTAGTGGAGACACTTCCTGGGCCAGTGGAAGAGCTTCTCCTGTTGGAATCCTCCCTGAGAGGTGGTGGCTGTGTTGACAGGAGAAGCCCTCTTGTCGACATAGGACTGCCTAAACTGATAGGTCAGTATAACTGTGTCACTCAATTAAACCATCAGAAGGTTGTAGTGTAGACCAGGGCTAAGGCTTCTCTGGCAGTGGATTGAGTTCTTTTCTTCATTCCATATTCTGTTCAAACTCCCAAGAACAGTCTGGGGGGCTGTTTCACCATTTGCTTTACGCATTTCTCCAGTAACGTTATCCTCTCCGCCTGTTTTCCTGTCTTTAAATTTAATATCTGTACATATGTACTATCTCTAAGTACTTGAATCATTAAAAAGAGCCAGAAGAGAGCTGATACGTTGGTACAAAGTTCCAGTTATCTAGTGGTAAATTAAAATCTAGTGAGTCAAGTTGTTTCCCTTCTTTACTTTCATACCAAAGGGAGTATCTACTCTGTGTTGAAGATTTGAAGATAATATTAAAGACATGGCTAATAAGGGAAGGCAGATGAAATGTGCAGCAATGTTATATTCAGTGCATTATATAGCTAGTACACCTAGACTCCTCCACCTTTCCCATATTTCTTAAGAATTTATTTTTACATTTGCGAGAATTCCAAGCTGCTCATATATTCTGCACTAGACACGAAGAAAAATAGAGTCTCTTTGACAGCCAGTGCACTTATTCAGTCAGCCAAAATAATTCCAAAATAGATAGCAGACTTGATAGGAGTGACTTAATTGGCTGAAAAGAATTCCAAGTCATGGTGATAACGCAGAACAGTACATGGCTCTGAATTTTCATCTTACCACTTAACAAGAAGAATTCTCAGAACACTCACTTTAATGCAGCACATTTCACTAGGATATTTCAATTCCCAAGGATTTGTTTTTGCGTCTTGAAAAATTCCAAATGCCTGACATATTCATGTACTTGAGACTAAGCAAGAAAGAACATCTTTGACATCCTGTGTGCTTATTCAGCCAGCCAAAAGAATTCTAAAATAGCAGAAGCTGATTGACCTGGTAAACTGATGGGAATTCTCAGCCATAGCTGTAACATATCACAGTGCACGGCTCAGAAGTGTGTGTCTCATTGCTTAGCAATAAGAATTCTTTCAGGGGGAAAAAATCTTCCTGATTGTAATACAGCACATTTCACAAGGATGTAGAACTTAAAAATAGATATGTACATTTTTAAACAACACTTTTCAACATAATTATAACAATGAGACATTCCACTGCAAAACCATTTTTTATTGATTGATTAATTCCATGTTGCACAGATGGCACCAGGTTGAACAAATATGATATGAATTATTACAAATTGGTTTATATTCTTTTGTGATATTACTATTCCAACAGCGATCTTAGATATTATGTTTTGGAGAGGGGCACTCATAATTTTGTATGCAATTCCTATCCTAAGCAAATCCAGCTAATATTTTATTGTATTGCCAGTTTGCCAGTAATTCATATTTGTTCATTTTAGCTTCTGCTATCTCTTTTCCTAAAATCAAACTGTTTATCATACTTGGAGTGCTTGGACCCCACACTGGCCAAGAAGGGATTAACTAGAGCCTGTGGATTCAATCAGTCCTGCCTTCCTACACCAGCAGTAGGTGTCAGGCCTGGAGAGTGGAACTAAAAGGGGAGAACCCAGATCAGTTGGTGGCTGACTGGGAAGGGGGAGCTGATATCCAGCTCTCACTGGGTGAGAGAAGCCTGGCTGGAGACCAGAAGCTGAGCTAGACTGCTGCCTGTCACAGCATCCCTGGAAGGAAGGTAGGCCTGAATCAGGGAGCCTGGATGATAGAAGAGACAGACCCTGAGCAGAAGGATTGTGCCCAACGAAGGACCAGGATGGATGGATCTCCTTTTGAGTTTGTTACACAGAGGTTCTGACTCTTTGTGAACTCATGAGCCAAAACAATTGCTAAACATGATCACTCTATTTGTGTGGATCTGGTCTTGGTGCTTGAAAGCCATTTGGAACAATGTATCACTACATGCCTTGCAATTGGTGTGACACCCACCTAAGACCATTGATGCTGGCATTTGCTAAAATAGCTGTAGACTTGTAAACATCATACAAATACCAGTCAAGCAGTTTTGGTTAACAGACATTTTAGATCTGCTTTATCCCAAATCTATACAGGTTCTTCTTTAAACAGTTCATAAAAAGCTTAGCCTTTACAGGATGCGTTAGATATGAATTTGCTCTGAACTTTTATAAGCCTGAGTTACTGCATCAATCCAGACACATTTTGAGGTAATACTATTTCAACTATAGCTATGACTCTGTCATAAGAACCTATCAATCCCCACATTGGTGAAATGAGTAAAAATAAATTAAGATTTCATATTTCCTCTACATAAATCATGTTCATGCTACAGCACCTACTTGTTTAGTATAAATGAATGAAAATCAGTATTTTTAGTAAATGCAAAACACCATATATATTGTAATGACATTTTTTCAGAGCACCCTTTGCTTCTTCAAACTCCTAAGTCACCTTTGAAATTGGGACTTAGTTGTCAAAGTCACTTAAGAACTTTTTATTCTTCCACAAAACAGAGCATGCTCACTTCAGGTGAAATAGACCAATAATATCAACTTTATTCCAGATATAAGCAGAAATAGTTAGAATCACACTTCTTTCACTTATAAACAAAGAGTTTGAAGGTGAAACTTTCTTTTAGGTATGAAATATGTTTTACCTTGTCCTTGAAGACTTCTAACTCAAGTGTCTTGATGCTCCCATACAAGTAAGATTGTCTCAAGAGTCTAGATTTTTAAAGTTATTTAGGCATTGCTGCATTCAGCATTGCAAAGCCCATCTGATTTTGGAACCTAGATCTCAGTTTCAGGGTGGATTTAGACACTTTGACAGTTGATGGGAGTTGGGTTCAAAAATCTTTTTTTAAAGCTTTGCATGGTTCAACATTTGTTTTTCGTATTGGCAAGGTACAGCATATTTAACATTACTTGAAGAATTGAGAGAAATGTAAAAGTCACCATACTCAAGCTTAGATCCATCTTAAAAAGTACCAGAATATTTTATACTAGTTCATCATTCACTACACACAATCATTTGTATTGTTTGCATCTGCCAAGTTCTGAATGATGAAATGGAAGAATTAATCTCCACCAGTTATTCTGAAGCAGCCGACAGAACTTTAACTCTGGTACTGGTATGGAGAGATTTATAACTCTCAGAGCTGTACATTCCATGTTATTCATCATGGCACATCCACTTTTATTCAGACTGTCCACATTCAGGGTAGGTGGTAATGGTTGGGGAGGAATCAGACATGGAGTCCAGATATGGCTCCATTTCTAAAAAGTAATGAGATTTCAAATGTCTTCATTTTTTTTTTAGAAATAACTAAGAACAAAAATAAAAAAGGGGGAGAGAAGCAAAAGTGAAAACACCTGAAACTTTAGGAAACTCTGTAGCTTTGGCTCTATTAAAAAACTATTAGCTTGACAAGGTCCCATTAAGTGAATGCTACTTAAATGGGGGTAATGCAATGTATTTCAGATTTAAAGAACTTAAGTTGTCATTTAATTCACATACATTCATATTATGTTTACCCGTTTGTGTATTCTGTATATTCTTCAACTTTTTTTTATGAGAATAGTGTTTGAGAAGTGGAAGATTGGACAAATGACCAGGGAGAAGTATAGAAATATTGCTCAGGATTGCACGAGTGAAATCAGGAAGGCCAAATCACACTTGGAGTTGCAGCTAGCAAGAGATGTTAAGAGTAACAAGAAGGGTTTCTACAGGTATGTTAGCAACAAGAAGAAAGTCAAGGAAAATGTGGGCCCCTTACTGAATGAGGGAGGCAACCTAGTAACCAAGGTTGTGGAAAAAGCTAATGTACTCAATGCTCTTTTTGCCTCTGTCTTCACAAACAAGGTCATCTCCCAGACTACTGCACTGGGCAGCACAGCATGGGGAGGAGGTGACCAGCCCTCTGTGGAGAAAGAAGTGGTTCAAGACTATTTAGAAAAGCTGGACGAGGACAAATCCATGGGGCCGGATTTGCTGCATCCGAGAGTGCTAAAGGAGTTGGCGGATGTGACTGCAGAACTATTGGCCATTATCTTTGAAAACTCATGGCGATTGAGGGAGGTCCTGGATAACTGGAAAAAGGCTAATGTAGTGCCCATCTTTAAAAAAGGGAAGAAGGAGGATCCGGGGAATACAGACCAGTCAGCCTCACCTCAGTCCCTGGAAAAATCATGGAGCAGGTCCTCAAGGAATCAATTCTGAAGCACTTAGAGGAGAGGAAAGTGATCAGGAACAGTCAGCATGGAGTCACCAAGGGCAAGTCATGCCTGACTAATCTAATTGCCTTCTATGATGAGATAACTGGCTCTGTGGATGAGGGGAAAGCAGTGGATGTGTTATTCCTTGACTTTAGCAAAGCTTTTGATATGGTCTCCCACAGTATTCTTGCCAGTAAGTTAAAGAAGTATGGGCTGGATGAATGGCCTATAAGGTGGATAGAAAGCTGGCTAGATCGTCGGGCTCAACGGGTAGTGATTAATGGCTCCATGTCTAGTTGGCAGCCGGTATCAACCGGAGTGCCCCAAGCGTCGGTCCTGGAGCCGGTTTTGTTCAATATCTTCATTAATGATCTGGAGGATGGCATGGACTGCACCCTCAGCAAGTTTGCAGATGACACTAAACTGGGAGGAGTGGTAGATACGCTGGAGGGTAGTGATAGGATACAGGGGGACCTAGACAAATTAGAGGATTGGGCCAAAAGAAGTCTGATGAGGTTCAACAAGGACAAGTGCAGAGTCCTGCACTTAGGACGGAAGAATCCCATGCACTGCTACAGACTAGGGACTGAATGGCTAGGCAGCAGTTCTGCAGAAAAGACCTAGGGGTTCCAGTGGACAAGAAGCTGGATATGAGTGAACAGTGTGCCCTTGTTGCCAAGAAGGCCAATGGCATTTTGGGCTGTATAAGATGGTGCATTGCCAGCAGATCGAGGGATGTGATCGTTCCCCTCCATTCAATATTGGCGAGGCCTCATCTGGAGTAATGTGTCCAGTTTTGGGCCCCACACTACAAGAAGGATGTGGAAAAATTGGAAAGCGTTCAGCGGCAGACAACAAATATGATTAGGGGCTGGAGCACATGACTTATGAGGATAGGCTGAGGGAACTGGGATTATTTAGTCTGCAGAAGAGAAGAATGAGGGGGGATTTGATAGCTGCTTTCAACTACCTGAAAGGGGGTTCCAAAGAGGATGGATCTAGACTGTTCTCAGTGGTAGCAGATGGCAGAACAAGGAGTAATGGTCTCAAGTTGCAGTGTGGGAGGTTGGATATTAGGAAAAACTTTTTCACTAGGAGGGTGGTGAAGCACTGGAATGCGTTACCTAGGGAGGTGGTGGAATCTCCTTCCTTAGAGAGTTTTTAAGGTCAGGCTTGACAAAGCCCTGTCTGGGATGATTTAGTTGGGGATTGGTCCTGCTTTGAGCAGAGGGTTGGACTAGATGATCCCCTGAGGTCCCTTCCAACCATGAGAGTCTATGATTCTATGAGAGGATCAGTGAAGATTTCATACAGAGATACAGGGATTTATTTTTCTTCCATATAGACCTCTTTCAAGCAAAAACAATATGTACAGTTATTAAAAGGATTTTGATAGCACATTTAACAGGAGTTGAGTTCGACAGCTTGTTTGCAAGCAGTTTGTGCTCAAGGGCATTCAACTCATAGGCATATGAAGTGACACAAATATCAACAGTATTTACACAGACATAGAGCTATCTTTTTATTCCTTTATTTTGTCATCTTTAACCAGTTTAAATATCTCTAACTAAGCGGCATCCTGTATACGAACATGAAACCGGCACCTCCGGCATGGCCAGTTGTAACTGGCATAATTTGGGAAGCTCCACTTTAATGAATGGATGAAAATTGTTGCTAGAACACACGAGGGTGAAGAGTGTGTGTTTTTGGCAATAATTCCTCCCAGACACACACCAGCCTTCCCTCTAGTTCAGTAATTTTCATGTCATGTTCATTGAATAGCATTAGCCACCTGCTGAACAATTTCAAAGTAAGACTACTTGTTCCCTCCGCCATCTTCTTTCCCCTAGCACTACTCGACAGGCCACTTGACTTTGTAAATCATCTTCTAAAATGCTTAAAATGTCCTGATGCTGTTTATTCCGTCATAGAATCATAGAATATAAGGGTTGGAAGGGACCCCAGAAGGTCATCTAGTCCAACCCCCTGCTCGAAGCAGGACCAATTCCCAGTTAAATCATCCCAGCCAGGGCTTTGTCAAGCCTGACCTTAAAAACCTCTAAGGAAGGAGATTCTACCACCTCCCTAGGTAACGCATTCCAGTGTTTCACCACCCTCTTAGTGAAAAAGTTTTTCCTAATATCCAATCTAAACCTCCCCCACTGCAGCTTGAGACCATTACTCCTCGTTCTGTCATCTGATACCATTGAGAACAGTCTAGAGCCATCCTCTTTGGAACCCCCTTTCAGGTAGTTGAAAGCAGCTATCAAATCCCCCCTCATTCTTCTCTTCTGCAGGCTAAACAATCCCAGCTCCCTCAGCCTCTCCTCATAACTCATGTGTTCCAGACCCCTAATCATTTTTGTTGCCCTTCGCTGGACTCTCTCCAATTTATCCACATCCTTCTTGAAGTGTGGGGCCCAAAACTGGACACAGTACTCCAGATGAGGCTTCACCAATGTCGAATAGAGGGGAACGATCACGTCCCTCGATCTGCTCGCTATGCCCCTACTTATACATCCCAAAATGCCATTGGCCTTCTTGGCAACAAGGGCACACTGCTGACTCATATCCAGCTTCTCGTCCACTGTCACCCCTAGGTCCTTTTCCGCAGAACTGCTGCCTAGCCATTCGGTCCCTAGTCTGTAGCTGTGCATTGAGTTCTTCCGTCCTAAGTGCAGGACCCTGCACTTATCCTTATTGAACCTCATCAGATTTCTTTTGGCCCAATCCTCCAATTTGTCTAGGTCCTTCTGTATCCTATCCCTCCCCTCCAGCGTATCTACCACTCCTCCCAGTTTAGTATCATCCGCAAATTTGCTGAGAGTGCAATCCACACCATCCTCCAGATCATTTATGAAGATATTGAACAAAACCGGCCCCAGGACCGACCCTTGGGGCACTCCACTTGATACCGGCTGCCAACTACACTTGGAGCCATTGATAACTACCCGTTGAGCCCGACAATCTAGCCAGCTTTCTACCCACCTTGTAGTGCATTCATCCAGCCCATACTTCCTTAACTTGCTGACAAGAATACTGACAAGAATACGTCTGTTCCTTGCTGACTGTTGTCTGATTCCCCCTATCCTCCCAGCCCCTATTGTGTGTATCAGCAGCACTAGAACTAGTGCCAAGAATGGTGAAAACATTTTTACCCTGTTCTCCTGGATAGCTGTTTATCATCCCCTTGTTTA
The DNA here is from genome assembly GCF_965140235.1 of Caretta caretta. Lineage (NCBI taxonomy): Eukaryota > Metazoa > Chordata > Testudines > Cheloniidae > Caretta > Caretta caretta. Next base: position 71,407,238 of record NC_134207.1, read on the forward strand.
TCATTCTCTAAATTAGAAAATGAAATCCTTACTCCAGATGCAGCCAAATCCATTGCCGATCCCACTAATAACTGAAAAAAGTAATAAAGGCAATATTTCAGTAAACATCATGGATCCTGGTAGTAGTCTCCAAACCTATTTTGGAATCTCTTCTGGAGAAGGGTTTTTTTTTCCTCCTGGGCTAATATCACCGTAGTCCAGAAGTACAATACACAAACACCATATACACAACATGAAATTACAAAATCCACAGAAATTCCATGATCCCTTACCCCTGCCTGAAACAGAAGTAACACAGGTGGGAAATTGTTCTGATTAGTCTTTGGTTTTGATAGAAATGGGACAAAGATGTGGCATGCAACTGTGGATTCAGTTCAGGGTAGTGTTTGGGATTCAGGTTTAAGACTGATTCAGAACAATAGTTCTGGTTTGGATTCAACAGTGTCAAAAATCTCCTCAGCTGTTCTCATGAGATTTTGGCCATCTCGAATAGTGGCAGTGAAAAGAGATGTCCTCACAAGATTTCTATAATCACAAGCTAAAAAAAAGTCACAGAAACAGCCATGTAGAACCAGATCTACAAACAAAAACAGGCATGTAGAACCAGATGTAGAAGAAAAGTCTCTTCTAGAGAATCATACATGAGAGGTTGGAATATCACAGGGAACAAGTGATTTAAAGTAAATGAGAGAGAGAGAAAATATAATCAAACAATAAACTTTTATTATCCTATCAGAGGAGTTTTGTATAGAGATGGGATAAAGGGGAAGTGTCTGGATTAAGTTCTTGATAGGATTCAGTGTTTAAAATGGCCTGTAGAGAAAAAAAATAGATTGTGTACTTTTCTTCTTCCTCCTCCTGATGTATAAAGAAGGCCTAAGTGGGGTGACTTTACTTTAAGAACAAAAAAAAAAAACCTGTGTATGGGGAGTAAGGATTGTATATTTGTTTTTCACATTCGAGATTTTGGACATCAGGTCTCAGGGTATTTCTACCGTTCAAGATGACAGCAATCTTGTGTGAACAGCTTTAGATATCAGCACTGTTTAGAATAAACCCAGTGCCCAGCCCTAGATTATCCTTGAACCATAAAAGTAACCTGCATGTTTTTTTTAAAAATGGGTTTGTAGCCTTTTTATCATTTATGATGTATGAAGAAGGCCAGAGCAGTTTCTTCAACTTTAGTAAAACAAAAAACATTTTTCTGCTTGTTTTATTTTTTACTGAAGAAATATCAGGAATGTCATTTTTTGGAGGGGGTGGGGTGATTTTCTTTGGCTGTTGTTGATGACCCCTTGGGAACCTAAGTGTGTGTGTGTTGCTCAACTTTCACCTTCTTGACTCTTACGCTGACCTAGTTTCACTAGTTCTCCAGTTGCCAAAGAGTTTCCAGTGTACACAAGCAGGACTTACGATTCACAGAACTCCACAGTGTGTCAGAGGAGTTGCTCCTGTTGCACCACAACAGGAGATGCAGTAAAATCCCTTTTCATTAGTAGGCCAGCTTGTTCCCCAAGAAATAATAGCAAGGAACAGTCCCTGTTCTCAAGAGAATGCAGAGGGTTGTGGGGGAGAGATTTCTTGTGTTGCCGGCACAGAGTGCCAGAGGCAAGCAACAGCTGGGTTCATTGCCTGGTATGCATCACGCCAATGATCACAACAGGGTGGAGAAGTAGAGAGATTTATTTGAAGCTTCAAATAGGGCGCAGGGAGATTGAGCTGTCTCAAATCCTGCAGCCGTGCATGCAGATTCCAGTATACATTTTATACCTTTTCCTACTTCACTACACAAGCCTATGCAACCAATTTCCTGTTGCCCTGTACAATACCGTAGCCAATCAGCTAAAGCAGCCAGTTGTGTTTTTCCTCAGTAGCATTGCCCGTGCCTTGCCTTATTTGGGTCTATTTGTTACTAGTTTTTGCTAAACATTTCTGCCTTATCTATCTGTTTCCCAGGCCGAAGCTGGCCTTTGCTGGCGAGCCGTGTGCAAACCTGTCTGTGTGCAAGCTTCCTCAGATTTCAGAGTAACAGCCGTGTTAGTCTGTATTCGCAAAAAGAAAAGGAGTACTTGTGGCACCTTAGAGACTAACCAATTTATCTGAGCATGAGCTTTCGTGAGCTACAGCTCACTTCATCAGATGCATCCCGTGGAAACTGCAGCAGACTTTATATATACACAGAGAATATGAAACAATACCTCCTCCCACCCCACTGTCCTGCTGGTAATAGCTTATCTAAAGTGATCATCAGGTGGGCCATTTCCAGCACAAATCCAGGTTTTCTCACCCTCCACCCCCCCACACAAATTCACTCTCCTGCTGGTGCTAGCCCATCCAAAGTGACAACTCTTTACATAATCAAGTCGGGCTATTTCCTGCACAAATCCAGGTTTTCTCACATCCCCCCATCCCCATACACACACAAACTCACTCTCCTGCTGGTAACTTGGATTTAAACTTGGAGAGTGGTCAGTTTGGATGAGCTATTACCAGCAGGAGAGTGAGTTTGTGTGTGTATGGGGATGGGGGGATGTGAGAAAACCTGGATTTGTGCAGGAAATAGCCCGACTTGATTATGTAAAGAGTTGTCACTTTGGATGGGCTAGCACCAGCAGGAGAGTGAATTTGTGTGGGGGGTGGAGGGTGAGAAAACCTGGATTTGTGCTGGAAATGGCCCACCTGATGATCACTTTAGATAAGCTATTACCAGCAGGACAGTGGGGTGGGAGGAGGTATTGTTTCATATTCTCTGTGTATATATAAAATCTGCTGCAGTTTCCACGGTATGCATCCGATGAAGTGAGCTGTAGCTCATGAAAGCTCATGCTCAAATAAATTGGTTAGTCTCTAAGGTGCCACAAGTACTCCTTTTCTTTTAGCTTCCTCAGAGTTATGCAGGGTCACAGAAAGTTCAAGGAGCAAAGGGGCTGTAGTTTATCTGGGCCTAGAGCAAGAGGGCTTCATCGACACTCGTGGTCTTCCACCCTCCCGAGTTACCTAGTGTAGTGCCCAGTGTCACCAACACTTGCATATGCCACTGCACCCCCCCTGCACTTTCTTTCAAAGGCAGGAAAAAAATCTGGCCTCAGATGTATTGTTGAAACTGATTCTGTATTTTCTGTATTGGTCATTCAGCGTTTGTTTGATTTGTGCTCACATCTCCAAAGTTCAGTGTGTAAAATCACTAAATGTAGCATTTTCCCTTTATATTGTTTATAACTATGGCAAGAACTCCCTCTAGTGGGTTGCCTCAAAATTGCTTTGTTTGTGGAGGAAAAATCAAACATAATTGAACTCAGAAGTGTGTTACTCAGTGCAAACAGGGTCTTGCTTTTGTCAGTTCAGCTGGATATTCACAGAGATGGGGAGAAATCCAGGACAGATGTGCTAGAACTGTGTATGACGTGATGACCTGCATTATCCTGTATAAAGAAAAGGAGTACTTGTGGCACCTTAGAGACGAACCAATTTATTTGAGCATAAGCTTTCGTGAGCTACAGCTCACTTCATCGGATGCATACTGTGGAAACTGCAGAAGACATTATATACACAGAGACCATGAAACAATACCTCCTCCCACCCCACTCTCCTGCTGGTAATAGCTTATCTAAAGTGACCACTCTCTTTACAATGTGTATGATAATCAAGGTGGGCCATTTCCAGCACAAATCCAGGTTTTCTCACCCCCCCCCCCACAAAACACACACACACAAACTCACTCTCCTGCTGGTAATAGCTCATCCAAACTGACCACTCTCCTTACAATGTGCATGATAATCAAGGTGGGCCATTTCCAGCATAAATCCAAGTTTAACCAGAACGTCTGAGGGGGGTGGGTAGGAAAAAACAAGGGGAAATAGGCTACCTTGCATAATGACTTAGCCACTCCCAGTCTCTATTTAAGCCTAAATTAATAGTATCCAATTTGCAAATGAATTCCAATTCAGCAGTTTCTCGCTGGAGTCTGGATTTGAAGTTATTTTGTTGTAAGATAGCGACCTTCATGTCTGTAATTGCGTGACCAGAGAGATTGAAGTGTTCTCCAACTGGTTTATGAATGTTATAATTCTTGACATCTGATTTGTGTCCATTTATTCTTTTACGTAGAGACTGTCCAGTTTGACCAATGTACATGGCAGAGGGGCATTGCTGGCACATGATGGCATATATCACATTGGTGGATGTGCACTTGAACGAGCCTCTGATAGTGTGGCTGATGTTATTAGGCCCTGTGATGGTGTCCCCTGAATAGATATGTGGGCACAGCTGGCAACGGGCTCTGTTGCAAGGATAGGTTCCTGGGTTAGTGGTTCTGTTGTGTGGTATGTGGTTGTTGGTGAGTATTTGCTTCAGGTTGGGGGGCTGTCTGTAGGCAAGGACTGGCCTGTCTCCCAAGATTTGTGAGAGTGTTGGGTCATCCTTCAGGATAGGTTGTAGATCCTTAATAATGCGTTGGAGGGGTTTTAGTTGGGGGCTGAAGGTGACGGCTAGTGGCGTTCTGTTATTTTCTTTGTTAGGCCTGTCCTGTAGTAGGTGACTTCTGGGAACTCTTCTGGCTCTATCAATCTGTTTCTTCACTTCCGCAGGTGGGTATTGTAGTTGTAAGAATGCTTGATAGAGATCTTGTAGGTGCTTGTCTCTGTCTGAGGGGTTGGAGCAAATGCGATTTTATCACAGAGCTTGGCTGTAGACGATGGATCATGTGGTGTGGTCAGGGTGAAAGCTGGAGGCATGTAGGTAGGAATAGCGGTCAGTAGGTTTCCGGTATAGGGTGGTGTTTATGTGACCATCATTTATTAGCACTGTAGTGTCCAGGAAGTGGATCTCTTGTGTGGACTGGACCAGGCTGAGGTTGATGGTGGGATGGAAATTGTTGAAATCATGGTGGAATTCCTCAAGGGCTTCTTTTCCATGGGTCCAGATGATGAAGAGGTCATCAGTATAGCTCAAGTAGAGTAGGGGCATTAGGGGACTAGAGCTGAGGAAGCGTTGTTCTAAATCAGCCATAAAAATGTTGGCATACTGTGGGGCCATGCGGGTACCCATAGCAGTGCCGCTGAGCTGAAGGTATACATTGTCCCCAAATGTAAAAATAGTTATGGGTAAGGACAAAGTCACAAAGTTCAGCCACCAGGTTAGCCGTGACATTATCGGGGATACTGTTCCTGATGGCTTGTAGTCCATCTTTGTGTGGAATGTTGGTGTAGAGGGCTTCTACATCCATAGTGGCCAGCATGGTGTTAACATCAGCCACCCTATCAGAGGCTCGTTCACCTGCACATCCACCAATGTGATATATGCCATCATGTGCCAGCAATGCCCCTCTGCCATGTACATTGGTCAAATTGGACAGTCTCTACGTAAAAGAATAAATGGACACAAATCAGATGTCAAGAATTATAACATTCATAAACCAGTTGGAGAACACTTCAATCTCTCTGGTCACGCAATTACAGACATGAAGGTCGCTATCTTACAACAAAATAACTTCAAATCCAGACTCCAGCGAGAAACTGCTGAATTGGAATTCATTTGCAAATTGGATACTATTAATTTAGGCTTAAATAGAGACTGGGAGTGGCTAAGTCATTATGCAAGGTAGCCTATTTCCCCTTGTTTTTTCCTACCGCCCCCCCCAGACGTTCTGGTTAAACTTGGATTTGTGCTGGAAATGGCCCACCTTGATTATCATACACATTGTAAGGAGAGTGATCACTTTAGATAAGCTATTACCAGCAGGAGAGTGGGGTGGGAGGAGGTATTGTTTCATGGTCTCTGTGTATATAATGTCTTCTGCAGTTTCCGCAGTATGCATCCGATGAAGTGAGCTGTAGCTCACGAAAGCTTATGCTCAGATAAATTGGTTAGTCTCGAAGGTGCCACAAGTACTCCTTTTCTTTTTGCAATTACAGACTAACATGGCTGTTACTCTGAAACCTATCCTGTATAACTGTCACAAATCCTCGACAGGGAGTACATTGGGTGTGATCACCTAGCTTGAGTCACATGGGTCTTTTTGTTGAAACAGATACTTGACCATGTGAAAAGTGGGCTGCTTTATATATACAGTAAGCATCCTGAGTTGAAGTTCATATGTTATTTGCTGATATCACTGCTAATGCACTGCCTGTGTGGCTCTGGCTTGTTTAATTAATCAAACAACCCTATCCATAATCCTGGATTTATCACTAGAAAAGAGCATAGGAGGCCAATCATGAGTCTCACTTCAATTTAAACAAGGTGAGGTAATGAAAAAGATAACCTGTTGTCCATGAGAAAGAAGAAGGGAAGTCTCAGAAAGTCCAAAGAGTCTGGAAATTAATTTTCAAGATGCATTTAGGAACTAGGGATTGCAGTCATTTGAAAGAACCCCCTTCCCCACCCACTACACATTTGCCCCATCCCCTCCCCCCAGGCTTTCCAGCCACACATCTAGCAGCCTATTCCCAGCATTCTACTAAGCAGGTATTCATTCCTGGCTTTTCTTAGTTGTAAGGCGGGTACAGTGCCCTTGCACATAGGAAAGTAGATAGCAGGCAAATATCAGAAAGGAAGGCTACTGTGTTTCCCAGTTAATGTCGCTAGGACCACCCTTTTTAGGAAAAATATTGGGAACCTGACTGGAAGCTGGAGAGAGAAAATAAAAATAGCTGCAAGAAAAAAAAGTAAAATAAAACACCACAACATGAATCAATCAATCAATCAGTCAGTTCAGCAGTGTCCGTCTATTCAAATTAAAAGCAACAAAGGGTATGTCTGGTATAGTCAGCCAGTCTGAACCTATGTGCTGGGTACACCTGGCATTAGATAAATTAATACATAAATTACTAAACCATCTGTTATCGCACAGCAGTGGATTGGGCAGGCAATGGTGGACAGAAAGAGAAATTTGCCTAAACAAGGAAATTATACAAGTTCTTTCTCTGAACAAAACAAACTAATTAGAGAAATAGAAATGTGTGCAGTAAACCTAACTCTAGGTAGCTACAGTCCACATTGCATCATATTATCCTATTGGGTAAAAAGAAAAGGAGGACTTGTGGCACCTTAGAGACTAACAGATTTATTTGAGCATAAGCTTTCGTGAGCTACAGCTAGGACAAGTCCTCCTTTTCTTTTTGCGAATACAGACTAACAGGGCTGCTACTCTGAAACCTATTGGGTAAGGAATGCACTTGGACTATCCCTATTGTGTACCATTACCCTGTGTATAGCTGTGCCCAGTTAAATAGAAAAAATGTGGTCCAGTAGGCAGATGTAATAGTGATACTTAGCAGTTATGTAGCTATTTTCTTACATAGAATTTTCTTTCCTAAAATTTGGGTAAGCATTATTATCCCCATTTTACAGATGAGGTCACTGGAGGGCACAGAAGTAAATGACTTACCGAAAGCCATACACTACAGGAAGTTAGTGTTGGGGAGAGAATTGAGGCTTGCTGCCTCTGGCAAGTCCCATGCACTAGCCACTATACGTCCGACACAAACTCAGTATAGCCTGAACTCTATAGGACATTGGAATGTAAACATGAAGGCGCTATTGATTTGCAGTGTCTAATCATAACTCCAATATTAATAGTTCATGACTAAAAATAATAACTAGTGTAACTGGCTATTAATTACTTATGCCAAGTATAATATAAATATGTCAGAAATTATTCCTTGCAGTAGTTCACTGATCTAAACAGCAGCAATAATTTGGAAATCCTAAAATAAAACATTGCAATTTGTTCATATTACAAACAACAAAGATCCTAGGAAAATATGTAACCATTAATATAGAATCATCTCCTTGCAGGCGGAACTGGCAGTGATGTTTCTACAGTTAAGGTTGCCTGACACTTTTCAATATAAGATTCTGTTTTCAATTGCTTATAACTAAGGTTAAGATTTTGTCACAGTTATTTTTAGTAAAAGTCAGAGACAGGTCACGGGGGCTTCCATGAATTTTTATTGCCCATGGTCTGTCCCTGACATTTACTAAAAATAACTGTGACAAAATGGGGCTGAGTCCCAGCCCTGCTGCATGGGGCTGCGGGGGTGGGGAGAGAAGTGGTGGGTAGTGAAGGGATCCAGCAGTGCTGGGAGCTGTAGGGTCCCCTAGCTGCCCGCGGCGTCTCGGAGCTGTGGGGGCCACCTGTGACAGCTCAGAGCTCCAGGGCCGGCAGCCCAGAGCTTCAGGTCTCCGCACTGCCTGCAGCGGCTTGGAGCTCTGGGTCCCCCCCGTGGGGGCTTGGAGCTCCCAGGCCGGCAGCTTGGAGCTCTAGGGCTGGTGGCTCAGAGCTCTGGGGCCGGCGACTCAGAGCTCTGAGGCCCCCCACAGCAGTTAAGAGCTCTAGGAGTCCCCTGACACCTGCGGTGGCTCTGGGACCAGCACCTCGGAACTGCGGAGTCAGAGAATTGTACTACTAGAATGGACCTCAAGAGATCATCTAGTCCAGTCCCCTGCAGACATACTTTGGGGTTAAAATATTAAGAGCCTGGGCATAATAGGTTTTGTCTAAATTTCTGCATTAGTATAAATACAGTGATAACAACACAAGAATTGTGAGATGCACTAGAATCCAACAAAAGTGGAAAGAATAATTCTTCTAGCAACAGTGAGGTTATAGGGTAGTTGGCTCTGCAAACAGATGAGACACAAGGTGAACTCACAATGAGAAATTCTCCTCCCCTAAATGAAAAATGTTCTACAGCAGCATATTTTGAAAAATGACCTGAAGTTTTTAAGGACAGCCTTGCTTATAACAGTTGATGTTGATTACAGTGGGCCTAAGGCAGGGGGACATGGGCCTAAGGCAGGGGGACATCAGGATTTTGGATCCAGCCCGCAGGATTGCCACCCCTGTGGGGCTAAGGCAGGCTCCCTGCCTGCCCTGGCCTGGCCCCGCGCCACTCCCCCCATTGCCCGCAGTGGCGTGGAACTGCAGAGTCTCCATGCTGCCTGGAATGGCTTGGAGCTCTGGGTCTTCCCAACGGTGGCTCAGAGCTCCAGGTCCCACCATGGCAGCTAGGAGCGCCAGGGCCCTGGCTGTCCATAGCAGTTCAGAGCTCCAGGGCTCCTGCTGGCTGACAGCAGCAGCCCCGGTGTCCTGAGCCTGAAGTGGAAAATACCACAGAGGTCACTTGATTCTGTTACTTCCGTGACCTCCATGACATAATCTTAGCCTTACCTATAACTTTGCATGACTTCAATAGTTTGGGATGAAATTTTCTACACTGGATTTCTGCCTCAGGTGGAATTTTTCTGGAAAGCTTCAGCAAAAACAGTTCTGCCATGTCCCAGAACAAGGTTAGGGAAAAAGAAGTTGTTTGCCCCTGTGAAAGAAAATCTTACATCTATTTGTTGAGAAGCTCTGACATCCCTGTGTTTGGCAGCAGGGACTCAAAATTTGGCTGGAGCATTGCTCTGATGTCAGGGATAGTCTTCTGCCATTCCTGTGACAATCTATCCTAATATGGCAAAAGTATAAGTCTCCAAATAATCTCAGTTTGCACATGCTCAGTACAGGTTTGTTAGCGGCTGGAAGCTTAATTTTCTAAACATTCCATCTGTAGTGAGTGTGCTCTCATCCACACAACTCCTGCATGCCCGTCAGAAGGCACATGCTCCATTCTCACAGAGTAACTGAGCATGCTCCATCCCAGGGTGTCAGAGGCTGAGCAGGGCTTTCCTACTACCCCTGAGGGTCACTGTGGCACTGGGCACGGGAACTGAAAGCAAAGGGAGATTCTGTCTCCTGGGGTCTCAATGCTCCTGTTGCTGGTACCAGGCAGTAAGGGGCAAAGGAGGAAGCTACTTGCCACAAATGCAAATTGGCAAAGAGCTGGGGCAGGATGAGGGAGGGGACAAAGACAGGAACTGCCAAGGGGTGGTGATAGGAGCAGAGGGGAGGAGACAGACAAGATTTGGGAATAGAACTTGGGGAGGCAGGTACAGAAATTGGGGGGAAGGGGTTGTTAGGAGCAGATGGGGAAAGGGGATGGGCTGGAAGGACAGAGCGAAAAGGATTTTATAACCACTAAAGTACCCTCCCCTCCAGAACCTAAACTTGAACCTAGATTTCATGAGTCTCAACATATCTCAAGTTACTCAGAGAACTCAGGTGATAGAGGTCTGTGCTGTGGATATAACTCTGGTGACAATATGGTTCCACATGATGGGATTTTTGTTATTTCAAGTTGCTTTCTTAAAAAACTTACTGAATTACATAACAAACAAGCAAAAAGGAAAAAAAAACAACCTGATGTTAAAAAAAAAGGTTAAGGTGGCAGAGTCAAACATTCAAACGTTAGGAAATGCCAGAATTAAGGTTACCCATGTGATTATAATTCTGTCCCTTGTGCATATACATTACAACATAATCCTTAATTACATGATTACTTGCTATTTCTTCCACGGTACGCCATTTAAAGTGCTATGTAAATGGTATTTCCTCTGAAAAATCAAACCTTAGGAGTTTCAGGTTTGGAGTGCAGAATTAGTGGAAAATTTTGACAGTTTTGACTTTAATCCCCCTGTGCCTTTATTCTGGGATTATACTACCACGCCACCTCACAGAGGTGTTGACAAGATAATTTTATTAGTAGTTATAAAGCACTAAGATACTAAAGTGATGAGCACCATATAAAAGCCCATGAGGAAATTAATAACTTTGTATTCAGTGCAGGATTTGGATGGCGTGCACTAAAAAAGGCATTGGTCCGCACCTGAATAATGATGATAAAAAGACTTAATGAACAGCTACCCAGTGAGCACTGGCTAACCTGTGCACAGAAAAAGGCAGGGGTCCTGTAGAAAAAACAGTATGTAATCATGAAATGAAGGGGCACCATAATGCAGACACACAAGGAGGCCAAATTAAAGTTGCACAGGCAATCTAAATTCTGGTATCTCCTAAGATATAAGTGCTTGACTTTGCAGCCTGAGTGCTCTTTTAATATAGTTTTCTGGCATGTGGTATAATTATAGTAATTAGAAACTAACTATGTCATCCAATCTATTTCAGTGCATATGCAAATCGTTGCTTAAAATGCACGTCCTAATATTTTGTTCAGGCCAATTTTAAAGCAAGGTTCTGCCCTCTGTAGGGTCCATATTTATTTTGTGTCTGTGATTTATGTATCAACTATCCTCAGCTTGTAAACAAAAAGGTGGGCTTTTTGTTGTTGTTTTAGTTTGGGATTTGAAAACAAAGCTGGGTTCTTTCCATCTCATGAACAGCTGTTTATCCACAAACTTTTCAGGTGAGGTTTAGGAGGAAGTTGAATCCTGTGACATTTTTAGCCTTATTGAAAGGTTTCAGGCAGACTACTACTAATTAAGGTGTCACAAGAACAGAGAAAATAGCAAAATATGAGTCAATATATTGAGGTACTTGGCTGAGATAAAGGTAAATTCAGTTTAAATAAATTAAATATATGGAAATTAATTAATGATGTTTATGGAATGTATCTTTGTAATTTAATTATAGCTAATATACACAAATTGCATGTTTGTTTCCCTCTAACATTACCTTTATGAAATCAGTGATGATTTGTGGTCGTAAAAGGTAAAATCTGACACCTGGTTAGTTACTTATTCTGGGGAGATTACATTTGAAATGAGATATAGCTCAGGCCTAAATTTGCCAAATGGCTACCTAATTCTGGCTCCAAACCTCATATGCGTTAAAGCCTAAGTTAAGGTACCTAGCATGAAATACTGTCCTCACTGAAATCAAATGCATTTTTTGCCATTCACTTCAATGAGCTCAGGATTTCACCCCTAAATTTTAGAAGCTAGGCCATAACTTTCAACTTCCAATAGTGTTGGAGTTTGGCTGTTTAAAAATCACTAAATTATATACAGCCTAAGATTTCAAAAACAACAATTAACCCATTCATGTTATTATAACTGTTAAATTATTGGTTTTGCTCAGTAAATAAGACTCAAAAGATCCTTTATAGTAGAAAGTTCCATTCTATAAATAGAAAAGTCTTCCTTTTATATGAGTTCCTTGTATTAGCACCAACAGGTTATTAATTACAGTAAACACTGTTACCAGTAACCTCGAATAATAATTACCCCCTCACTCTTATATGGCAGTTTTTATCAGTAGATCACAAAATGCTTTACAAAGGAGTTGAGTAACATTATTGCCATTTCACAGATGGGAAAACTAAGGCATAGAGTGGGGAAGTGACTTGTTCAAGGTCACCTCTCAGGCCAGTGGCAGAGCCAGGAATAGAACCAGTCTCTGGAGTCCCAGTCCAGTGCACTATCCACTAGGCCACACTGCATCCCGCGAGAGAAACTGTAATGTCACTATCTTGTGACCAATTATTTCTTATTAGTTATACAAACTATAAATTATTACTTGAATGAAAGTTTCTGATGAATAATGTGTGGTTGTTCTGAAATTCAGCTAAGAACTTGTCTACACAAACATTGAGTTTGCAACAAGCTGGAGTGTGAATCTACCCCACAGTAGCCTGCTGTGGACTAACTGTTCGTGTGGGCCCTCCTGATGTGCATTAACAGTTTATTAATGAGCTTTGATCTAGTCCCATTTCAATGAGGATTAGGTCAAAGTGCATTAATGAATTGTTAATGTGCTTCTGCAGGGTCCAGACAGACAGTTAGTCCAACAACCGGTTAGTGCAGGGGGTCACACCATAGCTTCCGGCAAACTAATTGTTTGTATAGACAAGCCCAGGGAACAATTTTACATACAGTCAGCTAAATATGTTTTTCTTTTTGAACACTGGATACATCCCTTTTTTCTTCTCCTAAGGGTTTGTTTGATAAGTATTTAATTTGTCAAGCATTACTGCTCTAATGATATGGTAGTCCCATAATTGTTTTAAAACCACAGGATGTCATTCAGTAAATGCTGTGATTTATGCTGTAATGAATGAAGATAAAATGCACTATATTGGCTGAACAGTCAAAACCTAAATATCATCCTATGGTAATTTTTGTATACTTGTCATAATTGTATTGTTCTGTTCCATTTTAGACCTAATATCAAAAAGATCTGTTACACACAAATCTGTTGCACAAGTTCAGACCTAGGAAAAGTTGCTGAAATGCCACATCTAAATTTGTTCCTTTAACTAAACATTTGAAGTATTTATACAAGTGAAACAGCTTCAGCAGGAGAGATTGAGACTGATCCACAATGGAACAACATATAGCCTGTTGGTTAGGACGCTCAGCTAGGAGGGGGGAGATTTGAGTTCATGTCACTGCTCCAGAGTGACTATTCAAACCTGGGTCTCCAACATTCCAGGTAAGTGCCAGCCTAGCCAGTGGACCAAAGGTTATAAAGGGGACACATGCATACACAGTTTGCTGGTCTGAATCTGATTTGATGACAAATTCAGAAATTTTTTGGAACAGAACTGTATATTGTTTCTGATAATTGAGGGGCTGGAGGAGGCATGTGCCGGGACAGCTGAAATATCAAACATTCACCCGGCTCTAGTTATTCAGGGATAGCAGGACAGGAAATGTCCACAAACATGGGGGATTAAAAAAAACCCAACCTGGCAGGTTTAAAAAGGAACATTCTCTCAAGATACTATGTAGTTGTTCAGGGGACCCCAAATCCCCAAAGAGGTGGGGCAGAGAGAGGAATCTGTCTCACGGGAGGCAACAAATTATTGTCTTTGAGTAAGTAAATCATAGAATTGTAGGACTGGAAGGGACCTCGAGAGCTCTTCTGGTCTGGTCCCCTGCACACATAGCAGGACTAAGTATTATCTAGACCAGTGGTTCTCAACCTATTTATCATTGTGGTCCGCGGGCTGCAGGCTGATAACCACAGAGCCCCACTCCCCCTCCCAAAAAAAATGCCCCATGGTGTCCTATGCCCAGCTCCCCCCACCCAGAGACCCCTCCCCAGAGTGGGACCAGGAACGGAGCTCTGGGCACAGGGCTGGGCAACCAGACCCTAGGCCCCAGCCCGGGGCCAGGCAACAGGGACCCCGCCACCCAGGGCTGGGCAGCCGGCAGCCGGACCCCACGGGCCAGCAGCTGGGATCCGGACCCTGCCGTGCCAGGAGGGCAGCCAGGACCCCCAGTGCTGGGCCAAGAGTGGAGTGCCCAGCGTTGGCCAGCAGCCAGGACCTAAGGCGCAGGTCCAGAGGCAGAGCCCCACCTAAAACCTAACCCCAGTTCTCAGTGCCCCCCTCCCCATCACTTCCCAGATCCCCCCTCCAAACCTGCCCAGGGATCCACTCTCCTGCACCCTGCCTCCCTGTGGCACTCATCAGTCCCCCTGCTGGCAGAAGTGCTCCAGCAGGCTGCTAGATGCTGTCTCCCACTCAGCCAGCCCCACCCCCTGCCAGCCCAAAGCGGCAAATTTTGATTTTTTTTTAAGCAGTGACCTGGGCTGCAGCTATGTGCTAATTGGGCCACATGCCACCCGCTGCAGCGGGTTGAGAACTGCTGATCTAGACCATCCATGACAGGTGTTTGTTTAACCTGCTCTTAAAAATCTCCATGACAGAGATTCCACAACCTATACAGGCAACTTATTCCAGTGCTTAATCACCTTGACAGTTAGGGAGTTTTTCCTAATGTTCAGTGGTTTCCTGTACAGCAGAACTCCCATGCATGGGAATAGCCATTTGGAATGCCAGAGCTGGGGGTGGGTGGGGGGAAGGGGCAGAATTCCTTCCCTCTTCCGCCTTCTTTGAATCCCATTAAATAGGGTCACCTCTGAGTCCTCCCCTCCCAAATTCTCTGTTCAATGCCATATTCTCTATCATACCACATGCTAACATTTCTTCCTTTGTGACATCCCACCACTTCTCCTGGGGTTATTCCCTCTGTCTTTTTCCTCCAGAATTGATGTGTTGGACTCTCTTACGCAGATAGTCGTCAGGACTGCACTTTACATGACCAAACCACCTGAGCCTGCACTCCTTCATTTTTTTTCATTTATGGGATTAGAACTATAACAGAACCACTTTTCTTTTAAAAGAAAAGAAGTGGGCAAGGGAAGTTCAAAAACCAGAAGACAGACTAAACACATTCTAATTTTTGTTTTTTAATCTCATGGTTTCTGGTTCAATCTCATGACTTTTGGGAGTTTGATTTTTTAGTTTAATTTAGCAGGAGTTGATAAATACTGAAAAACACATCAGTAATTGAATTCAAAGGGGAAAAGAGGATGATTGTTTTGTTTAAAGCATTAATATTCCTCTGTGTTATTTGCACCTCAAAGCCTGATATTAGAACATGATCACATGAAATGAAATTGGCTAGAGGTTGACTGGGATAAAAAGTGACACTGACTAATCTAAACTGAGAAAAAAACTCCATTTGTTGCCCAAATTGAGGGAAATACAAAAGGAGCTACATTGTGCAATCCTTACTTACTTTGAGGATTTACTCATGGAGGTAATACCAGGGACATCAATGGGATTACACATGCATGTACATGTTCTAGGGGTGCCAATTTGGGTTGGATGTATTCCTGGAGGTTTCATCACATTACATGAATCTTTAATTAAAAATTCATCTTTAATTCCTGGAGACTCCAAAAAAAATCCTGGGAGGTTGGCAACCCTAAGTTTACGCAAGTGGCCATTGCACAATTGAGTGAAAAGATTCATAGATTTCAAGGCCAGAAGGGACCACTATGATCATCTAGTCTGACCTCCCGTGTAACACAGGCCAGAGGAATCCCCCAAAGTAATTCCTAGAGCAGATCTTTTAGAAAAACATCCAATTAACTTAAGATGGAGAATCCACCACAGCCCTTGGTAAGTAAATAAAGTAAATAAACAATGAAAAGGGAGTTAAATTTGTAAATTTCTTTCAGTTTTGGTCTAAGGTCAGTTTTAGTGATGCAAGCCAGGAAGCATTTTTTGTTTTTGCTTCTTTTAATCATGTGCCCTTGCTAATTATTCCTCCTTTGAAGTCACATTAATCTCTCTGTGACATCATAATAATCTTCATAGCAGCTAATTGAAATGTGACAGATGATGGCGACATCAAGAGGGGCATACTCAATAAATGAACCACATGATCGCCACATTCAGAATGGATTCTATCAGTAATAAGAAAAAGGAGAAAAGAAATCAAGCAAACATTATATATAAACAGCCTATAAAGTCTATAGATAGTATGTTCAGCAGTGTTTTCCAGGAATTGCCAGATCTCAAACATACTCTGCTAACTCATTCTCCCCTAGCCTTTGAAATCAGTGTACTATCAGCTTTAAAAAGAGACTATTTCAATATGTGACAACACCCTAATATCAAGTTACTTCTCAATAAAGGTAGTCTTGAGCTTCAAAGTACAGATCCAGTGTTCAGACCCAACTCTTAAAATTCTGTGTGTGGGTGGGTGGCTGGCTGGTTGTATGTATTTGGGGGCGTGGCTGCATTAATGAAAATAAGATAAGGTAATGTTTGTATTCCGTGGCACTTTTTGTGCTTAAACACTGTATATTACTGTAATGTTACATCACATGAATGGTGGATGTGAGGAGGGAATATCCCTGACAAAACAGTTAGGCGGGTTCAGCACCCACTGCTGCTGGGGCTCCTGAGTCCCCCACCGCTGCAGTGCGCGGGAGCTCTGGGGTCCCCCTGCCAGTGGGGCTGGGCAGCTTCAGGGTCCCCCGGCTGCCCGCCGTGGCTCGGCAGCTGCGGGGAGTCCCTACTGTCTGCCACGGCTGGGCAACTGTAGGGTCCGCCAGCGCCACACTGTGTGGCTGGGCAGCTGCAGGGTCCCCCTACCAGGGCGGGGGCTGGGATCTGTGGGGGCGGGACTGGCTGGGGGCTCCAGCCCCAAGACCGAAAATGTCACGGAGCTCAATGGAAGTCACTTATACTGAGGACAGGACAAGAAGTAATGGGCTTAAATACAGCAAGGAATATTTAAGTTAGATATTAGGAAAAACTTTCTAAATTGTCACGGTGGTTAAGCACTGGAACAAATTACCTAGGAAGTTTGTGGAATCCCCATTACAGGTGGTTTTTTAAGAGTAGGTTAGACAAACACCTGTCAGTGATGTTCTAGATAACACTTAGTTCTGCCTCAGTGCAGGGGAATGGACTAGATGATCTACTGAGGTCCCTTCCAGTATGACATTTCTATTATTCCTTTTCTCTCCTACCCCGTAACAGCTTAGACATTTTAAAAGCTAGCAGTCATTTTCACAGAAATCTCTGAGTCCACCACAATGAGAGTTATGTGTGTATATCATGGGAGAATGGAAGACTAAGAGAAACTTTTCATTTATCTGACCGTTTGAAAACAAAGGTCTTTCTAAAATATCTAATAGTGGGTATTCACTGGGAAAATGAGGTTGAATGTATAGGTTTTTATAGTGGTCATCAAAAATCTCTAATCTGGATGCACCATGTACTTAAGCTTTGCACTTTACCCTTATATGCACAAATGTGCACAGCTATAATGTAGTGCCTGTTGCCATTTCTCATGCCTAGCTCTAGGACCATATTTACACTGCTGTCCTACCCATCCATTCATTACTTTTTATAGTGCCAGAAACAATGTTTAAGTAATAAATCTATTTAATTATTTTGTCTTGCATTTGGTTATCTTCCCATTTTCCATTTCTCTCCGTAGACTAAGATGTATCCTCAGCCTTTTCTCTTTCTTATTTTTCTCTCTTATGCAATCATTTCTTTTCTTTACTTCTCTATAATACTCTTTGCTCTTCCTCTCTTCTACATTTTCCATAGTTTCAGTTACTTTCCTTCTATCTATTCACTTCTGTTGCCACCATCACAGTAGCTTCTGAGCACCTGTTAAGGATTAAAAGGTAAGGTTTTTGTGGATTTTTGTTTAAATTTATCCTCCTTTGTTCACTGACCTTCTTTAGTGGAGACAAGACTTTAAGTCCAAACAGAATTTGTTTATTGGTCAGCAGAGACATGATCATGTTAGTTCCTTTTCACCGATGACTTCCTCATCCTGCCAAAGTCAGTCATTCCCAGTGGCATTACTCACAGGGTATTTTAGTTATTTCCACTGACTATGAAGTTAGTGATCCCTTGGTCATAATATTAATCCTGTGACATTAACCAGGCAGCCAAAAAGGAGCAGTGAACAAGCTTTGTGGAAGCCAACTGTGGGCTTGTAATCATCACCAATGCAAAACTCTTCATGCAAATATTCCATGTGGCAGGTAGACGCTTTGGCTATTGTAGGATAAATTTCCTACTCTATTCTTAGTGTTTCATTTGGAGTCAAGGCTGCTTTCCAAATATCAGAATGATGAAGATTTCACTAACCTCATTATACAAAGTGCTCCCTGTGTCCTCTTATCCCCTGCCTCCAAAACACACCTACTCATCACAGGGCAGAGTTCCCCCTTTAGTTTTTGAAGGAGTTTGGATGCCTAAGGCTAGGAAGCTTCCTTAATATCCCCATGCCTCAGATTTGCCAATGAGTGTGTGTATTTGGCAACACAGCTGCACTGAATAAATGTTCTTCAAACTAGTTTGGCCTTCATGGTTATTACTAAGCCTCTATTGCTGTAGATATTTAAATAAGGACTTTTATGTCTGGGAGGAAAATAGAAGACATTAGATTAAAGGACTTGTTTACCATTTTTATGTGTCTTAGACAGATGAAACTTCTTTCAGCTGACACAGTGATTGAGGAATTTCATGATATTCTTTTCTGAGCTGTGCTTGTGGGATATTCTTATGGAATTTTTCAGGAATTCTATGAAAAGACCCTAACCCTGGCCCTCACATGATGACATCTGTTACCTTTTGTTTAAGATAGGCAAATAAATACTTTGTTTTGGGGGCTTCTTGTTACTGGTAGCCACTTGCCTGCAGCTGTCCCTCAATAAAGGGGGAACTGTGAGAGGATTTTTCACTCACTGTTTACAAGATATGGTGTAAACGAATAGTTTCCAAATCACAGCTGGGACTAGAATTTTCCATTGTGAATTGATCTGCAGGTCTGGTTTTAGAATTTGAAGATTTTCCATCTTTTTTTCTATTTGTAAGAAAGCCCTAGAAAAAGCTTTATATATTATACATAGCAAGCTTTTAAATCACCTATTAGTTTCACCAGACTTGTCCCAAATTCCTTATCTGTCATTTTTCAATTACTACTACTCTCTTTACTTCACCTGCACATACAACATATTCAGGGATGATAGTCAGCTCGATTACTGAGTCAGGTGTGACTAATTTTCCAGCAGTGGAAACAAACTGGCAGGGATAGGAGTACCTTTTGTAACATTTGAAATGCTGTAGACATCAGGTCTCTGATCCTCATGTCTATCAGTTTCAAGGATACAAAATGTTTACAAAATTACTACTTACATTCTTCTTAGGCGTTTTGCATTCTTTGGAAGCCATATTAATAGTTTAACTGAGTGTCTTCTTGATAAGCACTGTCTATGAAAAGACAGGGCAGTTTTACATGACCTTTGTTTAGGCAATATATCAAAACTTGTTTACATTCTCTTTTAAAAATAGGAGAGGGGAAAGTTTTTTAGATATGTAATATCCTTATTAGGGGCCTGATGGAAAGTGTATTGAAGTGAGTGAAAAGACTGCTGGTGATATCAGTAGTCTGTAGATCAGGCCCTAGCTGAGGAATAATTAAAAATGTTTGTGCCTGATCAGTGTCTTTGGCAGCAATTTCAGAAGAAATATTATATTAACTTAGCCAGGATAGGCAATGGTTTGATATCTATAGAAGTCTTATAAATTCAAAGACTCATGTGGCGAATCATATGCAGTGATACGTGAGCTAAGGATGTGCAAACCTTTTTTTCCCAAGGACATGCAGATTATAGAAAAGGCATTAAAAATTTACTGAATACTGACAGTGTGATGTGTGCTGGACAGATATAAGATAACATGCTTCATGCTCCAAGGAACTTGCAGTCTGGTTCAGACACAGGAAGAATTGTTCTCCCTCCCTCCCTCACACAAACATACAAACACGCAACTCATGGTGAGAGTGTAAACTCAAGGAGAGGTAGAAATTTTGAAATGGTTATTGCCAAAAGACAGGTGACAAGGTAAGGTGAGGTCAAAACGATGTTGCAAATTCTGAAGAAGTTATAAAAATTGATTATTTTTAGTTTATTTTGGGGGAGGGGGAGAATTAATAATTTACCCATAAAGAGAAAGAGCTAGTATTTGTATGGCAGGTGGACAATTTATTGCAACTATTTATTTATTTATTAATTTTATTATAAATGAAATTCTAAAGCATCTTAAAAATTAAAGGTAAGGCAATACTAATGGGTCTTAGGAGCCAATGTAAATAATGACTGCAGAATCATAGTTTGCCATTTAGCTGTATATGATTGTATGTACTTTTGTTCTTTAAATTCCAGGAAATAGTGCCAAAATTGGTCCTTAAAACGATAGTACATTCATTCTGGAATATTGTGGGTAAGCTAGAAATACATGCATTTTTAACTTTAAATTAAGTAATAAAACCAACGTTCCTGAAACCACTTCTACTTTCACAGGAACTGATTCTACAAACACCTGTATGTGAACTATGCATGTGGGAAGTCTCATGTATGTAGTCCCCAGGGATCTGTGTGTATAAGTGTTTGCAGTATTGGGCCCCAGGATGAGAAAGCACATTGCTCTAATTCCGAAAGAAGGTAAATTTTGTATTTAAGAAAAGAAAAAGAAAAACTACTTTAGCAAATGACAGAAAGCATTGTTCTTACTTTGAAACAAGTCTTACATAAAGGAGAAGTAAATGCAAAGTAACCTGCATGCAATAAATAAATCCGTGTACATTCGAGTTAAAGAGTTTTGAATATGAGCACACAAGACAAAAGGAGAAGCTGCCGCAGGGGATGAACTTAATCATATGGTTTCAAAGTTTGTGGAAACTTGCGTGTATGTGTTGGGCGGGGGGGAGAGATTTTAGAACAGACTTCTTCAAAAGTTTGTCAGAATGAACTTCCCTTCTGAAAAGTAACACCACACCCTGGGAGCTGGTTTTCAAACTTCAAACAAGTAAGACTTTAAAAAAAAAAAAACATGTTTAAAGAGCTTCAGGAGCAAATTGGGTTTTTTGCAGTATTTTAAAAGGAAAAGGTCAGACCATTGTCAAAGGAAGAGAAGGAGTACATGAAAATGAGTCCGTGGACTCCAGTGATCTTGAGTGGAGGTTACAGAACTCTTTTCTTTCTCACACCTGCATCTCTGATTTGTTTTTGCAGCGGTTTTCAAACTTTCACCCTTTAGCTATAACTAAAAGTTTATTGTGAGAGTAGGTATTACTCATCTTCAGATAAGAGATTATGCATTTCAGAATGAATGTTTGGGCTCTTTTTCTTAGCTTACCTACAAGTATAACTTGAGCACAGAGAGCTCATGCCCCATGGTGTTTAAAGTGTAATGGGCCTCCTGTGCATGGCTGTGGAGATAGCTCTACTACTTGTTTTTTCTTCAGAAAATGTTGCCGTCTGAGGCTGGTTTGCCCTCAGATGAGCAGGCGCATGTGTTGGCAAAACCTTTCATTTGGAGTTAGGGCAGCAGCTCAGACAGAGAATGTACAACCTGTTACAGAAATGAAAATGTTTAAAAAAAAAACAGATTTCCAAAAGCTAAATGAATCACTCTTGCTTCACAAAGTTGTTTTCTATGATACTCAACCATCCACAAGAATTTGCCAGTAAGATGAACTGTATCTTTGTTTCCAAGCTGTCCTTGTTTTTGAGCTGACTTGACAAAATAAAAAATGGGTTCTTTCTCTCTTGGGATATTGATTTTGTTTGTGAATATCTTTGAAACAGAAATGTGTTTTTATGATAGACTAAAGAAACTGTGGGCAAATGTAGCTTCCAGTGTATGATCCTTTAGGATTAGAGGATTTATTGTGAGTGTTCTCCTGGATCCTATCCCCATAAACTAATCAGACTTCAAGAAAGTTCTCAAGGATCATTTTATACAAATGACAGTAAGTATAGGAATGAGACTATTTAGGATAGTCAGTTGTATTATCACAATATAAAAGCATGGGTGGAGTTAGATGTGACACTTTATTTGATATAGTCAGCTGGTGCAAAATTGTATTGCATTAGAATTTTGCTCAGATGAGAGAGATTCTAGGTCTCCTATAATTTTACGATACTTAGTGACCATGGGAGAGTGGATGTGGTTGTGGCTGGATTTCCAAAGCCCTGGCAATCCCTGGAGACAGGTTAGTTTTCTCTAAGTTAGAGCAGGGGACAGGCCTACCCTAGGATTCAAGGGGGACACAAAAGTAGCTTTAAGCTATTTTCTCCCAATCTTGTGGTGAACACAGTTTGGCCAGACCAGAGAATCTGGACCTTCAAGCTCAAACAAAATGGGACCTGGAACCTCTAGTTTGGGGTTTGCTGGACAAAAATCTGACTGACATTTTGCCACACAACCCTGCCCTTTTGTGTCTAGGAAGAACCCATTTCTAGTTAATGCTTGCCTGATCAGAATTCAAACCAGTAACCTGGAGATTAAATATTCTGTATCCTATTAGCCCTCCTTTAAACAACCTCACCCTCTGTGTACTTTATTCTCCCCTTCCATCTACACGCCAGTTTCTTGAGTTATAAAACATCTAACTATTTAAAAAGCTGGTTTAGTTACAGAACTTTTAAATGTGTGTCCTGTACAGTCTATGCTCATCATGTTTATGCTCTTTTGTTCAGTGTTTCATGGAAATATGTGGAGGGCAGATATTTCAATCTACTCAGCAAAACAGGGGCACATGGAGTCAAAGTAGACCAAAGTAGATTGCAGGGGGAGATTCAAAGGGCAGTACAACCCCAAACTTCCATTGGCTTTCAATGGGATTTAAGTGCTTCCCCTTTGTGCCCATGAAAATCTCCCCCACAGAACAGTCTAGGTTCTTGAAAAGTTTAGTTCAGCTACAAATTAGTATCTCTACAGATATCCTGAATGGAGACACTGACACTTGCTCTCTGCTTTCCCTCTGTTAGATGCCTTTCTATCTAAAGGTTTTCTATAAGGTCCATCACTGTAGGTCCAATAACTGGTCCAATAACTGATCTTTTCTGTTTATTTTCTAGTTTGCCATCCTCCTTCACTTGAAAAATAGATTCATAGATTTTCCATTTAAGGTAAAATGAAACATGTTTCATAGATTCCAAGCCCAGAAGGGACTATTGTGACCATCTAACCTGAATAGAACTTCCCCAAAATAACTCATATAGCAGATCTTTTAAAAAAAATCCAGTCTTGATTTAAAAATTGCCTGTGATGAAGAATCCACTACAAATCTTGGTAAATTGTTCCAATGGTTAATTACTCTCATGGTTAAAATTTTACATTTTATTTCCAGACCGAATGTGTCTAGCTTCAACTTCCAGCCATGGGATTGTGTTGTACCTTTCTCTGCTAGACTGAAGAGCCCATTATTAAGTATTTGTTCCCCATGTCGGTACTTATAGACTGTAATCAAGTCACCCCTTAACAAGCACTTTGGAAAAATCTCTTCTCGTACAGCAAGCTTAATGAGGAAAACCAAATGTTTTATGAATTGTTATTACCCTTGTTGCTCCACCTCAAAGATTTCTATGTATTTCTCTGCATTCATCCCGTCTTGTATGGTCTATTAGGTATGGAATCATTTGTATCTAAAACTCTTTTATTTTCATCACCTTAAAGGGATTAATATATCCTGGGGTTTACACAGAGATTTGCCTATTCCATTAGGCCTCAACGCTGCAGAAACATCAATCTATGAGAACCTTTACTTCCCCAATCTGTATCCCATTGCAATCAATTACTACACTTCTGTGCTGGAATAAAGGTTCTTGAAAGCAGTATCAGGACCTTACACTCAGATCCTCAGGTTTTTTTGGTGCCTAACTCCCATTGGTTTCAATGGAAATTAGGCACCTAAATATCTTTGAGAATCTGGGCCTTATTTTTTAAAATTCCAGCTGCCATCTTGGAATCATTCCTGTAGCGGTAGGTCAGGTTCTGTGGTGGCAATCTCTAAGGAAGCAGAGTCAAAAGATTTCAAGTTGTGTGGTATATAAATCAAAAAGCTTTGTTGCATTTGAATGCATTGCATAATACAGAATGCATTTTTTGGTTGCTAATGAAATACATTCAGATTTAATTTTTTGAAACAAATTAACATTGAGGCCTACATGAAAAGTGCTTTTTATCAAACTGAAGCCTTGATACAGCTGAGAAATGTTGTTATACTTGATATTTGTTTAGCAAATTATATACAAAATCTGTGTGGTCAGCAGCATCCTCTAGCACCTTTATTCAAGTCGGAACTGTCAGCACCTACTGTACAAGCTCTTATGGCATCCACATGCAGTAGATGGAGTAAAACCACTGAATTGTGAAATGAGTGTGCCTGGCTTTCAAAATAGAATATGGCTTTTAGTAATCTTAAACTTCACTGCCTCAGTAGCCTAGTCTTAATTAGCATCCTGGCTGTGCTAAAGCATCAAACGTTTTAATTGCAAAGTCTACTTCATGTACTTCTCTTAAATCTTTGCTTTTTCTGTCTTTTTTCCTTTGGTAAAGTGATTTTTTTATGGCTAAACTTTCATCTTATCAGTGTTTTTAGTGCTGAAGTTTCATCTTTTTAGACTGACAAAGTTACATGTAACAGGATTTGGAAGTAGTCATATCTGTGTATTGCTGGTTATTGTTTTACATCTTTTGGGGGGCACAAATACTCCTTTCTCCTTTATGTACATAAAAATAAGGATGGTTGTTGCCTGTATCAGAGGATTATTTATCTATGGAAATTCTAAAGTTGACATAATTTACAGGACAAATGCCAAAGAGAATTATTTTTTTCAAAATATGTATCCAAATTCCAAATAGGTATTTTTATCTGTGTTCCAGAGAAGCCCCGGCAGCCCAGGGGGCACTAGGTTAGACCAGCAGGGCAAACATACCCTGGGCTCCTGGCAGGCATGGGGAAGAGCCTTAATGCAACCCCCCTCTCCCTCCCCCGACACACACATAGGGACCTTGTACAGGAGGGTACTCCCTGCCCACCCCTGACCCTTGTCATCAAGTATAGGTGCTGGAACTAGGGGTGCTGCCATACCCCTGGCTTAAAGTGGTTTCCATTATATACAGGGTTTACTGTTTAGTTCAATGGCTCTTGGCACCGCTAGTATAAAAATTGTAGCAGCACCCCTGTCATCAAGCCCCTCCCTCATGAGCCTCCTCCTGCATACCACCTGACCCAGCTGCAAGACATTCAGCCGGTCCGCCCCTGAACCATGCCCAGAAAACATCTGTATGTGTTCTTGATTCACACCATCCATTTCCTCATCCTTGTCTCTTGCCCCGACACCAAGTGGCAGGACCTGCTGCCACCTGAGGAAGGAACCCTGGTGGGCCAGTCTGTACTCCATTCTGGTTCCACAGCCCACTGGGGACATTAGTTGGCAGATCCTTCTTGGAGCTGTGAGCATGGGCATGTACATGGCATGGTTCACAAACTCCCCCAACATCTGTCCCTTTTGCAGTGAGAGGAAGATCCTGGAGCATATCTACATAGGGGGTGTAAGTTTGCAGCCCCTCTTCTGGCCCTTCCATAATCTCTCACTGTACTTCTCCACACACCTCCTGATTTATGCATACCCCATCCATGGCCCCAAAAAGTCACAGGACCTCCTCATCAGTCTCCTCCTGGCACTGGTCAAGATGGCCATCCATCACTCTTGAAGGAGGAAGCTGGACAGGGGGATGCTCTTGACTCTGGGCCTATTTCCAACCCTTTGTTTAATCGCGTCTAAAAACAAAGGTCCTCTGGGCAAGGTCCACTGACTCCTTAGATACCTTTGAGGCGCAGTGGATGCTGTTGGAGGTTCTCTGCGCGATGTTCCCCTCTGGTTCCCTGATTTTCAACCTTTAACCTCATTCCCATTCCTGTTTTCTCCTTTACTGTCCCTTGTAATTGATTGGTGCCTGGACTTAATGGTTCCTCTCCCTCAGCTGAGGGAGAGAGCCTTTTGTTTTGGACAAGGCTAGAGCCACCCCTTCCAGTCTTTCTAATAGTGCAGGGACCTTGTGCACAGGTGAGGCTAAGACAGAGCACAGGGGTCCTTAGCTCCCACCCCTGCTTATATTGCTCCTTTGAACACAAACTGTCAGTTACATCCATTTTCTTTTTCCCCACCTAGGTTTGTTTTTGCCTGTTCCTTACTGCTAGATTTTCTACTTTGCTCTGGGTTTAGGCCAGTGTGCATTTCAGGTGCTCGGTAGGACTTTTCCCACTTCACATTTTGTTAGCTGGCAGTGTGGGGTGTTTTGGTTGGTTTTGCCTTCCTTGGAGCATACTGGAAGTTTGACTAGAAGGAGTATCATAATAGTAGTGATAGCTAGCTGACTAATGGTGTGGCAGGCGTACAGTGCAATTTAACTAAAGTGCTGGGGGGGTAGAGTAGTTCCAGGTGCTGATTGAGTGGTTTTTTCCTGTGCCTTTGCGCACTGCAGGTTGAGGGGGAGCCTCGCTGCCTGTTGCAAACGGAGGCATGCCTGCTTCGAACCCTCATTCCTTACATTTACAAAAGGTAACGGATATGGGGCCTTCTCACTCCTCTTCACTGGGTGGGTTTTGCAAGAGGACCTTGGGAGTAACTATCTTTTAAGACCTGATCAGTCTTTATGGCCATGTATTTGGGAACGGGACAGGATTTCTCCTGTGGGGCAGTGGTGTGAAAAAGGAACAGGCTAGCTGTTCTCACACAATTTTGTGACATAATAGCTGAAAAAAAAGTTATGGCCTTTATCTTCGCCAAATCTCTGTAAGCGGTACCTGATTCGCTGCAGTGTGTGGACCAGAACACTTTGTGGTGACATGACATAACGCACTGCAGAACAGCAATCTAAAACTACAAAAAAACGCAAAGCAAGACATGCCAGGTAGCTTGTCCGTCAAAACATGTAATAACCCTGAACCGTTAGATCAGCAACAGTCTGAACAAAACATGATAACAGTCTGAACAGCAGATAGGTAGCAGCTGCACACACCCAACGCTGTGGACCCCGACCCCTCTTGAACAGGAACAGAGTTCAGACAGCAGGAACCAGGAAACATCACAGGAACAGGGAGGCAACACACACACCTGAGGCCACACGCACACCTGACCTCACATATGGCTAAGGCTACGATTTAGTCATGGGCATTTTTAGTAAAAGAAAAATACTTCTGTGTGAAAAGGCGTCATCCTAAGCGTAGGGTTAATTTCTCTTGTGAACAAAATAATGGGTATAGTTCACTTCAGACCAACAGATCCTAAGGTTTCCTACTTGTGGGAGAAGGGACCAAGGGCAGAGGGTTTGCAGTGCATGCCAAACTATAATTACATGGCTACTTCAAGGATAGCCATGGTCTCCATTATTTTTTTCTGTATGCCACATTATTTTCAGGGTACAGTTCCTTGCAGATTATTTCCTTGAAACAATGATTGTGGCTTCTGCTAAATCCTTTGAAATTCAGGCCTTTAATCCTGGCTTGACAAATTCTTTTAAAAGTACTGATCTAATTAAGCAAATTGATACAAGTATGACTTGCCAGGGCCAAATTCTTCTTGTTTAATGGATACCCTTTGTTCACATTATAACTTTCTTTAAGCTCATGAATTCTGACATGCATAGTGAAGTGTGCACTTTAATCCTTCAGCGGTACAAAATACGACACTAGAGAGGTTATCGTACAGTAAGGTTTTATTGAAAAATAATCCATTACAGTAAGCATTCAACAAAAGAAAAATCAACATGTTTCTGTGTTGGCTAATTCAATACGGAATTTTTAGTTCTCCCCTTCCCAAAATGTGTTTGTTGGGGATATGCTGTGGGAAAACTATAATATAATGTTTCTTTGTTTGCAGTTCTTCATCCCCAGTACATGACTGATTTTTGGTTATCTTGCAGGGCAAATGAAACCATTAGCTCACCATATATCATTTAGGTAAATCATTGGCCAATCATTTGTTACCCTGGTACTTAATCTTGTATAAAAAGGGTCATACATATGTTATATCTTTAAGTTAGAGCTGTGAGCTGAAACTCAGAATTAAAATTAGTCCAAATTTTCCCCCTTTAGAATTTGTGTTTCCTGAATTTCTTTGCGTCAGCAACATTATGACTCTTTTCTTTTGGCACAAACTGTGCATCCATGAAAATTTGCAGGTAGTTTATCATAGTGCTTTTCTGAGTTTCATGCTGGTTTGTGTAAATTTCATTACATAGAATTTCTTCTGGTGAGGTCAGGTGAGTCACAAAAAGCCATAGTGAGTTCTCTTAGAAGAAGAAGGCTGCATTTTGTAGGCTCTCTATGAACAAGCAAGGACAAAAATACCAACTGCTGAGTCTCTTTTTCTGGTATTTGATTCTGAAAATCAAGCCCAGTGTCTAAAATAAATATTGTTATAAGCAGTCAATTATGGAAGACAGTAAACGTTCTTTTTTTTTAATTGTAGAAGTTTTGTGAATTCAGACGAGGAGATTTTATTAAATCTTCTTGCTATGAATATTTTGTTAAGCCCCCGTCAAGGCAATTTGCAAGGAACTGCAGTTCAGAAAAGCAGTGGTCAAGGGAGAGAAAGAATGACAAATAAAGGCTGCTATCAACCACGGTAACTTCAGGGTAGAAAGCAAACATTTCTGGACCAAGTCTTAAGGTGCTCTCCACTGCAAGACAAAATGCTATGGGGCATTTTAATTACCAATATATTTGTTAGGTAACAAATACAACCAAACATTCAGAATCAGGAAGGCTCCTAAATCATAGCCCTCCAGAAAGGTCTTTGAAAAAGTTATGATCAACTGAAAAATGTGGATTTGAATTGAAGTTGAAACCCAAACTTAAGTTTAGCTGGTGCTGTTTGCACTCACTATAATGCCTCACCATCGCTCGAAGCAAGCATTCTGCTATCCTTCTAATAAGAACCAAAGAAAAAGAAAGTCCATTGTTTTCTTTACTATTAATCTCACTGCTCATTATAGTTCCTCCGACCAGTTTCAGCAGTTCTGCCAATGCCCACAGAAAATAAACAGTAAAAGCTCTAGAAAATGGGTTTGTACTTGAAATCTAAGGCCTTGAGCCTATGAACACCTATAAGTAGCTTTCTGTACAAGTACAGGCCATTTGGGCAGATCCTCAGCTGGTGGCTGTGTCCTGATGAGTAAATGGAACTACTTATATGCATAAGTGTTTGCAGATCGGGACCTTACTCTGGATTTGCCTAACATGAGGGATACCTTTCAGTAAGGAAATGATTTATGGTAATCAGTCTTGAAGAGCAAATAGAATTTTGCCATCTTTGTGCATTTGTTTGTGTTTGCATTTCCTAATTTTCTGTAATAACATAGTCTCTGGTATCTGCGAGGCACTCTGCTTTTGAGGGTAATTAAAAGACGATTAAACACTTTTCCTTATTAGCAAATGCATTTTTTTCCTGGGGACAGATGCACAATTTTAAAGAAGACTATAGTAGCATAATTATAATTAATTTACAGCGCCTTATGAAAAATACATAGGCTACCATGCAGTGATTCAGTTTGTTAATGGGCTACCCATGGAGCCTGTGTTCAAAAATATAGTTGGTTTTGATCTGGATGCGTTGGGCAGGCAGGGGTTTTCTTTAAGGTAGCAGCCTCATGATAGAAAAAAGAACCTGACGGTAAGCAATTGAATCAGAATCCTGAGTACTGACAGATTTACTGTGGTTTAAGCAGACGGCTTTTAAAACAGATGCCATCAGAGATGATACCTCCTGCTGCTAGCCTTCCAGGCAAAAGGGGGCTCTCAATAAAGGAAAGAAAACTGGTAGTAGCAGGAAGTGGGGAAGGAGAATCATCAGTAGCAATTTTGAGTTAATCTTCAGTGCAAAAATAGGACATTGTCATCTTTACTTTATGATGACATTTGAAATACAAGTTTAATAGGCAGTCCTTTTTATAGCAAAGAAAAGCCTTTGGTTTTTCATCCCCAAATGGTACAGAAAGAAATTATTAAGGGATCAAATGCAAATTCATAACATGAAATAAAAACTTGGCAAAAAACATTTATTCATTTTGTTATATATTGGTTACATATATTATGTGTTTTCTGTAGTACTAGCTAAGGGCTTGATCCTGCAAATATTTAGGTCCATGCTACCCACTCTAGGAAGAACTATTTCCGTGTCCGGCAGACACCTGAGGACACCATCCAGGAGATCTTGCAGATGCCGCCAAGATCGACGCCTCCCTGCTAGCACCGTGGCAGAAGATAAACGCCCTGAACACCTTCCTGATCCCCCGCATCTCATTCATCCTAAGGGGATCCTCTGTGGCGAAGGTACCCCTCAACAAGGCAGACAAGATAATCCGGCAGCTGGTGAAGAGTGGCTGTTCCTTCTCCAGAGAGCCAGCAACAAGCTGGTCTACATCACCCACAGACATGGCGGTGCCAATGTCCCCCGCATGGGTGACCTGTGTGACATCGCGGTGATCACCCACGCCTTCTGCCTGCTGACGTGTCCCGACACCATGGTAAGGAACATCACAGCAAACACCCTCCATGATGCAACAAAGAAGCGGATTGGCAGAGCCACCTCCAACCAAGACACCGCCAGCTCGACGGGACAGGTGCGAGATCGCTTCACTGTGGTCCCGCGCTCACAATGCCACGCGTTGCCTGAGGAAGCGCATCGGCTGCCACTGGGAGTGGTGCAAGGAGCACCAGGAGCTGGGAGTCCTGGTGCTGCAGATCAGGTCCGACGACAACACCATCGTCACCTCCAGCACCAGGGGCATGCTGGAGAGGACCCTGAAGGCAGCCATCCACTCACTGTACATGGAAACCCTGAAGCGTAAACCAGACTAGGGTAAAGCCTTCGAACTGACCAGCAAGTGGGACGCCAGCAACCACTTCCTCGCCGGGGGTGGCTTCACCCGTTCACCGACTGGCAGTTCATCCACCATGCCTGGCTCAACTGCGTCCCGCTCAATGGAGCCGTCTGCCACGGGAACCGAGACAAGCATTGCAGAAAGTGCGGCTACTCCAATGAGACCCTGCCCCATGTCCTATGCAGCTGCAAGCCCCACTCCAGAGCCTGGCAGCTGAGCCACAATGCCATACAGAACCGCCTGGTGAAAGCCATCGTACCATGTCAAGGTTCCTTCCCCACTCTGAACTCTAGGGTACAGATGTGGGGACCTGCATGAAAACCTCTTAAGCTTACTTTTACCAGCTTAGGTTAAAACTTCCCCAAGGTACAAACTATTTTACCCTTTGCCCTTGGACTTCCACTGCCACCACCAAACGTTTATCTGGGTTTATTGGGAAAACGTTGTTTGGAAATGTCTTTCCCCCCAAAATCCTCCCAACCCTTGAACCCCACTTCCTGGGGAAGTTTGATAAAACTCCTCACCAATTTGCATAGGTGACCACAGACTCAAACCCTTGGATCTTAGAACAATGAAAAAAGCATTCAGTTCTTGAAAAGAAACATTTTAATAGAAGAAACAGTAAAAAGAATCACCTCTGTAAAATCAGGATGGTAAATACCTTACAGGGTAATTAGATTCAAAACACAGAGAATCCCTCTAGGCAAAACCTTAAGTTACAAAAAGACACACAGACAGGAATATTCATTCTATTCAGCACAACTTAATTTCTCAGCCATTTAAAGAAATCATAATCTAACGCATATCTAGCTAGATTACTTACTAAATTCTAAGACTCCATTCCTGTTCTGTCCCCAGCAAAAGCATCACACAGACAGACACAGATCCTTTGTTTTTCTCCCTCCTCCCAGCTTTTGAAAGTATTTTGTCTCCTCATTGGTCATTTTGGTCAGGTGCCAGCAAGGTTATCCAAGCTTCTTAACCCTTTACAGGTAAAAGGATTTTTCCTCTGGCCAGGAGGGATTTTAAAGGGGTTTACCCTTCCCTTTATATTTATGACACACCGCACCTGGGGGAGGTCGCCGTGAACTGCGCCAGTTGCGACCTGACATAGTAGTCACCGACGAGGCCCTGAAAAAGATCATCCTCGTCAACGTCACAGTCTCCTTTGAGAACAGGACCCCGGCCTTCTGCGAAGGCTGAGCTTGTAGGCTGAAAAATACGCCCCCTTGGCCGACACCCTGAGAGCGAAGGGCTACGAGGTGCAGATGGATGCCCTGATCGTCGGAGCCCGGGGTGCTTGGGACCACTGCAACGAGGTTGTGCTGCGGACCTGTGGGATCGGTTGACACTACGCACGGCTCATGTGGCGCCTCATGGTCTCGGACACCATCCGATGGTCCAGGGACATCTACATCAAACACATCACCGGCTACCGATAGTACCAGGAGGTGTGAGCCGGTACGACACCATGCATCAACTATGGGAAAGGGACTGAGAGACTTTTTCCATTGGACCATATGAGCTGGAGCCATAAACTCACTGAACATTAAATCCCACCAAATGAGGGTAAATCCAACCTCATCATCGTATCCACTCATTATACTTCACACCTGAACATAGCCATTATATGAACAACATACCCCCATATCTCAATGTCTGTACTTTGACCCATTAACCTTTTACCCCCAACTGGGGAGATTGCAGATTCTGTATTCCTTACGCCACCCGTTCCTAACCCGAATTTCACACCCCTAGATAATCTGTACCTTATTCCCTGATAACCAGAAACTTCTATGCTTAAACTCTGTACCATTTTCTTTTTACTTCAACATCATCTTAATAAAATTATTAAATCAGTAAAGCTCACACTCTCAGTCACACAAAAGCCCCTTAACACCACTCTGTCAGTGTATGAATCTTAAAAGCAATGTAAATGTAATTTGGGACTACTATGAAGTCCCCTTACACTACCAGAGTGATGTTAAGGGACCTTATTGTAATCTTAGAATCTGGGCCTAAGTGTTTACAGGACCAGGTTATAAATTTTATTCACAAGTATGATTGCAAAATTACATTTGAAATTATATATATTATATATAATATGGTTTTTAAAAGCACAAGCTGAAGGATGCTCATTTATGCAATCCACAAACCACATGAACTGCATATCTTTGCAGCGTAAGAGGCATAATCCACTAATTGCGTCAAGAATCAACAAGAGAGATTCACACCAGAAATCAATAAAATGTTAAATAACTCATCAAGATGAATCAAATATACAATTAATGTATCTTGGAAAAGAGTCCCCCGTAAAGAAGAAAGTCTGGCACATATGTAGGCAGAGATGCACAGCGGAATAGGTTAGAAAATGAAATTACACTTATTGATTAGCTAAATAATGCTGTACAATAGTCATTTTATAAACACCACTAAGGTTCAGCATCTAATTGAGACTCCATAATAATTCTTATTTTCAGTTGCTGTAAACATTTGCTCTGAGTCTTGGCATAAAAAGGTTCCAGCAAGGAATTGACATTTCAGGGGGGAAATGAAATTAGCTTTTACAATTAGAGGCATGCAATAATAAATAAAATTATAAACAAAGGGGTTTGTGTTTTGCAGACTGTTACGTAATGTTGACTGATGTTTTTTCAAGTATTCTGTGAAATCCCAGTAAATTTTGGATCAAAGATGCTGCATACATAAAATGTAGTATAAGTAAATCAACTGATTTACTTCTCTTAATCCCACAGGAACATATTGACAGAGGGAAATTATTCAAATCCTGCAAGGTTCAATAGGACAGGAGTTAAAGATATTTCAGTGGATTTATCACACACAACCCAATATCTGCACTGAGTTCTGGCCTAGTATACAGAATTGGAAGATTGGTTGAACAAATCCACACTAGCTGGATGTGTACATACCACTAACTACAATTCTTAATAAGGTCTGCATCGTCTCAGAACGTAGATTGTATTCTTTGGATGACTGCTACTTCAGTTAGTCCAAAGTCCTAGTCAGAAACAAAGGGTTATTTTCCTTTGAACATTACACTGTCAGCTTTTATCACGTGATGTTTGGATACTACAGCGTCTGATACCACAGCTTTTAGTTGCATGAGTAATCCCTGTTCTGCAAGGCCCCCACTCAACCGTACTTTCTTATTCATCAAAGCACTTAAATGTGTGCTTAAGTCCCTAAGAATGTGCCAAAATGCTTTGCTGAATTAGGGCCTATGGGCCTATTCTTGCATGAATAGTTCCTTTGACGTCATCATTGGATTACTCATGTGAGCAAAGGTTGCATGATGGGGGGCCCTACATAGCACACAGTTTTTACTTATGATCCCTGCCATTTTTGCACAGAACACTGATATCTTTCAAAGTAGCTTTCTCGATACAGACGTGGCTATGAGGACTTTTGTAAAGTGTGATTTCTGTTAGTTTGGGACTAGGTAATATGTGTCTAGCATATAGTAAACTCTATATTACTTGGCTTGTGGGGAAACAAGTTCGCAAAACTCTCAGTTCTTACCTGACAAATTGTCACAGACAGAGTTTTACAAAAAACTACAAATTAAGGGCCTTTTCATGCAAAGACTAACACACATGCTTAATTTTATGCATCTTTGTAGTCCTATTGACTTCAATGGTACAGGACTGCTTATGTGCGTAAGTGTTTGCAGAATTGGGACCTTAGCAAAATGTAATTTTTGACTCTACACAAGATTTGGTCTCAAAAAAAGGGGGGGGGGGGCAAAAACCTTGTGATGGAATAATGCTGATTTATGGTCACACTTATGGCCTGATCCTGTAAAGACTTATTTATGTGCTAACTTACATGCAAATTGTCCGATTACAGTCAATTGAACTACTCCTGGTTAAATATTCTGTCACTTTCACAGAAAGTTTTTCTTTGTCCTTCCACAAAAAGAACTTTTTACCTAGAGAAATATCCCCCCTAGTTACTTTTATGGACAAGTTTTAAAAGTGTGTAGGTGTGTAGGAACACATCCAAGGGACAATCCCACAGGTTTTGTTTTTGATATAAGCAATATGAACAATGGATGTGTGTTTGTGTTTGTTTACATTTTTTTCACAGTACTAGTTGGGAGAAATGCCTTACTTAAAAATGTGCTCAAAAATCAAAGCCTCTTTCCAGTCTCTCAACTTCAGAAAAGCCCAGTGTAGCAAATAAAAGGCTGGAAATTAATGACTTGTTTTTGTGGAAGCCCAGAAATGATTGCAGGCTGCTGTGTGGATGAAATTTACAGTGGCTATATTTGGCACCAGGTGTTATACTAACGGTTGTCATTTGTCTTAAGATGCAACTGGGGTCAGCTAAGTGATTAAAAAGATTCATATCCCCTGCCTCGGCTGTTGTTTTTGAGTCAAGCCCTACGCCCTTTCATCAAACTCTGGTTCTATTACCGTCACTAGCAAGTTTGCTCACTGGGAATTATTTCTAAAAGTATAGTCACTGTCAGATTCTGTTAGCTCAAAATTACACTGAGTCAAAGCATACGCAGTTCCAAGGTTTGTGACAGCTGCAGTAGTGATATGGCTCTGTAAGTCATATAGAAGTTGTAAAAAGTAAATTGTGTTTGATGGGTCAAGTTTAAAAAGTCGGCCTCCCTTTTTCCACCCACCAAAATTGCACTTTTGCATCATCAGTATCCTTGTACTTGCATCTCTAACTACCTATATGTGGGCATAAACAAGGTGGTTAGAGGGACAAATAATCTGATTTGCTCCCTGAATTCATTTTAAAAGCTCAAAAATGCTGCTTTCCTTGCATTTTAATAGCAGAATATTAACAAGGGTTCTTGGGAGTCCCCTCCTACAAATGCATGTAATTCATCACATGGTTATGCCCAGTATCTATGGTATTAATATGTGTGTGTATTGTATAGGCACACTCACATAATTATGCCTCTAAAGGATGCTTTTTTTTTTTTTGCATGGTTTCAGTTATGCACGGTCAATTAATTGTGACCCTTTATTTCTGTACACGGTATAGATTCACTTTTACATGGTGCAGCACAGTCACCAAGATGTGCAGATCAGTGGTGTAGCCAGGATGGGAAACTTGGGTGGGCCCCAACTTCAGAAGAGTGGGCAATGATGGGGGCAGAAGAGGGGAGACAGGAGGGATGGGGCTGCCTCCCCTCCCCCTCCCCTCCAGATGGCCTTGTGGAGTGCAATGGACACTCTGGCCAGGCCTCCCCATCCCAGTCCCAGGTGCACACCTGGGGAGTAGGGTTGAGGCATGGGGGCTGGCCCCGCTCCGCCCTCCTGCCCGGCGCTCCTGCCAGGGAGCAGGGGCAGGGGGCAGGGGCTTGCCCACTCTCTGGCTGGAATGCTGGGCAGAGTGGGACAAGCCTCCAATCCCACTCCCCGGCAGGAGTGCTGGGCAGGCAGAGCAGAGCGAGCCCCTAAACCCCAACCCCACTCCCCAGCGGGAGGGCTGGGCAGGTGGAGAGGGGCGAGCCCCCAACCCCACTCCCCAGCAGGAGGGATGGGCAGGTGGAGGGGGCGAGCCCCCGACCCCACTCCCCAGCAGGAGTGCCGGGCGGGTGGAGCGGGGCAAGTCCCTGCGCCCCAACCCTGCTTCCCAGTTGTGCACCTGGGGCTGGGGGGGCCCCTGGCCAGAGTGTCCATCGCCCCCCACAACGCCAGCTCTAGGGCATGAGGGGAGGTGGCCCCGAGTCCTCCTACCCCATCCCACTGCCTCCCCTCCCCCACCCCCATCATTGTTCACCCACCCGAAGTCGGGGCCCACCCAAGTGTCCCATCTCGGCTACGCCACTGCTCCACACTCCCTGGCCTCTCCAGACACCCCAGATGAACCCTCAGCGTTCTGACTTCAACAACATCAGCATTATCATCATATCAAGTTCATCCCCAACATCAGTAAATGTTAGTAGCAAGTTTAAATTTCATTAAAATTTTTTAATAAAATCTGTATTGGATAAAATAGGGAGGTCATCTTGTGAGCCTGGAACCTAAACCCTTATTTCCCATGGACCCTTGATATCTTTTTACATGATTTCTATTTGCATCGTGTTTTTTCAAGAACATAGCCACTGTGTAAATCGAGGCCTGACTTTATATATGCAGTATATGCGCACACATAAGAACCCTGATGTGTGAGCCATTAGTGAATCACTTGACATATTGAAAAAGTCCTGTAATTTTGTTGAGCCTAAAATGGTTTAAAGACTCCCTTGTTAGAGGGAACAATCATTTGGCAGCATAATACATTATTTTAGTGGACCCCACTTTTTCACCATCTGTTCCAACAACTCACAATGAATGCAATAAGAACTTTATTCACATGAAGCAATATGAATTTTATGAGATTTCAGTGAATGTGCATATTCATTTCTAGTGTGGCACAAGCCATAGGTCATAATATTTTCTTCATGTTTCACAGAGGACACATGTTTTCTTTGAAGCACAGTATCTTAGACAGATATTCACTCTATTTTGGTTTTATTTTTGGACAACTTTTCTAAGAAGAGTTGCAAAAGGCACATAAATCTCTTTCACCTGCAGAAAAGAGCCATTGTGATTACAAAAGAGGCACAGTGGTTTCCACAAAAAAGTCATCATTTGGCAATGGCTACCACACCAAAGTATCTGAGACCCAGGAGTATCACTATATATTTAGAACAGGAAAGAACACTACGGTAACTGAAATATATATATTAAACACAGAACTAAATGAACTGCATGTGCAAATGGAAACTTCATTATATCATCGTCATGCAGGTATTTGCTAGTGTGCTAGTATTTTTATGTGCATACATTATACTCTTCTATGAACATTTGCCCAGATCCTCAGTCGGTGTAAAGCAGAATAGCTCCATTGAAGGTCAGATCATCTAATCTCTGTCACAGTTTACCCATCTGAAAATGCGGATCAGAATACTTGCCTTCAGACCACAGCAGAGGGTTGAGAGAATTCACTCGTTTTTGTAAACGTTTTCATACTCTCAGCTGTGACTTGATCTGTAAGTAGGAAGTGTTATTTGAAGTGTGTGACTTGCAGAATAATTCAATTTATAAAATATTGCACCATACTATTTCAGTCATGGATATGTTTTATATCATTTTGGATTCTCTGTGGGTAAGCTCCGCTATTTAATTTGCTCTCATGCTTGGATGTGCCGCATGTGACTTGTCATATCACCTTGCACCATTTAACAGCAACCCAAATCTATAATTCCAGGTGTTATCTTTATCCAGGATCACTAGATTGGAAGTCAAAAGATGTATGCCGGTTTATGATAGCTGAGTATATGACCTTGAATTCCTAGATTTAACCTGTGCTCTTTAGGATTATCCTTCTATCCAAACGGGGAAAAAAATAAAAGATGAAGGATGTCATAAGAGGGGGGAATGGCAGAGAGTAACTGGGATAATAAAATAAAATGTTCACAAAGTCCAAAACCAAAAGTCCAAAACCTTATCTTTAAAAAAGTTGTCCAAAAAATCAAGAGGTTTCTTTTGCTTTTGAAAAATTTGAGTTCATTTCAGCTCATATGGGTTTTTCTCATGTTATGGTTATTCATTTTTAAGATTGCAGTGGGTTTGAAAGTCATGCTCTTCAAATAATACTTTGCACTGGCAGGGCCTAATGCAAAATCCGTTCAAGTCAGTGAAAAGTCTCCCATTGATGTCATAGGGCTCTCGATCAGACACATATGGCACTTAGGATCAGAATGCATTTGTGAATATAAATGAATCCCCAGAAATACGTCTAGAATAGGGGAATTACACACACATGTATGGCTAAGAAGTTGGATCCCTATTTCTCAGATGGATAAATTGTGGCTCACGGCCCACAAAGGGAGCCACTGACCAAAGTCCCCCATTGAGTCAATGGGAGAGATAGAGATAGACGAGAACCCAATATTCCTGATCCTGGTTCCTTGTTCTAATTACAAGTGCATATTCAGGGATAAAATCTCAGAGGTAAGGGGAATTTCTAGCTGCCCATCTGACACAAGCTTCATAGGGGAGAGACTCGCATCTCCTTCCTGATTCCTCTAAACTAAAAGGGAATTTTGATGCTGGTTTCCATGGGAGCAGGATTGGACCCATAATGCCCTGACAGAATAGCTTGAAGTTCCCATCATTTTGTCTGTACATATGAGAGGCCTAGTCAAGAGATGGATGATATCAACATTTCATTCTTTAATTTGCTTTTTTTAGTACCAGATTTGAAAGGAAGACTTTTAAAGAGAACCTGGAATAATTTCTCCAAGCCCCATGAAAGAGGAAGAAGAAAAATGGGGTCTCCAGTACAAAGCAGGAAGCTTATGACTAAAGTACAGGTAAAAAGGCATTGTTAACTGCTAACTGCAGTGTCTCATCTAGTACTGAAATGCAATCGTATTAGCACAGGGCCCAAACAAAAGCATCTAAACACACAAACCTTTCAAGCATTTCTCTGTGTGTTTTGCCCACTGACCTTTAGGTGTGCTGGTTAAGTTTAATTTAAGATCAATCTTGGCCTTAGGTAACCCCTTGGCAGTTGCTCGTCCTTCTGCTCTCCTTGTACTGCTGGATGGTGGGGAGAACTAATGGGCCACCAATTCCTACTCCCAACCCCTCTCTTTGTCTTGAGGTGGTATACTCAGTTCCCTGATCGGGAGGAGCACCTTTGGTTGGCACACAGAAAAGGCCTCAGCCCTGTTTACTCTCTGTCTGGCAGTAGCATGGCTGGGAGGAGAGAGGGAGACAGAAAGAAACTAGCCCTCAAAGTTGAGCAACTCCAAGATGGCTCTTGGCAGTGAAGCTGACCACTGATCTCCCCAGGGCTGCGGCCCCAATTCCTTTCTGTCATAAGCAAACTTATGAGTCTCTGGTGACTGCGGGTGCTTGTCCCTGCCCGGGTGGGTCTTCTCTTTGCATTAGATGTTTTCTTTCCTCAGGCAAATGCTGCCTCTCTTCCCCTGCCTACTCCTTAGCACTGTAGATTCTGGAGCAGGAAACTGAAAGAGAATGCATCTGATGCCAATAGCAAGTGGAAAGGGACCTACTTCTTCAGGCAGGTAGAAAAGAAAATTAAATGGGGGATTATCAGGTATTACAATGAAAGCAGACATTGTTTTGGTGCTGGTGGAATGAAAAGCCTGAGCTTATTCTTGAACTCATTCTGACCCACACATATTTAAAAAGTGAGATCAGTAACTACAGCCAAGCTTTACATAACCAAAAATGAAATTCAAAGTCAAGCCCACATTCCAGCCCTAACTTGTCTTGTTTTTAATTATTGCCAAGCCTCAGAACAACTTGTGCATATTGCTTATAAAGTATTCTCTGATACCTAAAATGGGATATGCTAGAGACAGGCACATTCATAAAGGCGAGAATAGCCTGGGAGCTATGCATTAGGTTCACATGAGTCATATCATTCAGTGAATTGTATCTCTCTGATGGTGAGGAAGGTGGTCTCCCTATGTGTTCTGTAATCCTATATCTATATATACACACGTCCAGAAACATTGTTTTCACTTTGAAGGTGTAACTCTCCGAAAATTGTACTATTTTCGTGTAGAAAGCTGTTAGGTAAATTTGACACCACCATGACAGGCTTTGGGAAGATTGCCCACATTTCTCTGATGTTGCTGTTCATCTGCAGCTTTTGGCCCAATTCTTTATCCTCTGAAGCTTTAGGTGTCTGGCTATATAATAATGTAAACAATTTGAAGTGATTTGGTGCTAACTGTGAGCCTTAACTGTCTCAAGAAGAAACGTAACCTGCTTAGTAAAATGTTCTGATTTTGCTTATAGAACTGTAGCTAATGACCAGAGTGAAATCCATGACCCTGATGGCACAGAGCCCAACTCTGCCTCCATCAGTCACGTGCTTCGCAACCAGTGAAATTTTACTTGTGTATCTTTTGGTTTCCATGATGCCTTTATGACTGTCTCATGTGCTAGTTAGTAATTGGGCACGTCCCTGTGGCCCGCCACTTCCCACAGCTCCCATTGGCCAGGAACGGCAAGCCATGGCCACTGGGAGCTGTGGGGGGCTGTGCCTGCGGATGGTCAACATCACCAAAATGTCTCAGTTGCCCACCACTGAGCCTAAAACTAATTATTTAGGCTTTTACCAGTCAAAGCAAAAGAAACATCAGGAGACTGTGTTCATTTTCATGTCACACTGCAAAATAAAGACAAGAGAAACCTTATTTCTAAAAAAAAAAACTTTAAATGGGTCTAAGAGAATTGTGCTGCATTGTGATACAATTGTTATTACCATGTTAATTTTCTATGGCACATTATCATATTATTTTGTTGACTTTCATTTTACAGCTGGGACCAAGCTGCGAAGTCCAGATCTGTATCTGTGTTCTTTCCGGACTTGGATGTGCTCAGATCCAAGAATGTGTTTCAGTCCGTTATAGAGGTAGAGTACAGCCATGAAGGTCATGTTCCAAAGTTTGGGCATATACAGCACTGCAGAGTTGGTTTATGTCCCACGCCTCCTTTATTCTTTTGTCAGATATTTGTTTAGGGCTCCATCCAACTCCCACTGAAGTCAATGGAAGTCTTTTCCTAACATAAATCCTGGGGGTAGGAAATGGTTCTGGTCAACTGAAACATTTAATTTCAAATTTTTACTTTATATATATATATACTGTAGCTTAAATTTCAAAATGAAAAGCCATTTTGAACCAGAAGTGAAATGTTACAACATTTTAAAAACTTATTTCTGTTGAAAAACATTTGTCAAAATCGACCCTTTCCTGTGAAAAGTTTTGGTTTTGACAAATCAGCATTTTTGGATGCAAAAAAGTTTTGTCAAAAATTTCCCAACCAGCTGTCGAGTAGAATTTAGCTCCAAACTTTCAACAAGCATTTACTTGCGTGGGCTGCATTGTTATAATGTTCCAAATTCTGATATGGGAGCATCTGAAAATCTGCAAGTGTTCTTCCTGGAAGGATAATTTCTTTCATTGCTAACAAACACCTGAGAGACAGAGTAATTTATTATGTAAAGGACCTTTTCTGCACAAGTGGGATATTTCCGGGCTTTGTGTTTCAGGGCTAAACATTATTTTTTATTCAAGTCATACACAGGATATGAAAGTTTTAATTTCTCAGGGTTCCATTCTTCTAGCTTCTTAATAGAAATGGAGCCCTCTGTTAGAAAATTTGGGAATCCCTGTAATTTAAATGCTAAGCTATCTATAGACAATGGAGTAGCTTTCCGACATGTTGAAATGATAGGTTTATTGCTGCTTCAGTATGTGGGTGAACTCAATGTTGCTGACTCAGTATTACCGCTGTTTTGATTTCCGTGGAGGTAACAACTGCTGTGTGCTGAAGAAGCAGGTGAATGTCAAGTACTTTTACTACAGCACAGCAGTAGATAACATTATTTGAAAGTTGTTACATAATTATTTGTCTGTCTTGTGCTTTCCATTTTGGTGGAAACATTGGGAAATGCTGGAAAGGAAGGGACTGTGACCTTTTTTCTATTCTTTTCAAACAAGAACTTTATATAGGACTCAACTTTTCAGTATTTTTATATGCATTAATCCACAATACCAATGTGGAGTTAGAAAAACAACCTTTAAAAAAAAATAAAGCTTGTCTGTCTCAGTGGTACCCACTCTCATGATGTCATCATGAGTCTCATGATATCTGCTGTTTTGTCTTACGGCCCTAGATCCTGGAGTTATATGATTATGTGAGACTCTCAGCTTTCATTTAAAAAAAATCTAACCCTCATGACTGCAAAAGCTTGAAAATGCCAAAGGCTAAAAACAAAACAAAACTAAAAGAACAAAGAGCAAATAAAAAGAATAATTTACTTTTTAAGAAAATCTCATGATTTAATATGCCAGTCTCATGATTTTGAGGGGACTGACTCATGAATTTTGAATGTTTGACAGTACTGGTGTATTGTCTTCCCCCTGCTGGGGCTAGTTTGCCTCTCTCTTCACCCTCCTCCTGCTCCTCCCTATTTTTGTGCATTTCATTCTCTGCTTGGTTCTGTGTTAGTAATTATATGAGCTGAAATGAACTCAAATTTTTCAAAAGCAAAAGGAACCTCTCGATTTTTCCTTCCATGCTACATACTAACTCCAGATGAGTTATCACATATCTTACTAATAGTGCCCCTGTCCTTCTTCCTACTGTTTTGTTACCCCACTTTGTCATGGCTGCTATTTGCTTTTAGGCTCTATGGGGCAAGGAGAGTGTCTCTATCTGTTTTGTGAGATACTGAGCAAACTTTTGTGTATAGTGATGAATTATTGATAATGATGATGCAGTACTTGAGAGCAGATTATGGTAAATTTCATTTCCCTCACAGTCCACAGAGCAGCACATCTGTGAAGAGCAATACAGCAAGGTAGATCTGAAAGAAAATGATTCAAGGCATTTCAGCTTTAAAAACAAATGCATTATCAAATGATTCTGGCTTTGAGATTTTGGGGATCTTTTTTGTGACAGAAGCTCATGCAAGTGTAGTTAATCTTTTTGTGGAACCACTGTGCCAGACAATTAGGGACACTTGTAGAGTTAGATTAGACAATTAGAGTTAACAATGAACTCTAACAATTAACAATTGGTGTTAACTTGTATTTTCCTATTCTAACATTTATATTGCCTACATTAGCATA
Source organism: Caretta caretta (assembly GCF_965140235.1). NCBI lineage: Eukaryota > Metazoa > Chordata > Testudines > Cheloniidae > Caretta > Caretta caretta. Next base: position 71,450,738 of record NC_134207.1, read on the forward strand.
AAACAACATCAACAGTTTGAATTTTCTTATAATTTTAGGATTTCTTTTTCATTATGATGGCTAAGATCAAGTGTAGTGTTAGCTCAGTACCTGATACACCTTTTATATAAGTGAACCATGTGCTTACAGCAAGATGTATTTAATAATCTACTTAGGCTTTTCCATCTCTAATTTTTATAATCCTATATACCAATTTGGAGGGTGATGACTCAGAGGCTGAACTGAATGGAAGAACTGTGAGAAGATATGATGTGCTGTTGTAGACATATTATAACTAAAGTGTATATGTTGTTTAAGAATTAGCATCTCACGTTTTTCACAGAATGGTCTCTTAAGCACAATATATCCCAGCGCATCTTGAGAAAACTTTGGAGTGCTCCTTGTATTTTGATTATTTTGCAAATATTACTTGGTTGCTTAGGATTTTCTTGCATCTGTTCACATCCCGAAGCAGGTGTGACAGCCCCAACTTTTAATTCTGATTTTAATTACATTCCCCCTAACCCACCAGTGCAGAGGCAATGATTTTCAAAAGTAGATATGAACAGCAAGAGTTTTTGTGTACCAATCCCCTCAGCTCCAGTATTGGCACTATATCAACTAGACAACACATGTATTAGCAGAAATCTGATAATATATAATAAGTCTATCTTAATAAATGTTGCCATGTACAAACAGATTTGAATAACTTTGCTTCTTTCATGTCTTCCTTTCAATAAATGATGTAACTGTGTCTCCCTCTTGTGGCATGAAGGGATTATATCAGAACTTGCTTATTCATGATAGAATTATTGAAGTAATGTGCTCGAGTGAAAATATTGATTCTATGTTTGGCTTTTGATGGGGACTTCTCAACTTGTAGCAATGCTCAGTTTGCAGGATGTTTATCTTACTTGTTCTTTCCTATGTAGAATTCAGCAGGTACAATGAAATCTTTTAGATAAACATTAAACAATAAGAACTCCATAACTTTTCTACTATCCCTCTAAATTAAATACAGTCCTTTAGTTTAACAAGGGTAATGCTGAGCTTTCTGACAGGTTTCAGAGTAGCAGCCGTGTTAGTCTGTATCTGCAAAAAGAACAGGAGTACTTGTGGCACCTTAGAGACGAACAAATTTATTAGAGCATAAGCTTTTGTGGGCTACAGCTCACTTCGTCGGATGCATAGAATGGAACATATATTCTATTTCCCTAAATTAAGTATCCTCATACCTTCTTGTCAAGTGTCTAAATGGGCCATCTTGATTATCACTACAAAAGTTTTTTTTCTCCTGCTGATAATAGCTCATCTTAACTAATTAGCCTCTCACAGTTTGTATGGCAACTTCCAACTTCTCTGTATGTATATATATCTTCTTACTATATGTTCCATTCTATGCATCCTACAAAGTGAGCTGTAGCCCACGAAAGCTTATGCTCTAATAAATTTGTTCGTCTCTAAGGTGCCACAAGTACTCCTGTTCTTTCTGAGCTTTCTGTCTGCTAATTTCTCATTGAGTCCCAACTCCTGAAGTTACATGATTATATGAGAAATTCATTTTTAAAAAGGGGGGCGGGGGAAGAGACCCTGAAGGCTCAAAAAAGATGGCAAATAAAAAAGAAACCAAAACTTCTGATCACTTTTTGGCATCTGACTCATTTTTTGAATGCTTGGAGTTGGTTTTATTGTTCACTAAACAGCATACATTAACTCCTCTACTCCCTCTCTCCCATATTCAGGCATGTACACAGGGTTTGAGTCTACACTGATTCTTGTACCTTGTGTAGTGATTTAAACTGGTCCACTGGTCCAAAGTGGGTGTATACAAATACTGGAAGTCACTGGAGGACCTGATAGTTGTGGGCTTATCTTGATGTGTGAAAAATCTTCAGAACTTGGAAGCTGGCCAGATGAGTGAAAATGGCCACAGATAGTAAAGATCCGGAGGTGGGAGTGGAGGAAAACAGTTTGGAAAGGCTCTTGATAGGTTCCATGGTATAATAAAGGTGCTATACTGTGAGGTGTTTAGGGCACACAGCTTTACTTGGGAGGCACTTGACACCTTGCAGGACCTGTCACTGGTGGTATGTATCCACTGAAATCCAAGATGTGATTGCAGCTTACATATGCAGACGCACGCTAACATGACTAAAAATAGCAGTGTAGATGCAGTAGCAAGGGCTCGCAACATGAGTCACTATCCAGGTTCTGAGGTGGGCTTGGATAGCCCTCACTGTAGCATCTACCCTGCTATTTTTAGTCATACTAGCATGGATAAGGCTAGTGTAAGGATGTCCACATGAGCTGCAGTCACACCTCAGTATAGACATACCCAAGGTTCCAGTCAATTAGCAGGTGCTCAAAGCATTCTGCACAGTTGTTTGTTCTCCCATTCCTAAGATATATGATGACAAGACACCCTTTTAATTATAAGAAGGAGAATATAGATATTGGGGGGAAAAACACTTTAAAATATGTGCAAATCTATGTTCTGCATTAGTTGTGGATAGTTTAAAAAAATCTAATGAAGCATTCCAGGTAATACTGTCAATTTCTTGCATTTCACTCAGTTTGGGCCACAGTTTAGTCACTTTCACTTTTGTTTCTGGTCAATTTCATTTTCTAGTTCCTATGCCCAAGCACAAACTTGTAATGCTATTCTAAAAGCTGCAGAAGAATGTTTTTAAAAAGGAGTAGACAGGTTGTCATATGGTGCTGTCACGTTGAGAGCAGGGAAGGCTGGGAAATCCTCTTCAGGACATAATGTAAGAGTTACTAGAGGGAAGGCTCTGTGGAAGGAATGACCTGCAGCCACTGCAATAACTGGTTTAGAGCTTAGTAAGGGCCAGTTTGGAGGTATGAGTTGAGCTCTCCTTTTCTTTTCTTTTCTTTTCTTTTCTTTTCTTTTCTTTTCTTTTCTTTTCTTTTCTTTTCTTTTCACTGGTATTGCTGCTTGTATCCATTCTGTCCTTGCAATTCTTGAACTCTGGAATGGAGATGAGTCTGTCACACAAGATTTCCAGGGCCCATGACAACATGTACAAGCAGGTATCATGCCCTACATCCTTACCTGTACCTTACCAGCACCCAGTCCCCAAATGTACTTCTCCTTTGTCTTTTCCTGCCCTGCTCCCACTTTTTTCAAATGGACTTACAGTATTACCCACCCCAATTGTACAAAAACCATGTCAGGCTGCAAATAATAAAATTGTCCAAAATATTAAAATAGGTGCAGTACAACCAAACAAAAATACAGTATAATGAGGACATCAGCACAGAATTTTGATCCAGAGGAATTTAGAAAGTTGATTCAACAACTTGTGATGCTGAGGATTTAAGCCGTCCTGCAGAAAATATTTCCAGTGATATGTGAGCCAGCTTGACTTTAAGATCCCAGGTCGAGTTTGCCAAGTTGGCAGTTAGGGAAAAAAAACACATTTTAACTTGCAGATTGAACATTTTTGATCTGGAGTCACTGAGACACAATAAACCATGAGGCCTATTATGCCATTTTTGCTATTTTTTTCTAGACAACTGCTCTTTAAATTCCAACTCAACTTCCACCATTTATCAGTATGAAGCCAGCTCTGTTTAGAATTGGGAGGGGCTGCCATAATGCAATGCCACCTAAATTCCACTGGGTGGCAGCTAAGCTTCTTCTCAGGTGAGAGTGGATGTATTCCTGCTCAGTGGAAGAAAGACATTACAGTCACCAGGGCAATACGTGGACCAGCCAGAAGATTCTTTTAAACATCGCAGGAGTCAACTATTGCCCTTTTCAGCCTCAGTTACCCTCTGCTTACCCTGGTAAGATTGGTTTACCCTCTGATTATCCTTTTTTTTCTCTTGCTAATGACAAAGAACCTTCAAATCTCAGTCCCCATGTGGTGTATTAATTGAATCAAAGTAAGTATATGTAACCTACATCACTACCCTTACAATTCTAGGATCCCTGATTTTATTAAAAAAGGAATATGGTCACATGAAAACATTTCCTGCCCACATAATTTGACAGGCCCTGCAGAGTTGCATGCATACTAAATTAAGAAAAGGGAAACCATAATTAGGTGCATTCCAGAATGTTTCCCTCAGCCTCATATTGTTGGGCACACTAAGATACTACTGAAGGAATTAAAATTCACCCAGAGATGAAAGATGACACTTTTGAAATGAGTGATGGGTGAACCTCCAAATTCTCTGACTGCAGTCAGACCACCATCTACTCTGCTGTGATCTTTTCAGCACTCACAAGCTAAGGAGGGATAGGGACAGGTTGGTATTAGAATGGGAAACGTCCAAGGAACATCTAGCTGCTGTTGCTGGAAGTGATGATCGTGATACACTGGGTGGCACTCTTCTTCTTCTGCTCCAGTGTGGTACTCATGCACTGTGCTGCTGGAAATGCCCTCCTGAAAATGAGTGATGAAACAAAGGACTTCATTATGTAGGACCATGAAATTGATACTTTTCTTAATAGTAGGTGTCACTGTTTTAGAGTAACTGCACTTTTACCCCCATGTGGTTTGCTCAAGGAGTGCTCCCAGGTCTTAAACATCTAGCCATCACCTCTATCTGGGTAGATGTTCACATCCTGCTCCCTTCTGACCACGAGTTTTAGGCTGTAAACCCCTGCTCCTTAATGTGGTTATCCCCAGCAGGTCTAACCAAGGACCAGCCCCTTGGTCTTTGGCTCCTTTCCAAGGATGATGACAGTGATATGAAAGTCAGAGGGAATTTAGGACAAGGCTGAGCGCCATATTTGGGGTCAGGAAGGAATTTTCCTCCAGGGCAGATTGGCAGATGCCCTGGGGGGGTTTTCACCTTCCTCTGCAGTGTGGGGCACGGGTCACTTTCTGGAGAATTCTCTGCACCTTGAAGTCTTTAAACCATGATTTGAGGACTTCAATAGCTCAGACATAGGTTAGGGGTTTGTTACAGGAGTGGGTCCGTGAGATTCTGTGGCCTGCGTTGTGCAGGAGGTCAGACTAGGTGATCATAAAGGTCCCTTCTGACCTTAAAGTTTCTATGGTTCTATGATATACCAGGAACTCAAACAGCTCTTTTAAAGCATACAGAGAAAACATAAAAGAAAAAGAGATCTAGACACATATTAACATACCAGAAGTCAACCATCAGTCCAGACCCTGGCAGGTTCAAACCTTTCTAACTCCTCAGCAAAGTTGGTCCCCCTCCCTTGGATCAAAGGTCAGGCCTATTTGCTGAAATAAAAAGAAGACCACTGTGTTAGTTCAAGCTGGCCTTTTGAACCCCAAGTCCTTTTTTTTGTGTGTGTCTCAGCCTTCAGAGACCGGGTAAAATCAGTAAGAGCCCCTTTTCCCACAGGAGGCCAAGCTTAAAGGCTGGGTATCTGTATAACCAGCATGGAGATTTTGCGTTAATCACCTCTTAGTGCTCCCAGATTCTGCAGAAAAATCCCCCTAGTGAGCCAGGAAAACACAATTACATATCAAATGTATTAGCACAAGGGGCTGAGGATATTCTATGGCTCATACTGTCTGCCCCTTTCTCAGTATAATGGTCTTTGAAGTTTTCATGCTTTCCATGTAAAATGCAATAATCTCAGATAGGCCTGTGTTTGTCATATCTGCCACAGCAGAGATATTAATCTTGGTGTCCTGGCCACATTACAACAAGGATAAATATGTTTTGCCTGCTTAAATTTCCCCTGTATTTTCAATTGGACACAGTATTCTTCTTTTTCGCTTCTTGGCGGGTATGATGTTGTTTACATAGAGCTGTGTATCATCTGCATACTTCTGACACTTCAGCCATTGTTTTACCATTCAGATGTTGAATAATATGCAGGACAAGACTGAGCCTTGTGGGACGCAAGGGAAGGGATCTGGTCTAGAGGGAGAGTTGTCCATAATAACCATCTCCATTTTATCTGGGAGGGATGACCTGAGCCATTTCAGGCCATGTCCATTCACTTCAGTGCTTCCTGGAGGCAGGACAAGAGTATTTGGTGATTAGTGGTGTCAGATCCCAAATAGAAGTTGCACGAGGCGAGTATGGATGTAGTTCTCTTGTCTATGATGAGGAAGAGGTCACCCACCAGAGCAACAAATGCTATCTCTGTAGCATGCCCTGCCTGGCCTGAAGCTTGATGGAGAGGGATCCAGGATACTGGCAGCCAGTGTTGGAGACTGTTTTGCTTGTGTTTCAATAACCTCAGTTCGAAAAAGTTAGACACTGAGTGGTAGTTTGGGAGGTCTCTGGAAAAGTCATGCATATAGGGCACTGTTTCCCAGCTTTCCTCATGCCTAGCCAAAACTGATGCCTGAGAAGCTGGCCAAAGCTGAACCCAGGTAAGATTAAGAGGATACTGTTACAGAGAGGGAAGCTTTTTAAAGAACTTGCCTCCTTTGTAATATCCGTTACTGTCAAGGGCATCTACTATGAGATATTAAATAGGTCCAAAGCCTTTAGGTCTCCTTGGTGCTTTTGAATACACAAATAACTATGCTGCAAAAAATGTCCAATTATGACTGACCAGAAGGTGACCGCCCATCCTATCCAATGCATATGATGCAAAGCAGCCCTGAAGCTGTCAGATCTGGCCCCTGGAAGATCTCCCACAATGCAGGAGGAACCTGAGGTGGTGTAGAGACATTTTAGTGGCTTTTAAGCCCACCCCTTCCCTGCTACTGGCAAAGAGGAAGTGGCAAGGACATCCTTACACCTTCATGATTACTGGTAGCTGGACTGGCCTTTGGGCTTTTCCAGTGTTCACCAAAGAGCCCAGCCTAGCAAAAGCAGCCTCAAGACTGGGTAGGTAGGGTTTAGAGCTATCTCTGCACTCCCTCCTTAGGTTCACAAAGCCATCTTCATATCTAGGAATAAAGCCAGATGTTCTGGGAAAGCTTCAACTGGTACAAAATACAGTTCATCTCCTACAGGTCACTGTGAACATATCACCCTGGTGCTCTGCTGTCTGCATTGGCTTTCCAATGAACACAGAATCCAGTTCAAGGTCTCTTCTCCTGACTTTCAAAGCCCTCACTGGGATTGGCCCTGGTTACCTGAGATTTGCTTCCATGACTATGACCTCCAGCAGTGTTCCAATGGAACAATGAAAGTGTTCCCAAATATTAGGAGTTTGTGAGTGCAGGAGACAGAATTTTCACAGGAATTCAATCTAGATTATGGAACTCCCTTCTAAAAGAGATAAGGATGACCAGATAATTTAGCACGTTCAGAATAAAATGCAAAAATCATTTATTCGACTTAGTTTTCTCTTCAAAAACTCCTACAGACACCCACTCACATATACAAACCCCTTTAAGCTAATCAAATTATTTTTCCAATAGGATGAGAAGGAAGGAAGAGAGAGCAATATTGTTATTTCTATTTTTAATACTTGGAAGTCGATCGGTTTCTGTAATGATGCTTTGTGACATTAAAGAGCTTTTCCATTCTAACTCAGAATCTAACTTCCTAACTTGTTCCCTCTGTGTGTGCGCATGCACGCATGTGTATGTATGTATTTCTCTTGCCTACTTTGTATGCATCTTGTGAGGATTAATTTTTGTAAAGTGCTTTGAGATGATTAAATAGAAGGCATGGCTATTATACTAATATCACTAGTAATCAGGACTGTCAAGGTTCCTCCCCCACTCTGAACTCTAGGGTACAGATGTGGGGACCTGCATGAAAAACCTCCTAAGCTTATCTTTACCAGCTTAGGTCAAAACTTCCCCAAGGTACAAAATATTCCACCCGTTGTCCTTGGACTGGCCGCTACCACCACCAAACTAATACTGGTTACTGGGGAAGAGCTGTTTGGACGCGTCTTTCCCCCCAAAATACTTCCCAAAACCTTGCACCCCACTTCCTGGACAAGGTTTGGTAAAAGCCTCACCAATTTGCCTAGGTGACTACAGACCCAGACCCTTGGATCTTAAGAACAATGAACAATCCTCCCAACACTTGCACCCCCCCTTTCCTGGGAAATGTTGGATAAAAAGCCTCACCAATTTGCATAGGTGACCACAGACCCAAACCCTTGGATCTGAGAACAATGAAAAAGCATTCAGTTTTCTTACAAGAAGACTTTTAATAAAAATAGAAGTAAATAGAAATAAAGAAATCCCCCCTGTAAAATCAGGATGGTAGATATCTTACAGGGTAATTAGATTCAAAACATAGAGAACCCCTCTAGGCAAAACCTTAAGTTACAAAAAAGATACACAGACAGAAATAGTTATTCTATTCAGCACAATCCTTTTCTCAGCCATTTAAAGAAATCATAATCTAACACATACCTAGCTAGATTACTTACTAAAAGTTCTAAGACTCCATTCCTGGTCTATCCCGGGCAGAAACCAGCATATAGACAGACAGAGACCCTTTGTTTCTCTCCCTCCTCCCAGCTTTGAAAGTATCTTGTCTCCTCATTGGTCATTTTGGTCAGGTGCCAGCGAGGTTACCTTTAGCTTCTTAACCCTTTACAGGTGAGAGGAGCTTTCCCCTGGCCAGGAGGGATTTCAAAGGGGTTTACCCTTCCCTTTATATTTATGACAAGGACCATATCAAAACCTTTTTGCTTAAAAGATTTTAAAAGTACTCCTCCTCTCTTCCCCGGTACTCCCTACTCTATGTTTCTTTTCATGGACCTTTCAGAATGGAACCAGTTTTGGGAAAGCCTTTCTATTTGACTCTTTCTCTCTGATTGCTACCTAATCTTTTAAAAGGCAGCTACTCCCCCTCCACTAAATATCATTTTGGCAGGCAACTAAGGGAGGAGGAGCCTGTTCTTTAAAGGCTTTGAAAGTGCATTGTTACAAAAATAAATAATTAAAGCAACAAGCTTTTGAACAAAAATTCCTTCCACTGCCCTTTGGCTCATTGTGTTGCCGGCTCTTTTTTATTATTTAGATTGAGTGTGTATTTTAAAAAGTTAAGTTTTAAGCAAATAAGGGTTTATTTGATGTTAAAAAAATATTGCACTAGCAGTTGGTTCTGGGAGCACATGCATGGTCACCTGCAGAAGCAACCTACAGGAGGCACATCAGAGGTCCAGGATAGGTGCCAGTGAAAGACCAAAACAAAAGTATCCGGAGCATTTGTTTCTGGTTAAGTACTTTAGCATGAGGCTCACCACTGGAGTGGTTTACCCAGCTTTTATCTATTTGGAATTCACCCTGTGCGCAACGCAACCCCCCCCCCACCCCACTACCACCTCAAAGAAAAGCAAGTTAATTAGGTGGATGGGGGAAGCATGAGATTTTTTTCTTCCTTTGTTTGATTTTTACAACCTGATGACAGCATTTGATTGGTTGGTAGCTAACATTATTCCTGAAGCTGTTAGACAACCATCTAATTGTTCACTGTGTGGCACGCTCCATAGTTGATTATTTTTAATGCCAGTTATATTTTGTGAGCAGCCAGAAAAGCATTTTCTTTTCCTTTTTGTTTGCCAGTTCTGCCTGCAGTCCACAGAGGATTCTACAGAAGGCTGGCAATTCCAGTTAGGATCCTCTGAATGAATAATTACTATATTTTTTGCATGGTTTCATTTCCCTGTTTGGGGAGTGTGTGTGGGGGGGTGTCCTTGCCATTCAGTGGGTTATTATGTTGACATATCAGCTCTCATGTGACCAGCATTTGGTGGATCAACATCAAAGCTTAAACCTTCTGACTCTCACACACCATACAGTCCTAAGACAATGCCAAAAGTTTTGTAATAGTAGGCACACACACCATGAATATTTAGCGTATGCTCCAGTATAAATAGAGTGTAAGAGCTACATAGCAACAACGTTTACAATTTTGGCCTGACTTGGGTGTGTGCATTTTTGGAGTGCCCAAATGAGACAATCTAGATCCTCACTTTCCTGTTTGACTTCATTTAGAGCTGCTGGTGCTTTGTGGCGATGGAAAACTGAGTCTCAGAGTCTCAAAAATGGAGGTACCCAATATCAATAGACCCTTGAAAATTGGGGCCATACTGTTTTAATTTAAAAAAATATGGGAGGATGGCAAAATTCTTTGCTAAGGTACATGTATGCAGTGAACATTAAAGTCAGTAGAATTGCATCGAACTATCTGAGGGAAGAATTGGACCCAGACTGTATATGAAGTGAAATAAATGAAATTAGGCTCCTCAGAGTATCAAAAACATTTCCTCTTTTGGATCTAGTTTTGTTGTTGTTGTTGGTACTTTTTTTTACAGTGCTAGGTACCTCACAACGATTGGTTAAAAGGTCATGATCCCTACCCCAAAGAGTTTACAAATTCAGATTCTGATTCTGCCATAGGAATTTGTGGAATTTTCTCCTGTGTGAAGTGTCATTGAAGTCAATGAGGCAGTTTTTAAACATGGAGGTAAAGCACGTATGTAAGTGTGTTCATGGACAAACCGAAAGACAGATAGAGTAGATTATGTTGCCTTCTATATAACTGAAATATGATAATTGCTACATCTTATTCTTATGTTGTTCTCTCACATGCCTAGAAGTAACAGGTGTTATGTAATACCTACCTTTGTTACCTTCAAAAATATAAGTCAAACAAAAACATTTATTACTACTAGCCAAGAGTAGAAACACGTGCCTTACAGATCAAAGCTAAAAAGAAATAAGTGGGGACTGGGGAGAGAAGTGGGAGGGGATTGATTTCTGCTGCTGGTCATTAGAAGAATGGAACTACAAATGTAGTAATGACAACAAAGTTCTGGATCTTGCCATTGATGGAAAATGATCATTGTCCATGAGTTATTCTGAGTGTAAGGAAGTTTTTTCAGAGCAATTTAGCATGGTGAAGTCTACTGATCACTGTGCTGGAAGAGTTGAATAAAGCACTTCTGTTTATCATTTCCCTTGTGTAACTTTGTGACTAGCAGGGGACAAGTCCCTGAAGGCTAGAAGGGCGAACATAAAAACAGAGAGAGAGAGACAAGCCCTTGCAAAGTTAAGAATACTTGAAATGATTGAGATTATTTAAAAATAAATGTTTAAAAAGACAAGTGCCTAAACTAGAACCCAAGATTTGATCTTCCCCAAACTTTAGAAGGGATTTTGCTGTGAGAGCTCACCTGTATAATGAGACAAATCAGAATGCTGGATCTGAAATTCAGTGCCCACCTGAACTTTGGGAGCACTGAAAATCCAAACTTGGGCCTCTTTCTTTAATGTGCCAAAGTGAAATTCCAAATCCAAGCATCCTGAATTTTGGGATGGAGGGTGGAAATGGGAAGAAATGTCATTAAAAATCTGGTTCTGAATTTTACAATGAGGCCTTGTTGATGTAATAAGCCTACTGGAACCTTGAACACCTAAGTCTGAGCTAGCGCATCTGAATCCAGACGTAAAACTTGTTCAAAATTTTCAGTTGAAGCCCATTTCTAGATGAAACGTTTCAGATAATAAAAGTAAACATGCTACAGGGACTACAAATCTGTTTTTGGCAAGCAAAACTTACAAAGCAAGACTGGAGTTCTGAATCGGAGATGATAAAGCAAGAAACCATAATGTTAAGACAGATAAAAAAGTAACACCAACCCCCCTCCGTCCTGTTTTCCTCCACACACTCTCACAAAGTTGTTTACAAAAGTGCCTTGTAGTGACTGGTGGTGGTGTCACTCTGTTCCATGCCCCACAGCTATCACCGGGCCTCATGGGAGATGTGACTACAGCTTAGGACATGGGACCGTTTGTTCACACACTTTCTGTGAAAAGAGTTTTGAAATGTGTTTTGAATAGACAGCATTTTCTTTGTGTAGTTGGTAAATAACACAGAGCAAAGTTAGTCAGCAAGTTGCATAGCTTCTGCATTCTGATTCTTTGGAGCCCTTTTGTACCAAGCTTGGCAGGATGTTTTTAACAGAATGTGACCTGACTGGGATACCAGAGGTAAGGAAAAATAAAATATTGGGGTGGTTTTGGAATATTTTGTGTAGAGCTGACAGAAAATATTGTTTCAAAATGTTTCATGAGAAGAGGATGGTTTTACTGCAATCAAGTCAACATACTGTACAGCAATGTATTTAGTTTGTTTGTGAGTTATAATCTATCATAAGTAGATTCTGTACTTCCATGCTTCAAGAGAAAAGATACTGATTTGCAAGTCTCATTATTATAATATAGTTGCTAAAAGACCTAATATTTATGGTAAAACTCCAATATATTTTGTTTGCAATTTTAGAAAAGAATAAGGAAATTGGACCCAGTTGTTTGTAAAAGTCTCAAAAACAGCAGTGCAAGAATCAAAGCTGTGGAAAAAACAACAAAACTAGAAGACAATGACTTATCGGGCAACTGTACAAGGTCACCAGGTAAAGGTAAGAGAGAGAGAATTGACTGCAGTGCTTTGACTAAGTAAAATCATGTACAGGATGTCAGCACCACACATTTTGCTATGGAACCAAGACTTGTAGTTTTGACACTACCTGGACTAATTTGGATCCAGGGCAAATCATCCTGGGGAATTAACCTCCCAAGTGTTTACCCTCTGTATGAACACCCCCTTTTCTCCCTCTGCTGGTCACTCAAGGAGCAACACTGATATTAACTGCAAAGGAAGTCAGTTGCCTTTCTTCTGAATTCAGAGGAAAATGCGGACTGTTGCTGAATCTTATTGATTTTGTTATTTGTTGCACCCATTTCTAAAGCATTCATCACCATAGTTTCTGATGATGCTAGATTCAGATAAGATAAGCAGGAAAAAAGCAAAGATTAGAGATAAATTCAGATATGTAAAAAGTTAAGGGGAAAATAGTTTTCATATAAATAGTGCTAAAGTCACTGAAATGTTTAGTTGTACAGTATGGGATTTCTTTTTAGATTTTGCTAACAATCTGGATTATCCATTTGTGTTTAGGATCTAAAAAGTGTGAACAGAGGAAAACTGCATCTATTGTTACATATAAGAAACCAAATAGGTAGGCATGATCTTGAGAATTTCAAATGGTCATTTTGCTTGCCTTTATATGAGGCCCCAAACATATTCACAATGTGCACTGGACTTTTTTCTATACACAGACAGAACAAGACTTCACAATACTTGCACTGAACTTTTTTTCCCAGCAAACACAGGTGACTTAAAAAAAACCCAGCTCTCTTGGGCTCATTGATAGATTGGCTGGGGAGCAGTGTGCGAAAATAAAGTTCTCATGAGTCATAAAACTATTATTCATAGCTGAAGACTTATATAACAAAGAAGTCTAAAAATAGTCTTAGAAAATTGGAAAGTTTCGCAGCATTAGTGTCGCAGACACTGAAAATGTTTTTTGTGGTAAATGAGCATGGAAAAGTTTGCTAGTTTACTTATTCTGAACTTGGGTTGTTTTTTACTGTAAAGCACAAAGGTCTAAATATAGCTGAGAGACTGAATAAGTAGACCAGTGATAAATCATGAGTAGTAAGAAGGCTGAAGTAACCACATCACTGCTTTCAATGGAACATGTTAATGACTTTGATTTGATAGAGCATTTCTAGTGGTACTTTTATAACATCAGACTTGCTGCTGAACTTTGATCCACTGGTGTGTTGTGGATAAGGGCAGATAGAAAAGTTGCCAGCTCCATTCTAGTTAGAGCAAACAGTTCAGCAGAAGAGGGTCCTGGAGACGAATGTGTTATGTAAAATGAAAATCTGTCAAATATGAATGATTGCAGACAATGAATATATAATCATGGATTAGGGTCCTGCGGTGCTTGGCGTTGTACAAAAACATAAGAAAAAGGTGGTCTATGCCTCAAAAAACCAAAATGCTTACAATGTATATGAGATGAGATGAGCGACAGCTGGTGGATACAACATACCAGATAGTAAAGATGAACAAGAAATTGTTGCCAATAAATAAACCACACTTAAATACAATCAAAATAGTATCATGGAAGTTTGTGTGTTAATACCTTTATACCAACTGTAATTGGAGTGTTATTAGATTTGGTTTTAATCTCTTTGCTCTAGTAGTCTCTCATCCACCATAAAAATAACTGCATTACAAATGGTTTAAAACTCTACTTCCTCTTACATTTCTTTCCTCGGATGTGTGATGACTAATACCCTGTTATGCTACAGCCAGTTCATTTTATCAAACTTAAATCTGAACAGAGGTAAAAAGTTCAGCAATAATAGGCTAAATTTGGCTGGTTTAATATTTTTGGAGCTTACAGTGGATAAACCAGTAGAGGTCAGTGCAGAGTGCTGAAATGGAAGTATAGCTGCTAGATAGTAAAACACAGTGTTTTATACTCCATGTCTAGTCTCCAGCTGTAACTCTTTAAAAATCTGTTAAAAGAAAATAACTTAAACTAAACGTTTCTGTCTTCTCCACCAAGGTAGATTCAAAATACTTGGAGGATAATGTAATAATGACAGAACACTTAAATAAAGTTTTTTAAGGAGTAACAATGGCATGTGTATTGTAGCACAGGACAGCTTGCAATGAGGCACTAGATTTATTATTTTGTGGGATCATTTTAGGGGCCAGCATATAATTCTTTTTTACAAACTTTTTTGCTGATAAAGTATAGAAATCATAGAAATGTAGGGCTGGAAGGGATCTCAGGAGATCACTAGTCCATGCCCCTGCACTGAGGCAGGATTAACTATACTTAGACCATCCCTGCCAGATATTTGTCTAACCTGTTCTTAATATAACCTCAGTTAGCTGACTGTCTTGCAGGGTGATGGTGGGAGGCATAAAATAATTCTACAGAATCAAGGTTTCAGATAATACATGACATTTTCAATTAAATTAACGAATAGGGGTCATGATCCTGTTTCAAGTAGCAGAGAATTTGGATAAGCAAGATTGAACAATGTTCTTAAAATTCAGTATGTAAAATCAAAGTATGTTTAGTATCACTTTTTCAAGCTGTTCTTTGCTCATGGTTTCCTTTAATGATCTAAAGTAAGGAAAGAGAATCCTCCAATTCTAACAAAGGCTTTGTATGTGCAAAGATCCTGCAATGTACAGTAGCCACATAAAAGTTCATTTCTGAAGGACTTTTGTTGAAGCTGCTTTCTATAGATCTAGAAAGTGCCACCCACATGTTGCCTGTTTTGTTTCTTTGTTATTTTTAGTAAGCTTTTTGAAAAGCAGTTTGCTATAAGTTGTACTTTGTGATTCTCAAAGAAATTGTACAAATATAAACAAAGAGGGATAAAAAAAGAACTCTGGAAGGAAGTGCCCTCTCAAAAAGGTGGGATTTTCAGAAGCACTCTGGCTCAGCATTGGTCTAACTCTGCGCTCCATGCAGTCAGTGAGAGTGTTGCCATGGGGAAGTTTACCATTGACTTCACTGGGTCCAGAGCTATGCTAACACTGAACACTTTTGCAAATTCTACCCATACTAATAAATAGTGTGATCCTGTGATGTACTAAGTGCTATCACTTTCCATTGATTTGGGTGAGAGTATTCGGTACTCAGCACCTCTGAAAACCAAGATATTTTTACTTATGTACCTACATGTGGATTTAGGTGATAGTTTCAGGCATCCTAGACTGAACTTTGGCCTATGGTCCTATGATCAAAACTGTATAATGCTTAATTGGATTTTGGAGACTGCATTTGCTGAGGTAAAATATTCCATGCATTTTGACTTCGTAAGTTATCTTAGCAGGGTTTTTTGTTTTGTTTGTCAAAAGACGGTTGCAGGCACAAGTACTTATGAACTTTGTAACTCATTCTGGTGCACTTTTTTGTTACACACCGTTAACAACAGATGACCTACTCATGTGAAAAGCTCTACTGTCTGACAGGCTGTCATTGGAGAGGGATTACCTGCAAACTTTACAAGAGATTCCAACAATTGAGCTTTATGGCTTACGCTGGTTGCTTATGGGGCACCAGTGATAATTGCACAATTGACCTTTTTTGTGTGTGGGTTGCCTCCCAATGTGTCACCTTGTGACCTATGTAAAGGCCACAGCACAATGAAAGATATTAGATACCACTAGATTCCAGGTTTCAGAGTAGCAGCCATGTTAGTCTGTATCCGCAAAAAGAATAGGAGGACTTGTGGCACCTTAGAGGTTCTCAAATAAATTTGTTAGTCTCTTAGGTGCCACAAGTCCTCCTATTCTTTTCACTAGATTCCAGTGGTCAGTCCAGTATGACAAGTCAACTTTGTTATGCAGACTGTCCCCTTAAACACACTGCGTGAAATCCTAGCCCCACTGAAGTCAGTAGAAGCTTTGCCATTGACTTCAGTGTGGCCAGGAGTTCTCCCATGGTTGTTTAACACCTTTTCTTCGTGAAAAGAAACAATCATCTTGGAAACAGTCAATATTCTTCTCTAAGGAGGGCACAAGTGCATGTAAATGAGCATTAAATCCTCTGGTTTCAGAGTAGCAGCCGTGTTAGTCTGTATTCGCAAAAAGAAAAGGAGTACTTGTGGCACCTTAGAGACTAACAAATTTATTTGAGCATAAGCTTTCATGAGCTACAGCTCACTTCATCGGATGCATCCAGTGGAAAATACAGTGCTCAAATAAATTTGTTAGTCTCTCAGGTGCCACAAGTCCTCCTTTTCTTATTAAATCCTCTGTGTTCTGCAGACTGGAATGTTAACCAAGAATATTGAAATCTGTTTGGGCCATGAAATCTCACATAATACCTAGATTTAAGTGGACCTTCAATTAACAACCTAGCTTTTCTCTATATAAACATAAATTACTCTTAATGTATCACAAATGTATGGAGAAAAGCTTTCTAATGAAGATTCCCCTAGTTCCTCCACTCCCACCCCTTATTTTGGCTGTATTTAGAAAAACTAAGTTTGAACAAAACAAACCCAAACCCAAAAACACCTTTCTTCCCTAACTAAACTTCTGTTCTCAAGATCATTCAGATATGTAATATTTTCCTGTCTTTTGCATGCTTCTGTGCATTTATAAATGGGAGTAAAAGGTATGAACAATTTTGCAAAAATACATTTATAGTCTGGTGATCATTTATTTTTACTAGCTGTTTCAGCTTTTTCTCTGACCAAATACATTTCTCAAAAAGTACCACAAAGGTTGAAAGTAGGGTCATTCTTCTTTTCTTTTTAAATGTCTCTTTTTAGCTCTCAAGTCCTAACATGTAGAAGTCCAACTGTTTGTGTTGCTTCAGTGAATTTTATTTATAAGCCAAATTGCATAAACACCTGGTCTGCCTTTTCTGTAGCAGATGGAGTATAAAACCCCTAAAATTCAGTGACCAAAATAATATCAATGGATAGGTGTGCTTCGACCATATATATATATATATATATATATATATATATATATATATATATATATATATATATATCATATTAAGAGTTTGCCATTCTTATCTGTATGCATACCCTATACAGCAAATTACTTTTAAATTGTAATTGATTAAGGAACAGAAGGGTTCTGTTATCACCAAAAGTTGTACTCTGTTACCAGATTAATATTTGCTATTTCTTTGATTGGGGTACTATTGTCTATCACATACTTATAGGTGTATTAACTCTATGATCTCACTATTTCTTCCCTGTCTAACTTCTGTGAGTCCTTGCCATTTCTTAAAACCCTTCCCTGTCAAGCAGGTGTGCATTGTTGGGCTATCCCAATAGCTCCACATTCAGACGATTATGTATTTTAGTATCTCATCTTGAATACGTTAAGGGGAATAATCTTTGGCCTTTGTGCATTGCCGAATAGGGAATAAATTATTTTTTAAATATTGGAATGATGTGTATTTTAACATGTACTGTACACTTTGGCTTTGTCTGCAGTTGGGACTGGACCTGATTCAGCCGTTGGTGGTCAGTAATCAGGGTATTTTCAGTATGTAGACCCCTGCATGTAGTCAAGGACATGCCAGGGTTTGGACCAACTGAGTTAATTAAGGTTTTCCCCTTCTTGTATTCAGGGCATCAATCCACAGAGTGCAAAGATAACTGAAAAATAAATTATATCCCATGTTACACAAGAAAACATCGTATTAGCCATTTTATTTCTGGTGGCCCCGCTATTTCAGAGGAGTGCATTTCATAGTACAGTCACTTGTTTACTGTACTTATGTGGGATAGGAAATGGTGCTTTTCACTAAATACAGTAGTTTATTTGATTTATTTAATTTCAGTATAGATATTTCTCCCATTCCCCTGAGAGCTGTTGGAAACTTATTCCAGTGTTATATCTTTTCTCCCTGTGTAGCTTGAACAATCTTAGCAATTTTTTATTATTTTAATTTATTTCCTCACCCTCTCTGTGTCCTGTAAATATATATGGTAGCTCTGGAAAAAAAAACTAAATCAATTTGGTGCATTGAGGTTGTTGACCTCCTTTCCTAACTAACACCAACTCTAGAAATAAAAGAAATGCTGAATTATGGTTCTCTCACAAAGACTGAAAACTGCTTCACTTTTCAAACATAAAGCTTCAGGCAATGCTCACACACATAAATATGGGTAAGAAATCAAAATTCATATAGCAGCCTTAACGCTGACCAAAACAAATATGAATTCAGTTTTTCCAGTGCATATAAATAAATATTTCTATATTTACAACACATTTAAGTTATTTCTGAGGAAATCTCAATTTTTAACAATTGTATTTTTACAACATATCCCATATTTGCATACACCTATTATTTTAAAGGCAATTTAATTACAACAAAGTTAATGATAAATCAGAAAACCTTGTCTATATCTATCTATCTATCTATCTATCTATCTATCTAATTTTGTATTTTTGAAATCAAATAACCTGATTTTAATAATTATTTTGTTTCTGCATCTGTTTAAAAATCATTTGTACATTGAGTGATAGCAGAACAAATGGTTCCACAAGTAAAAGAATTATCCAGTAACGGTGGCCCAATTATGTGACTGTGGAGAAGTTTTCCTGTGTGTGTTTTAGGTGGGAGGAAAGACTGTGATGGAGAACATAAAAAGTATTTGATTTATGTTTGTAATGCAGGGGGTGAACTATACCTAGGAAATTACAAAATAGAACAAGGTGTTAATTGTAAGGCCTAAGGCACCCTGCAAGGTTCTGAACACTAAAAGTTCATGTAGATTGAGATACTCTGCAACTCACAGACTCTGCTGTGACTGGTTCTTAACTCAGAGTAAATGGAACATGATTCTAATGCAAGGAGTGTCATGTGAATTTTTTGGGCAGGGTAGGGGAAGGGAAAGGTGGCATAAAAGGATAGACAATGGAGGAGAAGGATCATAGAATCATAGGACTGGAAGGGACCTTGAGAGGTCATCTAGCCGGTCCCCTGCACTCATGGCAGGACTAAGTATTATGGGCCATAGGGCTTGATCTTGGGAGGTGCTGACTGAATGGGAGTTGAGGGTGCTTAGCAGCTTGCAGGATCAAGCCCTTAATAATCGTTCCAGCCACTACTGGCTGGTAAGAGTACAATGAAATTCACCACAGTCAGCCTCAGCTTGTGACAGTATTGAAGAATTCTGATTGTGATGGCCAGGATGCAAACATGTTTTGTCACTGTCTCTGAATATGCAAATAGCTTGACAATATTTGTACTACAATAAGCAGTATGTTCACAGTGAGGATGCTGTATCATTTCTATCAGTCTAATCTATCTAGGCATTCCTATTGTGCTCCTTTACATTGTGCCAGGTGGTATCTGCACCTGCTTGAAAACGTTTCAAAAACTCAGTAGCTGAAACTTGGCACCCAAGTTGTCAACCCAGAGGTATTTTATGTTCCATTTAAGAAAAACAACATAGTCAAGTCTGCAGTTACAGGACTTGGTCCAGCTTTCTGATACATGGAGGGTCTATCACATACTGTATGCTGGAAAATTGACGGCTGCATTTGTGTTGCAAGAGAAGGTTTACTAAGACACTGTATGTGGTAGAATCATAGAAGATTAGGGTTGGAAGAGACCCCAAGAGGTCATCTAGTCCAACCCCCTCCTCAAAGCAGGACCAACGCCAACTATATCATCCCAGACAGAGATGATTGGTGCCATATATTGGCAGGAAGAATCGATCCTTTGCAGTTCAGGGGCTTCAGACTGGATTAATCTCAAAAGTAGTAACTATGGGCCCTTGGTTTGAGAGTCATGTGTGTTGCACTGTCTAGGCACAAGAGCATATGGGTTTATATGCTAAATCATAACCAGAATAGAGAATCAGAGGCCCAAGAGTCCTCTGCTATATAGTTCTGCTAGCGTAGTCCAATAATTGTAATGAATGCTCCAAAATAATAAGCAGTATGCTTGTATAAAATAAAGACCAGTGTAAGCTCTGCGTTCATTGATTGGACCCTTAAGCAAATGTTTCTTTCCATCAGCTTGCTCATGAGGCATAAATGTAATTATAGATCCTGTGCAGCAGTATCTGTAATGGTAATGGGCTTGTAAACAATCCCAGTAAAGTTATGCAATGCACACTCTTTGGTGCATAGACTGAATAGACTATGAGGGCACATCTTCACAACTGAGGGCACATCACTGCCACCACAAAAGTGTTTAACCACATCGATTTCTTTGGAAGAGTTAACAATTGTGCTAGTGTGTTGTTTTTTGAATTGGAGCTGTGTAATTGAGATGCCTCTCAGCACTGCAAATAAAGGAAACCCTTGATGAAAGAATAAGAGGACTTCATATGAATGTATGGAACTGGATATATCTTACATGTAAAACAATGAAGAGGGAGGTTCAAATTATGGCTGGTCTTGAAGGAAGAGACATACCTATGACATAGCAGCTATAATTTATCTAGGTGCATGGAAGGGAAATAAGGTAGGAGTTAGCTATATGCCAAGCAGGGACAGGGGCAGGCCAGTGGCTCTATTCCCCATGAGCTGGCAGAGTTGCATTGTGGGAGCACTGGTTGGAGTTGTCCAAGGCATCCCTTTCTAACACATGCATAATTCCTCCATAGCCAATGCTGAGGTGAGGCATTCTTTCCCTTTCACCAGCATGGATCAGGTTCTGAGAAACCTAAATGTTGTAGGTTTCTCACTTGTGCGTAGGCATCAGGCTTGCGGCCACATAAGACAGGTAAAGTCAAAGTGTTGTTCCAATACTGTGATGATCAAATCTGAAAAGTTGGAGTTTGGGTGTTGTCGCAGATCCACAGGGTCGGGGCTACGCCCGCAACTTTGGAACAGTTCTCGGAGGAACCTCTTTGATGTGCCAGACCCCAAAGGGTTTCACTTTTCCTTCAGAGTAGGCCACAAGGCCTCACTGCCTCCTGAGAGTGAGCTTCTGGGGCTTCAGCACTCCTGCTTCACGCTATGAGCTCTGTTCTGTGTGTTGAACTGAGACATTCTCCTGGTAGAGACTTTGGGAATTAATGCACCTCACCAAATATTTACAGTGACACTCAAGCAGCGTTTTCAAAGCAATAGAGTTTCTTAGTCAACTCTAACACAGCATAGGGAGTTGTTAGGTTAGCAGAGAGAAATGAAAATTAAACCACAGTCCATTCTGGTCAGCCCAGAGCACCAGCCAGACTGCAGTGAACTCCATTTTCAGGTGCTCTGTCTCTCTCTCTCCAACTTCCTTCCTTAGACTGTTACCAGGTGAAAGAACTCTAAGCTTCTTCCAGAAACCAACTGTTATCCCCACCACCTCACAATTCCCAGTCCTTTGTTCTTTTCCCAGCTTCCCTACTGAGAGGTGGGGAAATCCTCTCCTCCTTCTGGGTCATTGGCTGATAGATGTCAATGTCCTGGTGAGTGGGCTTTCCATTGTCTTCTCAGATTTTCATTGATACGGTTTGGCCTCGGCCAGTCTTTTTTAATGACACATTCACTCCACTCAGGCAGTTAGTTGACACACGCACACGTAAGTCTTTCAGCCTTCCTTGAGAGCAAATGAGTCCTTTTCCCCCTCATTAGGTAGCCATGCAATGTACAGGGGAAACTGAGGCACACATAGGCCTCATAAAATAGTGCAGAATGCTCCCACTTCATCACAGGTGTAAACTGGATACTTATCCAAAGTGTCTGAACCTCTTGGGGCTGCACATTTATGTTGGAAAAATTGTGAGTACAGATGTTTAGCTAGGAGAGCTACGTAAATAATAGGAGGGAAGCAGTAGAATTCTGAACCATGTGTTTATCTGATCCTGTTTGCATCCACTTTTTGTTCTCTCTCATGAAAATTTGTGTGAACTGCTTTTTGTTTGGGGAAAGGTTTTTATTCATGTGACTATTGGCATTTGGGGATGAACTGGTGAATGTGTGCAGGCAGTGCTCATCTGGGTTTGGGAGCGAGGATGATAGAGGCCAGGAGAGATTAGTTGTATACTTTTAAGTCCGTAGTTTTCTCATACAGAATAAATACATAAATACATAAGCAGCAGTGAGGAGGAGAAGAGAAGGCAGGGTGTAGGAGTGAAGCTTAGGGAATAGCAGTGAAGTCTTTTAGTTGGAGACATGGTACCTGCTGGAGATATTTGCACATGTTCTAATGTTCCTCCATGTGGACAGGCATTGAGGCCGGGGGAACAATACCCAGTGCAACTATATTTTGGAATCTCTTCTGCACATGGTAGAGGGCCATGTACATGCTCCTGCAGCTGCATGATCACCCACTAGCATAATAGGAGTGGGATGCTGTCAGGGAGGAAAGTCATAAGCCTCACTTCCAGTGTCACTGAGAAGTTGGTGGGAGGAGAGATGAGCAAAATGCAATGTCAGCCAAGGGGGAGGTGAGGCACAGCCATAGTAGCAGCATCAAGGTGATCCTGGAGAGGTCCTTACTGCTGTATTTATCCACAGGGTGGATAAAGCAGGAGATATGGCTTGCTGCTGGGCAGCTGTTTTTGTCAAGTGGGAGCGCACTTTGGATAACAGGAACTAGGAACATAGAGAGGACAAGTGGTTTCTACAGAGGCACTGGGAGACATTGCAGTGTCAAATCATGAGAGATGAGGAGCTGCTGTGGTACAGGGTTTTAGGCACTGGAGGAGGCAACTTACAACTGGAGTCCCCAAGTATCAGACACATTGATGGGTCCATAAGAAAGAAAAGCCTCTATCAAAGAGGCCACATTTGTTCCTCTGTCTCTGAGCTCTTGGGCAAATGAGGTGAATACTTCCACTCCCGTCGTGAAGGGCTGCTCAACTTGTTCAGGCCACTCCAACTCCTGCTATCTATACCTCTTATAGTTTCAGGAGACTTAAACTACAGGAACCTCTGGATTCTTCAAATGTTTCTTTGTTGTTGTTTTTAAATAAAAATACAGTGATTTGTTTTCTGTAATATTTAATCTTTAAGGTTTTTGAGGGTGTTCAGTTAAGAGAAGGAAACATATAATCATTACCTACTTCACCCCACTCAGTCTTTGCTACCCAATTGCAAGAGAATATATCAAGGGAATCTGCCACAGTAGAAAAATTAAACTCTGTACATCCTATTCCTCTTCATTTCCATTAGTAATCTGTTGGCAAGTAATTGAGGGGGGTCCTTTCACGATTTCACTCATCGTATAGGGAACAACTAATGATTTCCTGGATAAAAGGGGAAGGGTGGGTAGAGTTTGTTTTCTCTCATTGGAAAGACCTACAAGTTTTAATATGGGAGAAACCAAAAGAGTTTTTGAAATATATTAGGGTTCTGTAGAAATTCCCTATGATTAAATAGCAAATGGTATGTGAATTTGTTTGTTAAACCAGCATAATTCTATAGCTGGGATAAAACTCTATACTAAATTCTGTTGAATGACTCAAAAAACTCTAGAAGAGTTATGACTTTCTGTTATGTTCCGTAGGACTTTTCTCTTAGGGTTTTGTGAAAGAGATGGCACCTGTAACTGAAACAAACAAACAGACACCTAGAAAAGTGTTTATATAAATTTAACCTATTACACCAAAGAATGTCTAGGAAAGGACAAAAGGACAAGGAAAAACTTCAACATTTCTCTGAGTACTTCAGTTAGATTTGATAGCGAGCGGTAAAACCCCCTATTCAGAGAGATATTATGATTCTGACATGAGAAAATGATGACATTTTTTATCCTTTTTGAATATGTTTTTCTTGAGCATGCAGCCAGTGTTATGTAGCTTATTCTGCAGGAGATACTGTGGAGGAATACCTTAGCATGAGAAATCAGTTGGAAGTGCAGCTGAAGACTGTAAAAAAGCAGAAGCTATTTGTACATGCATAGTACTTACTGCACCCACATTTCGATGCCTTTTATCTGGACTTCTGGAGATAGATAAATTTCGGCTAACTCTCTCATTTGGCTGTTCGTTATTTGAGCACCGTTCCAGCTGCATATACCATGACATCTGAAAGTGATTCCATAGCTGAGCAGATGTATATTGTATTCTCACCATACTGGGCATGTCTGAAACGGAGTGGAGAAATGACTCTTTCTTCAAATCTATCTACCTTTTCCAAATTATCAAGCTGATGTGGCCAAATTTATTTGAGGAAAAAAACTATCTTGAATATTCTGGGCACTTTTGAAAAATACAGTATACATTATACATGTAAAATGACTGAGAGAAAGGAAGAGACAGTGACTGCCAAGGACACACAAGGCAGTTCAGAGAACATTTATTGATTGGAAACAAATCACTGTTGTGGTTTTTTTCTCCTCTCTTTCCCCCCCTCCCTGTTATATGAAGTAGTCTCTGTCTGGGTGTAATTTTTACATTTTAGTGCAATCTGCACCTGTGGCCTTTGGACCTAATGTTTATGACAGATGGACTGGACTGTGTTTGCCCCATTTACTGTATAATCCTGCTGTATGTATCTATGCCATGCTAGGCAGTGGCACTGGCCCAGTGGGCATATTTATTAGTGCAGGCTTCCTGTCTGCTTCCACTGTTCCATTGCTGTGTCCTTGGAGTCTAATGGACCTCTCTTTGTACTCAGTCTACCTGTAAACCATCATCTCTGATGGAAGCCAGATTCTCGGTTACTAAACCTAATCCTTTTTTTTAAGAGCATGTGGACTAGTTTACCAACTAGAATGCTTAAAATACATACATTATTTTCCTCCCTACTCCACTCACTGTTTTGTGAGCTTAATTGTTTGAACCAATTTATAAACATATTTGCTAATACGAAGAAGCCTTATAAAAATTAATAACATTTGGATGTAACTGCTTTGAAATTCACTGTGGGTCCACTCTACCTGAGCTCCCACCGTGCTGGGAGCAGAAGCAGTTAGTTAACAAACAATGTCCCTTTATTAAACAGAGAAGCAATAAATGGAGTATTGGGCCTGGCAGCCTACTAGTGCGTGGCTGGCATCCTAGAACTGTGCAGCACATTCCATTCCTGCTGACTTCCTCAGTGCTGTGTGATGGTGCTATGACAGGGCCAGATTACTACTAAACAAGAAGTATTGCCTTCTGCAACAGTAGAACAGCAAAATCAATAATAACCTAGCGGAAGAGGAGAAAACCCGTAGACGCTTTAATTTTCAAGTTTTAAAGTGAAAGATAATAAATAATGTAATACCATTTTTTACTGCTCCATATCTCCTAACTGAGGATCTCAAAGCACTATGTAGTAGTATTTCATTCGAGGACATCAAAGCACATTACAAACATTAATTACATTACAATCATTGCATTATCTCTGTGATGTATTTTATACCTATTTTACAGATGTATAAACTGAGCTATGGAACGCTTAACTATCTTCCCCATGGTCACAGGGGGAACTTGGAATAAAATTCTCAAAATCAGGCTCACAGACCCCTGCTCTGGTTCACTAAAGTACGATCATGTCTAACAATAAAACCCTTTTTAAAATACCTTCTATAAAAAGTATTTATCCATTTAAATGTTCTGTGCTTCCCAGAGGACAGATCTCCTGTGAATACTGACACTCTAACTGACAAGAGTATGCATTCTCTGTTCATGTTATCACCCTCCTGAGGAAATCACCATTTTGAGTATCCTAAAGAGATGTTATTCTAAGGATAATGAACTAGAGCTTGGGTTACCTGGGAGCGAAAATGCAACAGGATGAAAATGAAGAACAGTGAAGAAGAATCCTCATAAAAATAGAATGTTCTGTGGAAAGCAGAACAATCTCCTGTGAAAGACAGACTTAACAGAAGGGCTAAGGTAATATATGATCCAACTGGAATCTGACACCATGGACACATTGTCCAATGTGTTGTGTTGTGTTGTAACCCACACCCAAGAAGAATGTTCATTTATGTAGAATAGCACATTGCAACCATTCTGTGGATAGGCAAGTGACTATTATCAACATAAAATTATCTGGATCAGGACTCTATATAGTAATCTAATGCAGGGGAAAAGGAGGGAGTATTTTTAAGATATAGTACCATGACAGTCATGGAAAAAAGACATACTTCAGCCTTTCTTTTTGCTGTCCCTGGAAATATGAAAACTCCTGAGACTTGAGGCTTTTTTGGTCAGAGGTAAAAATAATAGCTGCTCCAATTTTATCATTCCGAATAGATGACTATAGGTTTATAGAAATGCAGGGCTGAAGGAGACGTAAAGAGATCCTCTAGTGAAGTCCATCTCCACACTTGAGACAGGATTAATAGGACTGAGGAAGCTTAGGCCAAAATTTTAAAAACTGGGTGCCTAAAGTTAGGTTCTTCATTCTATATATAGGCACCTAAATAGTGGCTTAATTTTCTAAAGATTCTGAGTACCCAGCTTCTTCCTAGAGGCTGTTGAATGCTCAGCTCTTTTGAAAATTAGGGGACTATTTAGGTGCCTACACATGGAATGAAGAATCCTGGTCCTAATTTCAAAAGACATGACTGAAATTTCAAAACTTCAGTGTGATATGATTGTCAAGTTTCTTTCTTCCATTGGGCTCTCGCCTTTCCTGGTTAATTAAATAGTCTGTCTAATTTAGGTTTAAATTTTGGAGGCATATTTTTAGAATGGTCTGCAGGAGATCCACAAGATAATTGAGGGCAGATGCTATTAAATCCCTTTCTAGCTGAATTTTCTATGTGATGGTTCTAACATCTCTCTCAACATGTGCTCTGATATCATCACATATTTTCTCAGATCACTTGCCGGCTGCTATGCAGGCTGACCTGGTATGTGAAAAAGTAGTCTTCTCAGCTGCTGTTCTAGTCTAGATAAGCATTAAAAGAATGTGGCACTTGCACATTGCAAACTTGAGTTGTTTAAACTCAATGGCCCATAATTGTATCCTTGTTCTACAATGATCAGTGATATCAATGTCATTTTTGACATTTTAACCAGCTTGCCCAAACTCCCTGAGAGCAGAAATAGAAGTGACCCACTAGACAGCTATATCTGTAGGATCTGGTCATAGCCATGCCGCCCTTACACTCTACACAATAGTTGATGCAAGGTATGCTATTGAAGATGCTCCACATAAACGCCCCTCAAGCTTGCTTAGCTTCATGGTGCTAGGCATTACTGTTCACATGGAATATGCATTCTCAGAGCTGATATGGCTTCACATGTGCAGGTAGACTAAAACCTAGTTCAATAGAAGGAGGAATGTTTGAGAGTATTGTGATAGGATAGATTCTGGGTTTCAAAATCTGCAGTGGAGCTAAGCCATGTTCTAGACTATAAATATTTTCCATTTTCTAGTGAATTATTACTTTCTCACTAGCCAACCAGAAGCACTCTCAGTTCAATAAAAATGTAGTCTTGTCCAGATTTCACATTTTCAGGGATTCTTCATTATTTTGGGAGGTGTTTCCATAAAAAGAGAATTGGAAATCTGCAAATGAAAATAACTCCACTGTAATTAATATGCAACACATCTGAGGGTTCAGGCATTGCCTTTCTTGTGGAGTACATTCTAGGACCTTTCATCTTTCACTTTTTTGTATGCTGGCAATCATAGTGGTCACTGAACTTGTCAGCTCGCAGAAACTAAGCAGAATTAAGGTGGATCAAAACAGTACTTGGATGACCACACTTTAAAAGAAAAGCCTACAGAGTGATAAGATAGGTAGGTCTCTATTCTCTACTGTGATTCAGGATAAGCCTAATATCCTGACAGCATGCTACATAATTCTTCATGCTGAAGGGGCAGTTTTGAATTAAAGTAAAACCAAGTCAGGAAGGCTGTGGTCACTAAAGATCCCACAGAACTTTCTGGAAAAGTAGTTATTTTAGCACTGGTGTCCTAGCTAAATTTCAGTTCTGGTGTATAGTGTTGATGCACACTGTTAACATAACTGTATGATCATAACTTTGCTAAAAACTTTTCACTATTAAGCAACAACTATGTGTATTGGAATAAAGTGAAATGTTCACCAGAAAAAATGCAGATACCACATACAGCTTGCCTGGTTTCTGGTTTAATTTCATTCTCACCCAAGTTCATCAAAAAGTTCACTGAGATTTGAAGTGAACCAGGTTCCCACTTCAGCCAAAATAGTGCTGCGCTATTGTTTCTTGTTGAACTCATATGAAAGATCAAGTTTCACAAGATTTGGTAGGTAACTTAATGATTTTTGCCTGATTCTGATGATCTGGCCTGTGAGATACTGAGCTCCCGCAAATCCTGTTAAAGTCAGAGACGTGTTCTGGGGTTCATTTGAACTTAAACTTCAAAGCAAAACTAAGGGAGCATGAGCTAACACTAATTATAACTAGACAGGACCCAGAGCCGCAAAATGTTAATATACCCTGCAGGAAGTCAATATGTGGATCTGAGATTCTAGTTCAGCTTATTATAAAGATAGATGTCAATGGCAAAGTTCAATTATGTATCCAGCTTCAGATTTAGAGTATCCCCAAAGTTTAGAGTATTTGGATCAGGATGATTTCTAATTGAAACTGAAGAAAAGATTTGTATTGACCCAAGTGCATCTAAACAGCTATTGAGGACATCTCTAGTGTGTATTACCTGATACAAAAAATGCCAAACTTTGATTTGCACAGTGAAAACAGGAAACCAAAAAGACTCATCTGAGAAGAAAAATATTACCATGCTATTTGGACATTTCCGTTGGTGGGTTTTTCACTGGCCCTACCAAAATATTAATATAACATTCTTGGGATTGTGATTATATGTGCTTTATTTATTTAGAAGGTTTAAAAAAAAAAGGCCGAAGCATAGATCAAATGTTACAGTGTATATTTTTATGTTATTCTGGTATTGGCTGATATTTATGTGACTGACTGGCATAAAATACTAATCAATTTTATACGCTCTCTCATTCAAATGCTTTGTATAAGGGGAAAGAAAAAGAAAACACTGTTGCTGAACAACAAAACCTATTATTTCTTTAAATAGCAATAGGAGAGTACATATGGTACTCTACTTTGTACTTTTTACCTTCATCTTCCTCTCACTTGAATAGTGGTGCTAATATGCAAGGCAGAATATTTGAATGGCTTCAAGCTTCCTATTCTTGAGGGCCCTGATTCAGCTTCACTTATTCTGAATAGTACCTTACTTAGTGAATTGTATGAGGAGTTAGGATAGAAGAATTAGGGCTGAGTTTCAAAATGTACTTAGTGGGAAATGGTCCACTTTCTAATATAAAATAAAGGGTGAAATAAATAGAACAAAATAAAATTTTTTTATCACAAGCTGATTAAATGGCTGATTAATGTCAAGTATGCAGTGGTTAAAAACATAAACCTTTTGCACAGAAATTAGATATTCACATTTATCAAATAAAGCTTCAGGGCTTTATGTCATCTGCTACTCCCTGCCTCCTGTCTTCTGTATATTATTATTGTTGTTATTATTATTCTTTATTATTATTATGTATTTGATTATTTATTTGTATTACCATGGTGCCTAGGAGCCCCAGTCACGGTCCAGAAATCCTATTGTGCTTGGTGCTGTACAAATGCAGAACAAAAAATGGTCTCTGCCCCAAAGAGTTGGTAATTAACAAGGATGAGTACACTTAAAGAGCTAAACTGTCCATTTCTTACTGACATAGATGAGCACTTACACAAATAGTCCCTCTAAGTCTATGAGGCTGCTCCCATGGACAAGTGCTCACCAGGGTGTGTAAGAGTTCCACAACGTGCCCTCAGTTACGTTTCTTTTTTACATGACATATTTCTATTTCTAGTCAATATCATTTTCTCTTGTGTTTAATTCCTCACTTCTCTTTTCCACTCATTGTTCAATTTCATTCCTTCACTGAGTCTCTTTCTGACTCCCATTCTATGTTTATTCCTCCTTTTATGGCTCCCTTTCCTCCTCCTAATGTTCCTTTTTGACAAGATTTTGTGAGTCACACTGATTCCAGGCAAACAAGCTGCTGCACTGTAAAATAAATAGCCTTGAAATGCTACAAAGTAAATCACTTGCCTTCAAGATTAAGCTAGAATGTTTGCTTGAGCTTCATGTCTGAACATCCCACCACTTAACCAGATGATAGCAGAGTTTTTGCCAACAAAACATATCTTTACTAAACCAGGGCCATCTTTCAAAGAGAACAGAGCAGAATGCTGCCCTCTGCCATCAAAACATGCCTCTAGCCCTATTTATTTATGAGAAGCTTTGTACTGGATACAAACTGATATGAATGTTATCCAGCTTTATATAAGACATCACATGGTATTGGTAATCTGATATAGGGTTTTAAATGGATAACTGCACTGCGAGTTTTAAGTGCCAGCAGATTTTTTTCCGCTTTTGCTATCAAGTAGTATAACATGTAGTGGTAGGAAATACTCTAACCCTCACTGGGTGGATGCTTCCTATAAGAGAATTCCTGATATTAGGCATCTTTACCTTTCTGCATTTTTTTATACTCTCAGACAGTTTCTTCCTAGCAGCATATGCCTCATGGTACTATATTCCAGCTTCCCACAAACAGGCTAATAAGAGCAACGACAGTGTATGATTGACCCTGTAATGCCGAATGTACTTTCTCACAATTTTAGGCTTCAGCACCTCCTGAACATTGCAGTATCCATGCTTTTGGTTTACCAGTATTGTAAGTTCTAATACAATAAATACATTTGATCTCAGCCATGAAAATATTGCCCCTACATGGTTGAACACTGTGATTTTCCCTTCAGCAGTGCAATCGTTGATACCACCATTGTTCATACAGGCTCACATTCTGTCACCTTTACTCATGTTATTCCGCAAGTAGTCTTATTATAATCAATGAGATTACATACATGGTAAAGTGCTATTCAGCATGAGAAAGTGTAACAGAAAGTAGCCTGTTATGAGTTAGCTGTAGCATTGTGAAAATTCTGACTCTGTATTTCACAAAATGAATAAGTGTTGTGGTGGATGTGAATATGGGAAGTCTATCTTCTTCTTTCTTTTAACAAAGTTCCTTTGAATGTGACTCTAACTGGAAGTTCTCTGTTGATTCAACCACTCCAATCTGTCATGAAGTTAAAATCTGCAGTGATTCATAGTTTATCTTTTTGTTTTCAATGGGGTGAAGGGTTGCGGGAGAGATAGATGACTTTGGCATGATGTTCTTTGTATCACTACTGATTTCTTAAGTCATCCTAATTTAAGGGAAACAAAGGGTAAACTATATTTTTTCAGTGTATACTGGGGTTCCTTTAATTCAGTAATTAGAAAGAGGCTTGGGGGTCGGAAGGAATGTGATACAGGGAATTCTATTAAAAATGAAAGGGAAAGATCCTTAGAAAACATGTAAAGTGTTTGTTATTGAGAGTAGATATAAATGCACCTTTTAACAATAATTCCAGTTGTACATCAAGAGCCTATTTGCAACTGAAATGCTGAAACTACAGGTGTGACTTGGAGAAAAAAAGTATTAAGGAGAGTTATATTCTAATCATTCGTCAATATGATTCTCCTACTAAGAAAGAGGAAGCTGTAATTTTTGTGTATTTTCCCAACTTCCGACAGTAGCCAGACCTAATAGCATGAATGAGTCCTAAAACAGAAGTCATTAATGTCAGACTGTCAGGTCCACGGATTCTTCATCTACAATGTGCTTAAAACTGTAATTGTTCTTTCCATGAGCCACTGTGCTCTTAGCCTTTGAAAAACATTTTGGACACCCTAATGATAATCCAGAGTTTACGCGGACTCTCAAGGATTTGTATGTAGAATACTTGCCCATACTATCAAAATCCACATAAAATATTGATAATGTAAATGCCTCTAATAGACCCATTATGTTGTAAATCATTGCATCCAGTGTGCCACTGAACCCAATGCAACTTTGCTTAATATTCCGACTAAAGGTGATTTAATGTTAATGTAGTGTGTTTAAAACATGGTTTTAATCTGTAGCACATTTTCAGAATGATACATGTAAGTGAAACTGAGTTCAGTGGTCTAGTCCTAGACCATATGTATGCACAGTGCAAAGCCAGCACACAAAAATGCATGAATGGCCATCTGTACAAGGCCTACAACACCAGCAGATGCTATAGATAAGAAGTGAAGAGCACTGATAAAGCTTGCTAGTAAGCCTGCTTACCTACTATATGCCATTATTCAAACAAGTAGTGATAATGTTGGCTTGTAAGTGCTCTGGGACAGGGACTTCTCCGTGACTTGTGCTTGTAGAGAGCCTAGCACAATGGGGCCTGGATCCTTGGTTGATGTCTCTAAGGGCGTATTTACATGGCACCAGGAGCAAGAAGTAAAATGTGTGTACGACAGAGAAAACTACCCCTCTAGCAACATTTCCCAGCATGTTGGGAAATGCAGCCTGGGGAGGGCAGGGAACACCCAGTCCCTGCTCATGTCCTCCCCCCACCCCTGTACCTCATGAGCCTCCACTGCACCACATAGGGAATAGGGCTGGAGTCATATTTGGCTTATGCCTTTGTGTGTCCATGTCAGTAATAATCTGATCCAAAATAAAAATAGGCACATGAGTTAGACGGTCTATTCATTTTCTAGTACATCTTGTTAGTCTAAATGTGTGGTAGCCAGGTTTGAAACCAACACTTATGGGTACATTTTCACTATGGTGCCCGGGAAATTAACCGTGGAACGCTCATTAGCATTAATGGGTGTGCTGTGGTTAATTTACTGTGCATCCTGTTTAACATTTACCCGCTAGAGTGTTCATAACAGTGTGTGTGGGACATTTCTCCCTGATGATAATATTGTAGCTGCACTTTACAAGAGCAAGATGCAGATCAAAGATTTAAATTCCTAGGATGCCTGTCTCTAATCCTGACACGCACAAAAAGTGTGTCTGTATGTGTATGCATGTATATGTATGCAGATATAATAAAATCATGCACTTCCTAGAAGTTAAGTGTGACTTGCAGGGCTAATTCCATTGAGAAGTTCTAATGAAATCAAACACCAGAAGAAAGAAGTAGTGCAGTTTCCTACACTCCAGAGATGGACTATTCAAAATATCATCGTTATATTTTATATTACACAAAATAAACTATGCTAAAAGAACATTAGATTGCAAAATTAAACATTCAAAAGTGGGGAAAATGCCAGAATTAAAGTTGACCATGCAGCCTTAATTCAGCCCTTTATTGCGCACACGTTATGATGCAGTCTTTAGTTGCATGGTCACAGGAAAATACTAAAGAAGTTTTCACTGAACATGTGTGAACTGAGACGTTTCAAAGGGCTTATAACTTGGCCAAATGTGGGTGTTTTTTTTCATAGAAATGGCAAGAGGCTGCCACCAGGGCAACCCCCTGCCAAATTTCAATCCCTGCTCCAAAGCATAGGGGTGCTAGAGTTTCTTAATGAAACCATGTAAGAACTTTTTAATATGGGCAATCAACATATTTTCCCTAATATCAGTTCACAAAATGGGTGAACAATTTTGGTGGAATTTGTCCCCCCAAGACCCTTTACCCTGAGGCAGACACTCTGAAAATTTCAGCACAAACAGGTAAAGTCTGGCAAAGGTGTAAGCAACTGAAAAGAAGGCCTTTTAATGGCACGTATTGGCAACCTTTAATATTGGTGGCACTAGCAGCTCTTCCTGTAACAATGCATAGATCTAACAGTACAATAAAGTTGCCTGGCTTCTGTATACTCTTTTAGATAAATACATAGATTCAACCTGTCCAGCATAACTGCTGCAGTATTAGTCACCTCCTCAAGACTACCATCCTCCCAGCTATCTCAGCCAAAGTGTGATTTATTTCTGAAACTTTTTCTGGAACGTTTCTACACACGCATGCACCCTGCCGTATTCGTCAGCGGCCACTGCTGCGTCTGTTAGAATCAGCCTCTTGCAGTCAAAGACAGATTCTCAAAATTCACAGCTATGGAGACATGTCATATGCCTGAGTTACACAGTTTTGTAAAAGTCACTTGCAGTGCGTATCAGCATTTCTGTGTGTGAGAAAGGGAGAGAAAGAGCAATTATAACACCTTTCCTCTCTCTGACTCCACAAATGAATTGTGAAATATATTCTGGCATGGGGTGGTCTGGATGGCATAACTGATTACTTACAAAGTAAGTGCATGTATGTTTAAGTCAGGGCTGTACATTCTAATGCCATAGAGAGACCTTCTAGAATGTGTGTGGGGGGGGGGGGGATAAAATTGAGCTTGGATAGCTTTGTTTAAAACAGAGAATGTAATTTCCTCCAGAAAAGGTCATTTATTTTTTCAAGATATGTTTACAGAATATCTTAGTGAAATCTGGCAGCATATTTACAGTGGATATCTGCCCAAGGATAACTAACAGATATGTCTCCAACAGTGGATGAACTATAACAGATGCAGTGCAGTGAGTAGAGCAGGAAGTGTGCAGGATAAAATATGATGTGATATATCACAGTGGTCAGTCTGGTGGCCTGCTTTACACATGCTTTCATTTTCACAATATCTAATGGTTGATAATAAGAATATAAGCGTGGACACCTGCTTTTACTTGTAGAGGGTAGCTGACCTACCTGGTCCAAAATAGTGTCCTTGGGCTGAGGAGGAAGCACCTGCACTGACATTGACATATGGAGCTTGCATGGCTTCCCAAGACCTCACCTTCCTAAAGCCAGTGTCTGTGACTCTGTCCTATCTGATGGCCTTTGGGCTGTAGAAACAGTGAGAGGCACAGATTTGATGTTCCCCTTACATGCTAATCATTTTATAAAAATGTACCCACCCTGTGCTCTGGAAAAGCCTGAAAGACGCCATTTCCACCAATTTAGTTTTAAAAATGTATGGCATTTTGAGAATACTGTAATTTAATCTGCATATTAGTAATGCATTTTCAAAACTGAGCCAATTTTTGCAGTAAGAAATATGGTGACAAAACTTATTAAATATCCAAAGTTGTTATGCTTGCCACACTAAGTTCAGAATACAAACCTCCAGAAGTCCCTCCCCAGTACTATCAACTCCCATAAAAGCAGTTTCATTTCTTGAACACAACATTACTTTATACCTTCTTAGCTTGGCAGGGCGGCTGAGAGTATTACTTGAGTAGGCAAGGCAATGAGCAATAATAACAGGAGTAGAAAAGGGTGTCAGGCAACAGCTTGCTCTTAAGCAGCAGGAAAAGAAACAAAAGTACCCAAACCACCACCAATATGAGAAGACTTGACAGGAATAGGCCTCTCAGGAGGAACTCCTAAAATTGTACACTGGCTTCTTCACATCTGATACAGAGTATTATTGTATAGGTCACTGAAGTCCTGATCCTACAGTGAGCTCTATGGTGGTGAAGGCTGAAGTTAGGATAGGTGGGATTCCAGGGGTGAAATCCTGGCCCCGGTAAAGTCAATAGGATCAGGGCTTCACCCCATGTATGTAGGGGTGTGATTATAGGATTTGGGTTTCTCTCACTGAGTCTTCCCCGAGCCCCATCTCTCACACAACATTCACTGCTCTGCTCCTGGTCTTGCCCTGGCTGACTCCCTCCACTATAGATTTATTCTCTCCTCTTTCAATTCTTCCATCTTCCTAGCTAACCAACTCTACTCTTAACTGAAACTCATGCCTGCAATCTCAGCCTCCTTTTCACCACCTTCTCACTCACTCCTCAAAACCCTTCCCTCTCTCTTTCTCCATTTCTCTCACCACACAGGATCTCACTGATTTCTTGTAAGAGAAAATCAACAAAATATGTGGTCTTCCTCTCCCCCTTGCCCTCAGCTTGCCTTGCCATCCCCTCTTATAGTGTCTCCTACTTCGCGCCGTCACAGATGTGGAAGTTTCTCGTCTGCTCCCCTCTTCTAACACCTCCACTTGTCCCAGTGGCCTCAATCCATCTCCTCATCTCCCTTGTGCCCACTCTCATCTCCATGCTACTCTTCTCCTTAACCTCTCACTCTCCTCTGACTTTTCCCCCTCACAATAAAAGGATGCTTTTTTCTCTCTCTCTCATCCTAAAAAAAATCCTTGACCCCACTTGCTTCTCCATGTACTTCCCCATCTCCTTTCATGTCTAAGCACATTAAATGCACTGTTTATAATTTCTGTTAGCAGTTTCTCTCCTTCAGTTCCATGCTAGACCCTCTCCAATGTGGTTTCCATCCCTGGCACAGCACTGAAACCACTCTCACCAAAGTCTCTAATATCCTTTTCCTCTCTAATGCTCAGAACCAGTACTCCACCCCCATCAAATTGGCAGCCATCTTTGACACAGTGGACCATACTCTTCTTGAAATCTTGTCTTCCCTTGGCTTCCATGACTCTAGCTTCTCCTGGTTCTCTTCCTACCTCTCTAACTGTTCCTTCAACATGTCCTTTGTAGGATTCTCCTCATCCTCATTCAAATTTCTGTGGGGTTTCACAGGGCTCTGTCCTTGGTCCCCGTTTTTTCCCTTCTATACCTTGTCTCTGAGTAATATTGACTGCAAACACAAATTCAATTACAACCCTTATGCTGACCCGTCAAAGATCTGCATCTCTATTCCAGACCTGTCGCCATGTGTCCAAACTAAAATCTCAGCCAGTGTTTCTGACATCTCCTCATGGATATCTAGCAGTCATCTCAGCTCCACATGACTAAAACAGAGCTCTGAATCTTTCCTCCCAAGACTGTCCAGCTACCTCTTTTCTCAATCACATGGATAGCGCCACAAATCTCCCCATCACGATGGTCCATGACTTGGGCATCATCTTTGACTTGGATCTATCTCCTGGTCTTCACATCCAGGCTATATCTAAATCTTGTTGATGTTTTGTATATATCATCTCTAGGATATGACCTTTCCTATCCAGGCACACATCTAAAACTCTCATCCAGACTCTGATAAAATCATGTCTCAGTTACTGCAACATCCTTTTCCCTGGCCATTGACAAATGCAATCTTGGCCGCCTCATTTCCACTAGGGTGACCAGATAGCAAGTGTGAAAAATCGGGATGGGGGTGGAGGGTAATAGGAACCTATTTAAGACAAAGCCCTGAATATCGTGACTGTCCCTATAAAATTGGGATACCTGGTCACCCTAATATCCATTCAAAATGCTGCTGCAAAAGATGATTCTCCTGGCCCAACACTTTGATAATGTCATCCCTTTGCAAACTGCAATAGTTTCCCCATCCCGAACACATCAGACTTAAGTTGCTTCTCTTCACTTTCAAGGCCCTTCATGGCCTTTCCCACCCTACCTATCCTCTCGCTCACTATCAAGATGTCTACTCCCACCTCCAATTGGCCTATGATGCTAGCCTCTACCAACCACTTATTACATTTTCAAACAAGCATTTTTGTGCTTTCTCCCATGCTGCCCCTCATACTTGGGAGGAACGCCCCATGAACATCCAGAATGCTATCTCATTATCCTCCCTTGAAACTCTCCTCAAAATTCTCCTTTTCTATGATGACTACAAAAAAATGGACAACAGGTAGGCCACTGGTTTGCTGAGTCCAGACTGCCTATAATGCTGACCAATATTATCCCATTGTTTCCTTATATTGTCTGTTTGTATCCTTCTGTTATGTCTTGTCTTATATTTAGATTGTAAGCTCTTTGGGAGAGACCATCTTTTTGGTCTGTGTTTGTATAGCACCTAGCACAATGGGGTCTTGATCAATGCCTGGGGCCCCTAAGCACTACGGGAATACAAGTTAATAATAATAATACCTATCTCTCATGAGGAAAAAGTGAAATGAAAACACAGGTCAAATCTTATTTATTTCTTACTAATGGTGGGCCCATCCTTATTTTCTTTTCTGATTTGCATCATGTATCAATAAATAATGTGAGGAATAAATAAACAAGTAGAGCATTGGTTTTGTTTTCATCTTGTTAAACTGGTACAAAGAGTATAACTAGTGAGATGGAAGTAGCTGTAGCTTGAGTTAATATAGCTTGTGCATTCTGTTTTGACATTAAGGAGCCCTTGGGATCAAAAATCTTATAATACCACAGGGACTGTTATACTTATTAATTGCATATAGTGGTGCCCACAATACATTTAAATCCCTTATTTATCAATGTGTAAAAAATATGTTGGGTAGAGCTGGTAGAACATTGTGTGTTTCCCTCAGAAAATGCTGATTAAGTGAAATACTTTGTGGGCTGATGTTATTGACATTTTCAACAACTAATGACTGAAATGTTTTGATAAAGTCAAAGCACCGCCTTATTATCAAAGTCAAAACAAAGTTCTGTACTAAGCTAATTTTGATTTTTCCAAAACGACGCTTTTAAAAAACACTTGTTTTGCAGGAAATTGAGAATTTTCAACTTTTTGTTCCAATTTGGGATGAAAGGAAATGTTAAAATGTCAGAATTTCCTCTGAAATGTAAATTCTGAACTTCACTTGCTCTAATATTGGCCTTAGCCACATTAAGAAAGCAGCATTGAACCTAAACTCTGTGCCCATAGCTATATTTTTGTTACTGGGTATAACCCTTCAGGTGAAACATGACATTAGGTAATTAAATGTGGTTGGTACAGCATATAAGGGAAGCACACTAATTCTGCAGCGACAGCTGCAAACTGTTTACCAATTACCCAATACTCATTTTTTTATTTTCTGCAATAACATAAAAATCTAATATTTCTCATCAGTTCTGGATGGATCCAGAATGTGCAGATGAATGGCTAAGTGCAAAGCATGTTAATAAATTTACCTACTAACACACAAAAACAGACAAATATTTTAGCTGTTCTTTTCTTCCATTTTTTGTTCTTTGCAAACATGGAAAGTTTCTTTTCCTAAATTGATGTCCTTAATGGCTGTAAGGTCCTGCAGAGGTTCTGCAGAACATAGCCTACAGCTGCCTCCCAAGGCAAACTGGGCATGGGTGGCTTGCCAAGGATGGGGCAGGAGTGGTGGCACTGCCCACAGTGATGCCGATATTCCTTGCCATGTTGTTGCCCACAGGGCAGCCTTGGGAAGCTGCTGTAACTCAGGCCCTTAGGGCTGTCTAAGTTATGCTGGGGGGGGAGGGGCTCCCCAGCTCCCAGAGTAGCTGAGAATGATACAATGGTGGCTTAAAGCTGCCTTGCCCTCCTCCCCCAGGGTGCAAGTTCTATGCTCTACACCTTTGAAGCACAACACAGAATCTCACTCATTCTGTTCCAGAGTGGCACATACCTTCAAAAAGAAAAGGAGTACTTGTGGCTCCTTAGAGACTAACCAATTGCATCCGATTAAGTGAGCTGTAGCTCATGAAAGCTTATGCTCAAATAAATTGGTTAGTCTCTAAGGTGCCACAAGTACTCCTTTTCTTTTTGCGAATACAGACTAACACGGCTGTTACTCTGAAACATACCTTCAAGGCATTTTTGGCTATTCTAAAAGGGACTACGCAGCTTTAAAAGGGGAATGCTGTAGTCCAGAAAATAAGGACCTATTTGTATTTTTCTCCTTCTTTTCTTCCTCTCAATTCTGATCCCGCTCCCCTCCCCGCCAAAAAAAAAAAAGTATTAATGATTAAAATACCAGCATATGAAGTTAAAACTAGTCCCAGGCAACTTTGTATTATGTGGCAAGCTTTTACCACTACTGTGATCTCATGCTACATAAATTCTGAATGTCACCTATTCATAACCCCGTGTTCATAGTGTTCTCTCCCCCGAATGAGTGGACTATGCAGTCTGTCAGTGGGTTTTGATTTTGAAAACTAACTGATGCTATTCACAGCATGGCATACATATATCACTTGTGTATTGAACAGGAAGCAAAATATAGACTAGTTTAATTGTGCATAGGTACTTATCTCCTCCCTAGTACCGTATCAAAAAATTATGTGTTACCCCATTCCACAGCTAAATATTACCTCATCCTTCGGGTAGTGCTTTACATTTCCAAAGTGCTTTACAAACACTAACTTATTAAACAAAGCATGCTGTTATGGGTTTCTGACTCTTAGATGTCAAAAGGCAAAATACCATGCAGCAGTGGTGAATCAAGTGGAGTACAGATTAAATCACCCCAAAGCCCTCCCCACTCAACATAGCAAATTCCCCCACTTATAAAACTGTTTATGTACTCTTGACTCCCTACCCTACAATGCTTCCTCTTGTTCCCCACTCCCAGTGGCCATTTCTCCACCTCCATGACTCCTTGGAGCTATACTTCAAAAGGCCATGGGGCCTGTCCCAGCCCATAGCCAGGTCTTTGGGCCCTTTTTTCCAGCTTTAATCCACATCTCCCAGGCAGACTGATTACACACTGTCCTCAAGCTGTGTATTAAAATAATTTATATCAGAAACTGCTAGTGGCGCAAAATCAGAATAGGAACCACTGTATGGATAATAAACTTGGCCTCCAAATAATCAAGCATGTTGTTTGGCATTTTAGAAACTGTTCAGAATGTAAGAACTAGAAACTAAATGTGAGACTTAACAATAACAGATGCTGATATCCTCTGATGCAATTGACATTTCTAATCAATTCCCCTAGCCACTTTTTAGAAGGTGTCCAGGCTTAAGGGCCTGATGGGGTGTGTGTGTATGTGGCGGGAGTGGGGGGATCTCTCAAGCCTCTAATAGCCTATTCTGGCTCTATGAGGGTCAAAAACATCAGCTATTGTATGGAGGAACAGAGCTCTTCTGCTGACTCAGCCAGACCAGATGAGTCTCATTATAACCCACTCAGTATAGAGAAAGGGCTAAAAGCCTCACTAAAGAGAAAAAAAACCTGATGGGTGGGAGGGGAAATACTACAAGGGGAAGATGTGGGAATAGTCAAGAGAGAACTAGGAACAATTATATGTTGCCCTGTTTAGAAGTATTGCCCTGCTGCAAGGCTTTGCTGGTCCCCAGAAGATGAATAAGAACAACCATAAGAAAAGAGGGTGAGTTGTGCAAGAATCCACCATATGTATGCAGTTTGTTACAGGGTGTAGAATGTATCTAGTTATATACTACAGTAAGATGGCTTGTTCCTTTATCATCATATTTAAACGTTTGCAATTTCTTTTTCTTAGCCTATCAAAGAAACTCAGCTACTACAAAAATGCAACAGCAGAGAATAATTAGTTCTTTAGCAGTATAAATGGATGTCAGTTTGTACTTGTGTAGGTTTTTTAAAGAGGTGGACATGAACAAAACTCCCTCAGTTTTGAACATCTTGAGCCAGAGTTGTTGTTTGTTTGTTTTTTTTTAAAGTTGGGTGTATTGCTAGAATTTTTTTTCAAATTTGAAACTAGAAGGTGCAGATACTGTCATCAGATGAATGCCTCTCTGAAGAATATCTCTCCAGATAGGAAACATCTCTCTCCAGCAGTACATCGTTTTTGATTTTTTTAAGTATAAAATAGTAACACTGTAACATTTCATGCAACTTTCCCCAAAATTTCCCATATGATTATTATAAAGTAGTTCCAGTAGCTCAGGTAAAAGAAAGGCAGCATACCATATAGAAGGCTTAGGAGTAAATTTACAGTTGATGTAAAAATCCGCATAGCTCTATTGAAGCCAATGGAGCTATGTTGACTCGTGCCAGCTGGTGATTTGGACCTTAGTTTCAAGAGTAACTTTGGGTGCCTGCTTCCTCACCTGACCGAGTCAATCCTGGAGATGACATTCTATTCTTTGAGGATAAAGGGGAGTGTGCAACATTTCCGTCTACTACTAAGGGATCACAGAGGAGTACACATATCCAAAGTTCATGTGAGGACAGG
This sequence comes from Caretta caretta, assembly GCF_965140235.1. Classification (NCBI taxonomy): domain Eukaryota; kingdom Metazoa; phylum Chordata; order Testudines; family Cheloniidae; genus Caretta; species Caretta caretta. The sequence continues at coordinate 71,492,580 of NC_134207.1, forward strand.
CATTTCAACAGGGAACAAGAAGCAGCAATAAACGATGATAGTTATGAAAAAACTCTACCTTCCTGTATTAGCTCTTCCCTCTCCCCTTCTCAGTCTTGCACACTTGATCTTGTAATACACAGACATACCCTTTTGCTGAAATCTGCCATATCCTTTCTGGAAAACACTCTGTAAACTATTCTCCAAACAATGAACAACTGTTTTGTATCACAGTTTTGTGCAGAGTAGTTTTCTTGCCCCAGAACACATCACCATTCAGGAGTACAAAGTCCGTAGGTTAATCAGCTCAATTTGAAAAACAAACAAAATGGGAGTGGAAAAGCCATATGTTCTGACAGGCATGTGTGTGTAACTTATGTAGGACTTGTAACCTTGTAACCTTGTCCCTCAACACTCCATGTGTACTAACCCGGATACTTTCTTCAGTTCATTTTTTATCTGGTAACTAGTGCAGGACTATAGTGAGACCTGCATACATAGACAAAAATGGCAGTACATGGAACATGATTTTTTCCCCTGATATATGTCCTGCAAAAGGTGTATTCTGTGGATTGTTGAAGTCTGTTGTGGTACTTTGTTATGAATACAGTAAAGTGGCTGGAATCCAGCTACGAAACATGTGAACGGTTTCCCTACCATAGGTGAACAATGTGCTGACACATGTGTGCTGCCTCCAGGCCCAGTGACTCTGTCTTTCCTCATCCCATTATATGGGTCTGGAGCAGGAGAGGTGTAACAATTCCTCCAGTGTTGTAGAGCTCTATGACACCCTGTATCAGTAGTTCATTTTAGAGCTGCCCAAAAGAAGCTCTAACTCATGTCAAACCCTGGGTTGGCCCTAAGAATCAAGGAGCCAGAATGAGTTCCCTGACACAGCCCCCTCTCTTGCACAGGGCAGATATCTGGCAGAAGAGAGAATCAAGAATCAGTACCTTTATTTTACACTCCATGCATTTGATTTAGTGCTAATGAAACTGAAGAGGTGATAACACTGTCTTGAGTCAGTCACAGTGAAGGTGCAGGTTCCATGCAAGCTTTGCTCCTGCCCCCCTCCCCACTAATGCACCTTATTCCTGACCTGCAACATCCATAGGCAATGCAAATTATGGCATGTTGCATGAGTATTCTAAAGATATGCTCCCCCTGACAGCCAGATCTGCCACCTTTACCACATCGTACATTTCTGATTTATTTCTCTGCCTGGACTTCCAGGATCTTGGGGCTTTTTTTAAAGCTCATTTTATTCTTTAAGTGATTTGTTTTCCTGTGATCCCTGGACTGCCCCGGATATCCTGAAGCCCTTCCTCCCAAATAATGGGACTCTCAGTGTTCCAGTTATCTTCTGCCTAGTAGAAATGCTTTCCTCAGGCCAACCAGAATAATCCCTCATTAATGGGAACTTGAGTTCAAATGCTACTGCTCCAAACTCTTGATCCAGACCTGATTAGTCTGAATCTGCTGCAGCCACAAGGATTCTGCTTAGGTGCATTCACTTAAGGAAGCCTCAATATTCCTAGCTAATTGGTCAAGTTGCAATCAAATCTGACCAATCAGGTCTAGATCTGAATTCTGGCAGCATGTGGCACTGGAGTCCACAAACCCTTATAACAAAGGAGCTGCTCAGAGAGCTTTTCTTATTCTTTTATCATATTGACATTTACCTGTATTAAGTGCAGGTCAGTATTCCAAGGGCCTTGCTCGAAACCTAATATTACTTATTGGAAAAAGTCCCCAAAGACCATTTTTCATGCAAGCTGTAAAAGGGTCCCTTCACCACAATTTGGAAACACAATTATCTGCTGTCACACTGACTACTCACCTTCTCCCCTCATCTTGTCTCCTCACCTCTTGGGGGCGGGGGGAAGGAAGAAGATGGATTTAGATTATGAATTCCCAACCTCAGGGTTATGACAACCAGGGTGGTCACAAATAGGTTCAGTGGGTTTCAGTCACCCTAACTTTCCTTTTGATTTGAGGAGTGAGGCCCCTGAAACATCTTCCCAACCTGGGGTCATAATATGCAAAAGGTTGAGACCCACTGGTTTGAGTTATTGTTATTTAACTGAAATATAATTTTTTTTTCAAAATTTAAAAATTTAACCTCAATGATTTTATTCTCTCTAGTTCTTTATTCAAAAGCCTAAATATTTTAGTATTCTTAAGGGGGAAATTAAAGTTGTAGGGATAATAAACTTAATAATGCCTGGATAATAACAAAAGTTCTGACAATTTTAATTGATTTTGTATCTCAGTATTATAACTGTATGGCTATTATACAGCTATTAATGCTGATTCTGCTATTATAATTGCAGCTAATGTAATAAATGAGGAAGTGATTTCACTGGTTTAAGCAGAAACATTATTTTATCATCTACATAAAATGGTAATTTTTTCCCCCTCTCCTGCAAATACTTCATTAGCATTGACATACTTGTCTACTAACAGCATCTGTGAGCCCCTAGTTGATAGGATGGCCCTGTTGGCTATGAGCTGTAATGCCAAGTTGTCTTTGAGTTAACGTAAAGAGGGGTGAACTGCAGATATTTTCACAACTTAATGGTGAACGTTAACAGACTGTTAATTTAATATATTAGCAAAGATGGGATGTGCAATTTGAAAATGGTTGTTAAACTTTTTTCAGAAACATTTACTCTTGTAATTGCTGCTTATTACACTGATCGTAATAGTCTTGTTATCTTGTGCTCCCCTCTCTCTTTGTATCCATCTGTTGTCTCTTGCTATAAATATAAGCCCCAGTCCTTCAGTGAGTTGCACAAAAGTGGACACCACTGCCCCTTTATAGTCACTGGGAGCAGGTGTCTGCCAGTGAGCAACGCATCGCAGGATTGTGACCTTAGACTGCAAGCTCTTTGAGGTCGTGATCAACTTTTCATTGTGTGTGTATGTGAACAATGGTTCCCCAATTGGGGGCCTCTGGGCACTATTGCAGTATAAATAATTATACCTATGTTAAATTCTTACTTGTATATATTCCTATTTTAATCTAGCAGATATATCTTCATCAACCATTGATGGGTCAACACTGTCCTTTGCTTTATGGCTAATACTCCTGTGGTGCTTTTGGCTGCTAAAATGGAGATGTTGTTTCCAGGGCTAATGGAACTTTTGTAAAGCTGGCTTGGTCCCTCTCTATCAGGTCTTGGGGGAGAGTTTTATATAATCAAGATTTAACAGTATAAATGGTTAGTACATTCAAGGACATCATTCCCAGGTTTGTGAATAAAATATATTATCACCTCATATAAAGTAGGAAGGAGAGATGAGGGGCATGAATGTGAACTGTGCATTTGGGACTAGTTTAAGGCACAGTGCTTGGTAAAATCGGGTAGTAAAACCAGACTTTCCTGAAGCTTTATTTGGCAGTTTGCAAGAGCCTGGTTTATTTCTTCATGTAATATACCCACATCTAGTATGTGTCCCTAGCCCTGGATTAGGTGAAGAGGTTTAATTTATTACAAACTTTTTTAGAATCTTACAATAACTTTTGCCTTAGAAGCACGTTGGCCTATATACAATTAACCAAACATCTACTTAATCTCTTTTATTCCAATTGGGTACAGCCAATGCATTCTCACTGTCTAACCTTACAAGTTAAAAATTAACTTGTGCTTTTGCTCCTAGGGTCTTGCACAAATCAATGAAAATATATCTTTAATTTAAAACCACATTTATTTTCATATGTATATAAACTCATTCCCACAACACTAAATGCGGAACAAGGATGTTTTTACATGTTTGGATTCTGTGGATGATCTCTTTGCACCCGTGAGTTTCCCCAAAAGCAACACAGAGGCCAGTTGCTGACCAAGGGGGTAGACATGAATTGGACAGAGCTTGTGGCTTATCCAGAAGAGGGTTATAATTTAAGAGCATTGCAACACACCCATAAGGGTTTAGCATGCTACTCAATGACACGTCTAACTCCTTCTGGCCTAAGACAGAAACATGCAGACACTTTTCCCAAAGATCTAATTTTTTCCCTTAAAATTCTATATTTTTATTTACCCAGACATCCTTGTATTGATATGGGGCATATGTAAATACATTTCGGTCACACTTTAGATTGACATTCAATTTGTAAATAGATTATAAAGTGCTAATACATGACTATTCAATGTTTTAATAGATGTTTACTCAATTGTTATAGTCTATTACAGAGTTAAAGAGGTCAATATGTTGTTGCTTGCTGTGACTTGGAATCATTTATAACACATTCTATTAATTTGCTTAGACGCTTCTATAACACATACTGTTCATGTCTGTGTACTGCTCACGCTTATAATATTCATTTACAAAACCCTTAATAAATTATGGAAACAATATTAGAGCTGGCCTGAAAATGACAATTCTGTTTTGCAACAACTTTTGAGGTTTCAGAATTTGTTTTTGTTCTGCAATGGAACGAGACCAAAACCCTTAGAACGTTCTCACAAAACAGAACTTTGTCAAAACTTCCATTTCAGATCCAAAAGGTCAAGTTTTTGATTTGTCTCTCTCTGGAAGTGACAAGGAAGTCCACACTGGACCTCAGAAACTTTTCTGTTGAAAAGTTAACCAAAACAGCATATTTTAATGAAAAAACATTTTGTTAAAAATGTTCTGACCAACCCCTTTTAATATAAAGTATAACCTAGGTTTCTTTAGGGGTGGCTAAGCTGTGGCTCGCAAGCCCAATGAGGTTATTTTACAATTAAAGGGAGGCTCGCGGAGCCCCCTATACCTCCCATTCTCTGTCTACCAGGATGGGGAGGGGGGAGCTTGAGACTTCTGCCCAGTGGGGAGGAGGGTCTTGGAGTGCATCTGGTGGAGCTCAGTGCTTCATCAGGAGCAGGGCTGCAGCCCTGAGCCATGGCAGGCACCTCCTGCAAGGCTGGAGCCCCGAGACCCCCCTCCCCAGTGCAGGGCAGAAACCCGAAACCCAGCAGGCACGCACCATAGGACTGAAGCCCCAAGACCTCTCTGCCCACAGGACAGAAGCTCCTAGACCTCCGTGCCTGCTGTAGGGTTGAAGCCCCAAGCCCTGGCAGGCATGCCCCAGCTCTTGAACTTCTGAAGACTGCTGTATGCAGCTCGGGGTGTCAGTAAATTTGGCCACCCCTGGTATATAGGCTCCCTAACAGTTGGATTCTCACCATTGAGACCCATATAAATTACTCTGTATTGCATGTTTATTATGCATGTTTTCTCTTCAATTTGCATCCTATTTCAATAAATTAAGTCAAAAGTTTATTGGACCAAGAGCTGGCTTTTGGTACTTTGTAGAGAAGCAGTCATAATATGCTCAGAGATGTGTAGGACACACCTTAGGGTTCAGTAATAATAATGGTAATGCACATAATTGGAGTTGCAGCCAGCTAGGGATGTTAAGAGTAACAAGAAGGGTTTCTACAGGTATGTTAGCAACAAGAAGAAGGTCAGGGAAAGTGTGGGCCCCTTACTGAATGGGGGAGGCAACCTAGTGACAAAGAATGTGGAAAAAGCTAATATACTCAATGCTTTTTTTTGCCTCTGTCTTCACGAACAAGGTCAGCTCCCAGACTGCTGCACTGGGCAGCACAGCATGGGGAGGAAGTGACCAGTCCTCTATGGAGAAAGAAGTGGTTTAGGACTATTTAGAAAAGCTGGACATGCATAAGTCATAGAATCATAGAATATAAGGGTTGGAAGGGACCCCAGAAGGTCATCTAGTCCAACCCCCTGCTCAAAGCAGGACCAATTCCCAGTTAAATCATCCCAGCCAGGGCTTTGTCAAGCCTGACCTTAAAAACCTCTAAGGAAGGAGATTCTACCACCTCCCTAGGTAACGCATTCCAGTGTTTCACCACCCTCATAGTGAAAAAGTTTTTCCTAATATCCAATCTAAACCTCCCCCACTGCAGCTTGAGACCATTACTCCTCGTTCTGTCATCTGATACCATTGAGAACAGTCTAGGTCCATCCTCTTTGGAACCCCCTTTCAGGTAGTTGAAAACAGCTATCAAATCCCCCCTCATTCTTCTCTTCTGCAGGCTAAACAATCCCAGCTCCCTCAGCCTCTCCTCATAACTCATGTGTTCCAGACCCCTAATCATTTTTGTTGCCCTTCGCTGGACTCTCTCCAATTTATCCACATCCTTCTTGAAGTGTGGGGCCCAAAACTGGACACAGTACTCCAGATGAGGCCTCACCAATGTTGAACAGAGGGGAACGATCACGTCCCTCGATCTGCTCGCTATGCCCCTACTTATACATCCCAAAATGCCATTGGCCTTCTTGGCAACAAGGGCACACTGCTGACTCATATCCAGCTTCTCGTCCACTGTCACCCCTAGGTCCTTTTCCGCAGAACTGCTGCCTAGCCATTCGGTCCCTAGTCTGTAGCTGTGCATTGGGTTCTTCCGTCCTAAGTGCAGGACCCTGCACTTATCCTTATTGAACCTCATCAGATTTCTTTTGGCCCAATCCTCCAATTTGTCTAGGTCCTTCTGTATCCTATCCCTCCCCTCCAGCGTATCTACCACTCCTCCCAGTTTAGTATCATCCGCAAATTTGCTGAGAGTGCAATCCACACCATCCTCCAGATCATTTATGAAGATATTGAACAAAACCGGCCCCAGGACCGACCCTTGGGGCACTCCACTTGATACCGGCTGCCAACCAGACATGGAGCCATTGATCACTACCTGTTGAGCCCGACAATCTAGCCAGCTTTCTACCCACCTTGTAGTGCATTCATCCAGCCCATACTTCCTTAACTTGCTGACAAGAATACTGTGGGAGACCGTGTCAAAAGCTTTGCTAAAGTCAAGAAACAATACATCCACTGCTTTCCCTTCATCCACAGAACCAGTAATCTCATCATAGAAGGCGATTAGATTAGTCAGGCATGACCTTCCCTTGGTGAATCCATGCTGGCTGTTCCTGATCACTTTCCTCTCATGCAAGTGCTTCAGGATTGATTCTTTGAGGACCTGCTCCATGATTTTTCCAGGGACTGAAGTGAGGCTGACTGGCCTGTAGTTCCCAGGATCCTCCTTCTTCCCTTTTTTAAAGATTGGCACTACATTAGCCTTTTTCCAGTCATCCGGGACTTCCCCGGTTCGCCACGAGTTTTCAAAGATAATGGCCAATGGCTCTGCAATCACAGCCGCTAGTTCCTTCAGCACTCTCGGATGCAACTCGTCCGGCCCCATGGACTTGTGCACGTCCAGCTTTTCTAAAAAGTCCCTAACCACCTCTATCTCCACAGAGGGCTGGCCATCTCTTCCCCATTTTGTGATGCCCAGCGTAGCAGTCTGGGAGCTGACCTTGTTAGTGAAAACAGAGGCAAAAAAAGCATTGAGTACATTAGCTTTTTCCACATCCTCTGTCACTAGTTTGCCTCCCTCATTCAGTAAGGGGCCCATACATTCCTTGGCTTTCTTCTTGTTGCCAACATACCTGAAGAAACCCTTCTTGTTACTCTTGACATCTCTGGCTAGCTGCAGCTCCAGGTGCGATTTGGCCCTCCTGATAACATTCCTACATGCCCTAGCAATATTTTTATACTCTTCCCTGGTCATATGTCCAACCTTCCACTTCTTGTAAGCTTCTTTTTTATGTTTAAGATCCGCTAAGATTTTACCATTAAGCCAAGCTGGTCGCCTGCCATATTTACTATTCTTTCGACTCATCGGGATGGTTTGTCCCTGTAACTTCAACAGGGATTCCTTGAAATACAGCCAGCTCTCCTGGACTCCTTTCCCCTTCAAGTTAGTCCTTTCCCCTTCAAGTCCATGGGGCCGGATGCACTGCATCCGAGAGTGCTAAAGGAGTTGGCGGATGTGACTGCAGAACCATTGGCCATTATCTTTGAAAACTTATGGCGATTGAGGGAGGTCCTGGATAACTGGAAAAAGGCTAATGTAGTGCCCATCTTTAAAAAAGGGAAGAAGGAGGATCCTGGGAACTACAGGCCAGTCACCTCACCTCAGTCCCTGGAAAAATCATGGAACAGGTCCTCAAGGAATCAATTTTGAAGCGCTTGGAGGAGAGGGAAGTGATCAGGAACAGTCAGCATGGAGTCACAAAGGGCAAGTCATGCCTGACTCATCTAATTGCCTTCTATGACGAGATAACTGGCTCTGTGGATGAGGGGAAAGCAGTGGACATGTTATTCCTTGACTTTAGCAAAGCTTTTGATATGGTCTCCCACAGTATTCTTGCCAGCAAGTTAAAGAAGTATGGGCTGGACGAATCGCCTATAAGGTGGATAGAAAGCTGGCTAGATCATTGGGCTCAACAGGTAGTGATCAATGGCTCCATGTCTAGTTGGCAGCCGGTATCAAAAGGAGTGCCCCGAGCGTCGGTCCTGGGGCCAGTTTTGTTCAATATCTTCTTTAATGATCTGGAGGATGGCATGGATTGCACCCTCGGCAAGTTTGCAGATGACACTAAACTGGGAGGAGTGGTAGATATGCTGGAGGGTAGGGATAAGATACAGAGGGACCTAGACAAATTAGAGGACTGCGCCAAAAGAAATCTGATGAGGTTCAACAACGACAAGTGCAGAGTCCTGCACTTAGGACGGAAGAATCCCATGCACTGCTACAAACTAGGGACCAAATGGCTAGGCAGCAGTTCTGCAGAAAAGGACCTAGGGGTTCCAGTGGATAAGAAGTTGGATATGAGTCAACAGTGTGCCCTTGTTGCCAAGAAGGCCAGTGGCATTTTGGGCTGTATAAGTAGAAGCATTGCCAGCAGATTGAGGGATGTGATAATTCCACACTATTCGGCATTTGTGAGGCCTCATCTGGAGTACTGGGTCCAGTTTTGGGCCCCACACTGCAAGAAGGATGTGGAAAAATTGGAAAGAGTCCAGTGGCAGACAACAAAAATGATTAGGGGACTGGAGCACATGACTTATGAGGAGAGGCTGAGGGAATTGGGATTATTTAGTCTGCAGAAGAGAAGAATGAGGGGGGGATTTGATTCCTGCTTTCAACTACCTGAAAGGGGGTTCCAAAGAGGATGGACCTAGACTGTTCTCAGTGATAGCAGATGACAGAACAAGAAGTAATGGTCTCAAGTTGCAGTGGGGGAGGTTTAGGTTGGATATTAGGAAAAACTTTTTCACTAGGAGGGTGCTGAAGCACTGGAATGGGTTAAACCTAGGGAGGTGGTGGAATCTCCTTCCTTCAAGGTTTTTAAGGCCTGACTTGACAAAGCCTTGGCTGGGATGATTTAGTTGGGGATTGGTCCTGCTTTGAGCAAGGGGTTGGACTAGATGACCTCTGGAGGTCCCTTCCAACCCTGATATTCTATGATTCTATGAACAGAGGGCTTGATCCCAGACCATTCATGTCACTGGGGGTTTTGCAACTGATGTCAGTGGAAGCAGGACCAGACCCAGAAAATGCGACAAGTGTACACAGAGAAGTCACTTGAGCAGATCTGTGATAGCAGAGACCCATAGACACATGCACAGATATGGTTGATAAAATGTTCTACTGTCTGCGCTGAAAGGAAGATGTCATTGAACTTACATGGAAGAGAGTGATTTATATTTTCCGGCATGAAACCCAGATAGAAATTGGTGAAATATAAAGAAGGGACTGTGAAGAGCAAAACCAACAGCCACTTACCTTCTACCAGCTGAAACACTTGGGTATCCCTGTGTAGATTTACTGCTTGAATTGTATTGTAACTTTTATAATTTTTAAAAATTATTAAGCACATTATTTTCACTTTATAAACTGGGTTGCAGGAGACTGTGCTGGATATCTGCCTACTTGTAGTTCTTGTTAGCCAGTCAGTTACCTCCTATCTTCCAGGCATTTTATCATTTTAATTGCATGATAAGTACTATAAATTACACATTTTTCCTGATTGATGTTGCTACTGGGAACTCGCTCTTGGAATATAATTAAGGGAAATTATTTATTTACTCCATCTTTCGTATTTCTTAAATAAAACCTTGTCACTTTGTATATCACTTAGAAAAACATTTTTTTGTTTTGCCAGATCTTATGTTTCATACAGAAGGCATAATCCATGCTATCCGTCAAAGTACAGCACTCCTCTAATATCAATATTTTATACACAGTCACTTCAGAGTCTACCACTTTGCAACTTAAAGCAATGATTCTCTGTCATAATAAAGATAATTAGGGATGAGCATCTCTACTTTGTGGATTTTTGATCTTGTCCTAATCTCCATAAATCACAATGTTAAACTCTCACGTTAAACTCTCATAATGGTGGTGAGTCATTTCCATTGTATTTGTATAACATTGTATTGTGTTGTGACAAAATTTGGTCCTTCACATGTAGCTCTTTTTATACAAATAAAACAAAAATACACCTTGGAGGACCACTATATTTTAGTGCATTTAGCATATTTGTAATATACCATTTGTACTGTATCATTGGAAGTGTAGTTCCAAATACTCGTTTTGTACTTAATGTATAAATGGTAGAGTAAATCGCTGCTGTAGTGAAGTCATTAATTTTCTCACAAAGAGTTTTATCCTCAGCAGAGTTTCACTAGCTATAGAATAACATAGCACACACTGAAACCCATTCAGACACTGTGGAATGTTTGTATTATTATTGTTTTATTTCAATGTAAACAAGTTTACCAATAGCTATCTGAGCAGATAAATTGTTTTTGTACGGGTATATATATGTGGTGGGGGCTTCGTGATGGTGCATTGTGTTATTAGAGGTTTAAACATGAGTTTGGGAGGTGCATTAATGTTGAGTAGTGAAACCATCACTACTCAAATGAGTATCCATAATACTCAAATGAGGCCCCATAATATAGCACCTTGGAGTTGGCAACCTTTCATCTGTGAGAGACAATGGGAATCGCAGCCTATGATGTAGATGGTTTGCAATGTCTCATGTGACTGATTAGTCCAATACGAGATCTGCATGATCTCTGGCAGTTATTGGAGATGTATTTATCTTGGTTGGGAGCTGCTTGCTTCCTATGTGTTCCTTTCCCGTCAAGCTGTAGGAGCCAGCTTCTGTCATGGACTTTGATACCCTGATGGAGATGATGGCGCTACTTGTTATGATCACCGGCCAAGATTTCCCGTTGGTCAGGATCAATTCCAAATTCCTTCATATCTCACTTGTATATGTCTTTATAGTGAAGCTTGGGACGTCCTGTTGTTCTTGTTCCCTCTGATAGCTCCCCATGTAGCACATCCTTAGGTATGCGTCCATCTTCCAACCTACTCAGATGGCCTAGCCAACGCAGTCGTCTTTGCTTGAGCAGGGCTGTCACACTTCGTAAATTTGCCCTTTGAAGGACCTCTGTCTGCATTGGTGACTTTAGTTGCACCAGACATTATGTATTCTGTGCATGCTGTGTGTGTCACAGAGGGGGGGAAATCCCTACTTTAGAATGTTTTAGATAATATTAACACACATCTAAACCCAGAGCCAGATGTTTTAAACCTGGCTAAAAAGGGCCTAACAGCCAGATTTTCAGAGGTATTTAGATGCCTAAAGATACAGATAGGTGCCTAGTGGGATTGTTGCAGACATGCAGAAAGAAAGTTGAAGATGCGGGGGAGATGTTTGAAGGAACCCCAACCTTTTTTCCCACCAGTCCAGACAACCTCATGCCTTTGACGTGGCAGGGGTTCCATTGTAAAGTCAATGCATAACCTGTTTAAGGGCTTTTGAAAATCCCACTAGGTGCCTATCTTTAATACCTTTGAAAATCCAGCCTTAACTCACTTTCAAAGTAACTTTCACAAGCATCATTCAGAGGCTTTTGAACATTTCCCCCAATCCTGAAACCACTTATACATATGCTTAACTTGACTTGAGCTCAAGCAGATTATTCACATGTGTAAATCAATGCACATACTGTTTGAAGGATCAGGGCCATAAATAATGTATATTCATAAGACTCTTATCAAACAGGTGTATATAATTAAACAAACTGAGAAGCCAATATGTTGTAACTTGCTTCAGACCAGAGTTGAGTTGAAGTTAGAAGTCAAGATTTCCTGCACACCATCTATTACACTATACTATCCTCTGATCTAATTAAATCTGATACCTTTTCTGATCTGTATTTTAGGTGCAGCACTCATAGATGTTATTGTAACAAGGACTAAAAGTTAAAAATGTTATAAGTATTTTATGTAATGATCTGCTTCTACCACACTAAGAAAGAAAAATAAATCTTTTGTTTTCTATCTGAGCAGTACTGTCTTAGTTACACAAGGACATTTCCAGAGGCAGAGTGAAAACAGACTACTTTTTAAACAATTTATAAAAATACTTCACATTTGCTTTTATTAGTAGATTAAGCAATAATGTGTCAATCAAAGAAATGATTGCTTCAAAAACATTTTAGTAAAGAAACTAATGTTTAAATGATGCACATATTTACTATCCATTAATTTTATAATAAAACATTTCACTAATTAATATAATAATAATGCTAATTGCTCACTTCTTGGCACTTGTAATTCCTGGTGTGTAGGTTTTTTTAAAGGCCCTGTAAACATCTTTCAATTGATCTTATAGTAAATGCTGAGCAGTTTCTTTTTATCATGTATTTTCTGTTGCTATTTTTTTTAAGTTTGTAGCATTTACACAGATAGTAAAATATGTATTTTTATTGAAGTGCTTCTGAGGGTGTTTAGAACACAACAGCTGACCTATCATGATGTGATTAAGCATGTTGCCTTCATTTTCATTTCAAACAGAATGCCGGGTTTTCTTGGTCCCATTGTAAGAGCAGAAAAACAATTATTTTATGCATGGCTGATGATAGTGATGGAGACTCTATATGGGACACAGCAGGAAGCTCAGAACTGCTTGATGCTTCAAAATGCCATCTATTTATAGCACATTCAAATGTTGAAATGCAATAAAAATGATTAATTATTTTATTATTAATTTTGGAATTAGTAATACATATATTTTAAATTTTTAACCATAATGTACCATCAAAAAGCTAACACTTTTCCTAAAGCATCAATTTTAAATAGCAAATGGATTCTGATCAAGTTGATGCTTACTAGGAAAACTGGTGTTAGAAGTTAATTGGGTTTGACTAGAAAGTCCAGTTATTGGCACAATTTTGTAAGCTTTTGCAGAAATGTGACCAATCTGCTGTCTTACAATAATAGGCACAGTGTAATTAAACATGGTAAAAAGTACACTTATAAAATGTACTCTTTGTGTGCTGAAATTTAATGCAAAATTAGTGTTGAGGATGTCTGGGTATTCATTACATCAGTACAATTAAGATTACCAAGTGTGTTGCAAGTGTACCAAGTGTGTTATAGGAAAATCAGTGTTTTTGTTTGTTTGCTTGCTTTAACTTTTACTGTGGAGAGAAATAAATTAGAACCTATTGCTGTAATTATAGCAATTATAGTATAATTTAGGAAACTTTTCCTTTGTTTCTAATATACAGTGCTGTAACTTTAGGTCCTAAAGGTAGCTTATTTTTTATAAATCACACCAGCCTCTTAAATTTGAATCATGATCTCCCCCCTCACCCCCGTTTATTATGGACTGTTCCTGCAAATGTTTGGACACATGAATAACTTTATTCACTTTAGTAGCCCCATTAATACCAAATAGATTTGCGACTATTGAATGAAAGAAGTCATATAAATGTGAACAACTGTGCATTTTATTGTTTATTATAAAGTGAGTTTATCTGGGAAAGCACCATGACCACACTAGATGCAGCTATTCCCATGTAGTACATAAAGTTCTCAGATTCGTTGCAGTTCATTCTTGGGTAGAACTGAAAGCCAAAGCTTGTTTCATTATGTTGTTCTCTATATGACAACAATGATGCGAGTACTAAATGGATATTTTGAGTATGAAAGATCCAAAATTCAACTTATCCTCATGATATAAAATAAATTCTCTGGGTCCTGAAAAATCAGTTATCTCCTGAGAGATGTAATATTGTTAAAACCCTAGCTTTCCTTCAGGATAACCCACTCCTGATAGCCATGCCATCAGGAGCTCGTTCACCTGCACATCTACAAATGTGATATATGCCATCACATGCCAGCAACTCCCCTCTGCCATGTACATTGGCCAAACCGGACAATCTCTGTGCAAAAGAATAAATGGACACAAATCTGACATCAAGAATCATAACATTCAAAAACCGGTAGGAGAACACTTCAACCTCTCTGGCCACTCAATAAAAGATTTAAGGGTAGCAATTTTGCAACAGAAAAGCTTCAAAAACAGACTCCAATGAGAAACTGCTGAGCTTGAATTAATATGCAAACTAGATACCATTAACTTGGGTTTGAATAGAGACTGGGAGTGGCTGTGTCATTACACATATTGAAGCTCTTTCCCTATGTTAAGTATCCTCGCATCTTCTTGTCAACTGTGTAAATGGGCCATCTTGATTATCACTACAAAAGTTTTTTTCTCCTGCTGATAATAGCTCATCTTAATTAATTAGCCTCTTACAGTTTGTATGGCAACTTCCACCTTCTCTGTACATATATATATATATCTTCTTACTATATGCTCCATTCTATGCATCCGATGAAGTGGGCGGCAGCCCATGAAAGCTTATGCTCTAATAAATTTGTTCGTCTCTAAGGTGCCACAAGTTCTCCTGTTCTTTTTGCGTATTTTCAAAGTTACTCAGGACAAAGCAGCTCCCAAAATCTGGCCCTAAAAATCTTTTGCTTATATATTAAACATAATGGATCCAATTCTGCCACCTTTATTATATTGAGCATTTCCTTGCAGTTATGGCCTGATCCTATCAAGTGCTGAGAACCTCTTAAGAGGACCTTATTCTGGTTCAGGAAAGCTCTTAAGCATGTACTTAAATCCATCCATATTCAGGACTGCATTTAAGCACATGCTTAACCTTAACACGCTGAACATGGATCCTTTCCTAACTCAGAGTTGCTATTCAGTGTGAGTAAAGAACCATGCCTTGTAAATCGAATGGCACATGGAACTGGAATTCCTGCTCTCCTGCTGGTTGCTCTCTCTCCTAGTCTTTAACTGCTAGGGGAAGACCAGTGCTGCAAATGAGTCACAGTATCCATGGCATTGTGCAGTTACAATTTATAACTTTTCAGCATATAGAAAGGTAATTATTTTTCTTTGCATTTCCATATTTCAACTCTCTGGTGGTTTACAATAGTACTAATTACCTTTGGCTCAGGCATTTCCTGATAGAGAATGACTGGCTAGTTTAAGGGCCCCAGGAAGACCTTCAGTTTAACCAGCTGGTCAATTTAGGCCCCAATCCTGAAAAGCACTAAGCGTCTCATGGGTGTACCTGCTCACCCCCCAGTTTCTCAGGCCTTTAAGTGAGGTGTTCAGTGTCATGATTGCAAGGAAATGCTCTTCTCATCAGTTATTTACCACTTAAAGAGAATTTTGTGAACCACCTTCCAGACCAATACTGTCACAAACAAAACCCAAACGTTAATCTCATGACTATGTATTCATGTTTTATTTTTACCTCTTATAATTCCCTTCTGTACTCTGAGATGCACAAGGAATGCTTCCCTATGCAGGGATTCACAGAATACTGTTCTGAATCTTACTTTGACAAGTGTGGAGCTTGGACATCTAAGATGTAGAAGTCAACAAGTTAAAGGGGGAACAAGCACAAGTGCTAAACTGGAGAATGCAGTTACACAGCAACTGCAGCCAGGGAAACTCTTTGTTCTTAAGCAGTAGCCAATCAAACAATATATTATGCAAAGCTGGAAGTGTTGTTTTTCCATCAGCGCAGGGTTTTAAAATAATTATTGATTTTTTGCTGCTGTTTCTGTGGAGAGATGTGAAACAGTATTTTGAAGTTTCAGAGTAACAGCCGTGTTAGTCTGTATTCGCAAAAAGAAAAGGAGTACTTGTGGCACCTTAGAGACTAACCAATTTATTCGAGCATAAGCTTTTGTGAGCTACATGAAGTGAGCTGTAGCTCACGAAAGCTTATGCTCGAATAAATTGGTTAGTCTCTAAGGTGTCACAAGTCCTCCTTTTCTTTTTGAGTATTTTGAAGCGTCTGAGTTGTGTGCATGCAAATATACCGTTAACCCTTTTGATGCTGTGAGGATGTGCATGTGATCTAGCAACAGCAGCAACTTAGAATAGATTGTTCATTCATGTGGATGGGATATCAAAAGATACGGTAGCATATACATCCAGCTGCATTAGTAGGGTACATTTCACACAAATACTTGGTACATCATTCAGCACTGAAGCGATTAAGATGACAACTGCTGACTATATATCATTTGTACTACTGTCTCATAAACTACAGTGTCAAAGGCATTATTTAGTGGGTTATAGTAACTTGATTGTTTTTGGTTCAAATAATGTACTGTAGCATATATACATACAAAGTAGATCTATACTTAAATCTGCGAGTATAACATTTGGGGCTGTATTCTCAGCTTATATAAATTGGCATAACTCTATAGAGCTACAAGGTGTTACATCAGTTTAGGATCTGGCCTTCTACGTGTAGGCTATACCTTTTCTCACATTGGGTTACTGTGAATTTCGTGGGCAGAAACAGTATCTAAGGTCTGAATAATTTCTGCATAACTAGGCATAGGGTGTTGGGTTTTGTTTTTTCCAGGCGTGCAGTATCGGCTTGTTGCCCAGCCTTTCCTGTCTTTTCCTCAGGGTTGGAACTGTCAGGGGAGTCCTCAGGAAGAATCAATGGCCTGTTGGCTCTTCTGGCAAAGCACCAGGAATTTGGAAAACTGCTGAGAATTTCATGTTCTGACTCATCCTTGCATGTGCTAATCAGCTTCAAAATAGGGGAGTATGCTAACCTGTTCAATGAAGACACCAAACGTAATCAGCTGCAGAAGGCCATATTTGTTGTCATTAGTAAGGTAATAGGGTAAGAGAAGTACATTAGTGTCTGGTGTGTCTGATAAATGCATGCTAAGGCCTCTTGTTGTGTTAAATGTTCCTGGTTCAATAGCTATTTTGAACATTTTGTACTAATTAAAAATAGTTGTCATGTGGATACTTCAAACTGTCTAGGACAAACTTTTTTTAAAGGGGGCCTGAGTCCAACCTCCAGATTTTCTGCCCACAACCATTTGTGGGCAAAAAAGTGCTGGTACAGTTAATTGAAGATGCATTTAATATCATTTGTTCTAGATTCTTACTTTAACTATCACATTCCATTGCCCCCAAGCTATGCATTCTACCCTCCCCTGGTCTCATCAGTTGTTCTGTTCACCTACTATCCCTCTTCACACTTCATTTCCACCCCAGTCCTTTCCTTACTTCACCCAACAACACCATAATGGAACCACAGGTGGAAGTCCATCCTGTGCAAATTTAAGACTCAGTCCTTCCCCACTTGAATTCATTAACAAAACTCCCATTGATGGAATATTTTGCTTGAACAAAGACTGGTCCTTGTAGGGTTTTGTTCCCATCGGTGATGTAGAACTTTAAGCTCCCTTTGATGCATCAGGTATTGGCTGCTGCTAAAGACAGGGTATTACACAGATGGATCAGTATTTTGTTTCCATATGGTAACACATATATTCACACCTATACTGGACATTCTACAACTCTGCAAACTCCTTGCACCTGGAAATCCCCAGGAACTCCTTGTTCATTCAAGAAAGGAACATTTTTACTTGTTTTTTCAGTAGCAAAAATTATATCCCAAATAGAATTTGGTATAAGTTTCCCTAAAACTGCATGTATCTTTTGTTTATTGGGATGATTCACTTTTATACCACTTGAAATCTTAATGTGCTGCTCAAAGGATCTTTATTTCATCTGCTTACAAAATCACTGTACTGCCAACCAACCTAATAGGTTTGGTTTTGAAAGGTGGTTTAGGAATTTGTCTGAGTTGCCCAAGGCCTTCATCAGAAACAAATTTGAACCTTTGTCTGTTATTCATGATCTACCGTGTATCCCAAGATAATTGTCCATTTTTGGATTGACTTGAGTTGCAGCAAGAACAGCAGCTTCTTTCACCATGTTTTCATTAGATATATACAGAGCCATTTCCAAAACAGTCAGTCCTACAATTACATCTAAAGCAGGCCTTTCTGGTTTAAATGTCATTCCACCATATTTTATAACATTGTATTAAAATTACCCCAGATGTAAGCTGGAGGTGATGCTGTGTCTCTGGCATAGAAAGAATGCTTAGCTGAGGTTAGTTCATGTTGCTCTAATGAAGAAACCAGCTACTAGTGGAAGAGCAAAACACGCATGTATAATCACATATGTTTTCCCTTTTTGAACCAGCAACATGACTAATTACTCCTTTGAGATGTGACAATGCCTTGGATGATACTCACCTTATTGAAAAGGCTGGTGGCAGAAAACTAACCCATTAGGTATAATTGAAACCTTATTCTATAATTGAAGGAATTAGACCAAAATTGTTTAATGGTGATATTGCTCAGACACCAGGATGTGCTTCTGCAAACCTTTCAGTTCTTTGTACACATGCACTTTTTGATAACTGCTTTTGTTTTAAACAGTTGGAGCTACTTTACATTGTAAATCACATTTCTAAAGGAAATAACTTGCATTTAATAAAAATAACCCTCCCTACATCCACGCTGGTTACTCAACTTTATTCTCAATCCCAGTTGAAAATGTTTCTGTATTACAGTGATATAAAGTAAAGCAAAACAAGACTAAAGCCCCCCAAATCCTCCTTGTGGCAACTTACATCATCCTGTCGGGATCATGCCTAGAACCTTCTGTCCCCAAGAGGTTAGATTCTGACTAAGTTTAGAATGATATCTAGGAGTGACACCCCCTTTCACTCCATCCCACTAAAATCCCTGCCTGGTCACGTTTGAGCTAGTCAGATTGTAGATGGGGTACAGAAGGGGAAGCAAATGCTGTGCATCAAGTATTGTTGCCACAAGCAATTGGATGAGGAATGGACAGAGTTGTCCCCCACAGCTGCCAGAGCTGGCCAGAAGTGGGGGAGCTGAAAGCTGCACCTCAAAAAGAGGTGTCATAATTTACTGTCCCACCTTTGTAGTAAAAAGTCTGAGTCACAGTTCTTTCCTAGTGATCCTCCTAGGGTGCTCCATTTCTGCATAGATCCTTAAAGGCAAAGGTTCACATTTCTCAACTAAATAACCTTGCCAACTGACTCCCAAGGCATTATCTAGTCTTAGTATGGTATAAACTGTAGGTAATTTTACAGTAAAAATATATACAGGTACAAAGTTCCAAATAGAAAGTTTTTCACAATAGTGTGAATTAATTTTTAAATATTTTTACAAATACACACACATTCACATTCAAATTGAGATTTTTTTGTGTCCACTTTGAGACCAAAGCAAATTATTATGACCAAGTTGTAACATCCTGAAAATAGGAATTGTAATGAAAATGCTGAGCTAAGCTACAGTGACACACACTGAATAATAACTGTGTGTGTGAACAAACTGGATGCAACTTTATTGCTACTTTATTGTCACTAACATCCATGCCGTTAAATACCTCAGTAGCTTTACATATTGTATCTCGGTTACTAATACTAATGATAGCTACACAGTAACCAAGATGCATAATTACTTTGCCATCACCACTCCCATTATGCTATCTGAAAGAAAAATGAGGCCCCTGGCTTTTCTATATTCCAAGCATCACAGTTCCATGAACATGAAGCTTAACTGTGACATTGCAAAAACGTATTGGATGGAATACAACTCAACAGCTCAGTGACATATGCATATCTCCTTGTATTGATGGGATACGTCCTTTAGAAGGACTTTGCTATGTTGTGCACTGATCTGAACAAAATGTATTTCCATTTTCAAATTCACATTATTTATAAGGATCAGAGAGATCTAGGAACACCTTATTGGTACTTCTTTGAAGGTACACAGTGTTGTATCATGATTACAATCCCCCAGGCTTGGACACATTTGTATTTGACCATTTTAAGAGCTTGATTCTAGCCCCATGTACAGATCATATTGCAGGATATGTTGAAAATTAGCTATTGCCTAATTACAAATGAAAATGCATGAGTAGTAACCAATTTTACAATGTATGTAGCAAGACAACCCTGTATATCTGGGGGCAGAACTGATTCCTAGAGGGCAGGACTGAACTGATTGTATTGATTTCTGTTGATCTCAAGGGGAGCTGGTGTGTCATAGCAATGATGGCGCATTATTTGGTTGATAGAAGTAAGGGATCATATTACTTATTGCATAAGCACTCTTTTGCACTACAGAGGTGGTTCAAAGGGGCTGTCATCTGGCCTCATATGTTCAGCAGAGAATTCCCTTGTCAGAGAGTAACTCCGTGCTGGCAGAAATGTGCCTTAGCTGGATACTGCATATGTGGAGAGGGAAGGGGAGCATGGTATAACTTACAGCAGCTCAGCGGCTGCTATAAGTTGTGTTAGGGCTAGAGTGGGATCTGAGAATCTGAGGTAAGTGCAGCTTTTTCACAGGGGAGAATTTAGCCTGGAAGTATGGAGGAAGCAGATAGCTCAGAGGATTTAGAATGGGATAAGGAGCCTTTTTAACATTATGGAGTTGTTAGTTAACAATTATTTGATATGGTACTTTTTAAGGAGGATGGGCTAGTGCGGGGCCTGAACTGAGAATAGGCTATTGGTTCTGCTGGCTGCTGTTTATAATGGTTTAAGAAGGAAGATGAAAGGGGAAATGATAATGAAGTTTGTCATTGCCCTTGTGAGAGGTGGAGGTTCATACAGTTTGGGCATTTTATATGATGAACGTTGCCATTGCCTGTGTCATGCTATTTCATGGGCATTTCATTTATGTTCTCAAGCAGTAGCACTGGTCACATATGTTGTCCACTGTAGAGAGCCCATTTCCCTTATTGCTGTGGGAGATGCCAGCTAATTTAGTAAAATGAGGACATGCTACCGAGATGCATTTGAGTTGGAATCTTTCAGGACTCTGCAGGGTTCCTTGCAATGGTTCGTTCTGGAAACAGAAGTGAGGCAAGTTAGTCATACCTGTCATTCGCCAGCCTGCAGTCAGATGTCCCCTAGGGATCTCCCAACAAATGCCAGATAAACAACTCTCGCTTTTTTGAGGTAAACGATGAGTGTTATTTCTGGGATAGATAAGGCGGGGGCAGAGGCTGTCGAGCTGCATTTCTTCAGTTGCCATGATCCCAGGTGTTAAACAGGGCACATGAGAGTGGTGTGAAATGAGGGATGCTGTATGGTGACAAGGGATCAAGAATGAAATGGAAAAGACAATGGCACTCTGTAGCATTACCTTTCTCAGTGAAAGATCTGTTCAGCTCCAGAAGTACTGATTCCACTGGTACCCTAGCACTGGTCTCCACGATCTCATTTGGAATTAGGTGTTTGTGGGGATTTCATAGCAACACTGATAATGCACATATATGTTTCATAGTAATTTCCTTGTAAATATTGCTCTGTCTTCACATAACAAAGAGGAAAGGTATTCTTGGGTGATAACCTTTCACAGTCCCCCTTTCTCCCCAAGATAACCCCCATACATCACAATCCTATATTGTAATCTCAGACCCACTAGCTTTCAAAATTATGTGACTACAGATTCAGGATGATTTGAAAAGTTCAAGGAGCTTCTAGTATCAGATTTTAGTCTGACAGTTGTATGGTACAGTTCAATATGGTAAATTGAGTTTACTTCTTCTCTTTATGCTTTCTCTTTCTCCGGTAATAACCATAGCAAACACAGAACACCTTTCTTTTTTTGGTCACCATTTCAAATCCACCCAAGGTCAATATTGACCAGAAGTTATAGTTTGTTCAGTAATCTTAGGACATTTCACCTCATGTGAAATGGGTGGTGGTCTCACGCCAGCTCCTCATGGATGGAGGATGCTACAAACAGACAAGTCATAGCCAGAAAGGGTATTCATAATGCACTAACAATATAAAATTGAGGCACATTGGCAGGGCCGGGGAGCTGCTGCAGCCCATCTGATACCCGCTCTGACGATAGATAGAGGATGTAACTATGTAAAGTTGTGGATCTCACAACTTTCATAAGGAAGAAGGCCAGCTCCAAATCTGAGTATCTAAAGTTAGGTTCCTAAGTACATGGTTTGTGTCTGAAGTCTGCATTGGTTTTAGTGGGAGTTGTAGGTGCCTAAATATAGATTTATCTGCTTTACTTTTAGTACCAAAACTTTTCGGCCTAATTCATGTGTGGACCCGGACACAGAAGTAACTATGGTGAATTCAGAGATCCACATAGAACCAGCGCTAGTACTGTATCTGTGTAGCTTGTTGTGAGAAACTGATGGAGAACTCAGAGATCTTAAAACCCATAGTTCTGTATTTTATGTTAAATCAGAAGCCACGCAAGGCTTATGGAGACCTACTGCAGTACATGCCAAATGAAAGAGATTTGGGTGAGTGTGGTTGTTGAGTTTGTGTGTGTGTATAGTGTACATTTGTGCAATTTCTGTGAGTAAGGGCCATACTAACAGTCGGGAAGCAGAGTCACTTTTCACAGCAGTGCCCCTTGATTATCGTCTTGTTTATATTTACCTTTAAGGAATCCCTAGAAAATTCCCACAGCATGACCCATTGGTGAAAAGCATTTGCTAAGATCTCATTAGAGGTACTAAAATCAGTCAAGGGAAAGGGTGGAAACAGGGAAGAAATAATAATGATCTGCTGTAATATTGTTCTTTAAGAAACAATCACTCTTTTATAAGTGTATTGCTGCCTTAAACTTGTGAGCTATTTAAAATTGTAGTCCACTTTATGAATAAGCATATGTACATTTTGAATTCTTGTAATATAAACACAAATGTTGTTTACAGCAGGCATAGTATGTGCATATTATGCACAGGCGCATGTTATCCTGACAAGGATTCATGTCAAACTGGGGAAATTACATTGTCCGAAATTTTCTCCAACAAGACATCACAGCAGATTATCTGACTGCCACCACTCATCATGCTGCAGCTGCTACCCTGCTTGGTTTGTCTGAACCAGCTTCCTACAACTATGCTGAAGTCAGACGGGATGCAGACCATGCTGGGAGGCAGGTCGGATTAGCAATAATAAGGAGGCAGATTGAGTGGCCAGTAAAAAGTCAGACATGACTGGTGGTGCAAATCCAGGCTAACACAGGCTTTTGTTTGCTGCTTTGGTACAAGGGGTTTGTTGGATTTATCCCTCACAGCATTAAAAAAGAAAGAAAAGTACATTGATGATTTTGACCTCTACATTATCCCTTTGGTTTAACTTTGACCTCCTAATTTTATACTGAACAGGTGTGGATCTGCTTAAACATGTCTCCAATGGAGAATGCAGGGAGAACTAATAAGAATTTTGAAGGCAATATGTAGAAGCAACAAATCTCAGGTAAAATGCAGCAGATTCTCGGCTACTTCTAAAGGCTTCATAATTCTGTAGTTGTATACAAATGAGCCATTTAGTTAATCTGAATTCCTAGAGTCATTAGAAAAAAAATTCTCCCCTCTCCAGAGTAGTTTATTACTTAGAGAGACAGAGAGAGAGAGAGAGGGAAAAAATCCGTTTAAAATCAGGTAAGGAAAGAAAGCTGACAAAAACATAAATTAGAGGAAGAACTTAATTTAAAAAGTGTCAAAAAGGATAGATAGTCTCAGTTCAATAATAAAACCTGGTTCAAGAGCCTTCTATCTTTAAATAAAATGGCCGAGCACTCTATTACCTGTATACAACCAATCTTTGATTTCCAATCTAAGTCTATTTTTTCTTCTCCTGTGATTAGCATACAAATGCAAAAAAAAAAAAGTGGTTACAAGGGTGATGGTTAGGACATACCTTTAACTTTCATGTCAGCATTGAAGGGGAATTCTGTGAGATTTTTAGAAGTAAATGTTGTCAATAATGACTTATTTAACCTGCATCCAAGGGTCAGCATCACTGAGTCATGTTATACTTGAACTCCCTGGGTTACTTTGGGCTCTACCCCTGTGCTGGCCTTCAAGGAAAGAAGAGCACAAGAACTCCTTATGCCCCTGCATAAGGGGCTGAGCATGGTCACTCACTGAGTTCACCTCTGTAAACAAGGCTGAGGGAGTGGGAAGTAGGAACAGCATCCTCATTCCTGTATGCTCAGGTACCTTCAGAAATCATGCTTCCTTCAGAGGCTGTCCCCCCTGGAGTGCTTGCCAGTGTGGTGCATTTTAGGGCAGTGCCTAAAAGGCCTAATCCATTCCTGCATATTTATCTTAAACCACACACTATGTAAATATATAACACAGCACACAAGTGCTGGGGAACAAGGAGAGGCAGAAGTGTGGGTGTGTTGGGAGAAATGTTTAGTCTAGAGCTGAGGAAGTAATTTTATTTTATGTGGGTGGCTTTTTTGACTGTGTAGAGTTCTTATGGGGCCCCAAGAGGGAAAAATGAGCTAAGCCAGCAGGAGGCACTATAGGGTAGATGTGCCCTTTGGCAGAGGCCTTTTAGGTGCTATTGCAATATAAATAAAAATAATGGAATCATAGAATCATAGATTTTAACGTCAGAAGGGACCATTATGATCATCTAGTCTGACCTCCTGCACAATGCTGGCCCACAGAATCTCACCCACCAACTCCTGTAACAAACCCCTCACTTATGTCTAAGCTATTGAAGTCCTCAACTCATGGTTTAAAGACTTCAAGGTGCAGAGAATCCTCCAGCAAGTGACCCATGCCCCATGCTGCAGAGGAAGGGAAAAAAAAAAACATGGCCTCTGCCAATCTACCCTGGAGGAAAATTCCTTCCCGACCCCAAATATGGCGATCAGCTAAACCCTGAGCATGTAGGCAAGACTCACCAGCCAGACACCCAGGAAAGAATTCTCTGTAGTAACTCAGATCCCACCGCATCTAACATCCCATCACAGGCCATTGGGCATATCTACCACTAATAGTCGAAGATCAATTAATTGCCAGAAGTAGGCTATCCTATCATATCATCTCCTCCATAAACATATCAAGCTTAGTCTTGAAGCCAGATAGTCTTTTGCCCCCACTTCTTCCCTTGGAAGGCTGTTCCAGAACTTCACTCCTCTGATGGTTAGAAACCTTCGTCTAATTTCAAGTCTAAACTTCCTGATGGCCAGTTTATATCCATTTGTTCTTGTGTCTACATTGGTACTGAGCTTAAATAATTCTTCTCCCTCTATGGTATTTATCCCTCTGATATATTTATAGATAGCAATCATATCTCCTCTCAGCCTTCTTTTGGTTAGGCTAAACAAGCCAAGCTCTTTGAGTCTCCTTCCATAAGACAGGTTTTCCATTCCTCAGATCACCCTAGTAGCCCTTTTCTGTACCTGTTCCAGTTTGAATTCATGCTTCTTAAACATGGGAGACCAGAGCTGCACACAGTATTCCAGATGAGATCTCACCAGTGCCTTCTATAACGGTACTAACACCTCCTTATCTCTGCTGGAAATACCTTGCCTGATGCATCCCAAGACCGCATTAGCTTTTTTCACAGCCATATCACATTGGCAGCTCATAGTCATCCTGTGATCAACCAATACTCCGAGGTCCTTCTCCTCCTCTGTTACTTCCAAGTGATGTGTCCCCAGTTTATAACAGACATTCTTGTTATTAATCCTTAAATGCATGACCTTGCACTTTTCACTATTAAATTTCATCCTATTACTATTACTCCAGTTTACAACATCATCCAGATCTTCCTGTATTATATCCCGATCCTTTTCTGTATTGGCAATACCTCCCAGCTTTGAGTCAGCTGCAAACTTTATTAGCACATTCCTGCTTTTTGTGCCAAGGTCAGTAATAAAAAGATTAAATAAGATTGGTCCCCAAACCGATCCTTGAGGAACTCCACGAGTAACCTCCTTCCAGCCTGATAGTTCACCTTTCAAGGTGACCCACTGTAGTCTCCCCTTTAACCAGTTCCTAATCCACCTTTCAATTTTCATATTGATCCCCATCTTTTCCAATTTAGCTAATAATTCTCCATGTGGATCCATATCAAATGCCTTCCTGAAATCGAGGTAAATTAGATCCACTGTGTTCCCTTCGTCTAAAAAATCTGTTACCTTCTCAAAGAAGGAGATCAGGTTGGTTTGACACTATCTACCTTTTGTAAAGCCAGTTTGTATTTTGTCCCAAATACTATTGACCTCAATGTTGTTTCTTTCTACTTTCTCCTTCAAAATTTTTTCCAAGATCCTGCATACTACAGATGTCAAACTAAAAGGCCTGTAGTTACCCGGATCGCTTTTTTTACCTTTCTTAAAAATAGGAACTGTGTTAGCAATTCTCCAGTCATATGGTACAACCCCTGAGTTTACAGATTGATTAAAAATTCTTGCTAATGGGCTTGCAATTTCATGTGCCAGTTCCTTTAATATTCTTGGATGAAGATTATCCGGCCCCCCCAATTTAGTCCCATTAAGCTGTTCGAGTTTGGCTTCTACCTCGGATGTGGTAATATCTACCTCCATATCCTCATTCCCATTTGTCATCCTACCAGTATCCCTAAGCTCCTCATTAGCCTGATTAAAGACTGAGGCTAAGTATTTGTTTAGCTATTGGGCCATGCCTAGATTATCCTTAACCTCCACTCCATCCTCAGTGTTAAGCGGTCCCACTTCTTTCTTTGTTTTCTTCTTATTTATATGACTATAGAACATTTTACTATTGGTTTTAATTCCCTTTGCAAGGTTCAACTCTACATGGCTTTTGGCCTTTCTCACTTTATCCCAACATGTTCTGACCTCAGTAAGGTAGCTTTCCTTGCTAATCCCTCCCATCTTCCACCCCTTGTAGGCTTTCTGCTTTTTCTTAATCACCTCTCTGAGATGCTTGCTCATCCAGCTTGGTCTACAACTCCTGCCTATGAATTTTTTCCCCTTTCTTGGGAGGCAAGCTTCTGATAGTTTCTGCAACTTTGACTTGAAGTCATTCCAGGCCTCCTCCGCCTTTAGATCCACACGTTTTTCAGTCCAATTCACTTCCCTAACTAATTTCCTTAATTTTTTTAAAATAGCCTTTTTGAAATAAAAAACCCGAGTCACAGATCTATTTTTGTTTATCCCCTACAACCATTTCTTCTATGAGGTCCTCACTGCTCACCAAAACCAAATCTAAAATGGCATCCCCTCTTGTCAGTTCAGCAAGTACTTGGTGAAGGAATCCATCAGCTATCATATCTAGGAAAATCTGAACCCTGTTATTATTACTAGCACTTGTCCTCCAGTCTATATCTGGAAAGTTAAAGTCTCCCATGATCACACAATTCCCATTTGTATTTACTTCTTTAAAAACATTAAAGAGGTCTCTATCCATATCCAAATTGGGTCCCGGCGGACTACAGCACACCCCAAGCACTATCCCAGGGGAGGCTCTAGTAGCTTTCTTCCCCAATGTGATTTTTGCCCAGACAGACTCTGTCTTATCCATTCCATCACTTCTTATTTCTGTACAGTCTACCTCATCATTGATATACAGTGCTGCTCCACCACCTTGGCCTTTATTTCTGTCTTTCCTAAACAGCACATACCCTTCAATACCTGTACTCCAGTACAGTACATTATTCCACCATGTTTCTGTTATCCCTATAATATCTAGTTTCACTTCCTGCACCAGTAGCTCTAGTTCATCCATTTTGTTACCTAGGCTCCTCGCATTCATGTACAAACATCTTAATTTTTGCTGTTTGGCTTCGCTCACATTCTTTACCCGATTGGGAACAGACATTATTACTGCCAACATTACTTATTAGATTAGTATGTACACTGCCCCTCCGTCTTATGTCCATTCTCCTACCCACGGCTGTGTCCTTTCTTACTTCATTTTCTTCCCTCTCAAAGAGAAAATCTGGTGTTGAGATTTCCTGGACACCTCCCAACCATCTCCCCCAAATTCCTAGTTTAAAGCTCTCTTGATCAGTTGTGCCATCCTCCATCCTAGAAGTCTATTTCCCTCCTTACTCAGGTGAAATCCACCCCAAGAGAACAGTCCTCTGTCCATGAATGCTCCCAATGGCCATACATCCCAAAGCCCTCCTTATAGCACCACTGCCTGAGCCATCTGTTGAGCATCAGAATCTTGTCACACCTTTGTTGCCCTTCTCTAGGAACAGGAAGAATCCGACTGAAGATCACCTGAGCCTCGATTTCCTTAAGCGTCCTCCCCAGCCTGGCATACGTCTCCCTTGATATGTTCCAGTGAGAATCTAGCCGTATCATTTGTTCCCACATGAAGGATAATCAATGGATTCTTTCCTGCTCCCATTAGTATCCTCTTCAGCCTCAGGTCCACATCCCGTATCTTAGCACCCGGCAGACAGCACACCCTTCTGTTCTCTGGATCAGCTCTTGTTACAGGCCTGTCTATTCCTCTCAGTAATGAGTCCCCAGTCATGTAGACCTGCCTTTTCCTGGTGATGGTGCGATTCTCCAGTCTATCCTCTGTTCCATCTGGCTGCAAGTCCTCTCGATTCCTATTGTCCCTTGCAATCCTCTGCAACCCATCCCGTATTCTCCTGGGACTCATATTTGGTGTTATCTCCATTGACTCTTGCTCTCTTCCTATAGGACTATTGGCTCTTCTCTTCTTCCTTGCCCTCTCCCCTTCAGTGATGACCTGCTGTGCCCCTTCTTCATTTTCCAACTCCACAAACCTGTTCCTGAGCTCTATTTCTCCTTCACTAGCCCGTCTTTTCCTCTGCCTGGTTCTCTTAGTCACATGCTTCCACTATCCACTTTCCTCACCCAGCAGTGTCCCCTCAGAGTTCTTCGGTCCTGCTTCCATCTGCAAGTCTGAGCTTTTCTCTTCAGCCTTCTGGTGTCTTTGCTCCATCATCCGCTCGAACCCCCTTCTAAACTCAACCAGAGTCTCCACCTGCATCTCCAATCCTTGGATCTTCTCTTCCATCAGCTCTATCAGGTGGCACTTCATGCAAACGAGACTCTTTTCAGGTACCCCCTCCAGGATCACGTACATGCCACAGCTTCTATATCCAGTCACCTTCATTGTGTCTTCCACTGCTTGGGTCACTACCACTGCTGCCTCTGTGTCTGTCATCGCCTTCTCACCTAGGTCCTGTTCGTAACTGCCTTCTCCTCCAATAGAACTCCCACTCAGACTCCCCTGTTTACAGCTCTGTTTGCTGGCTCCTGTGCCGCTGCAGCTGTCTGCCTGACTGGCTGGCTGCCTTTATAGGACCCAATGTGCCCATGGTTGTCAATAGCCTGTGAGGTATCCCCACACCTACAGCTGTTGAAAGCATTTGGTTGCATGCACTGAAAGCGAGATGACGATCTTTCAGATTTATCACACTCTGATGTTCATATTGTCTGAGTGCAGGTTATTTACGGTGTCTGTTTCCTCCAGAACACAAATACCCAGATTTTTTCTGAATGTGACTGATCTGTTTTTCCTGGCCTTATTATTTGATGTGGTATCACCTGGCCTCCAAACACTAACACCTCTGAGAACATTGCATTTTGTAAGAATGTGGCATTGGTTTATTGCAGCAAATCAATGGGTCTATCCCTGTCTTTATTCAGAAATAAAGATTAATATGTATAGGTGCTCTGCAGTGGATATTTTAAGTAGCATATAAGAATCTACTTATAGACTATAGGTTTTTAAGTTTTATACTGAATGCACAGCTACTAATAGTAATTTGTTCATTTACAGTAAATAAGACAAGTTTGTATATATTATCACACACTGTATGAATACAATACCGTCCTGAATAGAATGTAGAACCGAAAAAGGGTTAAAAGGCAACCATCCTAATAATTAGAGTTTTAATGTTTGAATCAAAAGTGCTAAAATGTAAACATTTATTGTGCACAGCAATAGCAGTAACAGCAGTATGCTTGAATCAAAAGCATATTAATGCAACTGAAGTTAGGGTTGAGTAAATATTCATCACCTGTAATGTATTACACTGTACTCTAAAGAGGAAGGAATGGGGGCACTACAAAGCTACATTAATAATGAGGTAGCTCACCTATTTGTGCAAGGAATTATAGTTAAGAATGGGTGCCCGCTAGAGTTGGTAGGAGACTGTGCTGTGCCATTGAAAAAGGAATGCTTTGCAAAATCAGGTCAATTTTGCTGGAGTTTCTTTTCTTTTCTTTTCTTTTCTTTTCTTTAAGGGGTTAGGGTTTCAACATTTTCAGAACACTTTTTGCTATTGTTTTTTTTCATTTTGAAATAACTTTTTGTTTTACTTTTATTATTTTGTATGATATTACTGTATAATATAATACAAAACAATAAAAATCAAAATGAATCACTGTAACAGATGGCACATCCCGTCTACACTTTTCGGGGCGGGATTTTCCTTTGCAGAGAATTTAAAAATTGTTGAGTTTCACTCAAATTTGGAATTAAAACAAATTTTGAAATCTTGAAATCCATCAGAAAACCGAACTTCCACCCTCCACATAGTTATAGTGACCACCTAAAATAAAATAAGCACCAGCCTGAACTACTTCGCAGAATTTGATTATTTTCTACATTATAATATTTCATACTACCAATGTCTCTTTTTTCTTCACCAGTGTCCATTTCTGATAGCAGCATTGCCTCTCTACTGAGTGGTAGCAATTGTCTAGACCCTTATAGGTCTGCTTACCAGTGGAGGAGAAATCAGTCATGCAGAGTTTGGATATATTCTAAGTGTAACTTCTTTTGTTAACATATATACGTTAGTCCTGGAAAGGAGAGTCAAACAGCATGCAGGCATTCCCCTTTTTCAGAAATCTCAGCCCAACACCAAACCTCAGTTCTCAGGGAACTACTTTTCCTCAAGAATTGACTCTAATCCCAGATGCAGGTAGAGAGCAAATTCTTATACTGCTCACACAGCTTCCTCTCCAAGGACCTACACTGAAGCTTGCATAAATAAAAACTAAAAACAGCACAATATGTCTTCCCAAGACTGAACATTTACTCACCACTAGGAGTTTTGGGAACAAGGCAGTGGAGATAGGCTGAGATTCCTGAAGGAATGGCTTCCCTGCATCCTGTTTGTCTATCTCTGTTCTGGTCAAGACTGTATAACAGCTCCAGCTACCACATTTCTTTTACGCTTCTTCACTCCAGATTATGACGTGGTTATGTTAGGTGCTGAGCAACCTCAACAGGTACTGAAGTTATTCACCCTTTAACTTTATCATTGACTTCAGTGGGTGCTGAGAACACTCCTCCCAGGCCTGGGCCTTTGGGAAGCTGAAATAATATAGTTTGTAACAATGTTACATATATAGGGCTTTCCTTCAGAATATCCAAAGGCTCTTTATAAGCCTCTTCTAATTATGAACATAATACTACGGGGTGCTGTGTGTCCTCAACTCGAAGATAGTTAAGGGTACTCAGCAATTCTGAGTGTTGAGCTCTAAAGCTCACAGCTTCCATAAGAGGCAAGTGATTAGCTTAGTTTTACAGATGGAGAGATGGAAGCCCTGCAATGCATGTCAGCAATGTGACCAGAAGTCAATAGCAAATCACCTGATTCCCAGCCTTATGCTTCAGTTGCAAGATCATTCACTGTGCCATGCTTTGAAATGTCATCTCATTAATTAAGTTAAAGATACAGTGTTTTTATGATACAAATGCAAACCATTTTTTTAATCTTTTGAGATTTTCTCATTGTAAGTGACAACATTATCTCAATAACCTTTCAAATTCTTTGTAATGCTTAACAAAACCTCAGACAATATCACATGGAGAGATTAAGTCAGATTTTATTAATAGTGATCTAATAATATTTACAAATAGTTTACCTCATGTTTTCTGTCAAATTATTAATGGTGAATAAATGTGTCCATTATCAATTGGTGGTAAATTACTCATCAGTAATTATTTTCATTATTCAACCTGCTCAGTTGATGACCAAATAATATTAAGTTAAATTATTCAGTTATTATTGTATCAGCAAATGAATTAGTGAATATTGTTTTTCAGTATTAGCTCTGATGCACCTATTTGTGCCATGATCTTGCATTGGGATCTTTGTGCCAAAGCAGAGTTCCTTTGCACATTCACACTGCTGCACCCTTTCGACTAGCTGGCAGAGTTAAGCGGAGGAAGAAGAAGGCACCCTGCATCCCGTAAAACAGTATAATGTGCTGCTCCAGCCCATACTCCCCCAGTACTTGGATGCGGGTGGATGTTACTGTGCCAGCCTCAGGAACCCCCTCTTCAACCCTATTAAGGACTATATGCAGCCTTTAGCAATATATAGTCCCATCTTTGTGCTCAGTACCACCAGTTGAAATTCCATGTGTGGACAAAAGACAGATCCATTAGCATCCATTTGAGCCTCTTGCCTCAAGGAAGCTTCCTACCTTTTTTCAACCTCCTTTAGATGTGGTATATTTTGTTTGTAATCTAACACAATTTTGAAAAATTTACTGCTATAAATATCAGAGCATATTAATATAGACATAAGAACATATCAATGCACTTGACAGATGGAAAAGGTTTACAGTGAACCTATCATTGCCCTATGGTGGTGAACAACACTGTTCATAGATTAATGTTTATTTTATTGCAGCCATATCTTACCCTCAATCTGTGTGCAGAACTCTCTCTGATGTCATTTTGAGCTGCATGCTTTGACCAAGGGTAGCATATGACACTTAGGGCAACATTTTCAAATGTCGGTGCTTAAATAGCATCTGGCAATCCTGTATTTTATATGCACAAAATATATATTCATATGTGCAAATAGGATAAGGTTACAGGATGATGACTAGGTGAAAGGTTACAGGATCAGTGGGTGAAGAAGTTAAGCTAGTAGATTTGAAGAGATGTAGCTGGGACAGTTGTTCACTAGGGAGTTAAGTGCTGGGATAACAAAAGACATCTTGTTTAAAGATAGTTTTGCAAATCTGCATGTTAAAGATTAAACAATAGCAGTTATGATTTGGCACAGTCCTGTCATTTTACAAGGGTAAATTGCTCTCTTAGTCAGATAGTTGAGGATTATATGTATTCTAAATAGGATGCATGTAAGTATGTGTGTTTATACATGCATATACATATATAGACATTGAAGCCACGATCATGAATGGGGCTGTTGATGTGGTGTACAAACCTCAAACTGGGCTACAAGGGGTTAAGGAACTGCTCTGGGCCCAGCCAGCCCTACCCTGCCACATCTGTAGCAAAGACACCAACCAGAGGAGGAGTTAAAAGGCAGGGAAGCAGCTCATTTGGTGGCAATGCAGGGAAGAGAGCAGACCTGCAACCTTCACCTCCAGCAGAGGAGAGTGGAGGGAAGGCAGAAAACTCTCCTTAAGACAACTGCCCTGAGGGAAGGCAGGACCTGCCACAGAAACAGTCTGAGAGGAAAAAAACCAAGGAGTCCTTGTGGCACCTTAGAGACTAACAAATTTATTTGGGCATAAGCTTTCGTGGGCTTGAACCCACTTCATCAGATGTATGAAGTAAAAGATACAGGAGCAGGTATAAATACATGAAAGGATGTGGGTTGCTTTGCCAAGTGTTAGGTCAGTCTAACAAGATAAATCAATAAACATACATCTGATGAAATGGGTTCTAGCCCACAAAAGTTTATGCCCAAATAAATTTGTTAGTCTCTAAGGTGCCACAAAGACTCCTCGGTTTTTTTGCTGATACAGACTAAAATGGCTACCACTAAAGTCTGAGAAGAAAGCATTCCCCTCTCCCCATCATAGGAACTCTGGCCTTTGGTAATCCCCCTTTGGACTGAGCTGGCCCAGGAGGGTGGGCCACATGATGAGATGCCACCTGAGGAAAGATCTACCATGCCTCATGCTGCCCCAGAAGGTGGCTGGTGGTGAGTGGGCACCTTTCACACCACCTTAACCTGGACAGTGACTTTAGGACAATCATGAGGGAGGGGAGATAGCAAATGGCCCAGCGAGGGTAGTCTGAAGCAGCCTTGATTGTCAGATCACTGATAGCATTCAAAGGGCCCTGGGTCAGAGCCTGGTGGAGTGGGAGGGCCTGGGCTCCACTACCAACAACTCCTCTGCAGGTCATGGGCGACACCACCCAACCAGCCAATCCCGGAGTGAGGAGCGTCACAGTGTCTGAGAGAGAGACAAAGAAAGTGACCTCGCTATATGCAGCCTCCAGAAGGTGCCTTGTGGTGAGCAGAAAACCCTCACACCACCTTACCCCAGACACTGACCTTGGGACAATCACAGAGTGGGACTGGGAGTGGCCCAGGGAGGGAAGCCTTAAGCATCCCCTGCATGTTACAGGCCTAAGTCCTGACCACTAGACGATGGTCCCCTACCAACTACCCAGAGCGATGACCATCACATTGGGTGCTACCATAATATAAATATTCATTTCTACTAATAATAATCTGTTTCTAGAGTGCTGCCCTCTGTCAAATAAGCACTAGATTGGTAGAGGTAACTATTATTGTCACTAATAGTAGGAACCTGTCTTTTACAAATGGGAAGATATGATAGTCCCAATAAAATGTTTAAAGTTCTCTAAAACATTTCTATAATAGTTTAATGGTTTATAACACATGATGGTGTGGTATCAAGGCTTTATCAGCGCTTGCCTGGGGCTTGCCACACCAATTATGACATACCGTGATTTTCTCCAACAAGGACACTAATTGGGAAGGGCATTTTTAGATACCCATAATGGCCTCTGTTAGGTTCTGGCTAGGATACTGGAAATATTTAAACAAATCTGTTGCATAACTTAAGCATTTTTGGATTTATATCTGCCTTTGCTGATAATCAGAGCACATAATGAGGCAAAAAATGAGGCACTGGCCAAAAGATGCATTTATGCATCAACGAGGTAACCATGAGACCATCCTAACATGAGGACTGCCTGGCGTGTCTGCTAGTAGTTGACCACTGTACAACACTCATTTGAAAACATTTTGGAAATTTTACAAAGTTAAAAATCAAAGCCACCTTAATGTGCAAAATAATGTACACACGTGTGTTAAATCAGTACCAAAAAAGTCATATAAAGTCCTATTTAAAATTGCAAGTAATAGGAGCTGCAACTCTGACAACTCAAAAGAGCAAGGATCAGATTCTGCTCTAACATAGTTTACAAAACATAGTTTTAAAGTAGATCAGAATTTTGCCCAGAGTGTGGCAAGAGGAAATGTGCAAACCATCCCAGTTACAATACTACACAGTACTACTAAAATTGAGGAGGTACTTCTCCCATAGTTGTAGTCTCGTAAAATCCATTTTGGCCTTATGATGCCATCTTAATCAACCCTGCCTCCTTTCTAGGAATCAAAATTGGGAATAATGTCTACAGTGATGAAAGAGTTCATTGCACCTCTGAAAATGATCATGAGTACTGCATGCCCAGAGATAAGTGTCTGTGCTTACAGCTTAAGTAGAAAGGGTCTACTGGGCTGAAAATGCTCACACATCCAAGTGTAGTGGTTGTGAGATTGACAGTTGGGAATGGAAATGAAAAAGGGAGAGAGAGGGAATCCCTAGAATGGCATAGGATGTCGGATGCCCCAGCATATTTTGGGCAGGAATCTACCGAAGTTCTCTTTGCAGAATCTGAGTTTGGAGAGAACACTGTGCAAAAAAAGGTTTGTGTCCATTAACAGTAAGTGCTAGCAGAGGTAGATCACTTTTCTTCTTCTCCCCTTCCCACACTGACATCACAAACCAGGACTGTAGTAACTTCAGCAAGTGGCGCATCCCTAACCTGGGAGGCAAGATGAAGAAACCAGGAAGAAAGGAGTACACTTGCCTGAGCTTTCAACCGTGTGATCAGCTTCTCAGTTCCTGAGCATGGAGGGCTTTTCGTTTTACCCTTACACATTATACCCGCTTCTCTGTGGCGTAATATACCCCAATGGTCTGAAGCCATCTTGGTTTTATGTGTAAAGTTTTAGGCTGGACAGGAGTCATTTGTTATTACATGACAATGAATGGAATAATTTCCAACGGTAAGACGACATATTTCTTGGCTACCCCATTCAATACTATGCAAAGTAGCCTGGCATAATTCCACACCTGAGGCTCCCTAGGAAGTTCTCGTGAAGATCAGTGGTGGGATATGGCTCTTTGTTAGCTCTGTCTTTATTCATAGATACAGATCCCTGGTGTTTGGTGGGGAAGGAAGAGGTACATTGGGTTGGTTGGTGGTGAAGGAGCAGATAAGTTTTTACAACTAAACTGTGTTTTGATTTGTTTATGAATAACTTGTTTATGAATAACTGTTTTTCAAATCAGAGTTGTAGTCAGTTCAGACTAAAATGTAAAAGTTTAATTTAAAGCCCACTAAAGTCAATGAGAGTCTTTCCATTATTAGTCTTTGGATTAGGCCCTAGGTCTCTAATAGCCAATTTCAGCAATAAACATGGTAAAAAAAATGTGTTTTAAGGGTCAAGAACAGCATCCTAGGCAACAAATGTCACTTGTTACTATTTGCTTTATTTTAATTTTCAACCTTTGTATTAACATTTCATTTTTTGTAGTCTTTAGCATTAGTTTATTTAAGAAAGCATGTCAGGTTATCTGGCAGAAGATAACAAAGAATGTTTTCCTCAGAGGCTTCCAGACACAGATGTACCTGATGTAAAAGGATCTCACTGTCTACTTTGGGAAGCATATATGGCTTGTATATTTAGAGAAGACTCATCTGAAGCATCATGAAATAAAATGTACGGAAAATATAATATTCATAATTAAGATTTTTAATGAATTGCCTTGTTAATCCATACAGTGTATGCATGTTGCAGAATTTTCCAGGCTTCATTAATGTACTTGCTGATTATGTTTATTTCCTGATGTACACACTGATTAAGCATTGTCCATACACTGAAGCTTGAAGCAGGATCGGTCTATAAAGTAGTAACTAGTCATTTAACTAGAGAGACTCAATATGCAAATAGATCAACTTATGTAAAATTAAATTAGTTCTAATATAACCCATTTTGATTGAGCAGCTGGTGTCACATTATAAACAGAGTTCTCTTGTTATGTAAAATAAAGGGCTTCTATTGACAGATGCTTATATACTTTTAAACCACAAAAAATCAACTAATGTTTAAGGATCAGTCTAAAGTTAACAAAAGAAAATAAATGCTGAGCTCGCTTAGTTAACACTTGCCACTGCACCTCAGCATTACTCTTCATATAGTATATAAGATCAGCCAATGAGCTCCTTGCAATGTTCCACTTGGGGACGTAAGAGTGGATAACTGTTAGATGCTCAATCACACACATATCACACTGCAGCTGTTCTTTTTGATTAACACTAGCCACCAATTGATTTCTGGGAGAAAGGTAAAGATGTTGGTTTTGACCTATAAAGCCCTAAATGTTTTGTTCCCTTGATTGAGAGTGACTGCCTCTTCCTCCTATCATATGGCACCATGGTGTGTGCTTGGCTGAAGCACTCAAGTCAACAGTTAAGGTAGAAGAGGGTTGATGGCAGGATGTTCTCAGTCTGATCTTGAGTCTGCCATTTACTTCTGCCCTACATCCACCATAGCCCGGATTCTGAGACTTTAAGGTCTCACAAAAGGGCCTTTCTGATTTATCAGGGCAATGTCACTCTTGAGGACTCTAGGCGCACACTCAGGGTGCCGATCTTCTAACTAGCAATCTTTCCCGAGAGCTTAGACTTCACTGTCCAACTGTCCAGTCCCTGGGACCAATACTAACCTGCTAGGCTCCCATGTAGCTGAAACGCACTGTCTCCTGGAACTACATTTGTGAGGGTGTTCTGGGTTCACAGTTTGCCTCTTCAGGGCCATGTGATAGGTGTAACATATAAAACATGCACAAACAGACTTTGCACAGAATTGTAAATTCTTATGAACTTAAACCTTACACTCATTTCCCTGCCACTTTGGAGCATTCTTTAGGCTGGAGTCTATGTCTTCTGGGGGTGTTCAGAACCCTTCTGCCACAGCTCATGGGTTGACATGTAAGTGGTGGAGTCTTTCTCCTTCTCTAGGTCAGCTTGCTTTCTCTGATCTTGTCTGGTCCCACAACTAACCACCCCCAGTACACAAGCATGCCCAACTCTTCTCTTCTCCTACCCAAAGCTTCCTCTCTCTGTCTCTCTCTGAGTCCCTTGAGTTTGTGTCTCACCAGCTGCACCTGGTTCTTTTATTTTGCTGCTGGGGATTTTCCACTGCTCTAAATGCCAAATCCCTGGTGTGGTTCTCTTGGCTTCAGCCAGCCCCCTTAGCATACCCGTTATATAGTAAGAGTATAGTTGTTAAGATTAACTACTCTCCATTGTCTCTAGTCTTGTAAGTACAAGCTACATACCCTTTCAGCCTATGAGTTCCACATTTACACAGAGGTTTTCAATGATACAGCAATTTTTATAGTAACAATCTCATAATATGAACCAGCATTCATAAGTTGTATAGATAGATTCCCCAAATGATCATAAACTTATTACTACAAGTATAAGGAAATAATACCCCTGTCACCACCCTCATATACACCACCACCCTACTGATCGGTTATACAGATGCTTTATAGTTTGTATCTTTTTTGTTATTATTATTTATTAGTATTACTGTAGAAACTAGAAGCCTTAATATGGACCTACACCATTGTGTAGGTGCTGCAGACAAACAGAACCAAAAAATAGCCACTATTCCTAAGAGCTTATTGTTTGCCTTCCACTGACACATCTGAGATATTGGCCACTGCTAGAAATAGGGTACTAGACTTGATGGACCAATAGTCTGATTCATGTTTGTATATTACAAATATTATGCTCTCTAGTAATCTAATAATTACACTAGCCATGTATGACTCTTTCAACTAATTTCTCTATATTTAAGATATTTGTTTAGTGCCACTGCAAGAAAGTGATTGCAACGTGTATTCTCTGCTCTCCTGCACCTCCAGTAATTCTCAGTGAAACAGAGGGGAAATGATCGAATATGGTTTCAAAGAAAATTTCAATTCAAAATGAAGATTCTAAGATACATCATCCTAGTATGGGGAATTCTTTTTGCCAAAGAGCCAGCAAGAAGCATACAGCACTGTTATGTTCCAGGTTTCTCCACTAGTGATATAAGAGCAGCATTTTCAAGTGTTCAATACCAGATGTTGTTTTCAGTCTGGTTCCTAGTTCCAGTAAGGTTTACAAAGGTCCAGTTCAGGATGAAAGCCCTTTCTAAAGATGAAAGACAATATTTGCAGGTATATTCAAATTAAATGTATATACTCCATATATATGGGTAATAAACTTAAGAGCAACCTAAACTTGAATGGGTATTGGCATATAATTGATGGTATCCTATTTCAGTCCTTATAAACTTCAGAAAAAGATAAATGATTCCTTAGATAAAGTTTCTTATGCCATCATTTCAGTTAATATTGATGGCCTCTGTGCAGTTAATCACTAGACAAATTCCCTTCTTGGTCACTTTAGAGTTTAATACTACAGAAATGGAATAAAATATTCCAGGATCTTAAGACCATCTGTTTGTTATTCTAGATGTATTATTATTTACTATTTTCTATTTCAGTAGCACCTAGCGACTGTAACTGAAATTGGGGTTCTATTGTCCTAGGTCCTGTTCAAGCATACAGTAACAGTCCTTGCCCTGCAGATCTTACAGTCTAAACAGACAATCAGACAACATGTGGGAGGGGAAAAAAGAACAGAGACCAATGAAGTTCTGTACCCAACATCATGGAGAAGTTCAGAGCCAGGAATAGAACCTGGTCACCTGACTGCCAGTCCACTACCATCGTGTTTGCTTGGCCGTGCATGTCAATGCGGTATGCATGCCACACAAAAATGCTTCCTAGTAAGTTGGAGTGGTGCCTTAGAATGGTAGACTGTAGCAAAGAATTTTAGGAGAATTTGGTTCATTAATCATAGACAAACGAATGCCAACTTGATGGATTAGCAGTTGTCACTAAACTGTACAGAGTCATGGATGAAAAGAGAGTTGAGGATCCAAATCAAAGTTATGAGGACAAGGACAGGTACCTGGGTCTACAGACATTCAAACCTCTGATGCATCTGATGCATCAATGACCCCTCGTCATCAGGTCTCGTGTGTACTATATTCTCTCCAAGTCTTAGAGACATAATCCATCTTTTAGATAATTTAATTTATTTACAAAATTCCAAAATCATAGTTAAAATATCTCTTTTTGTGGGGGAGCCCTTAGCTTAGTTTTTGCAGGCAGCTGTTTCTGGCAGGAGCCATCCACTTTAACAATAAATTTTTAATCCACTTATTCCTTCATACAATAGAAAAAGCCTAATAATCTTATACCTGGTCACTGACTGTTATAATCGCAATTTAAATTCCTGAAACTGTGTCTGTGGAAATGGGAAAAACAGCCAGTACACATTCCAGGCTGAAATTAAAACAGCCAAAAATCATCGTGCTGTTAAGCAAGAGGACAATACAAAGCAAGCAAACTAAATCCAAATGTGTTTAAATTGCTGTTGTTGTCTGCATGGTCTTTTCAAGTGATTTCTACCAAAAGAAAGAAAAACAAATAACCTGCATCCAGGATTAACGTGCCAAAAAAGTGCAACGCTTCAGATTTTTTTTTTCAAATTCTAAAATGTATCTATTGCAAAATCTAGATGCACATATATCAAATTTAAAACCACATGAATTGAAATATCAGTCAACTCGAAGAGAACTAATAAAATGTCCTGGAGACACAGCTGTAACTTAAAGAAGTTAAATGAAAAGAAGGCACACTGAGCCTTTTCTCCCCTTGTACTTGGAAATGCAGTTCTTTATTATGGAAAGGCACTCGCCCCTTTATAGTTAAGGTTGCAATCAACTTTCATTATAAACCCTTATTTAAAGTCTTCCCTAACTTCTGCTTGGAAAATTGGCTTGGCCTAACAATTACCATATTTTCTCTGTAGGCAAAGGAGAATGTTTTGCAAAGATTGAAGAAAATTTGTCAACCTGTTTCAAACTTACCAGTTATTAAAAGAAATTACCCTCATCTAAAATTCTGCCTTTTTTTTTTTTGGTCAAATGTTTCCAAGTCTCCCCTTAAACCTTCAAACTTTCCATATAGTTAAATCTCCTTGAAAAACAAATGCACCTTATAATTTAGCTAAGTTACTATGATTTTTGTTGTGTGTAGTGTTGAACCTGCTGCAGTTGATTTCATAGGGATTCCATATGGGCCCAATCCTGTTTCTCAGTGATGTCAGGAGGAGTTTTTTTGCCACTGATTTAAGCTGGAACAAGATCAGGTAGCAGGACATTTTTTAAAGGGTCCAAAGGTGCCAGTGCTCTATTATGTGCTCAAAGGGGCGCACAGTGCATATTTGGATGCACGACGTGTTTCAGAACATGAGTTTAATTATACCCAAGTGTCTGGAGCCCTCTGGCTTCTGAATGCTCCAAGAGAGTGGGGCCTGATCGGTGCTCAGTCAGTGTTTTAATGGTTCTCAAAGCTTCCAGGTGCTCAGCCAGATGCTCACAAATTGGTCATGTTAGAGGCATGACTATGCCAGGAGGTGCATGTTAAGTCACTGGGCCGCCAGCTGTTCACTAGTAGCTCACATACTAGGCACCCAGGAAACCCCCTCCAACATGATTTTTTTTAAAAAAAGCCCTCCAAACACAGAGCAGAAAGTGATTGTAAGAGAGAGACAGGTATTCAGACATA
Source organism: Caretta caretta (assembly GCF_965140235.1). NCBI lineage: Eukaryota > Metazoa > Chordata > Testudines > Cheloniidae > Caretta > Caretta caretta. The sequence continues at coordinate 71,534,171 of NC_134207.1, forward strand.
TTGGGACATGCATTCCGGGAACCTCTGTTAACTTAGGCAATGATGGTGAATGAGACAGTGCAGTTATGGTTGGATGCTCATAGACTGGATAGTGCCATTACCTGGGTAGTAATGTTTCTTTCTTCTTCAGAAACCCGGGTTACAAGAGCAGATGTTGAGCCATATCAGGAAAATGCAGTGGTAACCATTGTGGGGGCAAGTGTACCTGTGTGATCATGACAGAGAGGCAGTATTGAGGACAAAGAACAGACAGCCATCCTCTGTAGGCTTCTCAGCAACTAGAAGTGTTAGTGACAGAAATGGCTCCTTTGCCTTAGTGTTAAAGCAATATACAGGACAGAGGCTGCAGATTGTGAACAGGTGAGGTTGTGATCTTGATGGAGAATGTTGCAACATGTCAGAAAGGCTGTTATGGACTTTCCAGGAGAACAGGCAGAGTGCCTTTCATCACACACCTCAACAGTTTACATTGCCCTCAGGCATCATGAAGGGCCATTGGTACTCAGTTGTTCCTAGTTCTGCATTCATAGAATCATAGAATATCAGGGTTGGAAGGGACCCCAGAAGGTCATCTAGTCCAACCCCCTGCTCGAAGCAGGACCAATTCCCAGTTAAATCATCCCAGCCAGGGCTTTGTCAAGCCTGACCTTAAAAACCTCTAAGGAAGGAGATTCTACCACCTCCCTAGGTAACGCATTCCAGTGTTTCACCACCCTCTTAGTGAAAAAGTTTTTCCTAATATCCAATCTAAACCTCCCCCCCTGCAACTTGAGACCATTACTCCTCGTTCTGTCATCTGCTACCATTGAGAACAGTCTAGAGCCATCCTCTTTGGAACCCCCTTTCAGGTAGTTGAAAGCAGCTATCAAATCCCCCCTCATTCTTCTCTTCTGCAGACTAAACAATCCCAGCTCCCTCAGCCTCTCCTCATAAGTCATGTGTTCTAGACCCCTAATCATTTTTGTTGCCCTTCGCTGGACTCTCTCCAATTTATCCACATCCTTCTTGTAGTGTGGGGCCCAAAACTGGACACAGTACTCCAGATGAGGCCTCACCAATGTCGAATAGAGGGGAACGATCACGTCCCTCGATCTGCTCGCTATACCCCTACTTATACATCCCAAAATGCCATTGGCCTTCTTGGCAACAAGGGCACACTGCTGACTCATATCCAGCTTCTCATCCACTGTCACCCCTTGGTCCTTTTCCGCAGAACTGCTGCCTAGCCATTCGGCCCCTAGTCTGTAGCTGTGCATTGGATTCTTCCGTCCTAAGTGCAGGACCCTGCACTTGTCCTTATTGAACCTCATCAGATTTCTTTTGGCCCAATCCTCCAATTTGTCTAGGTCCTTCTGTATCCTATCCCTCCCCTCCAGCGTATCTACCACTCCTCCCAGTTTAGTATCATCCGCAAATTTGCTGAGAGTGCAATCTACACCATCCTCCAGATCATTTATGAAGATATTGAACAAAACCGGCCCCTGGGGCACGCCACTTGACACCGGCTGCCAACTAGACATGGAGCCATTGATCACTACCCGTTGAGCCCAACAATCTAGCCAGCTTTCTACCCACCTTATAGTGCATTCATCCAGCCCATACTTCCTTAACTTGCTGACAAGAATACTGTGGGAGACCGTGTCAAAAGCTTTGCTAAAGTCAAGAAACAATACATCCACTGCTTTCCCTTCATCCACAGAACCAGTAATCTCATCATAAAAGGCGATTAGATTAGACAGGCATGACCTTCCCTTGGTGAATCCATGCTGGCTGTTCCTGATCACTTTCCTCTCATTGATAAGGTCTCCAGTTGTCCAGTCACTGTGATGGTGCCTTATAGAAGTGTCACCTCACTAGGGGTGATCACAGTGATACCTTCAGCTGGTGTGATGTTCCAGGTATGGCTGCCAGGTGTTACGCTAGTTTGTCCTGGCATTGTTTAAGCAGGTTGTCACTCTTTTTCTTGTTGTCGGCCTACTGGCCATTGACCCAGCTGCTTTCAGCCTTCTGAGGAATTGGCAACAGTTTGTACTTGCAGACAGTGGAGGTGCTCCTCTGTGCTTGTCATCCCTGCTTTCCTCACTGGACTCTGCCCCTTCCTCTGTTCTGCTCCAGCATCTCACTGAAAATCTTCCCTTATCTGCAGTGTCAATGTGTGCTCTGGCTTCATCACCATATATTAATGAGTGGGGTGGAAGAGATCCATATAAGGCTACATATGAGTGGAAATGGACCCACATTTTTCCTTAGGGCATTAATGCAAGCTCAAGTTAGTAGGCATACAACTTCTGCTGCACTTCTGATGTGGACCATGGATGTGTTTGCTTTACACCCAAAGGAAGCATGGAACCAGTTCACCGAAAGCACTTTCAATCAGTTTGTTGGAATCTCCACCACATGGGCAGAAAAGGGATTAGGTGAGTGATAAATCAGAAGACTGATTTTTAGAAATGCCAGAAGAAAACTGCATTCATTAAGCTGCTGAGGGCTCCAACACCAGGCTGCAACCTAGAGGCTATCTAGTGATACTATGGTGATCGCTAAATCATAGACACTCCCCAGCCTCAGCCTTATTTATCATGCTTGGCTCATTTCCTAGGATTAGGGCCAGAATAGCCTCTGGCCATATAGACTGTTCAACAAACTGTGTAAGAAAAAAAGACTTCATAGTCCGTGGAGGCATATCCCCCTCCTTTTTTAGTTAGTTGTTATCCCATTCAGGATCTAAGAATTTAGAATTCTGTATGATCAGAGATCTGGCATTCTTGTAGATCTCTCTGGTCTATAAAAATTTCCTTATCTTTTCCCCTTAATTCTGTGTATGTCAGTAGCAATGCTTTAGAATCTGACTTAATGTCACTAACTTCTATTCAAACCATCCCTATGGGATTAGCCATAATATCTAATTATTTTTCTCTGAAAACTCAATGCATCTTTTTTTATATTACGCCATTCTCCTTTGGATATAACATACCTATTCCTTTGATAAGCAACGCACCAGAATTTTCACATTTTAAATCCACACATTTTAGGGGTGAAACGTGAAGAAATATGATTATTAAAACTTTTAAATACATGTCATAGAATCATTAAGTTATATTGTGTAAATACTTATTTTGGTCTCCATTCTGCTCTGCAGTTACATGCAGCTAAAACTGTCTAATGTCAATATGAGTTTTCTGTGCATATCTGAGGGCATAATTCAGTCTTTACAATATTCCCCCCCCGCCCCGCCCCGCCCCACATTTGGAAAAGTCTTATAGAATTTAATAGGGATGAATCCAATATTATTTTATAGACATTACCCTCAAAATCTGTACATTTTAACAGATAATGATAACCTTTATATCAATATTTTAAAACTGTCCTATAGAATTCTTTCACAGGATATGATTCTCTATTAATTTCTATAGAACAATTCAAAAGACATATAGAACGCTTAGCTTTTTCTTGAATACTTTTTCCGTAAGGATAAATCTTAAAAAGTACCATGTGAAAAGTAGTGGACATGCTCACTAAATCCTCCTCAGAGGTCAATATATAAAATAGAAAGCCAATATGTTGTATCTTTTTGCTTTGAGTGCACACAAAGCATTTTTAAAATATGAATATTTTTAAACACCAGACTTTTCACGAGCCTTGTTAATTTCAAACAGATGTCTCTAGACGTTAAATTCTCACTTATGCAAGTCTTCCTTTGTCAATCAGATTCTTAGTTTTAGAAACAGACAAAACTTTCAGAGTGTTGCATTTTGTAACAGTCACTGGGGCTTTCTGGATAATCTGTGTGGCAAAATCATGTCATCTCAGTTCACATAATTTTAAATTATTAGTGTATAACCATTAAATATATTTAAGATTTTGACCCAAGAATGTACAGCTGGACTGTGGCCATTTTGTGCAGTGCCCACCAAATTAGTGTTGCCAGCCACAGGAGTATCACCCCAGGGTGGTGAGGGATCGTCTAGTGGAATAGTTGGTGTTAATAGTTCATATGTCAGCTCTTCTTTCAGCTGCCACAAAGGAGGTGAATGACTTGAGAAACAGGGAAAACGGGCAGGGCTTCCCTTTAGCTTGATGCTTCCTGGTGGCAATGTTCATAATTTAGAGCTGTTGGTTGGAGAGGTAATTTAGAGCAGGTTGAAGGCCACTCTCGCTTATACCAGAAGGTTGGCCTGACACTCAGCTGACCCAGGATTAGGGAAGCGCAAAGAGTACTTAAATCCATTTCTGCCACCCTGCCTTCTATGGTGCTTTCTCTATTCCTCTCTCATAGCTGAGGATCTCTGCCATGGCATTACTGTGCATCCATATTGGGCACCGTGGCATTACTGGCATTTAAATCCTTAATGTAATTATTTACTGAAGTTTTAACACAACACTCTCTCCATCAACAATCAGATCTCTAAAGGAAAATCAAAGGCAGATTGAGGGAAAAAAGAATGTTACTCATCTCTCATCTTTCCTAGTATTTTTTAGAAGTATCCCTGAACTCAGCTTTGAACCAAAGTTACATATAAAGCTGAAATTCATAGAAACAAAAGTAAAAACAAATAGTTCATATGTACCATTTTTCTTGATCAAAATTTCATATAAATCCAGGTCACAAAATTCCTTTACATTCTAGCTCCCCTAAACTCTTGTGAAATCCTGGCCTCATTGGATTCAATGGCAAAATTCCTGGTGACTTCAATAGGGGCCACGATTTCACCCTTATTGCATCAGGATCTTAAAGATATGAATTGAATATGTATCTGTGGAAGCTGTATTAACACAACAGACCTAAAAACTGTTACTTTCAATCAAATCATTGATTTATAAATTAAAAGTTGTTTAAGTAGGACTTGACCTAATCAGAGTCAGTATAGTATTTTGAGTCAAGAATCTGAATAATAACTTGAAAACTCCTGAATTACGACACTGCCTCACATTCTGTAATGTCTCAAAGGAAATTTTTCCAGGTTGGTCTGCAAACTAAAATCAGTGACCTTTTTTAGGGATAGTAACCTACCATATCAATAACAGGATTCAAAAAAGAACTAGATAAGTTCATGGAGGATGGGTCCATCAATGGCTATTAGCCAGGATGGGCAGGGATGGTGTCCCTAGCCTCTGTTTGCCAGAAGCTGGGAATGCACCACCGGGGATGGATCACTTGATGATTACCTGTTCTATTCATTCCCTTTGAGGCACCTGGCATTGGCCACTGTCAGAAGACAGGATACTGGGCTAGATGGACCTTTGGTCTGACCCAGTATGGCTGTTCTTATATTCTTATTTTGAGCATTAGTGTTTCATTATTTTTGCATTTGATGATACATTGATTGTGGTGCAAACATTTTATTGTTAAATTAAGTGGCAAGAACTAAGGCAAGTGTGTTCGTCTCAATATTTACCCTTAATGCTGAACTTCTTTTTTGCTTCAAAGTTTAATCCATACTTTAGATTTTAACCTAATTTTCTGTATTTATTAAATAATTATTTAGTTTTCAGTACATTACTAACACTAGGTGCCAAAGGAAATGAGGCTATGTAAAGAAAACCACTGTAGGTTCTCAGATTTAGTTTAATATAACTTGCATAAATTTTACTAATTCAAAATAATGGCTAATATCATTTTGAGTGATGTAAGGTCTTAATAATGGAAATCTACTAAAGGTGGCATTTTCACACACCTTGGACAGTTAGGAACCCATGTTCCATAGACTTTCCCATTGAAAGTCAGTAAGAGTTGGATACCCAACTTCCATAAGCTGTTCTGAAAATCCTACTCTAAGTGTTTTTATCCTTTTGCAGTAGACTCTTTTGGATGCAAGGGGGTGGAGGAGTACTCTGAAATGTCCAGGGATTTCTTGTGTGCTATTTATGAATCACTCAACGGTCAGGGTAGCCCCTTTATTGACTTTGAGTGTTCAGATCAGTGTGAATCTGCGCAGGCGCCTGGAAACATTTAGTTCATAGTAGGCATGCTTATTGCAGGCCTTAGCATTGCTACCCCATTCAAACAGCACATCATCTCATTTGCATAATCACTCTTTTAGTAGGAGCATCACCTATCCTTACATCCCTCATTTTATTCCTCAAAGGCACCACTTTTGAAATAACACTCAACGGCATAAGATTTTACTGCATTCTGAAATATTTTTTAACAGTCACTGAATTAATCATTTAGAGCTTTTCTGCCTTGTACAGGTTTGGCTGCTAACATAACACACTCCAGGATGATTATGTTGTGGCTTCAGCCAGGTGCTACATGGATTTGGCAACTTTGGCAGCACTATTGTCTTTAATGATTCTGCACTTCGTGCCTTGATGATGCCACTGTGTACAATAAATTTGCTGGCACCAATACAGAATATCTCATTCCTTGATCTGTTCCTTGAAGAATCAAGTTTTCATCTTTTTATCCTGTATCACTAGATAAGTGGTCTGTCTCAAGTAGTGGTCAAGTTTGTACCCTTTAACTCTCTATTTCCAGAATGTACAATTGTGATTCTGCTGTGGGGATAGCTACTTCTGCTGCCTTTTGGTTGTTCTCAGGTGGACTGGTTACCAGTTTGCCTATCAGTGGTTTTGTATGTTAGTCACAACTAATGTTTTGTTTTGTTTATCTTTTTTCTAATTGTATTTAAAAGTCTGATATTTACTTGGGATTGTGTAACTGAGATCTTTTGGGAAGTAAAGTCCTTGTTCATGTGTCTATTAATATTTATGCTGGGAGCCAATACTAGATTCTAGATTCTTTACTGTCATGAAAAGAAAAGGAGTACTTGTGGCACCTTAGAGACTAACAAATTTATTTGCGCATAAGCTTTCATGAGCTACAGCTCACTTCATCAGATGCATTCAGTGGAAAATACAGTGGGGAGATTTATATACATAGAGAACATGAAACAATGGGTGTTACCATACACACTGTAAGGAGAGTGATCATGTAAGATGAGCTATTACCAGCAGGAGAGCGGGGGCGGGGGAGGGAGAACCTCTTGTAGTGATAATCAGTGGGCCATTTCCAGCAGTTGACAAGAACGTGTGAGGAACAATTGGGGGGGGGGGTGAGAATAAACATGGGGAAATAGTTTTACTTTGTGTAATGACCCATCCACTCCCAGTCTCTATTCAAGCCTAAGTTAATTGTATGCAATTTGCAAATGAATTCCAGTTCAGCAGTCTCTCGCTGGAGTCTGTTTTTGAAGTTTTTTTGTTTAAGAATTGCCACTTCTAGGTCTGTAATCGAGTGACCAGAGAGATTGAAGTGTTCTCCAACTGGTTTTTGAATGTTATCATTCTTGACATCTGATTTGTGTCCATTTATTCTTTTACGTAGAGACTGTCCGGTTTGGCCAATGTACATGGCAGAGGGGCACTGCTGGCACATGATGGCATATATCACATTGGTGGATGTGCAGGTGACCAAGCCTCTGATAGCGTGGCTGATGTTATTAGGCCCTGTGATGGTGTCCCCTGAATAGATATGTGGGCACAGTTGGCAACGGGCTTTGTTGCAAGGATAGGTTCCTGGATTAGTGGTCATGTTGAGCTTTATTTAAGAGATTTTTTCTCATTGTCTGAATAGTTCTCTTGGCCATCCTGTTACTCTGTGGGTATTTTGGCAAAGATGTTGAAGGGGCTAAAGGTCATTTGGAAATCAACTTATAGCTTACTGCACTTTGCCCCTTTTCCAGTTATTTTTCTGCTTCTTTATGGACAGAAACATTTGGCATATACAAATATAAGAATATCTTATCCAACATATATGTAAATTATAAGGACTGTGGTCTTTGAAGTCAGTGGAAAGATGCCCACTAACTTCAATGGGCTTTGGACCAGGCCCCCATAATATGAACCTATTTTAGCAAATGTCTTGCCATATCTAGAAGTACAGTACCACAATATAATCCTCATTCTTGTAGGTAGAGGCTCCCTTTATTTCTTCCAAATCCAGAGACAAACCAATTTTACATGTTTGAATATAAAGAAGACTACTATCGTCCACAGTTCTTTTTTCAGTGCTTTTGGAAAAAGCAGTCTTTTCACCTTTTGGACTTCACTGCTACCTTTCCTAAATGACCTATTTGGGGCCTAATTCTGCCCCTTTTTTAACTCACTCTTGTACAGCTATTAATTTTAGTTTATGCAAAATTGGATCCTTGTCTGTTTCAATTTCAAATTCTTCTAACTTTGAAGTAGTAATAGCCTCACTGTAGGAATTGCATGTTCATCAGTATTACTTGCCGTTAATGAGGGTCTGCAACCAAATGTGGTTCTTTGATTTACATTCAGTAAAGACATCATATCTTTGCAACTTCAACATCATACATTGTGTTGTAAGTGGTGCTAAAGACAATGGTGTTTTAAACAATTTTTCAAGTAACTTCTGATCAGTTTCTAAATGTGGAATCTTTTCTCTTCCATGTATTTTTTAGTGAATCTTAAGAAAATCAGAGTTTCTAGCATCTCCTTTTCAGTCTGAGTGTACCTTCTTTCTGCCTCCTATACTGATATTAAACCACAGAGATCCTGACACAATTTCCACTCCATGGGGAGGAATTAGTAGTAGTACTGAAGGATGTAGGAGGGGCATGACCTTGTAATCCTACAGATGCGGAATTAGACAGGAAGGAAAACTGTTGGCCTTGTTTCTCCCACCAAGCTTTGTCTGTGATATAACAGTGTCAGAATATTTCAGATAAAATGAGCAGCAGTGAAATAGCAAAAGCTGTTGTGATATAGACCAAAATTATCAATTGTATCTCCAGTGAGATAAATGAGGGCAGTTCACACCTGTCTGAGAGCTACTGATAGCCTTAGATAACCTAGTCACAGTGACCTATGTGTTCATCCCCTTCAAAGTTTAATTATGACAATGCACAATGCTTGAAGATAAACATGAAAAAGCCATGAGGAATAAGTAATACAAACAGTTAAGAATACATCACTCCCACAGTACTCTCAGTATGCTGACTCTCTGGCCAATGCCAGATCTATGTTAAGGTTCTAATCATAACCCTCATAAAGTTTTCCATAGCCGGGGGCCACAGCTATCACAGCGACCATCTCTCTCGTTGCAATCCACCATGACATCTACGTCCTTCTGGTATTCTGAAGCTGACAAGCCCAGAGTGGCTCACACAGGGACAAAGAGCAGAAATAGTTCTGCTGGAGGCCCTCAGCTTTGGAATCCACAGGAGATCAGAAGGAACC